>NC_138444.1:11880000-12506666 GCF_040668555.2 Bombus flavifrons | reverse complement strand
GTGTTTAAATATTCCGTGGCTGCTTCTATATCTTCATTTGTTTTTAAGGATATCGAGGCTAATGTTGAACGATTGAATACTTCCATAACGAGTGAATAAAGCCATTAGGTCGATTTTCGATAATTGTTGAGTTAATTGTTGCACAGAACAGTTGATTTGGATATATCTTGACGAGATGTTTTTAGTTATAAAGAAATCTAACAAGTCAGGTAGTTTGTTAGTGTCAGTGGGCCAGTAAGTGGGTTCGTTTGTACTAAGGTAAGTAAGTTTGTTAACGTTAATGCATTTCAATGCAGACTTAATCTGCACGCTTAAGTTGGAACTTTAAGTCTGCCAATGAGCCAGTAGAATTTCTTTAATTTTCATTTAAGTTGCTTGCATTTATCTACGATGTGTCGTTTCCATGTCATTCTTCTGTCCAAGATCAATATCCAGATATCTGACTGAATCTTTGTTTGGAATTGGAATATTATTTATGGTCACCTGGTGAATATACTTAAGAAAAAAAAAAAGAAGCAGAAATAGGTTCGCATAATATCGACTTACTACGCACCTAGTTACGTTTCATACTTTATAGCATCGTAATTCGTCTTCCCACGTACTTGGTATCTTCACAGCTTAATTTATACGAGAGTCGTTGAAAGAATTTCCTGGCTTCGTGGTATGCCAGATACACTCACTTTCAACTCACATTGTATATACGTTACTGTCACGCGTGTACAGCGTATCACTGTATAACACGTTACTCTCGCAACTTGTACGTCACGAGATACGTACAATTGAAGCATACGATAAACGTTAATGGACTTTGCGATTACGAAATGAAATTGTCGAGTTTCCGGCGAAAAACTCGCAATCCGATAATACACATTTCGACGATACAAAAAGAGAAGAAGAAGAAGAAGGCAACGTGTAATTCGAAAAGCAATGTAACTTCGAAGCGTTCAATTTCCAATTCGCACGCTCACGTCACATAGCCATTTAAATTATCGAAGTAATCATAACGAGGTAAAATTAACACGGACAATAACCGTCAAGGTCTGGCGATATAGTAAATCGTTATCCGCGTAAAATACTACTTTGTGAAAGCTTCAAGTAGCTTTGAAATTTCGTTCGTGGACCATCGTGCGCCATATCACCAAGCCACACGCTCTGTTCTTTCGAAGAATTTGAAAAAAGCTACAAACACAGGCTTAAGCGAAAGATAGGAACGTTACTCGCATGCACACAGAAGGAACGAGTAGAGAGATAAGTTTTCGATATCAGGTGCCGAGACCCGATAAAGCACATTCCAGGCCACAGTTCTCATGCTGCACGCCGACCGTGTGTCGTGTCAACAATTTTTCGTGCCCGTGTGTTCATCGGTGTTTTTTCACGCGGTTCGTTCACCTGTTGCCACTCTTCTACTTATCAGAGGGGCTGCTTTATCCCTCGTTCATCCAGAGGACTACGGTTATGCTGCCAAATCGACGATGACCGACGTCAGCTGGATCTCTTGCGACTCTTGCAGGGCCTGTTGGCTCTGTGTCGCTCACAGACTTGCCATCCTGACTCTTTTCTGCAGGTAAACCAAGGTTTCTCGTAGATGCGATGCACACTGACTCATCGAGGTATTTCATTATCGTAACAGCTTATCGTAAAAATCTTCTAGGAATATATCGCGTGTGTTGTATTAATCGTTTTGAAATTTCATTAGCTCCAATGAGACGCCACTGTCACGATTATGTTGGTCAAATATGAAATCACACTCCACTGACCTCAATAAAGAAATAAAATAGTCAAACTCGAAGATGGTAGCCATCCACGTGTCATTTAGCAATTAAGTTAGACAAATTTACCGAATGTCCAGCTGGACAAATTGTAAAGTATAAATTAAATAATAATAAAAAAAAAAAAAGATATGAAATCAACTTGCAAATTTAGTTATTGTATGCGTTATACGTAGGCGTGTTAAATTGTATTTTATAACATTGTGTGTATATATATTGCGCGTATCGCGCAAAACATTTACAAACTCGACTATCGCGATTACGTTGGTGAGATAGGAAATCGGACGGATATGAATATCGGTCGTTGTACGAGTGAAAATGAGTGGAAAACGCGGAAAAAAGTTGTTTCTTGAGAAACTTCGTTTCCGAAAGGATAAATTTGTAAAATGTTACTTTATATCTTTTACTTACTTTCGTTTCTACGATAACATCCTATCGATCGTTTGCGCACATCTAGTCATGTTTCAGTATACTTGATAAATCGTGAAACTCGATTTTTTCAAAAACTATACCTTAGAATGAGAAAACTTTACTGCGCATCTCGTTCTACAATTTTCGTAAGAATCACCTCGTAGCCGCTTGTACACTTTATTCCGCCACACCCTGTATATTACGTTTAATATAATACATACAAAAATATACGTTTGGAAAATTGGTGTTAAATTCGATCAACATGATCGTGACAACCGTATCTAATCACTATGAGATTGTAAAATGTTTTAGATGATACGTGAAATAATATGTAAAAATTGTTTATGTCAAGTGTTCAGATACTATATATATATATATATATATATTGTTACATATATATTACTTATAGAAACTTATAGAAACTTACGAGAAACTTAACAAACAGCAACGTATAAAGACTTATAGAAACGTAACGAGTAACAAACAGCAACATGTACAAACTTATAGAAACCTATAGAAACTTACGAGAAACTTAACAAAGAGCAACGTTTACAGACTTATAGAAACTTATAAAAACTTATAGAAATCTAACGAGTAACAAGCAGCAACATATACAAACTTATAGAAACTTAAAAGAAGCTTAACAAACAACAATGTATAAAGATTTATAGAAACTTATAAAAACTTACAGAATCTTAACGAGTAACAAGCAGCAACATGTACAAACTTATAGAAACCTATAAAAACTTAGAAGAAACTTAACAAACAGCAACGTATAAAGATTTATAGAAACATATAAAAACTTACAGAAACATAACGAGTAACAAACAGCAACATATACCAACTTAAAAGGTAATAATCGGATAATAATATATATAAGTATTATCCGAAATTAGATCTCGAAATACGATAATAGAATAGATCTGTTTTTCTTTCAAAGACAGGAAAAATATCTACTCGTATATAACGTTACACGTTGCGTGGAGAGGAAAGGTATTTAATGAAATCAGGGAGGCACATTTTCCTTCCCTTGACCCGAAATAAACGAACGTCGGTGGCATAAAGCGAGGGAAAATAGTCCGGTTGATCGAATTTCCTCGCGGAAACATCGTTCGAGGCAAAAGCTGGAAAAGAAGAAGGAACGAAGTTTTCGGGACGCGACTTCCTCGTTTTCTTCGTATCGAGGCTATCTCCTTGGGAAAGAGCAAAGCACGCTTCATCGATCATAGATAACCACCGCTCTTCGTTCACAGGTGAATTGCAGTCGCTTCACTCGAGAATCGAGATTGCTCGCCAACTGACCCAATCTTAAAGACTTCTAGTCGAAGCTTCCGTGATTCTAACGTACTTTCGATCGTCGCATCGAAACCCACGATTTAAAGTTACGTTCTCGCCGAAGCCAATGAGTAGAATGTTTCAGTTGTCGCATGTTTCAAACAGTATCCAACGAGCATCAACTTGTAGAAACATTTTATTTGCACTGAAACGACATAGTTGGAGGAACGTTTGGCTTTAGTTTCGCTTTCAAACAGACGTTTGTTTCCGTCGTGAAATGTTCCTCGTTGTTGCTTCAGCGAGGACGCAGCTTAACGTTGAGGCTCCACTGGGGCAGAGTGAAACAACTTTTTGCCGCCTTTTGTTGCTGCATGTTCCAAAAAAACATTTCCAACTAACAGCAGCTTTATGTAAACTTGTAAAAATTTAGAGAAACTTAACGAGCAACAAACAGCAACACGTACAAACTTATAGAAACCTATAGAAACTTACGAGAAACTTAGCAAACAGCAACGTATAAAGGTTTTTAGGAACTTATAAAAACTTACAAAAACTTAACGAGTAACAAACAGCAACACGTACAAACTTATAGAAACCTATAGAAACTTACGAGAAACTTAGCAAACAGCAACGTACAACAAAGATTTATAGGAACTTATAAAAAAATTATAGAAACTTATAGCAACTTACAGAAACTTAACGGGCAACAAACAGCAACATATACAAACTTATAGAAACCTATAGAAACTTACGAGAAACTTAACAAACAGGAACGTATAAAGATATATAGAAACTCGTACAAATATACGGGAACATTTTTATGCGCACGCTGAGGCAACATTCGGTGTCGAGCTGTGACTTTCTCAAGAAAAACAGTAACATCAAGAAAAAGTTGCTCGATGTTAGTTACGTGGAAACGAGCCCATACATACTTAAATCTGTCCTTATCGTGGTCATCAAACTCGCGACGATAGCAGATGAACACAGGCAAAAGAGAAAATTGAAATGACCCGAGATGATGCGGCTTTGCCCTTGACACGATTTACGTTATTAGCAGCAGCACCAGAAATAGACGTTCCCTTTTAGGTGGCTCACCCTCTGCGCTGCAACTCGCGGATATGAAACCAGAACGCTCGGGTGTAATCTGTCTCAAACGACCGCGTTATTGCACCGCGTGTTACGCTAGGCAACGTCAAAGGGTGGATCGGTTTAATAAAGGCTCGTAACGTTCTCGATGTTATTAGTCGACGACGGCGACACGAACAATTCTATTAGACTTTCGAAAGACCAAAGTACTCTTAACGCCAGTTTCTCTGTAAGTGTCCGACGCCAGTGAGTGTCTACATCAGCAATTTTCGCTCCTTTTCATCCAATAGCACATATAAGATTGTTGAGAATTTTGGATCTTAATAACCGAAATAATAGTATAGGAACACTAAATTTATACTTAGAATTTATATTAGAATAGTTATATACTTATTTGATAAACGATTCCAAAGATATTCATCGATACACATTTGCACGCGTCTCAGCACTTTCTTCTAAACCATACCGTTTACCGACTGAACAGTTTACATTCCTTTGTTTTCGAGACGCCGCGCACACACTGATATTCCCATACAAGTAACACTACTACGTAACTAACCTAGTCTAGCACACAAAATTATACACATCTTAATAAAGATAATTGTTAAAATGTACTTCGTGCAATTGTATATTGTGCGATATTACGCTTGCCCATTCTCACCGGATACTCTTCCATCCAACAATTTATTAATTAACGCGTCTTATTAATTTTCTTACCTAACAATTTACAGACAATTCGCTGGGACACGTGCAGTAATTTAGTCAGACAGCGAGTAATTTAGCAGCTTGTCGTGTGTGGACAGGTGGCAAAATTTTCGTCGAGTAGTTTGGTAGAACGATTTAGCGGAGGAGATTTCGCTAGAATTTTCCAGTGGAATAGGAAAATTACATCTTTCGAATTAGCACGCGTGCCGTTTAAACGACTACAAGTCGTAGTAGTTGGTTCGGACACGGCGAGTAATTTAGTCGAGTAAAACGAATTTGCTAAACGAGTTTGCTACGGAGGTCCGGTACGGATGAAACGAGCATGAAAGCGACGTTTTTCAACGAATCAACGGTGTAAATTCGGCTTTACTCGTTGCTCGACTAAACTAGTGGCCCTGTCCGAACCAGTCTTAAGGGAAAAGAGTTCAGTGCCCCTGTGACTAAATAGTCGTCGCGTGTAACACGTTCGAAAAATCTGCAGTCCACGAATATTGCTGTCCCGTGCTTGTTACGAACACAACGATCGATCGTCAGAAGAAAATTAGAAAATTCATATTCTTACGAATACAAGGAAAACGAAACGAAGTCTGAACGACAGATTTCTTATACTAAATATCACAAAACACCATATTTTCGATATATCCGCTGTATCTTGCCATTCGTTTCTCTCTTCTTCTTTTCCTCCTCCAAATTCGCTATTTTCAAGACTAAAGAGAAATCTCGTTAATTAACAATAAAGCTAGAAAAATTTACCGAATGTCCAGCTGGACAAATTGTAAAATACAAATTAAATAATAAACAAAAAATTCGCTATTGAAAGAAACAAACGACAGCTCTGACGAGCCTAGCGATTACCCGCCTCTCAGATCCACAGCATCCGAAATAACTCGTCGAGCAGCTGCAATTAAAACATTCTTTTAATTCTTCATCTTTTTCGCTCTCGTTGTTCCGTAAGAATCGTTGAATACGACGCGTATGTGTAATATTGGCTTGGCAACTAAGTGGTTGCGGAGTTTGTCGATACCGTCTAATGGCAAAATCCGCAATCACTTAGTTGCCTACCTAACCTCAACTTACCTACCTAACCTAACCTTAGTTGCCTAATACACATTAGATTCAGCTAGAATCAAACATACTAATCATTTATTACTCACGTTATAGTAACGCTAGAATAATTTACTTTAATTCTCAATGAGAATTGATTGTAAAATTCTTCCAAATAAAAATAAAAAAAAAAGTTGCCTAATACAACGAAGAAGACGAAGTAACGCGACTAGCAGAACTCTGTTCCGTGGCTGTTCTCGGCCACGAGAATAAAGAAGAAGAGAGTCGGTGGCCTCGAAAGACTTTTGGCTGGCAATTTCCGCGACTCGAATCTGGTTTTGCTGGAAACCTCCCCGCGGGACATTCGCTGGCCAGGCATTGTTCTCGCTGTTGCTTCTCCATAAAATACTCGACAGCCGAAATCTCGGTGCTCGAGTACACGTGTTACAGTCGATGGTCGCTGGAAATTCTCCGATTGTCCGCGGCTGTGCGTGTTTCTCTTCATCGGAGGCTCGCAATGTGTGCAGCAACGTGCACGTCGTTCGTAAAGTCTCGTGCATTGTGCAGCCGCGACCACCTCGCTCTCTGTTTCCTATCGTTTTCGACAAGCGTCGCCAAAGGCAATCAGACTTTCGTGTGAGAGAGTCGGCTTTTGGAAACCACTTGTGAGACAAATTTCTAAGAGCAGCAAGTGTTTACGTGTTGGTTTCGGCGTCTGGAGGATACTCTGTCGGTTGAATGTCGCGTCGGTGGTTCTGCTTGCGGGATATCGAGAACTTGTAAACTTGGGAATCGTGGCGCCATAGACGCTAGGTTTCCTATGGCAATGAATAGAACGGGGTCGAATTTCAGACGAATTCAGAGCGAGACACGAGCTTTGAGCTGGACGTTTAACGGTAGCACGGCTGAATGCTATTGAGTCAACGTCGATATGACGATGGATCGAGCCGAAATTACCAGCCATTTAATAGCACGATGAAAAGAAGAATGTTCGCTTGTCAACGGATCGGATGATATTTGCCGTGGGATAAGGAGAAAAGAAAAGAAAATTGAAATTGAGAAGAAACGACGGGTGGATTCAATTAATAATTATAATAATACCAATACTGTAGGATCTTTACTACAATCATTAGATTCAGCTAGAATCAAACATACGATAATTACTTATTATTCACGTTATAGTATCACGCTAGAATAATTTATTTATAATTCTCAATGAGAATTGATTATAAAATTCTTCCAAGTAAAACAAAAATAATTTTTACTACAATTAATTTATTTACAATAAATGGATTAAACAAATGTTGATTAAACAGGAAACGATGGTTGTTTAACGTGAACTAATTATAATAACGTGTTGTAATTAAGACCACTGGATAATTAATTCGCAACTCTCGTCACCGCGGATCCAACTCTCTCTCGACAACGCTAGTATGACAACGACCATAACCAAATCCACGTCATTCAACACTACCCAAAACCCACTAGTTACCCAATTACTAGACACGACGGATCAGATCCGCAGGCTAAAAAGACATTACCCTTTAGATTTAAGCGTTAGATTCAACTAGAATCAAACAAACGATAAACAGTTATTAAACATGACATAGAACCACGCCAGAATAATTTACTTATAATTCTCAATGAGAATTGATTGTAAAATTCTTCCAAATAAAAAAAAAAATTCCACTCTCCTTGCCCCTCAACTCCTACAAACGCAACATATAAAAATTGCGAACATTCGACCACGAAACTAGTTTTTTTTTTATTTGGTAGACTTTCTACAATCAATTCTCATTAAGAATTATAAGTAAATTATTTTAGCGTGGTACTGTAACTTGGACTATAAGTGTTTATAGTATGTTTGATTCTAGTTGAATCTAATGCTTAAATCTAAAGGGTATTGTCCTTTTAGTCTGCGGATCTGATACGTCGTGTCAAGTAGTTGGGTAACTAATGGGTTTTGGTGGTTGTTAATTCTTATGTTATATCTCGTTGAGAATTTTGCATCTTAATTACCGAAATAATGGTATAGAAAGACTAAATTTATACTTAGAATTTATATTAGAATAGTTATATATTTATTTGATCAACGATTCCAAAGATATTCATCGATACTCACTTGCACGCGTCTCACCTTCTTCCATACCACACTGTTAACCGAACAGTTTACGTTCCTCTGTTTTCGAGACGCCGCGCACACACATACTTCCACACACTCGTATTCACGTACATGTATCACTACTACGCGGTCAATCTAGTCTAGCACATAAAATTACGCATATCTCAACATATCTATTGCTGAATTTGGATATTTCTTCTACAACTGTAGGTATCTTAAGGTCGCGATGTATCGTTTCGTTGGTAACGTGCCAAGGTGCATCTATTAAGGATCTTAGAGTTCTCGATTGGAATCGTTGAAGAATTTCTGTGTTGAATTATTCGCTGTTCCCCATAGTTGGATCTCATACGTCCAAACAGGTTTTAATATGGCTTTATATAGCTGTTGAGAATTTTGGATCTTGCCGAAATAATGGTATAGGAACACTAAGTATACACTTAGAATTTATATTAAAATAGTTATATACTTATTTGATAAACGATTCCAAAGATATTCATCGATACTCACTTGCACGCGTCTCAGCGCTTTCTTTCTTCACCATCTTCCATACCAGACTGCCAACGAAACAATTACATTCATGTGTTTTTCGATACACCGCGCACACACATACTTCCACACACTCCTATTCACGTACGCGTGTCACTACTACGCGGCTAATCTAGTCCAGCACACAAAATTATGCATATCTCAACAATAGCATTATTTCACTCTGCAGGCTTAAGTTGGAACGTCTGCCAATGAGTCAGTAAAATTTTTTAAATTTCGATTTAAGTTGTTTGGATTTATCTACGACGTGTCGTTTCCATGTCATTCTTCTGTCCAGAATCATGGCCAGATATCTGACTGAATCTTTGTTTGGAATTGGAATATTTTTTATTGTCACTTATGGGCAGAATTGTTCTCGCAACGTGAAGGTTATACGACTGGATTTATTTTCATTTATTTTGAAGCGCCAAGGACTACAGTTAAGCGCTAAACTAGCCGAAAATTTGCTTAGACCGTTCTAACGACGCTTTCCATCTAACTTTGCTTTCTAAGAATTTAATATCACGAGCTATTGTCCTGCTCGTCGACTATCGTACGCTCTGGTTCGACGTTTCACTTGCCGTACCAATTTCGCAGGCAATCTTTTCGTCCTTTTAACCGCCGGTATTCTACAAAAATCTCAGTCTTGGCGGTAGAAAATTACAGGCATTGTCAACGTTCGCAGACTGTGCCACTTCGTCCAACCGTTTCAAACATCTACCATCTTCACCGAGCATCCGGCCAATTCGTACAATTATTCAACGGAGGTTTTCCCGCGCGCATACGCGGACCATTTTACTCGATTATACAACAGCGAGGCCATGTGACTATGCGATTTTTCTCGCGTTATCCCATCGGCGATCTTCGAAGCACGTGTACGTCGTAGAAGCTTCGGCTGAAACGTGTCGCGGCGCATGCATCGATCGATACGTATTGATACGTTGACCGATCGTTCCATACGAAATTTACATCTTTGTCAACGCAAGCAGAGAAGTGATAATTTTATGTTGCCAACGAGTACTATATTTTGAATATCTTTTTTATATTTTTGCATACAATACAGTACTCCACATAGACGGTTATATTTCCTACAAGTCTGTCTAAGATAAATCGTTTAACGTACGTGCGTTCTTCCATTTCTCAATTTTCTACAAACGCATCAACGCCCACAGTCTGTTCGAATTATCGCCAGACGTTCTTTTCGCGATCTGCCGCCGTTTGATTCGCGCGTTCGATGAACGTGTTTTAATCCTGTCTCGTTTCGAGAACAGCGAAAGCTTCTCCGATTGTTCCCGAATGGAATTAGAAAATCTCCCTCGATTTGACCACATCTTTTCTCTCAAACTTTTCTCGTCTCTCTTCTCCTCTTTCTATTGGGTTGGCAACTAAGTGATTGCGGATTTTGTCATTAGGTGTCATTGACAATAATTTAGAAATTAGTAGACATTATAGTTGCTCCTCGATTTTTTATTTTTTATAATCAACACACCAGAGAATAAATACGGGGAATTGGAAAATAATCAGATATTTTGAAAGACGCGCGGTAAACTGAAAAGAATCGGCAACGCGAAGGTAAACCGAGACAGATTCGAGATGAAACGTATAGGTGTCGATGCGTCGCGACGAGTTTCAACGTTTATAGGGGCCTTTACGCAATCGCCGTGTTATTTGACAAACCAACCACTTCTCATCCCGTTCCGCGTCGCTTTTCTATTGTTACGTGAATTCCGAACGAACATATTCCAGCTGTTTCGTACGATCGATGGGTTTGCAGGTGAGCGTGCGCGCGAATTAACTCGACCGCATCATTACGAAACGATTACGTAACCAACAGCGGAGAAAAAACGCAGTTACGAGGCTCTAATCGGGATGAGCGATACATAGCCGCGCGTAATTATTTGCGAAATTAACGCGAAATTCCTGTCCGCCCTCCATGCGTCTCCAATGCCCTAAACTTGGACGAACTGCATATTTCCATCACCTGCAAGCCACCGATGAACTCTTATCGTTTATTTCCCTGTTCTCTGGCAATTTTTAACAATTTTCTATACCATTCTCATCTTCTTTCTTTTTGTCTCATTTATGGTATTTCTCTGTATTACAATCGCTCGCAAAAATAGCGTAAAATTTTTCCTTTATTTATTTAATTTGTACTTTACAATTTATCCAGCTGGACATTTGGCAAATTAGCGTAAAATGGCTGATAAAGTATAAAGTAAGCATGAGCGCATGCGTGGAGGGGAAGAATCTTTTTAGGAAAACTGAACGTTACCGGAATATTATTATATTAGGTTGGCAACTAAGTGATTGCGAATGTTGGCATTAGGTAGTATTGACAAAACCCGCAATCACTTAGTTACCAATCCAATAATTCCATAGCGCAACAGATCGTACGTTTGTTGACGAGGTCGATATTCCCTTATTGTCGGTGAAATTCTATTGGAAGGTAGGATCGTGTATGAATTTCAACGATGTTACAACGCTCTATCCTGGTAGTTTCTATTGTGAGCTGGTTGTTGGCGTTCTCGCCTAATCGATATGCTCGTTGTCGGTTTCCTGTGAAAATCGAAAACAACAGGCTCCTTCCGGCGCTGTAACCCGGCAACGAAGAAAAAAGCAAACGAGACGAAGACCAAAGAGTCGAGCGCTACGATCCGGTTGTCCCGATCCTATTCTCTATCGTCTTTGTTACCGCAAATGACGCTCGATGAATGGACAGACTGCAGTGGTTCGCTGTTTTCGTTTTACCGATGTTGCACTTTGACAACAGGGACGGCCTGCTAAATCGCCACCTTTCTGCACCAGATCTACTACTTTCCTTTATTCTACGAGATAAAAATGATTCTTGTAGATTTCGTCGATAAAATAGAGATTAAAATTACCAACGTTATAGAAAGATGCGACGAACGTTAAAGAAAGAAGACGATATCGGACTATGGGAAACTAAAGGAATAAAAAAGAACAACAGGTATCAGGTATGGGAAAAATATCGTGCGCACGTTTTTAGAACAAAATTCCAATATCCGTTCTATTTAAGAAAGCGGTATCTTTTCTAAAAGGTGATTTTATTCTAAGAAACAATTGCCATTTAATTCCACGACTGGACTGGTATTTTTCGCCAGTTTCTACGCATATATTTCTGTTCCAATTTCTCACTTTTCGACGACAGATAGACCATTCGTTTCGTTTCTTTCATCGTTTCAATCATTTTCCTGTTGTCCTTTCGCTAACAGCATACGCGTACTTCTTCGCGTCTTGTCACGTTTGCTGTATTGCCAAGTTTCAACTCGTAGTCTCGTATTGGCTTGAACAACGCGTACACGATTTCTCCATTGAGGAAACTATATCTATCAGCGAGTTCTATCGATCTATATCAGATACATCTGCAATTAGTTATTTTGTAGAATTGCAACCTGCGTTCGTCTCGATTTGCGTTTATTCCTTAGGATATTATTATTGGGATATTATTTTGGACAATGATAAAAATAAATATTTACGACAAGTATATTTAAGTTACTCGAAGATGGTATCCCACTGGAGGTAGCCATCTACATGTCATTTAGCAATTAAGTTAGAAAAATTTACCAATGTCCAGCTGGGCAAATTGTAAAGTACAAATTAAATAATAAAAGAAAAGAAGTATATTTAAGTTATAGATGTGATATTTATCGATGCGTACGAAGAAAACTTGGCTTGCCAAGTGAAACTTGGATTTTCTTCGAATCCAAAGTCGTACGCGAACTTTGATCGTAAAACTTCAATTTCCCTTGAAAAATCCAATCTTCTCCGGAAAGGTCGTCACGTGCAACCAAACTACGCGTTGTTGTGTATCCACGTGCTTTGTCCGACTAATACTTGAACAGATATATTTGAATAATTAATGCTTTATTTAATTCCCTGTCGATATTTAAATACAAATTCACTGGATCCTTCGTCGTCCATCGTTCACACGAATTTTCGCCCACAGAACGTCTGATAGAAGTTCTGAAAACCGTGTCTGGCAGTCGATATCCCTAGTGGATAAGAAGCAACAGAATCACTTTCTGTCTTCGCTCTGAATAGCCACTCGAGCGCCATCGAGTCTCAGAATTTTCCCAATCCTCGACGTTGCACCGGGCCAACATTTTCCAGTAAATAACACGAGCAATAGTAAGAGAATCGCGAAATCAGCGTAGAAAATTGGGGCAGCGGAGGAAAAAATTTTCCGAGCGGATTTCAGCTTCGCAGCGAACCTGGATCATTTTTCGCGAAACAACGTATAGAAATGTTATTTTTTTTTTACGAATATATTTTGTTTATACGGAACTCTATAAATTTTTCTCAACGCTCATTGGTGACTGGAGCGCTTGAACTTTTTACAATTGTAAAAATCGTATGAAAATTGACAGTTAGGACATTTTGAATATAACCGATAAATAGAAGATGCTTTGAAAGAAAAAGTGCCCCATTGAACAATTAAACGTTTTTATTAGAACATCAATAAAAAGAAAATGAGAACAAATCTTGCATCTAACGGTGCACTGTGTTTGCGTCCATATGTTTGAGGGCTAATCTACGAATATTGTTATAAACACAGCTTAGAAAATAATCGTGAATGCTGCTTTATAATCATGTATATAATTGAAGTTAGAAGTGTGCACATAACCTTACATTATACAGGGTGGTTGGTAACTGGTGGTACAAGCGGAAAGGGGGTGATTCTACGCGAAAAAAGAAAGAAGAAGTGCACGCGTACCGAGCGAAAATTCAAAGTCGATTTTCTCGAAAACAAAGCCTCGAACGAAAAATTGTTATTCTATATTTTCGACTTCTTTTTTCGCGTAGAATCACCCCCTTTCCTTTCCGCTTGTACCATCAGTTACCCGTATAACGCGATAGAAAAGGCATGGTAAATATCGTGACCTGTTAATACAGTGAATAATTGTTCAAACATTTTGACCATTTCTGCCAACTATGCGTTTCCGCTAAATATCTGGCGTATCTTTTGTACACATTTTCAGATCCGTTTCAAATTTTACCAATGCGTATTAGGTTAGCTACAAGTTTCTATCGTCTTCCAAGGAAATAATATTGGATTGGCAACTACGTGACTGCGGATTTTGTCAATACCACCTAATGACAAAATCCGCAATTATTTAGTTGCCAACCAAATAGACGCAGGTTTTTGGTTTAGCTAGAAAATAACAATAGTTAAATAACAATAAAAAAAAGAAGTTTTTCGTTTGATATTATTTTACCAAATTACGTTCTATTGGAACCAAATGGATGATAAATAATTCAATAAAATAATACGAAACGAAAAATGTGCATCTGTAATTTGCTTACAAAACGAAAGATTGTTTTAAAATATCCTAACGTATTAGCCGTGTCTCGTTACAGTGCTAGTCGGATTCCATAACGTTTCGTACAATACGAAAACACAGTGACTGGGAGAAATATTCGAACACTCGCCACGAAGCATTTCATGAACATGTTACGTACATATTATACTCTAGAAAATGTTGTGAACGTTCTAACGTGACACGACTGTCGCGATTGAAATAGCAAAAGTTGAAAACGGTCCAAAAACGTACGCACGAGGTACGAGACATTTGTCGGAAAATATACACTCGGCGAAAAATTGATACACCGCGTGAATGGCTGCTGCCAATGCCAAAGATAGTCTCACCGAGTACCGTATCTTGTCCATACAGCGAATAATTGTTCGAACATTTCGATAATTTTCACCAACACGTACACGCGTACTTCCACTAAACGCGCCGCATATCTTCTATTATACATAAATTTTCAGCTTTGCATTCGAATTTTCCCAATGTAAACACGACGAAGTGTGTCTCGTTGCACCGTCGATGAAATTGCGCGATGTTTTACGTAAAGTGTACACGTAGAAAGATTGTACGAGCGTTGGAATACTTTCGCGATATCCAGTGTACGTACGCGAGGACCGAGAGACTTCAACGCTAGGCTACGTGATCTTCGGAACGCAGGAGCGACGACACCGAGCGAGAGGGAGGACCGAGAGCGAGATAGCTGGCTGAGAGAGCGAGAGAGAAAGAGAGAAAGAGGGGAAAAGGCCATCGGCGACGAGAGGAAGAGAAAAGAGAGGTCCGCGAGTTTCGAACGGTGCTCGAAAAACGCGCGCGCTCTGATAACGCGGTAAATGGAAAATCAGAAGAATGGAAACAGCGGAGAATTCTTGGAGCAAAACGAAATTTACAGGGGAAAGTTCGCGGCAAGCAGATGCAAAGGATGTGACATTTTTGGAAAGTCGATACGTTCAGTTCACTCGGCCGAAGGAAGAAAAGGATTCTCGTGTCGTGGGTGTCTTTCGGTTTTATCTTCTGACGAGGGAGAAGAGCGAAATACGTTAGGAACGAGGAAAGAAGAGAAAAGAAGCAAAAGAATTCGTCCGACGTGTTGAAGAAACGAGGGATTCGTCGATTTTTCTCGGTTACATTGTCCTTCGTTTACGCGATAGAAGTCTCATGTTCGCGTAATTGACGCTCAGATCGGATCGAGTCGGAAGGTCGATTAACTCAGCCCGAAGAAACTAAAATTTCGCTGTAACGAACGAGACTCGGATAAATAAAATTGTACGATCGGACGTTGGGAAGGACGTTCGCAAGGAAGAAATTGGGACGAAGGCGGGCAACTTGGAAGATCCGCGCACAGCGCGTTGGAAAGGCGATCGACGATGATTTGTTTGTTCCGACGTAGGAACTCGGTTGGAAATCTCAACAGCTCGCGTAATCGCAGTTCGTACGATGATTCGCCAATTGCCCACGCTACCTGGTACTTTTCGTTCGCGTGACGAGATGGAAACGTTGAAAGAGGCAGACTCGAGACGCGATTCTAACGAACAAACGTGGAAAACTCAACGAAGACTGTGTCGACGAGAAAGAAATCGCTACGGAAGATTAAAAAAAGAATTTCTTTTTTATTCGGAAGAATTTTACAATCAATTCTCATTGAACATTATAAGTAAATTAGAAAAAAAAAAAGAAGATAAAAGCCAGGAGTACAAACCATCTTATACGGAACACTGACCGAAGATTCCAGCAGATGAGCCACCGCTGAGACACGAAATCTGTCACTTCTCTCGGCCCGAAGAACTGCGCGCGATCGAAACTCCGAAAAGAGCGAAAGCACATCGGAAAAAACAAAAGGCGAGCCGGAATTTCGTGGTTCGAACAAAGCCAGCTCCTTTACGGCAAGCAAAGGGTAGAAGGAGACGAAGAAGACGAAGAAGAAGAAGAAGAGAACTTGGCATCGACTCACGAATAGAAAGAGGAGAGGAAGAGTATAGTAATACGGTATAAAGAAGAGACTACGCTGTAGAAGGAAGAAAAGAGAGGAAGAATACCTATAACACGAGTACGATAGAAAAAGAGAGGAAACCTGACGATGCGTGGAGACCGTTGGAGGGGTATGAAACAGGCACGATTGGAGGGAGGTAAGGTAGGAACGCGCAGCTGAAAAGTGGTGGCGACCGGACGAAGAGAAAGAGAGAGAGAAAGATAGAGAGAGAGAGAGAGAGAGATTGACGTTGAGGGAAAGGTAAAGAGGTTGAGGGAGGCGGGGAAGGAAAGACGAAGAGAAACACACGGAGAGAGAACGAGGAAGAGAGACAAGAACGAGAGGGGGAGAGAGAAAGAGAGAAGGGGACACCGGCTTGCCTCGGTCGGAGTAAAGCGAAGCCAACAAACTCACGTCAGTTCGAAGCTGGAGGGATGCCAGCGTTCCTCGTGCGTTCCATGATCGTATCGCGTCGTACACGCCGATACTTAGCGGCCCTTTCGACCATCGGTCGACACATTTGAAACATCGAGAAGGAAACGTTGGCCTTGAAAGTGAAAACTATCGTTTTCCGCGCTGATTCAACGCTAACACCGAGATACTTGGGTGCTGGATCGTCGAGTGGTAGGAGAATCGTGTGCGTCCAACAACCACAGAGTGCCACTCGCCGGATTCCACGGACAAGAAGAGGAGGAAGAAGAAGAAGAAGAAGAGGAGTGCACGGCTCCTGGCACCGTCTTCCATCGAAAAACCATCGATTCCGGTTCTTCCGCCAACTCGTCAACGTCCACGAGTCCCTTCACGAAATTCCATATCGTCGCTGTTGAACGCGCTTGCAGTCGAAAGTTCTTCGGAAGAAAACGAGTGGACGATATAGTTGGTGTTAAATACATACATATACGTGCACGCGTACACACATACACGCGCACCAGGTTTTCGGTAAAAAAGTTTGCAGATTCGTCGCAAGTGGAACGTCGACGAACGGATTCTGGAAGAAAACTGCGGGACTTTGATATACCCAGTGGATGAAATTCGATATATAGTCGGGGGGAAGGAGTCTCGTAGTTGGAAGGAAAAACGGTGGAAGACCTGCGGTCGAAGAGGAGCGCACGGAGAAAGTGGAGGATCGGGGACGCGACTGGCGAATGCGAATTCGCGGCCGCGTACTATCATCGCGAGAACCTTAATCGTTGCTCGAAGGGAAGAAGGGCGGCGCGCGAGAATATAGGAGAGAGGGTAACGAAAAGCTTGAGTTTTCCCCCTCGGGTGATATGAGCCGGGCGCAATTAAGGCGGTTAACGGAGTCGGGAATACCTGTCCGTCGGCGGGCCAAAACCGGTACGAGCGTTCTCCATACGATATAGCGAGGTCTCCGGCCGCCTCCTCTTCCTCCTCCTCCTCCTCCTCCTTCTCCTCTTTCCTCGTGGCCGCTGCATGCAGCCTTCAAAAGGTGCATACACCTTCGCCAGCACGCCGAGTCTGCGCTTCTTCGTGTCCCTCCTTTCTTTCTTTCCTTCTTCGCCCCGTTCTTCGTTCCGCGTCTCTTTCGTTTCTTTCTTAACCGACTCTCTCGCTGCCTCTCTCTCTCTCTCTCTCTCTGTCTCTCGGCTTACGACCAAGGAACATGGACGTCTCGCAGCGTCTACCGAACGATATATCCTCTCTGGAATAATTTCAGTCTGCGTAACAATCATTGCGTTAGAAAAGCCAGGTAGCAACCTGTCGAGGAACGGCCATCGAGATTCTTCCACGTCGTCCAGCGACGTATCCTTTCTCTAGCGATCCGAGTGTCAATCTCGCAGAGAATTCATCGCGACAGCCGCCAGTACGAACGTTCGCAGCAGCCGTTCAGATTCTTGCGTATCTCGTCATCCAACGATTCACTCTTTCTCCGAATATCCAAGAGCGTCCAAATCCATCGATTACGAAAACCAAAAGCCGAGAAGATGGACGACTGCACGAGCCACTGACAGTCTTCCGTATCTCGTGGCCGAGCTATACATCCGCTCGTTCTTCGAGGATCCAATCAGCGCCGATCTTGCACAGAATTATCAATGAAAAAGGTGATAGCGACCGAGCAGCAACGCGAACGTCTCCATCGGACAGCATCGAGATTCTTAGCGACGTGTCGTTTCTCCGACGAGCGAGAATTTTTGGGAAACTGATTTTCGGGAAAGGGATCGTAAAAGTGATAAACGAAGGAACGTGGTCGATACGCCAGCAAACGATCGAGTGTTCTCTGATTATCCATTGGTGTTTCGCTGGCAGTGCGTAACCGGAGCGAGAGTGCGGGTCGATGTGGAGGGGAGGAGGCAAGCTGATCTTCGAGGTGGAATACCTGTGCGTGTGGTGCGACTGGAGGGCGGCGGGAATGTTGGAAAGGGCGGGAACAGCGAGGTGATACAGGAGGAACAGCGTAGGAGAGGAATCTCATCCTGGAAGTTGTTTTCCGTCGTTTAATACGACGGTCCTACGAACGGGACGAAGAGCACGACGAAAAGGATAAAAGGAAAGAAGAGGAAGAATTCTCATCGGAAGAAGAGATATGAGAGTGCGCGAATGAGCGAAGACGAGTGTATAGGGAGAGGAAAGGAGGAAGATGGAAGGTCTGCACATATAGCGAACCATTGAGATTCTTAGCTCGATCGTTCGAGAGAGAGTCCGTCCATGAGGTTTGAGCGAAGGACGAATTGTTGAGAAGCCACGCCATGAGAATCCTCAAAACGCTACACTGGTAGGTCTCAAACCACGTTCACTCTTCTTCGGATTAAGTTTCGTTTCGGACCGAAATCTTTCGCCTCGCGAACCTATTCGAGCGTATGCAAACGTGTCTCACGTTACGATAATACGACTTTTGTAAACACATTTGGCGCGCGTTACGGTGCCTCGCTGTCCTTGAATTTACCATGGACAATTTTTGATCGATGGCTTGGTTGTGTTGTTGGAAACAATTTGAAATTTCGTTAACTGTAACTGACACTGTGGCGATTATCTCGTCCCATTAAGTCTGCAAATGTAATATTAGCTCGTCTCCAATGTTTCTTTCGTTTTAAAAGCAAATAACAGATGTACCAGATTTCTTCATTTTTTTGAATTATGTGATTAAATTATGTCACGCGTTGTGTAACGTTGTACGTATCGTAGAAAGCATTTTAAATTTTCATCAGCTGTAACGTGACACGAATCTTGATCGAGACCAATTTTGAAAAAATATATATATACTGTGTGTATTGTATAAAACGTATTGTGTAGGATCTTAAAATTCGTTTGAAGTTTTATTGACGACAGTCAGTTTTTTTTTTTGTACAACACGCACGATATATAGAAATACAAGTTTTCTATGAAAAGTGTTCAAATGAAATTAATCTTATTATATAGAAGGGAGCTACCATACAACGTTTCTTTTCTTTTCCATATTATTTGACTGTGGTAGAGTGGAAAAATGCCAGGTTTAATTTAAATCATGGGATCAAAATCGAAGAACGATCGTCTGCAGTCAGACTTTTATGAAATTTCAGCTTCTACCATTCGTGTTCATATTTTCATTGCTATTCGGATAAATCCAATCGGATAAATTTAGGTTTGCCAATACTACTATTTATCAGGATAGCAGGAAATTGTCGAACAATTGTAAGCGACGTACTGCATCGGAATAAGCCGTGAAATATACGTTCAATCTTGTAATTTTCAGGGATGAAAAATCGCAGTGAAACGCGGTATTCTGTTGAAAACGTAATAGAAAAATTGCAATAAGTTTGTTGTTTGTATTGTTCCTTCTTTACGCTTATCGTGTTCACGCAATAAGGAGTAAGCAGAAAACAGAAAAACGGTTAATTATTTGAAATTAATTTCTTAATTAATTCAGCAAATCTGATTAAAGTACAGATTTTCACGCGTTTATGGCAGATTGGAAGATTTTTAAAACGCTCGAAATGCAGGCGAATCGAAAGCGTAGCGTTTCTTACGATATTTCGTGAGCGAAACCTATTTCTATCGAAGTAGCATTTTTCAAAAGTTCGATAGAACAGGAATTTGCATAAATATGCGCGTTCTAATCGCTAGATGTTGTCGTTCACCGCTGAATCACCATTTACATTTAAAGCTAACGTTCTTGCATTCTTGACGTTTGGATAATTTTACGTATTTCGATGTTCGCTGGTCGAACAACATCGAAGCACACAGTGAAACAGCGAAACGTTTCGCGTGTCCTGAAACGAACTTCAACTGCTGTTCCAGCGGTCTTTCCACTTCCGCCTCTGCTCTCTGCTATCGTCGCCATAGAAATGTCTTATTTGGCCAATTTAACGTTAGCCGGTAAAGTGGTCTGGTAAATTCTACTTACGAGAATAGTGGAGATCGGTCTTTGTATGGAAATTAATCGGAGGAAAGAACGAGGGGGCTGGAGAATCCGATAGTTTGCCCTCTTCTTGCGGAGACACTTGGTCCGCTTGGCGGAAATTAAAAAGGTGTCTACGAAGCATCCTGTGTAATTGAGAGTAGAAAGTCGAACGGGAATAGGAGGAACGCGGTGTGGCGTGTTTTTATACAGCGATATCGCAGCGATTTCCACACGGAACAATTTGTCAGGACAGCGATTCTATTAATAAAAATCTTCCCTCCGCTCTTTCTTATCACGTTGCTGTTCAAGCACGTGTAACACAGTCCGCTCCAATCGTGTTTTCGCTTGTATCTTAATCGTTGATCCGCATGCACGCACTCGTCGTGTATTGGCTTGGCAACTAAGTGATTGCGAATTTTGTCATTAGGTGGTAATGAGTTAGTTGCCAACATATTCGGCGGTGTCACGTAACTGGTAGCCAAGTGATCATCGAAACATAGGATTCCCTTAATTTCACGAAATATTAAAGGATCGATTAATTAAAGAAGCGATAGCTGCGACCAGAGATTCTTATCGTAGTGCGAATAATTTTTTTTTTATTTTGAAGAACTTTACAATCAATTTTCATTAAGAATTATAAGTAAATTATTCTGGCGTGGTACTATTTTTTTTCTTTATTTGGAAGAATTTTACAATCAATTTTCATTGAGAATTATAAGTAAATTATTCTGGCGTGGTACTATTTTTTTTTTAATTCGAAGAATTTTACAATCAATTCTCGTTGAAAATTATAAGTAATTTATTTTAGCGTGGTACTATTTTTTTTTTATTTGGAAGAATTTTACAATCAATTTTCATTGAGAATTATAAGTAAATTATTCTGGCGTGGTACTATTTTTTTTTTTATTTTAAAGAACTTTACAATCAATTCTCATTGAGAATTATAAATAAATTATTCTGGCGTGATACTATTTTTTTTTATTTGGAAGAATTTTACAATCAATTCTCATAAGTAAATTATTCCGACGTAGTACTATTTTTTCTTTTTTTTCTTTATTTGGAAGAATTTTACAATCAATTTTCATTGAGAATTATAAGTAAATTATTCTGGCGTGGTACTATTTTTTTTTTTATTTGGAAGAACTTTACAATCAATTCTCATTGAGAATTATGAGTAAATTATTCTGGCGTGGTACTATTGTTACGTTTTATTGAATTGCCCCGTTTTCTTGAACGTGATGATACGATTAAATCAACAAATTGCATGCACACGGGTAGCGTTAACTAGCGTTTAATGCAACTGGCAATAAATTCCACTTTTCGGCTAACCTGCTATCTGCGGGTATACTGGCACGGCAGAGGATTAAAGTTGTTCGAAATAAATTATCAATATACAACGATTTATTTAAATCTTACTCGATTATAATATATTTATATATATACAGGGTGGTTTGTAACTGGTGGTACAAGCGGAAAGGGGGTGATTCTACGCGAAAAAAGAAGTCGAAAATATAGAATAAACATTCTTTTTTTTAATTTTTCCATCGAGACAACGATCTACAGTGAGATCCGTTATAACGAGACGCGATAAAGTGCACGCGTACCGAGCTAAAATTCAAAGTCGATTTTCTCGAAAACGAAGCCTCGAACGAAAAATTTGTATTCTATATTTTCGACTTCTTTTTTCGCGTAGAATCACCCCCTTTCCGCTTGTACCACCAGTTACCAACCACCCTGTAGTTTTGCGTATTGTATGTTTCTTGTGTATTTTTGCACAAATGAACATGCACAGCCTGTTAATCTGTTATCTGCGGAGTTTCCTTCCAAAAGTCCCGTACGAGGTGCGCAGGTAAAATCAAGCAACGACGAGTATACGCGTGGAACTTAGAGCAAATGCTCCTGTCATCAATTTCATGAAAAACGCGAAGCAACACGAGCAAAAATTGCATTTTTATTCGATAAAAAATCAACAATTCATCGTTGAAAAGGGTATCGTTATTAAAAACTCGGCGTTAAAAAATTAGAAAAGAAACAATAAAATTCATAAACGAAGGAAATCGAAGAAACAGATCTAAAAAATTCGGTTGATTTCTGTGGAACATCGAACAATTCCATTTTTTCAGCAGTCGGCACATCTTCCAAGTGAATCGACTTTCGACGATGTATTAGGTTGTCGGCAAAGTGTCTTTCTCCCTCAAACGTGTTTTTTTAAAATAGTGCAGCTTCATAGAAACGTGAAACCAAGTCTGTGAAATGTCACGGTGTTTATCTCAACGAAAGAAAATGTATCGTACGTAATTCGATGAAATAATATAGAAGAAAAAACGAATTTTTATTTACTTATCAAAAAACGAGTATTTCTTCATAAAACGAAAGAAACTTTCCGGACGACCTAATAGAAAACACAAATTCGACAAATAGTCGATATAATACACGCCAAATCGAAAAATCGAATAATTTCCTTTCCTCCTGAGCAATTTGTTTCCTGACGCGTGCTGTGTCTCGTTGTATTTTCTACGGCTATTTTTCGATCGATGCCGAAAAATTAAAAGCACGACGGATATTACGTTACTACGGACGTATTACGCGGTTATATCGCGTTAGAAATTGCAAGTAGGAATTTTCGGTGAATTTTCAAATCGCCACCGAGTTTGTCAAAGTTTGAACACAACGTTGAAAACGGTCGAGGCTGCTAAGATGTAGGTTTAGGTGGAACAGGGAATTATGTCTACCTGTCCGTAAGTACCGTTGCTCGCCTATTCATGCTCGTTAACGCCGCTCTTGGCAAATACCTAGTACTCGCTATTTTCGCTGGAATGGCTAGTCGTACGAATCGGCATTATCGCATACCTCAATCTTTTTTACGATTTCGACACGCTGACCCAGAGCATGGTGCAGCATATCTACTTTTAGGGTGAAGTAACGTGAGAACGAGCGTTCTGCGTTATTTTATTTATTTGCTCGTACAGGTTCGTCCGTATCTCGCGCGTAAGATCTGGAGGATGGCGTATGGCTTAAGGCAGTTCTTGGATGAACCTCGAAATTCTAGTGAAATTGTAATGCAAGTAAGCATAGACTTGCGTATAATCTGAAATCGATATACAGCGTAGAAGTGTGGGGAAATTTGTAACAGTAGTCGGTTAATGTTTTAATGCGTTTTAATTAATCAGTTTCTCAATCTTTGTTGATTTAAGAATTTACATAGAATTGGATGAGCAAAAAGGATAACAAGGAACGTACGATTTTAAATTAAATTTTGGAACCAATTATTATTATTTGATTGATCAGTTTCTCAATTTTTGTTAATGTAAGAATTTGCATAGAACTAGAGGAACAAAAGAGATAACAAGCAATTGAATTTTAGAATACATTTTGGAACCGGCCATTATCATTTGATTGATCAGTTTCTCAATTTTTGTTAATGCAAGAATTTACATAGAGTTGGACGGACAAAAGGGATAACGAGGAATTGAATTTTAGAAATACGATTTTAGATTAAATTTTGGAACCAACTATTATTATTTGATTGGTCAGTTTCTCAATTTTTGTTAATGCAAAAATTTACATAGAGTTGGATGAACAAAAGAGATGCCAAGGAACGTACGATTTTAGATTAAATTTTGGAACCAACTATTATTATTTGATTGATCAGTTTCTCAATTTTTGTTAATGCAAGAATTTACATAGAGTTGGATGAACAAAAGAGATGCCAAGGAACGTACGATTTTAGATTAAATTTTGGAACCAACTATTATTATTTGATTGGTCAGTTTCTCAATTTTTGTTAATGCAAGAATTTACATAGAGTTGGACGAACAAAAAGGATAACAAGAAACGTACGACTTTAGATTAAATTTTGGAACCAACTATTATTATTTGATTGGTCAGTTTCTCAATTTTTGTTAATGCAAGAATTTACATAAAGTTAGACGAACAAAAGAGATAACAAGCAATTGAATTTTAGAATAAATTTTGGAACCGGTCATTATCATTTGATTGATCAGTTTCTCAATTTTTGTTAATGCAAAACTTTACATAGAGTTGGATGAACAAAAGAGATGCCAAGGAACGTACGATTTTAGATTAAATTTTGGAACCAACTATTATTATTTAATTGGTCAGTTTCTCAATTTTTGTTAATGCAAAAATTTACATAGAGTTGGATGAACAAAAGAGATGCCAAGGAACGTACGATTTTAGATTAAATTTTGGAACCAATTATTATTATTTGATTGATCAGTTTCTCAATTTTTGTTAATGCAAGAATTTACATAGAGTTGGACGAACAAAAAGGATAACGTGGAACGTCTCATCTGATTGATCACATTCTCAATTTTTGTTGATATAAGAATTTACATAGAGTTAGACAAACAAGAGGGATAACAAGCAATTGAATTTTAGATTAAATTTTTCAACCAACCATTATTATTTGATTGATCAATTTTTCAATTTTTGTTAATGCAACAATTTACATAGAGTTAGACGAACAAAAGAGATAACAAGCAATTGAACGTTAGAAATACGACTTTAGATTAAATTTTGGAAGCGGTCGTTTGACCAAGTAAGGTTATTGTTATTCGAGGAAACTTCGAGGTTAGGTTTTAGTTTAGTTCTGTGCTTTTACGAAAGAGGGAAACTGTATTCGAGTAACAATTTTCATGGGAAAATTGCAGCAAAATTATATAGAATCATATGAAACAAATTTATCAATTATCGTGCAATCGTCCGCCTACTTTTCTCTCAAATGCCAATGAGAAAACAGATTATCGTGAAAATTTTTCGATATATTGCGACATATTGATATAGTGCGATATATTGAGACATTTAAATAGCGTGCAACGATTCTTCGAAACTCAATAATTGCTTTAATCGAAGCTAATTTTGCGAAGAAACGTAGCTATCTTCACACGAAATATCACTGGAAATTGTTCAATTGAATTGTCCGAATTCAATCCGAAGCTTGAAAACTGTTAAAATTCGATATAATGTTAACCTTAACTTTGCTTATTATCGTTAAACAATTTCCTCGTCTTTCACGAATCTTCTTTCATAATTTAAGTTTTCTATTCTCTTTCCAGAAACTCTGGCTGCGCGTTTTTCTTACCTGTCCGATATCTTTATCTTTCCAATAAATTTTCCTTCGCGACGTGCGCGCTCTTGCATTTTCTTCTTTCGTGATATTTTATAATTTACGAGAAAAATTTGTTAACGAAAACGTTACGAACGACGTTGTCGAGTCAGTTGCTCTGACGCCGGTCAATTTTATTCCACTCTCCTGTTGCAATTATTTACGCTACGTTAACGTTTAAATTTTCATTAAAAAACGTCTATTTCATCTAAATACAAAGGACGAACATTAAAAATTAATTTCTTACCTTTTTTATCTTTTATCAAGAAACTCGAATTTCATCGATACAATTTTTTTATTATTATTATTATTTAATTTGTACTCTAAAATTTGTCCAGCTGGACCTTTGGTAAATTCGATACAGTTAAAGTAACATAAGAAATTGAATAGAACGGATATTTAATTAAGCTTTAATTAATAATATTAATATTTAATACGGATTAAGGTGGACGACGTTTTGCATAATCGTTTGACCGGACAGGAAAGCCTTGCACAGGAAAACGCAGGCTCGTTCTCGCAAATGGCAAAGGAATCGACAGGAGAATCGCCACGAAATTTCCACAAAGCCACTGTATCTCTTCGTAAAATCTTACGATCATTTGCCAAGTTCAATGTTCAGTCTCGATCTGATGACAAGTTCGCGTACGAATACCATTTTGGCAAAGCCAGGCAAGCAACATATATCTAAAGACAGTTTTAATACCATTTGCAACGAGAAAGATGATCAATTGATTTTAACGCGACTAAAATCGTTGTCTGGATTCGAATCTCGTAGAAAAACATCAGCCAACGATTGGAAGAACAGCGTAGGTCAGTTGCGAGCGATATAATTACATCAGTGAATTATCATACGCGATAAACGACGGTCTGTCGACGAGAAAACGTTAGGAAATTTGTCAACGCCAAGACGAATGTTTGGCGTAACTTGAAAAAAAAAAATGGCGATTGTACGAAACTGTCGATACGAAAGCAGCGAAGAAATTATTATTATTAAATTATTAGTCCTCTGCTAAATTACATTTTTTCGCCTTTTCAAATAAACTGTTTAAATAAATTGCTTCCGTTGTTAGACCCGAAGTATACGTTTCTTTCGGTTTACTTTAATTCTTTTCGATTCGATTTTCTTAAAAATAGTATCGTAAATAAGCTTTTGTCGTTCGAATGACGCGATCGTAAGATTTTCTTCTAAAAGATACAGTCGCTTGGTGGAAATTTTGGACGCTGCATTTCGCTTTCCAGAGCCCTAGTTTTACCTGGCTGTGTTCGCAGTTTCTTACCTGGCTGTCTTCATGATGGAAGCCAGGGCTGCAATTCACCGATCGTGTGGAAACGTGGCTGAATGCAACGCGTTCGACCGATGACGTTTGCCATTCTGATTTTTCAATGGCGGTTGGAATTCCTCGCTGCGAAGCTTCCCACGTCGAGCAAACTTCCCCACCGCGTTTCGATGCACGCGAACAGCTCGGTTCGTTTCTTCGAGGATCGAATGCCGCTCGTTTCTCTGTCTGGTTATGGAACAAGCATACTCGTAAACAGGAAAAGCGTTGCAAACATCGTAACAGCGTGGTTACGTGTATGGAAGATTTCGCAGAAGATTGGCTCGCCACTGTTATCCCTTCGTCGGGTTTCTTCCGATCTTTAAGTGGTTTCGATGCCGAGATTAAATAAATTCTACGTCGAGTTAACGCTACGACGACCGGTAATTCCGTTTATTTTCTTCGTTACGCGTGATCTGTGGAAAATAACGTTCGTTGTTTGCGGACGATGAGTTACTGTTTATGTTGAAAATGACAAAGTGAGTTCGCGCTCGCCATCTATATGCAGATACGCTAGTTACAATAAATAGTAACTAGAAGATAGTTCTAGATATAATCGATAGGTTTAATCGATAGGTTTAAGATATTCTTTTTCTTTTACCCAGTCCATGTAAGAAAGTGAAGATAAAGGTTGTTCAGCTCAGAACGGTGTGATAGATTTAACCGAAGAATAAACTAATAGCTGTTGTGATCCTACCTCTAAATAAACAAATAACAACAGTTTACCATGATGGTAGTTTCAATTGAAATTGTTAGAACGAGACCGAAGTCGTCTTACGCGAAGATACGTTTGAGAATATTCGAGTATCGTATTTATTATCGCCAGTCTTTCAGAAGGTCGAACCGATCGGTTTCGTTTTTCTGAGTTTCATTATCCGGATGCACGATTGATATCCAATTCTCGAGAAGCAGTCTGCTTCCATAAATTCATTCGTCACAGACTTAACGACATAGGTAAGGTAAAGTTAGGAGAAATTCCAAAATATATTTAAAAAAACAACGTTTATTACGCTATCGATTTTCTCTACCTGGGAATTTTGAAGATGATCGATGTAACTTCCGAATGACTTATATTATAAATGATATATCATCATTTTGTGTTATTTTCTTGAATGAAGAAAGGTTGCGTTATTCCGAAATTATAAGCTATAGTAAAAGATATACATCACGTTCAGAAAAATAAGTTTGGCTTTGAACGTTAAATATGATAATGCTCGCGTAAACCAAGATGATAATACGTATAGAATCACATGAATGATAATCGTAAATGAAAGATATATATTTCTTTATCATAACGTGAAAATAATGCTAATGGGAATATAACGATATAACAATAAAATACTGTCGATTACACTGCAGATATCTCGTTATGCGTTTATGAAAATCGGTTAGCTTCAAACGTAACTTTCACGTGAAAAATCAAGGAAATACGATTTTTGCCATGCGCGTCTCTACCGAAAATTCAATAACGTTTTATTTGAGAAGAAAGTACGATTAACGAACAAGCTAATAGTTAGCGGTTTAATCGACGTGGCGCTAGTATAGCGTGACAGGTCGCGTCATGGCGTTAATAATCGGCGTCTTATCGATTTTAGAGGATTTTAGGGGATTTCGTTGAACGAAAGCGATTTCGAGGCGTAGAATTCCAAGAGCAGAGTATCTGGTTCCAAGTGGAATGGAGTCGTCTAGCATTCCCGTAGAAGTTAGGTCAGAAGTGTCGCAGCGGAGTCGTAAAGCAAGATGGAACGATTTTAGCGAATTCCTAGCAAGAAGAAGACGGCCGAAGAGAGTTCGAGTGCTCAAGAGGCGCAATGCGATTAGGTCTGTCCAGCTTTCTGAACCTCTCAGACAACGGGGTACTTCGTGGAACGGTCCTAGACGAGAATCGTATCCCTTTTGGGATAAAAGGTCTGCCGGGTATTTTCCAAGACGAACCTGCCGCTTTTGAGAATCATCGAAAGGTCGCTTAACATTCCAAGGATGAACCATTTTTTTCGAGCTTTCCCAACGGAAACTTTCGACAAGATCGTGCCGATTTTCGTTGAAATCGCTTGTAGAATTTCTGTATTCCTGCGAGACTTGCGAGATGACCGTGTTTATGTCTTATGAGATGAACATTAGGTTAATTCGTTGCTATATTCGTCTCTCGCAAGTCAGATGATCGAGGAGTCAATTATCCAAAAACAAATTACGAGATGATAGGATTTATGTCTTTTCTAGCAAATTAAAAAATGTTTATAAACGCCATCATCTTTTTAAAATTTTCAATTTATGTAGTTGATTGTCAATATGTCTTCCGAATGGCTCGTAAAGTGACGCACACATTGCGCTCATTTAATTCTCCAAAACACGTAGCTTTCTTTATTTGAATATTCAAGAAATTTGAATATTCATAGAGGCACGCTATCTTGCGGTGCGCTGCAGATTATACTAATGGCAGAGTGGTAATTGTAAATTACGTAAACATTACGTTAAAAGTAATACCTATTTTTCAAACTACGCTATCGTAGAATTTAAAATTCGAAATTTTAATATAATATACCTGTTACGTTAAAAATAAGCCTACTTCCCAAACTACTGTCCAACTCAAAATCGGCACGAACTTGTCAAGCTCATCGAACCAACAACTCCAACAAAAGTTTCTCCGAACAAAATCACGCTTGATAATTATAGGTCACCCTGTATACACCATATATACCTATATATACACGTACGTATACAGATGGAAAGCGAGAAAAGGAATAGCACTCAGAGAGTACGAATGCGCGTGTACTTCTGTTTTCGGAACGAAATAAACGGGTTAAGGAAAGAGGGGCAGTTTCTCTGAACGAAGAGGGGAAAAAGCAGCTCGTGGAAAAGGCGCGAAACGAAAATGGCGTTGACGACTAGGAAAAATAAAAGAGGAACGCCGTGTTGGAGGTCGTTTTGCCGGTCTCGGCCATTTTTCCTAGAAGTACCCCGTCAAATCGACTAGACTGTGCTCGTTGTGTTCCCTTTTAAGAGTAAATCCCTATTAAAAGCGTAGTCCACCGACTACTAGCCTAGATATCGTGTTTTCTTGCTTTAGACGGGACTGGAGAGAGAGAGAGAGAGAGAGAACGAGAAAGAGAGAGAGAGAGAGAGGCTGGTCGAGTTTCCTATCGTCGGAGTAGTCACGTAGAGATAGATGCACGTAATACACGTTCTCTGTACATACACCACGTTATGTGTCACTCAATACGTTTTATCTTTTTGTCGTTCTGTGTACCACGTTCGATCATAGTCCTTCAAGCGTTGTTCCTTGCTCCTTATAGCGTCCTTGGTCGATCGTAACACGATACACTACGATGCAACGCGATGAATCGCGATGCAGGAAAAGTCTTGAGTCGAGCGAATGTTTCTCATTTGCCTTCTTATTTTTATTCGCTTTTGGTCTTGTTTTGTAGGTTATGTTTGCAATGGTGGCGACATCTATCGCCATTGTGGCTTGTCAATCGACTATATTTTATATGGAAAGTAGCTCCACTTTTCAGTCGGGGTGATCTAACAAAAACCAAATCGAAATCAATTAGAATTAAATTAATTAGTAAAGAAATTAGAAATAGATAGCTAGTTAGTCGACCAGGGGCCAAGTGCATGAACTAGATTTTTATCTACTTTTGATTTCATGAAAATTAAGGTCCAGAATAGTTAAGAAGGAACAAGATGATTCTCGGACCGATGATTCCGCAATATTTATACAAGAATACAAAAAAATTACTAAAGGAACTAGAAATAAATACCTAGTTCTCCAAACGAAGATTAACTACACGAACTGAACCTTTATCTACTTGATCTAACGAACGACTAGATCTAAAATAGTTAAGAAGGAGCGAAATTGAGGAACAAGCGTCGCTTGGGTCGATGATTTTGCAATATGTTAACAAGGAAATAAAAAATTACTATAGGAACTACGAGTAAATATGTAATTACCCAAAAAAGGTTATTTGAACGAGCTAAAATCTTTTTGTCTATTCGTTCCTATTTGAACGATTGTTCATTGGAACGAATAGACGAAGATTAGACGTAAAATGGTTAAGAAGGAGCGAGACGATGCTCGGATCGGTGATTCTGCGATACTTTTTACAGCAACTAGCGATAAATACCTAGTCATCCATACGAAGGTTAATTGTGTGAACTGAATGGATTCGTCGGTTCGATGCATCGGAACATCAAATCTATATAGAATGGTCTTAAGGAGGAAGGAGAACAACGTCGCGGGCGTTCCCTGAAACGATCGTTTGAAAAGAGGCACAGAGAAAGCACGTGAACTCGTTTACGTTCGACGGCCACGCACATGGCTCACCGCGGTATTGCGTGCGCGTTTTCTGTCGCTTTTGTCCTGCTGGTATTGTCTCGGTTCAACCTCGGTACAGCCTGTGAATTCACGTGGTCGCCACTTAGGTACGAGCCGCGGTACATAATATCGTCGCACCTCTTGTTCTTCGCTCCCTTCCTTTGCCCTTGTAACTGGATCCACGCTAAAGGAAAGAAAAAGAAAAAAGAAAAATACAAAAAGACGTTCGCGTTCAATCGTACGGCTCGCGATATCGTGTTCCTCGAATTCGTTGGTACGACGGTTCACGAAAGTACTCGAACACTTCCGCCACGTAGAAAACCTTTTTTCATACACGAGGGCAGACTGAAAAGTTTGTCGAACGACAATAACAGTTACGAATAAAGCAGGTCGCAATGGCAATTCCGGAAACTTTGCAATTTGCCCTCAGATAATTGTTCTACGTGTAACCGAGTCAGCAATACGTTTATACTTTTGGTGGCCCTGGGCGTAATCGTTTACGAAGCTTGATTAAATTTTGCAGTTAAGTTGGTAACTAAGTGGTTGCGGATTTTGTCATTAGGTGGCATTGACAAATCCGCAATCACTTAGTTACCAACCCAATAGGATGTGGCCCCGTAAAAAGCGCAACCTGGCTTGCGCCTAACGCGTCTAACGCGCCCTACGTTAGGCGCGGCCTTGACAGATTCCACGCAATCCAGAGATTAATAAAAGATGAAATTGGCAAAGTGGAATGCGATTCGTTTGGTTTGCGATAGGTTCGATCGTTGCAGTTTGCTCGCAAGTGGTTGCAGGAAACGAGAAACGTCAAACGATACAACGTCCGCGTTTTTCCACTTTGATAGTTAAACGATATTCTTTTGTAGTCGACGTAATAATCGCAGCTTACGTCGTCGAGCGCTTCGCTTGATATCTAAGCGCGAAAGGTCAACAAGCCTAGAAGTCGAAGCTTGTAAAATTGCACGGAGGATAACGAGATTTAAATGGTAAACTAAAAGAAAAGAAAGAATTTTATTCCTCGTGGAAGATGCGATACGGATCGCAGAGGTTTCACGGAGTTTCTTCAAAGGCAGGAAATTGGAGGACGTTGAACAAACTACGTACTCCGCTCGTTTTCTTTCTCGTCGAAAATAAACGAGCAAAGTTCCGCGAGCAGACGCGAAATTTTATCGGTCTCGGGCCGTGAAAACAGGAAAAGTCGCTAATAAACGACAAGGTGCTCTGGAAAGAAGCAAAGCGATCAAATACAGCGTCCGAATTGAAAAAAGCACCCTGTGCTTTTAACGATACGTCTTCGCTCCAGCAACGACGAGGGGATCTTCCTGCTATCACCGCATGTTCCTAACGCTACCCAACAAATATCAACTCGCGGGAACGTTTAGTCCACGCTGAAGCGACTTAATCGAAGGAACGTTTGCTATTCGTCTCGGTTTCGAAGCGACGTTTGTTCCTGTCATCGAGTTGTCCATACTCAAATGCGTTGTGAAACGATCGACAAACTCCGTGCACAGCGAAGAAACGTTTGTTTCTGTCGCGACGCGATGCCGCGCGTTTCTTCGCGTTCTCTTTCATTTGTAGGAGAACAGACAACAGAAGAGACGTTTGTCACTGGCAACAGAAACGCGAAGAAACACGGAGAAACATCGGCGAAGAATCGGCAATTTTTTCGAGAAACGCGCAACGTCGATAGAAAGTTTCTCGTTGTTTCAGTGTGAACGCAGCTTGATCCATTAAGGTGGCACGTTGTGTCAACGCAACGTTTTATTCGCCGTCTTCTCCGATCAACTTACATCGTCGAATTCCGTTCTTTTGCATCGTAGCTACGAAAGGAAATTCCAAGGATTCGCTCGACGTTTTCTCCGCCGTTGACTCTTCCGTGTAGATTCTGCAATTTTACGAAATTCAAGCTTGCGATTAAACTGACAAACGCGTAATACGCTGTGCGAAATATAAAAGCGTCAGTTTTGTCACCGTACGTGGCACGCGTAATTGCAGAGCCGATAAGATAGTTGAGATAGAAATTGCAGAATCCATAACACACGAACACGTTCGCAGCCAGCAATTTGATGTATTTTAAATAATTTCCACACCGTGTACCATGTAATGTACCACACCGTGTACCATGTAATGCACCACACCGTGGTATAGTTTCATTTTTACAAACTGTCGTATTACAACCCCGAACATTTCTCCCGCTATGAATTATTAACCAATTCATTAGGATCGTTGAAAATTTGATAGTTTATAAAATTTGTCTCGTTTCGATCCTCTCGTGGAAAATTTGGCAACGTGAGTCGCGAAGACTAACAAGAAAACACCCCACTGATCTCACTAAAGAAATAAAATAGTCACATCCATCGAATAATCCACATGTTATTTAGCAATTAAGTTAGACAAATTTACCAAATGTCCAGCTGGACAAATTATAAAGTACAAATTAAACAAAAAAAAAAAAAAAAAAAAAAGAAACGTGAGTCGCGATCGATGATCGTCGTTGCGACCAACGCGCGTTTAGGCGAACCATTTCTCGGTTGTTCACGGGTGAAAAGTGGCTGTTCAGGTCTGTGGACCCTTTGTTCGTCGAATAAGAGAAAATTGCAGCGTACTAGGAATCAAAGACGTCGAAGCACGATAGTTGTAATTGCAACTGGCGGACAATCGAGAATCCGATCGAATGACCTCGCGCCTTGATATTCGGCAGAAATTTCTAACGCGTTATTCACGCCGTTCTCGTTCGACCGGTAATAGCCGAGGTATGAATGCCAGGCTACCGGTGGGAGAACATTCTTGTGAATTTTCTAACGTCGCTTTCAAATTCCTCCTCTAGACACTGCAGACCGTATTTTTTACCGAACAGTTTGTTTTTCCTCCCTTTCGATTCTCTTCGCGAATAATCGCACAGATCGTCTTTCCTTGACTTTAGAAAATTCCCACGGATATTCAATAGCTGCGTCACGAGAAACTTTTCGAAATTGTATTTACATCACGAGGGGACACGATGATCATGACTACATTCGTGAAACGTGAAACGTGAAACGAATCTGAGAATATTTAAACGTATTATTTGCACTGTATAAAATGTATTGGGTTGACAACTAAGTTTTTTTTTTATTATTTAATTTGTACTTTACAAATTGTCCAGCTGGACATTTGGTAAATTTGTCTAACTTAATTGCTAAATAACGTGTGGATGGCTACCCCCAGCGGGATATCATCTCCGAGTATGGTCCCTGACTACCAATAATATAAACGGACCATTGGGGAAGAATGTTGTCTTACATCATCAATTTATTATTATTTCGCCATTATACGCTTTGAATAATAAAAATACTCCCGTGGCGTCCTGGGCGAAACATGTGATTTCGACGTGGCAGTCAAAGCGTTTTAATCGCCGAAATAAACGTATATGGACACTTAGGTTACGCTTAGAATTGATATGAAAATAGTTTCAGATTTATTTAATATGCGATGCACAAGATATTCGTCGATATAAATTTTCACGCGTCTCAGCGCTCTCTTTGTCTCACCATCTCCTATACCACATTACCAACGGAACAGTTGCATTCGTCTGTTTTACGAGACGGTGTGCACGCATATACTCTCACACCCTGATACTCATATATGTGTGTCACTACTACGCGGCTAATCTAGTGTAGCACACAAATTTTTGTTTTTATTATTTAATTTGTACTTTACAAATTGTCCAGCTGGACATTTGGTAAATTTGTCTAACTTAATTGTTAAATAACGTGTGGATGGCTACCCCCAGCGGGATATCATCTCCGAGTATGGTCCCTGACTACCAATAATATAAACGGACCATTGGGGAAGAATGTTGTCTTACATCATCAATTTATTATTATTTCGCCATTATACGCTTTGAATAATAAAAATACTCCCGTGGCGTCCTGGGCGAAACATGTGATTTCGACGTGACAGTCAAAGCGTTTTAATCGCCGAAATAAACGTATAGGGATACTTAGGTTACACTTAGAATTGATATGAAAATAGTTTCAGATTTATTTAATATGCGATGCACAAGATATTCGTCGATATAAATTTGCACGCGTCTCAGCGCTCTCTTTGTCTCACCATCTCCTATACCACATTACCAACGGAACAGTTGCATTCGTCTGTTTTACGAGACGCTGTGCACGCACATACTCTCACACCCTGATACTCATATATGTGTGTCACTACTACGCGGCTAATCTAGTGTAGCACACAAATTTTTTTTTTTTTTATTATTTAATTTGTACTTTACAAATTGTCCAGCTGGACATTTGGTAAATTTGTCTAACTTAATTGTTAAATAACACGTGGATGGCTTTCCCAGCGGAATACCATCTTCGAGTGTGGTCACCCGTGACCATCGATAAGATGAACATTCCATTGGGGAAGAATGCTGTCTTACATCATCAATTTATTATTATTTCGTCATTATATGCTTTGAATTGTAAAAATACTCTCGTGGCGCCCTCAACGAAAACATGTGATTTCGGCGTGGCAGTCAAAGTGTTAACTCGTGGGCGGTGAACAATGTGCTAAAAGGCAGAATCCGTAGAGAAATATTTTCCACGATCACTGGCTTCGTCCGTACTTCGTATTCTCCTCGATAAATCGCGGAATTAGAAAATCTGTGTCCCGCGATTTAACCACATCCTTTCTCTCAAACTTTTCTCATCTTTCGTCTCCTCCTTCTATTGGGTTGGCAACTAAGTGACTGCGGATTTTGTCATTAGGCGGTATTCACAATATCCGCAATCACTTAGTTGCCAACCCATTATAGTTGCTCCTGGATTTTTCATTTTTTATAATCAACGCACCAGAGAATAAATACGGGGAATTGGAAAATAATCAGATATTTTAAAAGCCTAGTGGCCGAGAAACACGTTATCGAAGAAAAAAGAAGTTTGCGTAAACTCGGACCGCCGTAGCTACTTTCGTGAGCCACCGGTGGCTCACGATGGGTCGCCTGCTTTTCACCGCAGATCTACAACGATCGTTTGCACGTGGTACGAGAAATTATCCGCTCGCTTTCGTATCGCTGTGTCACGAATTGCGTGGCGCTTAGCTCGCGCGCCTCCATAAAAACTTGGAAGTGAACAGAGCAAGTTAGATGAGACAAACGGTGAATGGAGATTGGAGCGAAAGCTGCGACAGAAATTCCACGGTTCGCGACGCTACGTACACGTCGTGGCGTGTGTGTAATCGTCGCTTGGAATCGGACGAGCAGCGTTCCGACGTCAGGGTGAAGCGTCAGCCGTTTTAAATGTCAATACGTCTAAAGGTTGGCCGAGAAACTCGAGGAACACGCGTAGACTTTGTCGAGTGCACTTTGTAATTATCATGGTATCGCGTACACTATAAGGGGTGAAATTAAAAGGAGCGGGGATTTCCCCTTGCCTGATGGCCAGTGTCGCGTAAATTTCCACTTTTACGGAGATTCTGTTGGCGCAGGTTCGACACGCGCTGCCGCAAGTTTTCATCTTTTTATAACGACGCGTTACGTCCTTTTTTCCAAAGGTGTGCACGCCTCCTTTTAACGCCATTCCTGACGTATGTTTGCGCGTGGAAAAGGATCGCCGCACGAGAAAGCGTCGCTCGTCCATTCTCCGAACTTGCAACGATCCGCTGTGAAGTTTAATCGAGTGAACGTTATGCCTGGGACGTGTAACGTGTTAATTGCTCGTATTCTCCACGGATATTCAAGTAGCTTAATCTTTGCCATCTATTTGCTTAATATTCCCACGATAGACTTGCTGTCGTTGCTCTAAGGAGCGTCTAATGTTTCACCGAGATGTCGTTCGAAGCAAATTCGAGCGTACGCGCCAGTTGGCCGTTTGTCGAATAGAATTTGCTTGCAAATGAAAGAAAATGATTTCATAGGATAATAACACGTGAATATAGATTAGAAAGTAGTGCTTCTGAAATATCTGTGTGTGTGTGCATTAGCATTGACCTAATCTTCTTTGTTTGACAATTAACCGGGCTAATCGAGATAACTGAACCATAGTGGGATTACTAGGACGATCAAAGTGACCAATTTGTAATTCTTAGCAGAAATTTTGTAAGCTTTTACGATGGCGAATCCGTCGATACGTGTATCGACGGAGATTAGAAAGAAAATTCGTTGGGGAGAACGCGAGCTTGAACGATCTAAACGGAACGATGATTAATTACGACGAAAGAAAGTTTTTCTCGATCGTTAAGGAGAATGCGTGCAGGAGAGAAGGTGCGGATCTTAGGTTTAAATTATCGTTATACGTCGGTAAGTGGCTGTAATTTCAGTTGACCTCGATTACACGTAAGAAACACGTTCGGATAACTCGTTATCTTCAGTCGGTTAATTCCTTTCTTCCGTAGTTTACGTATAACCCTGTCCCATACATCGTCCAGGCGTTCCCATAAAAGTTCATCGATGCACCGCTTTTCCAGTAATTTGATCGCGTGTAGACACCGTATGCTAAACCTTCGGTAATTCGTTGTTCCAGCAAATGTTTCGCTGTTGCTAAACATATTTACTTAGGTGTTACCCCGCTCGCTGTTTGCTCTACCTTTTCTTTCTTTATCCACGCCCTGTTTTCATCTTTCTCGTTTGATTTTTTTTTCTACCTTGTTCGAAATAAATTACTTTTACTAGCTGGTTTCTTGCAGCGTTTTTACAAGCGGCGGCGCAGCTTGGGACACTTTAGTGGTTGAAGGAACGAAAATAGAAAATTGGACGTTTGCTTCGCGCTAGACGTATTCAAATATTTACGCGTGTACGAAGCTCTTCAATTTCAGACAACAAACGCCTCGTTAGGTGAAATTATCTTCCACGACGGTAAATCCTAAAGAAGAAAATAAGCGTGACGAGGCCTTTAGGACGTGGAAGCTCGATTACAACGAGCCATAGGCGCGAACAAAATTGTGACGCGTAAAGAGAAGAAGATATTTCGATTTATTTAATTGTTTGTCAAAATTTCCGCAAGAAGAACATACATCGCGATTTATCCTTCGCTTGGAAATAACATGGTCCACGCGCGTCCGAGTTCATCGGACAGAGAGACGCTTTATCACTTTACCGACCGCTACCGGTTAAACAGCATACGCACGTCCGACCGGCATCTCAGGCGCAGATTCTCCCTAGCGCCGGCTCTGTTTCGGTTTAGACTTTCCAAAACCATTCTTTTCGTTCATCGCGAATTCTAAGTTTCTCAAATTGGTGTAAAGCCGTGGGAGCTTACAAAGCAACGCGACTGACGCGACTGAGCAAGGTGCCTTAGTACTAAATAACAAATTACTTCTCAAATAACGAGAAAGATTGTCGACGACAAAAAAGCCGATTAATAGGCTATACCGGTCGGTATGAGTGGGCGACAAAAAGCCGATTAATCGGCTATCGGTGGGTAAAGTGTTAAAACACAACGATCGATAATTCGCCAATGATATTCGTAGTTGTCATTCGTTTTTCAACGTGCTGGTACGCCGCTCGAAGGTCTAAAATTAGTACAACAAAGATCGCTATCGTTTGGAAATCGGTGTCAACCACCCTCGGGTCTTCAAGCTGCTGCTGTGCCACTTTGTTCCACGAAACTGGCGCGAGTGGGTTCGCTGAATATGTCGTTTCTATTCACGACACAACAGCGTGGCCGAACTCGCGCGAGGTCGAGACGAGAGTCTGCGGCGCGTGTGTGGCGTGAAAAATAAAAGAGGAGAAAAAAGAAAAGCGAGAGGCCGAAGAAAAGGCGTTGGAAGGGTTTGATCGCATCGAAAATCGTTAACAAGCTGTGATCGTTTTGTTGCGGACAGGTCCCGAAGGCGTAGCGGCAGTGGCGTGACGGACTCGCAGCAGCAACAGCAGCAGCAGCAGAAGCCGCAGGAAGGGCTGGGTCCCGATGAGATGTGGGCTCCTGGCGGGCTAGGGCCTCACCGGGAGCTACCAGTCGACGTACCCGACACCCTTCTACAGAAGGCCTATCCCAACAAGGTAAAGAACCGCTCGTCCGATTATCGGAACGAGATTCGTGGTCCCCGTAGCGCTAGCGACCTCGACCTCTCCCTAAACCTTAAAAACGACACCCTTAAATCGCCACCACGCACCAACCAAGTCGACGAACGCGCTAGAATAGTGTCGGCCGTGGATTGCACGGACGTGACGGATGCGACCTGCGGTAGGCAGTGCGTTCGAACGAACGGTCAGCCGCCGATGCTGAAGATCGAGTTGAAGATCGAGTCGGAGAACCTCGAGGACGAGGACGAGTGCGGCAAAGAGAAGAAGAGAGAAGCTTCGAAGGAAGCCTTGGACACGGACAAATATAGGAACAGGAGTCCGTCGGCGTTGAGTTCGCCGGATTTGAAGAACTTGAAGAAGAATCTGAAGGATTTCGAGGAGGACGAGGAGGACGAAGGAGTGAACGAGGATAGCAGCGGACAGAAGGAGTCGAGCGTTGACGTGGACGTGGAAGAGGATTATCCATTCGCCAAGGAGGACTATCCGACCATGTTGAAGACGTGCAGCGACGACTCGGCCAGCCCGAGAAGCTCCTCGGGAAGGTCGGACAGCACCGCTCCGCTGGACAGTAGCCTGGTGTTGAGACACGCGAAAAATCGTGGCAAAGATTCGCCCACCTACGACGCTAGAAGGATAGATCTCGGCTCGCCGTGTAGACCCGTGGTGCCGGAGATCAAAGTAGCGCCTCTGTTCGGCCGAGCCAGGGACGCCACGTCCTTCGACAATCCTGCCTACGGTCTGGCCGATCTGCAGGATCTACAGGGCCTTCTGATGAGATCCGACGAAGTGTCCGACCTGACCAGGCTCATAGACGAACAATGCGCGATTCCGAGGATTCCGCGCGATCCGCAGGACAGAGTGTCGTCCCCTGGTCGTAGCAAGGATCAACATCAGCACCAACGTGGCAACGAATTGGCCAAGTCGTCGGAACCGAACGTTCCATCCGGCAAATCGGTGAAATCGTCGAAACCGAGACGTCAAGAGGACAGAGGGAAGCTGAAGGCAAAGACGAGGAGCCTGGACGTGGAGGAGCTGATACGAGCAGGATCGAGCGACGATCTGTTGGGAATCGAATCTGGCAGCAGCCTCTCCTCGTCCTCGAGGCAGCGGCCCAAGAAGAAGAGGCACCAACAGATCTCCAGTGGCTACTCTACCCTGAGGAGCGACGCGTCCACCGATCTCGAGCACGTCGATCGTAGCTTTCTGGTGGTCGGCGGCAAAACCTACCGCGAGGTGGCCGTCGACTGTCCGCCCGATTTCGTCCCCGTGACCAAGTGCCACCCTGTCTATCCTCCGCCGAACAAGACGCCCGGAAGCAGCAAGCACAACACCCTCGAGCCGAAACGCGAACGTAACGGCACTATCGGCAGGGATAACGGTGGTTTGACGGTGCACGGGGACGACGGGAGTCGCGACTCGTGCTCTACGAGCATCGTGGCCTCGCCCTGCGTTCGCTCGAACGACCTTGGTAGCTTCGTCACGCTACCGACCGCTGGCGATCAGAGTATAGCTGCCACGGAGAACGTAGTTACTAGGTCGCCCTGTACGTTAGACAGAAAGCACGAGAAGAAGGTAAGGTCCAAAGTCAAGAGTCTGTTTTTCGATAGCTTCTTCTCTATCGTGCACCACGAAACACGCAAAAGTACGTTGCTTCACGCTTCTGCTACCAGCACCTCTAATCGCTCAGACAGTAGCACTAAAACCGCTGACAGGTGCTCGGACCATGTCTGCGACTCCGACAGCAGCTCGCGTCGTGTTTTACAAACTTCCGATAATCGCTCGGACGATCTCACGCCGACCGAAGCCATCTTCGACGATCGCTGTAACGCGTCGTGGTGCGACGATCGTCTTCAGTCTGCACGAGGATCCAACGGTGTCTCGCGATCTTCCGTATTCTCCGATCTCAGAGAAAGAGCAGAGACACGACGACGCGAGAAGCCGGTGGCTCGCAGCAATCCGCAGGTTCGTTTCTCTTACGAACCGACCGGCGATTTTTCGCGTACAGGCGTCTGCACTGTGACTTTCTCGGCTGACCGGTTCGAGGACGAAGCTACGCGAGGCAAAAATAGCTGTCCACCGAACGACGTAGGTTCCTTTAACGACGATCCATTCGCTGAACGATCGTCGATTCAACGTACTCCCGTACGTTCGTCGTTCGTTAAAGAAGCTGATCAAAATTGTAGCAACTCGTTGCGCGAATTATCTCGCGGTAAAAATTGTTCGTCGGATGCGAAGGCCTCCGAGTGTCGAAGAAACGGAAGCGACCGCGCGTTACAGGAATCGCCGAATGCGCAGAATTTCACGAATTCGCGACTGTCTCTCGAATATAAAAGATGCAAAGTTCTCGATGTCGATAATCGTAACTCGTACGGATTGGGAGCGAGCCAGGGCGCGTGGAAAAGCGAAACTGAATTACCGACTGTTCGCTTGGGCGTGAATCGTCCTGTCGGTGTTCAATGCTGGCGATCGGAATCGAATTTGTTCGCGCGGTGGAACGAAGATCGGGGCAAGCTACGCGACTCTAGCGACACGAAAAGGCAATTGGATGTCAGGAAGAAACGTACGTACACGTACCAGCACTTCGACGATCTTGACCATCACCAGGTACATAAATATTCTTTAATTTTACGTACGAAATCTACCTTCCGATTGTTCGGACTTTTCACCTGGAACGTATCCACGCATACGTATTATCGTCGTTTGGATTATTAGCATACGAAATGCGCGAATTCTTCCAACTTTACATCGGCAGGTATAATAGAAATTCGTAACATCGATGTTATTTATGAAAGAAATTTGAAAGTTTTCTTCTAATCGGCTTTGGATACGACGCTAGAAACAACGTGAACGCGAAGAGACGCGACGTTTCTGAAAAGAAGAGACGTCGCGTGGATTCTAACGTTCACGTGGTATTTGCAACGATAAACCGAGTAGAACGAGAATTGAAAATACGTTTTAACCGAAGAAATGCATTTCGTATGTTACGATTTAATATATATGTTTCCGTTTATATTGTTAAGAATGTGAGATTGCAGGCACATGGGAAGTCTAACGATTGCCAATGTTCACGCGATCTCTGCCTCGGGTTTCAATGGCATCGAGTAAAAACGGCGAGAGCATCGACCGTGTTCGCGATTGCAACGCATGCTCGACGCACGCTTATAGTTGACAAGCATGCGAAAGTAGACAAAACCCATTGTGAACACCTGCTAGCCATAGCAAACGTATAAACCTCTTAATGCACGTGCTTTGCTTCTTCTTCTTCTTCTTCTTCTTCTTCTTCTTCTTTATTCTCGCTTGCTGCGTACTCTTTCTGTTTCCTTTATACGATCTTCGCTCTTCGCTTTCAACGTAATCAACAGCGAAAAGAAAACGAGCGTCGGACTTGTTCGACTCTTCGAACAGTTGCAAACGAAACCGAACTGGTTAGATAAAATCGTGTGACAAAGTGTAGCGAAGAATATGGAGAAAAAACAGAAAGAAAAGAAGAAAAAAGAAAAAGAAACATATAAATGTAAATATAAAGAAGCGTACAAAGTAGAGGGAAGAAGATGGAAAAATAGATGATTTAGTGAGCGCGCGACAAAGTAGAGGAGAACGTGAAGGAAAAAAGAACGAATTTCTAGAAAACGTATAGGGGAAGAGGCAACTTTTGGGTAGTCGCGATGACGGCATGTGGCCTCAGGGTGCTTTAATGCCAGCTGTGTTTTCTTTGAAACGAATTTTTAGACCGGTTTGAACGGGGTGAAACCTGCCATCCCCCCGAGAGATCAAAAGAGGGCACCTGCCAGACCGCCGAAAGATAATCTACGTTTGTCCACGCAGAACAATAATGTGGAGAGCACCGATAACGCGAATGCCGAGCCCACGCAACAGCAACTGCATTCCATCAGGAAATATCAGGTAGGAAATAATATCAGCTACGAAAAATAACGTCAGGTTTGACCGTTTCGAAAAGAAGAAACGATAACGCGTTTGTACGTTTTCTTCAGTTTCTGTTTCGAATACCTGGACGTTTCGCGCGATAGAGATCGGTGAATAATTCAACGCGGAATTAGCGGTGGGTGTTTAGCTTTCAATTCTACGTTCTTCCTCAACGAGTCTTCGTGCATTCGCAGACACGCGAGCGTAATTGCACTACGTTTTCTCGGTTATGCGTAGCCGATGGAAAGTAACGCTCGTTACTTGCTAACCACCGAGTCAGAAGAGCGACGATGATGGAGATAATCGTGGGGAATTTAACGTTTAGAAAGAGATTAGTGGCATTTTATGAGAAGAAGGTGTATCGACGAATATTCGAGTACGAAATATATCGTACGAGTTTCATTGTAAATGGTTGTGTATGGTGTACCGGTAGTTGAAGCTCTTGAGATACCACTAGTCGCGTTAAAAGCTTCTGAAAGGATAAAGGAATTTTCATTGGGTCGTTGGTTGTTTAGGAAATACAAGAAAATTGGTGTTAAAGGATAAACGATTCCGAAAAGATGAGAGACATACTTGTTGTTTGGTGTTGAGGTATTTTGAAGAAATAACAGAATTTTCAATAGGTTGCTTGGAGTTTGAACATTTTGGAGAAATAGTAGAGTTCTCATCGGATCGCTTGGAAGGTTCTGGAAAAATAAAGGAATTTTCATTAGGTTGCTGGTTGTTTAGTGTTGAGATATTATGAAAAAATAGAAGAATTTTTATGTTTGGTCACTTGGGGTTAGAAGCTCCTAGAAAAATAATAGTATTTTCATTAGATCATTTAGTGGAGGTTATGGAAAAATACAAGAATTTCCATTATGTCAGTCGGTGTTAGAAAAATTTGGGAAAATAATAGAATTTTCATTAGGTCTCTTGTGGTTAGAAGCTTCTGGATAATTAATAGAATTTTCATCAGATCATTTAGTGAAGGTTATGGAAAAATACAAGAATTTCCATTATGTCAGTCGGTGTTAGAAGATTCTGGGAAAATAATGGAATTTTCGTTGGGTCACTGATCACCTATTAAAAGGTTCTGAAAAATTAAAAGTTTTCATTAGATCGCTTGGAAGATTCTGGAAAAATAAAGGAATTTTCATTACCTTACACTGGTTGTTTAATGTTGTTAATATTCTGAAAAAATAAAAATTTTTATGTTTGGTCACTTGGGATTAGAAGCTTATGGAAAAATAGTGTTTTTATTAGGTCACTGGTTGACTTGGTGTTAGAAAATCCTGAAAAATTAAGAAAATTTTCATTAGATCACTTAGAAGGCTCCAAAAAAAAAAAAAAAAAAAAAAAAAAAAATAAGAATTCTCATTATGTCACTGGTTGTTTAACACCAAGAGGTTCTTCAAAAATAAAAGAATTTTCGTTAAGTCGCTTGGTATTGGAAGTTTCTTCGAAACTAATAGAATTTTTATCAGGACAATCCTCGTATTAAACAAATAATCCTCGATATTCTTCAATAAGAATCACTTTCATCTGAAATCGTTCGACTGATTGTAGGTTAAGGATACGTATAATTTCACATATCAATGCCGTGAATAATTGAAACGTTGGCCGAGGAATTTCGGTGGGTGTGTGAAAAGTATCGGCCGCGGGAAACGCGTGGTATTCCGCATGAATAATTTAGCGTTATGTAACGATGTAAAGGCAGCAATCGACGATCGTTGTTTAAGAGTACGTGTACCAGCCACGGGCTGTCCACGTTCCAACAGGAAATTACGAGACCTGGGCACAATGGTTATCGAACAGAGAGCCGCTTCCATAGCTTCTATACTTGTCGAATTTCCTATTTCGTGTCATCGGTTCGTTCCTCCTCTCTTCCTACCTATAACCTTGCGCCATTGTGTTTGGCTAACAGTTTTCCGATTGTTCGCGTTAATCGGCGATAGAACCCAGCTAAAAAAAAAGTGAAAAAAAGAAGAACGTGGGAGAAAACGGGGAAAAATCGAAGGAAATGAATGCTTGTAATTATTCTTCGTAAATATGAACTATATTCGTGGAAAAATTCGCGGGAAAATATTTGAACGTAAACGCTATTTTCGTTACAATTAGGATATACTGGGTTGGCAACTAAGTGATTGCGGGTTTTCTCATTACCACCTAATGACAAAATCCGCAATCACTTAGTTGCCAACCTAATAGCAAGTAACAAAGTAATTAATTACCTTTCGATGGCGATGACCTAAGCTTCTTGCACCAGACCAGAGCTGAACTCGTCCGGCACTACTGTCAACAATTGCAAAGCGTCCATCTTCCATCCTTTCGTCTAATTCTACTTTCAAATAAACACACGAACAATAAACTCGCGATTCAGCTGAACCGAACTGCGCATCGTTTATCGGTTAATTGTCGCAACAAATCAGAGACACGGAGAAAACAACACAGATATAGTGTATGGTATATTTTTCCTTTTAGAAATCGATCAAATGAAACAAAAACGACGAAACGTTTCATTGCTCGAGCCGCAGATGTTCGTACATTTATATTAGGTTGGCAACTAGGAGATTGCGGATTTTGTCGCTAGGTGGTGTTGGCAAAATCCGCAATCACATAGTTGCCAACCGAATATAATTAGAATTCAATATCTCACGAAGAAAATCTTATTTTTATAAATTTATTTTTAAACACAAGGAGGTCTCGTCGATAATTCCAAACTCCAAGAACAATTTAAAGATGCAACGTTGGTAATTATTCTTCTTCTTTTTTACAGTCGTTACTCGAAGATTCTCTTACTTTATCAGGAATCATTTTTCATCACACTATGATACGTTCGTTGTAGATAGAATTTTGGATCGAAATGTCCCTGATATCGCGATACTGATCGTTGATCTCCAGAGTTGTATTCCATAGTATCCGTATTAATTTCAGCGTGTACATCGAATAAGGTGGGATACGTATTAGCTTACGATTATTGCGAAACTCCGACAAATCTTATTTTATGTAACGTTTCTTCGTTACAAGGCACGTACGATACGAATAGATCGGTAGATTTGTAATAATCGACCAACGCGATTTAATTTCTCGACTAACGAGTCTCGCAAACAACATTTTTCACGTTAGATTGTGCCAAAAGTTTCTCTCGTTTTATATAAAAAAAAAAAATACACTTTATAAGAAAGAACATGTTTTGTTTCACGTTATTTTATCGAATTATAACGATCCGTTTTGTTCTATCACGCTGTTCTATTTATGTTGGACAAATTAGGATTCACGTTTGTACAAAACTCTCATAGAAAGAAGACTAAAAAGGAAACACCCCACTGACCTCACTAAAGAAACAAAATAGTCAAACTCGAAGATGGCATCCTGCTGGGGTAGCCATCCACATGCTATTTAGCAATTAAGTTAGAAAAATTTAGCAAATGCCCAGCTGGACAAATTGCAAAGTACAAATTAAATAACAAAAAAAAAAAGAAGAAAAAAGAACGTTTGTACAAACTTTGCCAGATAAAGCAGCTGCGTGGGGATAGCGAAAGACTCTTTTGGGGCAGCTTGATACTTGAAGAATTCTTTCTCTTTTCTTTTTTTTTAATTATTTATACTTTACAATTTGTCCAGCTGGACATTCGGTAAATTTTTCTACCTGATAATCGTAAGCGGTTGATGCGACTAAAACTAAGACACGAAGAAAGAAAAGAAAAGAAAGAGAAAAAGAAAATAATTAGAAACTAAAAATATAAACTAGTACTCGTGGCGTAGCAGTGCACTTGTATAACGACACTTATGAATTCACCGTCGAAAGACGACAAATTCGAGTGAGAAATACCAGAGGACGGTTGCGTCTCCGCGCCACGCTACGTTTGCCTTCTAAAATTCCCGCGCCTTGCCGGGACGTCTCGTCACGCTGAGTCAAGTGTGGTCTGGAATGTAAAAGAACCCCGCTCACAATAGTCTAAGATTACACGGTTCGAGTGTAACGTTACGAGTAAGTTTCGATAGGTGGAACACATAGCTTACGTACGGTTTGAGTCAGACTTCGGTTCCTCCTCCCTCTTTCTCTTTCTCTCCGCCGCCCTTTTTCCCTACCATGACCTCGGTCTTTGCTTCCCTATCACTTTACGGAGAAGCCGGATTTTTTTCTTCCCCCTTCCACTTCTGCTCGTTAAAAACCAGATACTCGAACGCCACCGCACCAAACCAGGAACACGCCGTGCCTGCTGAACGATAACGAGCTATCCTTCTCGTAATTTCCACGATATTATACGAGGAAGAATTTCAGCTATTTCTTTCTCTCTTTCTCTCCCTCTTTTTTTCTCAGAAGAAACCCTCTTCCAGCTTCCAGATCGACTCTCCGCTCTTCCAATCGTCTCTTCATTTTTCTATGAAAAATCCAGAGCGACGCGAGATCGCCGCATTACGATCTCATGCGAAGAACACGAGAGAAAAATAGAACGAGCAGAAGCGTGGATTTTAAATGGCATGATATTCGAAAATGAACAAAATATTGGAAATGTATTGGGTGGGCAACTATGTGATTGTCATTACCATCTAATGACAAAATCCGCAATCACTTAGTTGCCAACCAATAGTATAGAGAAATGGGGCGTTTAGCCAGTGAACTGGTGCGACGTCCTTAACACTTTACCGACCGATAGCCTATTAATCGGGTTTTTGTCGTCGACAATTTTTCTCATTATTTGAACAGTAATTTGTTATTTAGTACTAAGGTACCTTGCTCAGTTGCGTCAGTTGCATCGCTTTGTAAGCTTTCACAGTTTTATACCAAATTTGAAAAACTTTCGTTCGCTATGAACGAAAAGAATGGTATTGGAGAGTCTAAACCGAAACAGAGCCGGCGCCAGGGAGAATCTGCGCCTGAGATGCCGGTCGGAGCTAGCGGTCGGTAAAGTATTATGAACTTTGAAAAAACTTTGAAACGTGTACCTGAAAAGCGTGGCGAGAAGTAAGCGACATCTGGTGAAACGCAGAGTATCGAAACGATTGCTTTATTTTTGAATTTTATTAGCGACAGTTGCTGGTCGTAACGCGAGATATTGCCATTTCTTCGTGACGAGTATATTCGACAAGAAACAGTTAACTGCTTAAAATAAGTTAAACTATCGTCTCTACGTAGCTTCCATTCTTTCAATCACGTTCGTAGAGAGAGGAATTTGCGTAAAAATATCCATGGTGTAATTGAGAATTTTAAATATTTAAACCGCTGGCTGCTTTCACTTGCTTTCGGCGATTAAACGCGAACGTCCGTCGCTTTCTTCAATACTTCAGATTATATCGATAGCCGTAGAATTAAGTGGAATCAGAATGAAATTTCCTATCTGTTTCTAGTTTAAACCTGATGATCTTAAACCTACAAACTTGTTCTCTTTCTCCGTGTCGCATTAAAGTACTCTTCACTTGGAATTAGCATCGACGTTAGAAAATCAACACGCGATCTTCTTACGAAAAGCGGCTGATAAAAATCGAGGAAAATGTTATGGACGAGACACGATGTACGTTTTTTTTTATTATTATTTAATTTGTACTTTACAATTTGTCCAGCTGAACATTTGGTAAATTTTTCTTTCTCTAAATAACATGCGGATGGCTACCCTTAGCGGGATACCACCTTCGAGTATGGTCGTCCGTGACTACCAATAACATAAACGGTCTATTGGGGAAGGATGTTGTCTTACATCATCAATTTATTATTATTTCGCCATTATACGCTTTGAATAATAAAAATACTTCCGTGGCGTCCTGGGCGAAACATGTGATTTCGACGTGGCAGTCAAAGCGTTTTAATCGCCGAAATAAACGTATAGGGATACTTAGGTTACGCTTAGAATTGATATGAAAATAGTTTCAGATTTATTTAATATGCGATGTACAAGATATTCGTCGATATACATTTGTACGCGTCTCAGCGCTCTCTTTGTCACACCATCTTCTATATCACATTACCAACGGAACAGTTGCATTCGTCTGTTTTACGAGACGCTGTGCACGCACATACTCCCACACACTGATACTCATATATGTGTGTCACTACTACGCGGCTAATCTAGTGTAGCACACAAAACTTTTTTTTTATTATTTAATTTGTACTTTAAAATTTGTCCAGCTGGAAATTTGGTAAATTTGTCGAACTTAATTGTTAAATAACATGTGGATGGCTAACCCCAGCGGATTAGGTTGGATACCATCTTCGAGTTTGACTATTTTGTTTCTTTAATGAGGTTAGAGGGCTGTTTTCTTTTTGGTCTTCTTTCTATGAAACGATGTACTTGTACGTTGTTATCCGCGTTGTTATTCGCGCGAGCGTTTTTCCGTGATCAGGATTTCAACTTCTGACAAATTTTTACATTGCCTGATCGACATACACGGCGATGTTTATGCACTCGATTTTGTACGCGAACTTTCGCTGCCAGAATTATAGGAAATCCATCGAGCTGACGTTGGCGAAGCCATACGCGCGCACCACGAGAGTAAACGGGGCTTCGTGCAAGTATTTCTGTCCTGCCAGTGCTTAATCGCCATGGCCGTTACATAAATGGCCGCGAATCGCTTTTGCCATGATTTTTGCGTCAGCGATGCGCTTTATCGCTCGGTGGGCGTCGATCGCCGAACGGGTCTCTTGCTGATATCGCGACGATTGTAATTCGACGCTCGGCAACGTGCGATTTAACCTTCCAGAGAGTTTCTTTTCTATCGGGTTGGCAACTGAGTGATTGCGGATTTTGTCATTAGGTGGCATTGGCATAATCCGCAATCACTTAGTTGCCAAGCAAGATATAGGACTTAACGAGAGCAAATTTAGCTGCGCTTACGAGACGCTCGTTGCAATACGCGCGTTCGTTTGCACAATTTCGTTGTTCGTTTTTTTTTTTTTTGCGTGTTGCTTAGCTCTTTCGTATTTCGTTGAGGGTAGCCGAATTATCTAAACTCAAGCTTTCTTATTTGCTACGAGTTACTTGAATTAAAAAAAAAGAAAAGAAAGTTTAAACAATCGACTTGTAATTCGCAACGATCCCATCGTTTTTGGTAAAACAAACACGCGCTATGACAATTTCTCGTCCTAAAGTTTCCTCTATTGAAGCTGCTATTACGCTCTATTTACGACGTATTTACATGGACGTGGTAATTAGAAAACAAAGTCGATGTTTTATTAGCTGCGTCGTGGAAAGTTCGGTGGAAAGAATCGGTTTCGTTATACCGCGTGTTTAGAGCTGACGAATATCCAAAATGACCCAACAACGCAACACTATAAGTACCTTTTCCTTTCGTTTTGCGTTTCGTACGTCGACGATTCCAGCGTTAGATCGGTCGAGTGGAGTATAACATTACAACTAAGTGATTGCGGATTTTGTCAATACCACCTAGCGACAAAATCCGCAATCACTTAGTTGCCAAGCCAAATAACTCGTCTAACCTAAACGAGACGCGGCATCATCTCGACTGAGGATAGTCGAATCAGGTGAATTTTTATTTTAAATGTCAAATGCTTGCTCGATGTCACGATAGCTCCAATGTCTCTTATTCACTGGATCGTTTATTGTCACACGTTCAGGTGTTTCTTACATCAATGTGTTACGATGTTTGCTTGTTAAACGTTTTATCGTTAGGAAAAATCGCCAGGAATTTTGTCTACACGAGGTAGGTTTTGCATGAGTCGTCGTTTATTCCAGCTGAAATACGTTCAAACGGAAACCGAACGAGTCGATGAATAATTAATAAATCAACCGCGCAAAGCAACGTGTCCGATATCGTGCCCGGATTCCTGAAATAAATATTCTATATTAAATCGTCCCTTTTTCCTTATTCTATCTCGACGTTCAATGGCTGTCAAATGTACGTACTGTTTACGGACGACGTTTGCTAAAATTGCACAAGGCCACGTCGTGTGACGAACAAGGTAAGGCAATTAAATTTGTCTGCGGATGAATTGCGATCGAATGGAACCGGTCGGTAAAATAACAGTGTTCCTATTCGTATCAGCATCTTCGCTATGTTCAACGTCATTGTGAAGGCAAATAACAAACGTTGTATATCTTCGATATGCAAGGTACGTCTCCGCGTGACATTAAAAGTCATGATTTCTGCTATACCGACACCGTACGCTTTTCTTCTATAGACATTGTTCTATCTGCATCGCTATGACACGATCTTAGCGTTTCATCGACTCTGTAACGATTCCAAACGTTACAGAATAGTCATAATATTTGCAACTCTATCCAATCGCCGTTTAAACAGCATTTCTTCGAGAAGTACAATCAGTTTCAGCTATCGTGATACCATAGACTTTGCTTGCTTTGTTTAATGTTAAACATTATTATTTCAAACACTGTGACACGATCTTCGTGTTCAGTCGATTCTACGACAAATCTTAAGATTACAGAGCGAACAATATGTTCAAGATCATCGCTATCTGAAGTTTCTTCTTCGAGAAGAGCGTCCGGTTTTTGCCATCCTGATATTGCTGACTTTGTTTCCATAGATATTTTCATTTCAAACACTGTGACATGATCTTCGTGTTCAGTCGATTCTACAATTCTAGAGATTACAGAACGAACGAGATGTTCAAGATCATCGCTATCTGAAGTTTCTTCTTCGAGAAGAGCGTCCGGTTTTTCCATCCTGGCATTGCTGACTTTGTTTCCATAGACATTTTCATTTCAAACACTGTGACATGATCTTCGTGTTCAGTCGATTCTACGACAAATCTCAAGATTACAGAACGAACGAGATGTTCAAGATCGTCGCTATCGGAAATTTCTTCTTCGAGAAGAGCGTCCGGTTTTTCCATCCTGGCATTGTTGACTTTGTTTCCATAGACATTTTCATTTCAAACACTGTGACACGATCTTCGTGTTCAGTCGATTCTACGACAATTCTAAAGATCGCAGGACGAACAAGGTGTTCAAGATCATCGCTATCTGAAGTTTCTCTTTCAAGAAGATCAGCTTTTGCTATCGTGACATTGCTGACTTTGTTTCCATAGACATTTTCATTTCAAACACTGTGACACGATCTTCGTGTTCAGTCGATTCTACGACAAATCTCAAGATTACAGAACGAACGAGATATTCAAGATCGTCGCTATCGGAAATTTCTTCTTCGAGAAGAGCGTCCGGTTTTTGCCATCCTGATATTGCTGACTTTGTTTCCATAGATATTTTCATTTCAAACACTGTGACACGATCTTCGTGTTCAGTCGATTCTACGACAAATCTCAAGATTACAGAACGAACGAGATATTCAAGATCGTCGCTATCGGAAATTTCTTCTTCGAGAAGAGCGTCCGGTTTTTGCCATCGTCACAGCACAACATACTTTTCGCTGTTATCTTCATACAATTTAATGTCCTGACATCTAGTTACTCTTAATTTTTCGTAGACAATCTGGGTCATTTGTGACGCAAGATAAACTTCTCTAGCTAACTCTTAGCGAATTTTTACTCTTCCCGAAGATTCTTTTAAACATTCTTTGTTTTATATTATTTCATTGAATCGCGTATGATCCATTCAGATGAAGACCACGATATTTCACAAATTATGTTTCATATTTGTACAAAGATTTGTTGTAAAGGACTTGTTTGTAAAAGAAAGACACTTTTGCAGCAACCTAATATAGTAAAATACCTCGATAAGCATTGCAGGATTTCTCGAATTAAATCGGAATTGACCGACGATGAAATCATCTATCCATCATCGGTGTCGAAATTATAAATTTTCATAGCAACAGAATTAACAGAGATGTTCAATAAAATAGAAAAAACCTTTTCACCTTTTAATTACGCGAACGTAATCAATAAATAATTCACTGTCGCGTGAAAACGTACCTGCGTATAATTCAACCTGTTGAATTTTCCAGTGTTTTCAGCGGATAATTGGATGTACCTGGAATCAATGAAACGGGTGTAAACGAACGGTTTGATTGTAGGAACAGCTGCGGAAACGAAAAGATGAAGAGGAGAGACAGGAGATACTCAATCGGTCGCTACGCGGCTCTACCAAGTTACACGCGTTGGAAAGCCACGCGACCAGTCTCTCGGGTCAGGAAAATCTCGCGTACGCCCAGGACGAGGTGACCACCACCACCGTCAGCCGCGCACCGCATGTCACCGCGAGCGCCACGCTAGAAGTCGAGGAGCCTCCCAGGCCCCTCAGTAAGTCGTATTTTCCCTCCAGATATACGCCAGCAGTTCAAGGACCACTTCGCTCGATGACGCACTAATGACACTCGTCGTGGCCCATTAGGCCTCCTATTTATGCTCCGATAACTCCTCCATTCCCTTTTTAATTCAGACGTTTTTCAGACTTCGCCGAGACTTTATCCCATTGGTGTATCGTAATTGCGTTTCCTTCGTTTAATCAACTTGCCGTGATATTTGTTGCCGTGACCCTTATGCCAATGATCTGCCATCCTCCTGCGTATTTCTGTACTCGAACAAAGTCTACTGTTAATAACGTCTGCCTACAATTGGAAATCTCGTTAGTAGAAAATAATTGACACAGAGCAAGTTGAAGTTGATTGTACGTTGTCTCTCTGTTCCAATAGCTGGCATAGCTTGGGTAAGTAATAGTAATCGCGTAGGAGAACTTGTCAGAAAATGATATTCTAGCGTGACACTATGACGAGTATAGAGTAGACTAAAGACGCTTAAATTTCCTGTTGCAAATTCATAATTATTGAATTCTGGGTATTCGTAAGATCGGTATCATTGATGTCCAATAGCTTTAATAGAAAAATAAGGATATTATAATTTCATCAATATAATATACAATTTTTAATGATGGAAATTTAATTGCAGTTAAAGTTCAAATACTTTCGATAGTATGATTTTTTAATCAAGTTAAACTTAAAAAATTATTAAGTATGAAATACCTCAATTAATTAAATACCCTAATTAATAAGTATAAGCTACCTAGTGGATCGTACAGTGCCTACGAGAAGTATGCGCACGCCATTAACGAGTCGCAGGAAGCTTTTTTCTAATAGCAAGTTACCACATTTACCACACTAATTGATTAGCTGCAAGTACATTGAATTCCGTAGGATTTACTAGCACCTTCGTATGACTACGAAAACCGTACAAATACTATGAAAATGAAACGTAGAATCGGGAAGATTCTTTGAGAAACCAGAGTACGTGCAGATACCTTTTACGGTAGACACTGTAGTTGGCAAGTGTAAACGGAGAGAAAAGAATTTCCATACGGGAAGCGTGTATATTTAACGCAAGAATTTAGCACAATATTGTAAGTTCTCTTCAAGTACGCGGAAAATTTGGAGTATTGGCATAAGGGTTAAGGAAGACATTAGCCGGTCGTTTACCCTTTCACGGAAGAATAGTGGAACGGTAGAAAGCAACGGTGCTTCTGCGGACGAGAGACGTTTGTAGAATCTTTGTAACAGGCATTCGTTGCATATTTCAGCGTACGGAGAGGTCGTCGCGACGTTGGAGAGGCTACAGCTTCAATTGCGCAATATTTCCGGCGCTCTAGGCATTTCGGGACCCGGCGTGGAAGCGGAACTCGAAGCGGTGCGGACGCTTCTGGTGCAAAGTCGATTCGCATCTGCCCTCGCCACTCATCACGCCCTCAGAAATCGCTTAAGATCCAACAAAGTTCTGAAACATCACGCTGAAGACGCTTCCAGTTTGGCTCGCGACGTATGTACCCACTGTCACTGAAATTTTGACGACTCTGGTCGAAGATCGCAAAAGAAAAATACAAAACGATAAGAATGCGCTGTCGTTGATTTATCAAGTTTGTTACGTTAGTTTTTTAAGCAGGCAGGAAATTGAGAGAAAAATGATATGACACGATCGAAGATGAAAAGAATTTGACAAGGTGGCGAAGTTTCTGTAGAAGTCAAAGTCGAACCTCTCAAAGCCAAAATGATCAACTCCGTCTTTTCGTCGAGTCCTCAATTTCGTAATTGGCTCATGAGGGTAAAATGCAAGGAACATTTAAAAGAATATCGTCATCTTCTTTTACTTTGCTGAGTTGATCCATGTGACTTTTGTCCAATTACCGTGAAAAATAATATTTGAATATCGATGTTGTAATATCGCGCGAGAAACACGCGTTCAGATGCAAAACCAAGTAAAAGAATAATTTTCCAATTATCTAACGGTGTGCCGAGTTTTGTAGAAAATAGGAAAATAAGGAAATACGATGTATCTTGTGCGTTCTTCTGTTCAATCGGCCCTTTAAGCGTATGGCTTTTGTCATTGGTGAATATTTCAGTGTGTAGACATACTGGAGAAATGGCAGTCGTCGTCGACGGTAACAGGTGTCGGCGGAGCGGAAACGATCGCCGCTGTGGAGGAGCTGACCGGAATTTTGACGAGCTACGATATGGAAGCTCTTCTACTCGCTCACGACTCTATCATCTCTTACGTCGACGGATTACAGAGGAAACAGAGTCCTTCGTCCTCGTCACCGAGCGGTCCTCCGAGCCCTACCTCTAGCTGGAGAGGCTCCCGAGTCGTGGACAACATTAAAATTATCAGAATCGAGAAAACTAACGAACCTTTAGGTGCTACGGTTAGGAACGAGGGTGACGCTGTTATAATAGGTATTTTGGTTTCTTTTTCTGACAAAATTGTACGAAAACCTCGAACAAAGGTCAATAGCACAGTTTGCGGATATTTTCTAAGAAGACGATGCGATGTAACGTTAAATGTTGATGTGAGAAACACGTTAGCTAAGCTTATGAACACAGTGTAATTTGGCTCTAAAATTTTTCTTAAACTCCGCCTAAACGTGTTTCACACAAGTTTCTGTTGAACTATGCAAAAGTTATTATTGTTGGATTGTACGTTGAATAACCATAATAACGTTTACGAAGGTCGTGTTGTACGCGGAGGAGCGGCAGACAAGTCTGGACTCCTACACGAAGGCGATGAAGTTCTGGAAGTAAATGGCGTGGAAATGCGTGGCAAGAGCGTGAACGAGGTGTGCGATATTCTAGCCGGTATGCAGGGTAGTCTGACTTTCCTCGTGCTCCCGGCACCCACGAGTCACAGGAACAATCTGTCAAGTAGAAGGGAAGACACAAATCAGGTATCGACGATGTTTAATGTGTTATCAGGATATAGTGATTTTTATTAATATTCGGGAACCACGGTGATCGACACCTTGTTCTATTCACAAAATGATTCAGAAAAATGATTAGTCAAATAACAGCGTTTATGAATAAATATTTCTGACGTATGAAAATAGTTATTGTAGTTAATGGAAACATTAATTTTATAGAACACCGTTGTTCATCCTGATATTAATAAAAGTCCCTGTACATTAACTGTAATATTTGATATTGACTTAACCCTTTAATATCATCTTCTCAGATACAACACATACGAGCCCACTTCGACTATGATCCCGAAGAAGATCCTTATATACCGTGCCGAGAATTGGGTGTCAGTTTCCAAAAGGGTGACGTGTTACACGTGATCTCTCAAGAGGATCCTAACTGGTGGCAGGCGTATAGAGAGGGTGAAGAGGATCAGACTTTGGCTGGTCTGGTACCTAGCAAAGCCTTCCAGCACCAGTATGTCTATATATATATATATATATATAATCTTTTCTATATATATTCTATTTCTTGCTTATCAAACTTTTTTAAACATTGTCCGACTGATAATCCGAATTTCATCTAGGCGAGAATCCATGAAACAGACTATCGCCGGAGACAAATCGACCGTACGCGGCTCCAAGAAATCCAGTACGTTGTTGTGCGCCAGAAAGAATCCAAAGAAGAAGAAACGAAACAAGTTCGGGGCAAACTACAATGACGACGGGTATCCGCATTACGCAACGACAGCCATCGACGGTAGATACGAAAAGCATCATGGAAGACGTTTCAGTACGTTCACCCTTCGTTTACTCATCAAACATTTACATTTTCTAGATTATGACAGCGAGGAGGTGCTTACGTACGAGGAAGTTGCGTTGTATTATCCAAGGGCGAATCACAAAAGACCGGTAGTCCTAATAGGGCCACCAAATATTGGACGACACGAGCTGAGACAGAGGCTGATGCAAGACAGCGAGCGTTTCGCAGCAGCAATTCCTCGTGAGCAAGAGATTCGTGTTGCACGCGTATTTCGAAAATGTCGCGATTCAAAATAATTCAGTCCTGTGTTAGAACAACCAAATCATCAAAGTGTCGAGACGCTCGTACACGTTTACCATTCCGATTTGTAATTAATCTCTCATTTATTTCGGCACATGTTTTCGCATAGTCTTTCATTTCCTTTCTTTCTTCCGCTTCTCGGCCAGCCAATCACAGTCTCTCTTTCACGCGCTCCTTTATTCGTCATTCAAATAATCGCTACAAAAGAGAAACGTTCAAGGGCTAAGACTAGAAAATTACACAAGTAATATTGCTTTATCGTTTTCTACAGTCTATCCTCGTCGCTAATGTCAAGCGTTTAGCAAATGATTTTTTCTTTGTCATAAGCTTTTAAACAGTTCTTTGTTTTTCTTGAAGAAACTTGTTCGATTCGCATCATCTTTGAAATACGCGTGTAATACGTATAAATCACTTGTTCTTCATTCAAGGACAACCGTTCTACAGGAAGATACTCATTGTTTCAGACACGAGTCGTCCTAGGAAGGATTCGGAAGTGGACGGCCAGGACTACCACTTTATTTCTCGTTCTCAATTCGAGTCCGATATTCTCTGTCGAAAGTTCGTCGAGCACGGCGAATACGAGAAAGCTTATTACGGTACCTCCGTGGAAGCTATACGATCCGTTGTAAATTCCGGTAAAATTTGTGTTCTTAATCTCCATCCGCAAAGCCTGAAGATCCTTCGAAATTCGGACTTGAAACCGTACGTGGTGTTCGTGGCGCCGCCGAGTTTGGAGAAGCTACGACAAAAGAGGATCAAGAATAACGAGAGCTTCAAGGAGGAGGAGTTAAAGGACATTATAGAGAAAGCGCGGGAAATGGAGGACAAATACGGTCATCTGTTCGATATGATCATTATAAATACGGACACGGATCGAGCGTACAATCAGCTGCTGACGGAGATCAATTCGTTGGAACGGGAGCCTCAATGGGTGCCTGCGTCTTGGGTTCAATAAATGAACGCAGGCTTTCGGGATATCATCGAGCCAGATATATTTTCGCTGAAACGTGTAGCGAAAGGCTAGGCAATTGAGAGAGGCGGCTTTAAAGTCTGACTGGAGATACTTCCAAGGACTGGTTCTTTTACTGGTGCCTGTTATACAATTTTACGTTTCGTACACGCGCGTAATTAAACTCCTTGCCAGGCTATCGTACTTCAAGTACCGCTGGTTTGGTGTAGTCTTCCGTGTCGTATATGGTGCCATCTGATATTCGAAGATCGTCGCGTCAGCAAGCATTTTAGAGGGCGTGGAAAATCCCCGTCTTGTTGTAATTTATCGTTCCTCGAGCCTCGAGGTCTGGCGTCCACCCAGGAAACAGGCAACGAGAACATCGAGATCCTCGACTTTGAATGTCGAAGAATCCTGCGATCGACTGGCGTGGCGCTTGTTTTTCATCGTAACCGGCAAACACTCTAGTTTTCCTCAGCGTAATTTGTACCGCGAGATGCCCCGAGGGAAAAATCGCTACTACTCCGCATAAGATATTATATAATAACGTTTTCCAAAGATGTGTGAATCTTGAAAGAGATCGTCCTACTTCTTTCAAAAGTCACCAGATAATTCCCCAGGATAACACCGAGCCGCGAAGAAAAAAAAAAAGCGAACCGGAACCGCGAAAATCTTGGACGGCAGCAGCCTTTTCACTCCGCGAAAGAATCGAAAGACTTTCACACTCGTTCGTATTTTGCGCTGTCAGGAATTTTCACGGCGATCCTATAGCAGGGAGGCGCGGTCTCTACCGCGGAGTTTTTTAAGTCAAAAAGAAATATTTCGCAGAACTTTGCGAGTTGTTAAACGATTAACGTAAAGACAAGAAAAACAAAAAAAAAAAAAAAACACGTTTCCTCGTATTTGTAATTTCGTGTGAACTAGTAATTCGGAGAAGGCGGAACTCATAAACGTTTCATCGTTCGCCCTAGGCACTCTCTCGTGTTTGTTTAGAGAAAAGAATCATAACTTTTAATCCAAGTAGACATCGTTAATGCGAGTATAGACATAGGCTCGTGTGTGAACCAGCATAAACAAATTTTTAAGACACTTTGAAATGAAACAGAAACTTCTAGGGTACTCCTTTCGTTTTCGTCCTCGAGCGACCATTAGACCTTTCTTCTTTTTGTTTTCTAATCCGACATCGATACTCCATGTCAGCCACTGTTATATTTACCACCCACGTGCATCCTCTTTATCCTCGACTAGCAATAACGCAAGATGTTTTTCGAGTCGAAGATCATCGCTGAAAATGAAACATGGTTTCGTGGCTCCAAAAGAAAAAAAAGAAAATAAAATAAAAAAAGACCCAAAAGAGTTAAGCGAGAAGAAATTAATAGGAATCGCATCGACGATCGATCGTTTTTAGTTCAGAGAGGAGAGATTTTCCGAGGGTAGTTTAATTTCGATGTCGTAAACCCAGCTAGCAGCGAAAAAACAATGTTTCCAAATGAGAGAAACGCGAAAAAAAAGAGATACTAATTGCTACCTTTTTAGCTCACTATTTAAACAAAAGAAAATTATGTTAAGAAATCACGCACGATGGTCGGAGTAATTGTGCCAAGTGATTGGGCCGCGTGTTAAGGAGGACACGAGAACTGAAATGTGCCAAAATATTTGAGTCTCTTTAGAAGAGACTGAGAGAGGGAGAGGGAGTTTTGTTCAGGAATGACGTATTATTAAAAGAGAAAGAAGGAGGAAAATGTGAGAGGCAAAGAAATACAAAGAGAGACAGAGAAGGAAGAAAGGACTTAGGAGAAACACGCTCAACGGCACTTTCGTATCTGTCATTATATTGATTCTGTAAATATTTGTGCACTTGTATAGAAAAAAAGAAAGAGAAGATGAATAAGAAGTTATTATCGTTATTATTATTAAATATTATAATTATATTAATTATTATTATTATTATTACCATTAATTGCTTCGACTTTATTCTTGTTAATTGTCATCGTATCACCCGTATTCTATTTTCTCGAGCCATTTTGAGACACAGCTCGTTTTAAATCACGCGAACGAAGGTCAGTAACACGATTGTATTTTTTAAGTGCTAATCAAAAATCCCCGACGACAGCCTTTATTTCTGTCTTTTTTTTCGTCTTTTTTTTTTTTAGCTGGATCCGTGCTCGAGTATGCGGCGTCGTTAATGCGTTATGCCCGACAAATCAATTAGGATTTCCGTAGGTAATGCGTTAACAGTGCGCGCGTAATGTACAGAGAGAGAGAGAGAGAGAGAGAGAAAGAGAGAGAGAGAGAGAGAGAGAATGTGTGAGTTTGGAATGGTCTCTGTTCGAAGTGTGTGTACATTAATTATCGTTGCTCCCGAGTATTTTTCTCGACAATCCAACTTCATTTTATGTGTAAAATAAACGTACAACATCAAGGAGGAAATCTGTATGTATAGGTGCATACGTTTTGTATATACGTACGGTATATACGCACACATGTATGGGGAGAATCGAACGAGAACCGAATATCAAAAAAACCGACCATTGTTGTTAATCTCGAGTCAGCTATTTTTATGCCTTTTCGTTTCATCCAGCTGTTCTTCCTTCTCGAGCCCGTCAAACACGTATGAAACAAACGTAAAACCGGAAGTCTGAAATAGTCTGAATATACGAAGCGTTGCCTTATTCTTATCCTTTTTCTAACCTTTTTTTTTTAACGTCTCCCTGTCCTTGGAGAAATGCGAAATTTTTTGAAAATTTTTCCTGACGGAAACTGTGTCTAGCAGAGCGATATCGTAGAGTTGTAACGTCGTTTAGAAGTCTGTGATGTGTTAGGTTAATCGAGTCGCTGTGTAGATCGTTGAGCATGGTGCGGGACCGAATTTAATTCCATTATTATTATGGGACCGTAAAGAATCACGAGAACACGCCAACAAAAGTGGCGAATTGATAGCATTGCTCGGCGTAGACCGCGGAGTTTTATGCATTTTTGAGAAATTCCAAGGTGCGCGTAATACATAGAGGTAATGTAAAATATCTCTGTAACACGTAGTCGATAAAACAGTTTTCTATCCGAGTTTTTGATTACATTCATAAAAATGTGAACTTGCATAAATATCCGCAGCCTACTTCGATGAGATCGGCTCGTATATCCGTCTTAAATGAAAATAAAGCACGAAGTGCCAGATGGCGTGCGGTACTATAATTAGCAATAACGAGGCGCGAAGCTAACAGCGCACAGCCGCGATAAAAGATTCTAAAGGAAAGAAAAAGAAAAGGGAAAGATTAAAATTAGCTTACGCGTTAACTATATGTTGTCTATCGTTTAAATAGACCGCGGGTAGGAGATCCAATGGACCGATCGTTCGTGGAGAGGAGGGAGAAAAAAAAATGAAGAAAGCTATTTATTTGAGACGCACGAAACATTAAACCGAACGAAAAATGCGTTTCATTTGGAGTAGAATTCACCTTGAGATTGAATATTCACGATTATTGCTGTTTCTCAAAGATATTATGTAGATAGACGATAAACTGGAAAATTATCGTCATATAAATATACATATAGATATATATATAAACAGTCACATATACATACAGTACCGCTCATAATTATTTTATATTTATTTCTATAATTATTTCATTTTTAGTATAAAAACTAAGCTAGCATGTACGATTTCTTGGTGAAACAATGAACACTATCTCGAATGAATTATAGTTATTAAATTTCAATCATTCCACTCATCGATTTTTAAAGTCATTCGAATAATTATGAACGGCAGTGTATACGTATGTGAAGACCACAGAGAAAAGACATGATAAGTCACATTTTTCATATGAAAGCAGTTTTAAAATCCAGTACCTTGTTTTGTTAGTCAATCACATACTATCAAAACTACCTTTGTATTGAATTTGATTATGAGGTCGTCCTTCTGTAAAATATTTATATCAGAACTATTGATCTCGAGAGTACTATGGTTATCATATTTTATTTTTTTCACAAAATTTCATTGGATGTGTCATCTATCGTTAAAACGCATATATCTTTGGACAGAAAAATAGGTTGTTCCTCTTTTTAACTACGTTATACTAAAGTAAACCTCCTTATTTCTTTTTTTAACCACGAATTAATGTCAGAACCAGAACAAAATTGTACTTATGATATTTCTCTCCTGTAATCTTCGGATGTATATGTATGTACACAAACGTGAGACTTCAATCCTAAGGTAAAACGAGATGTTCCTCGATATTGCAAAAGATCAATAGGAAGTATCACCATCGTTTCAGCCCCTGAATATCCTCCACACATTCTGTTACGTATTAAATAAAAGTTACTGTAATATTTCTAAGGTCGCTTGTCAACTTCACACACACACACGCATGCACGTATGCACACACACATACAGAGCTCGATTGATCGATCATCGCCCTTTATAGCCTCGATCGTACTTTCCTCGCAGCTTGCTGCCAAAAGTCGACTAATTTTCTTCAAGAAATCGACTACAGAGAAAGAGAGAGAAAGAAGGCGAGATATACGCGTATTTTAAGAATTTAATTAAGAAGAAACTCGATGGAGAAATTCGTTGGGATTTTAATCTTGAAAGAAGACGAAGGTAAAATAGCAAGCAGAAGAAAATAGCATTAGGAATGTTAGTAAGTTATTTGAAATTTCAACGCACAAGGGAGCGTAGACAATTAACCTTGCTACGATCCTAGAGTTTCTATACTTCAATTTTGCTCTCGTTTTACCAAACAGAGACAATACGTAATCTTTTGAGAAAATATTTAATTCTGTTGCTTTCTTTGGATTTATACCTGTAATGGATGCTCTGTTTCAATAGAATTGATTAAAACATAAATAGTTTTCGAATATTTGATTTTAGTATTCAATAGTATTTCTATGCTCTAGTATATTCTATGCTTTTTATGAATGAAGTGTTTCAAGAAAGAAGATGTCTGAAGGAGTAAAGGAAACAGTAAGGTTAATATAAAATTCGTACATACCAATAAGACTTCTTTCATATTTTGTTCAAACCGAAGATAGTTTTTAAGGTTAGAAAAATATAATTAGTCGAGAATGATCATAGCAGGGTTAAATCCGATGAACCTTGTATATCGACGACGAATGCTTGCAATCTTTTTCAGAAAAATCCACACGAATTGCGGAAATTCGGCTCGATTCCAGCAATAAAACTGACTACTCAGGAGATATATTCACCCCTGTGCACCACGAACGCGTTTTTTCTATTTTCAATCTCCTTGAAAAAAATCACCATTCATAGGAACTCCTATCTCAATCCACAAAATTGCATGACATCTTTTTGAGCACATACACGTGAAACACATAACCTTCAAAGTTACCTGCATACGCTGTAAGTCTATTACAGATCATACATATTCCCCATTTTTTAGTATGTAAATTAGTCCACTATTCTTATACTGATTAGTGTACTGGAAAAAAGCAGCTTATTAACACAAAAGAATAGCACGACGACGCGAAGCGGATGGTGGCTAACGGTGGCCTCGGCACGCTTTGGATCTTTTCAATTAATAAACCAAGATTGGAGAATCAATAAGTGAAATCATTCTCTGCGCAAGTTTCCAAGCTTCAGTCGCTATATTATACGTTTCTTGATGGATCTATCAGATCAAATGATAGGTAAAAAGCAAACTTACTTAAAATGGAGGAAATGAAACTAGGAAAGATTACATCTAGGAAAGATCACAATAGCAAAATTCCTATATAGATTGAAGTATATAGAAATATAAGACAACAGTCACGAGTAATAAGAATAGACAGTGGCGGATGAAAGACAGTTTAAAATTCATATGCTACTTACGAATTTTAGTACCTCTTTTCCCAAAAATTCATTCTATTGTATATCGTATTGGTCAATTCCATAAGCAATGTGGTTTTTCTGAGAGTTAAGTTCAAAACAATAGGATTAGTTACTATCGTTTTAAAGAACTGGAATAGAAAGCATCGTGGAAAAAGATAGTGAATTATAAAACGTACGAGAAAATTCATCACTGATCGATTGCTCGAAGGTAATTGTTTATTTTCATCTAGCAATATGAAAGCCGACGACGACGCACTACTTATGAGATAACCTATGCATTGCTCTCATTTAATATAAATCCATTTTGTAAAATTATAGTGCCCCTTTATACTTCTTATTTGATGAACTTTTTAATGTACACCACTGTATATGGAACCTTATAGACACACCACGTAACGAAATCACCAAGGGAACCACAACCGTGTTCGAGTAAAAATTCTAAAGATCCAGCGGACCAGTTGCGCATCGTTCGATATTTCGCAAGAAGCTGTAAAGAAGGTGGAAAGTTAGTAGGGACAGATCGATGGTGAAGAATTTGGTATCCGCGAACGTGTTCGCGTTTTGAGGCCATCGCTAGCGAAGGGTGGCTAGGAGAGGGAGAAGGGGCACGTTATGGAAGTGGGGAGGGCTACGTTAAGGGGCGTCGGGGGCGGTGGTCGTCGTCGTTTCTACGCGCATGTTTCTTCTCCGCGAAACGGATCGATGCTGGAAATAGCTCGACCCGCAGGAGAGTACGAGGTGAGTCGGCTTCGCTTTCGGCAGGGCCTTCGCAGCTCTCCACGCCCGCTGTTTCCTGTTTTCCAGACCAAAGGGAAAACGTAACTCGTAGCTAGAGCCCACGGTCCGTCTTCTTTACGTTCCCGCGAGCTTCCCTCGTCACCCGGCGAACGTTATTCGCTGATTTCCTCTTCGACGTCGTTCTTCCTCTCTCCCCCTCCTCAGAGAGTCTCTCTCTAACTGGACACTCTTCTCTTCTTCGATCATATTCGATATCTGCCACACTGGTATCAGTTCAATTTCATCCTCCGTCATCTTCTGTATCACTCTTCTTCCTTCTTCCGGTGCTCGTTCCTCCGAGTGTGTGCTTCGACGATTCATCCCACCGGCGAGCAAAAGAAACACAGAGAAATCTCGACCGCGGGATGACTCGAAAAAAATGTGCGTCGTACAGATGTGGCTGACGAGGCTGGAATCGTAAGTACAACTAGCCGAAAGATTTTTCTTAAACGTAGGTGTATAGCGCCGCGAAAACCAGAGCGAAACGTGGCCGCCGTGACACGACACCTACGCTTCCTCCGATTGATCCGCGTTCTAATACGTTTCGCTTCGCTCGCCTGAACGATCTGCACTCTGAATTTTTAACACGTTCCTCTGCTTTGTCGCAGTGACAGAGAGACGTTATGGCCTCTCCACTTGTTCCTTTGCATCCTGGCTATATCGTTTGCAGGATTCGTCCGGCCGCTTTCAGAGTTTCCTCGAGAAGATTTCCGGTTGCGCCTCTCGAAGAAAACACCTTAGATAGAATTGATCTAACCATAGACGGATGATCTTGAATGTCTCGTAGATGTCTTGTCTATCCTATAATCTCTAGAATATAGTAGAATCGATTGAACGCGAAGACTGTGTCATAGTGTTAGAGGTAGCAATGTCTAGGGAAACAGAGTGTCTTGGTATATCTACGACGGCTTTGGTACGTTCCAGGCCGATTTAATGAAAGATACGTGAACTAAAAAGAAGCATTTCGTGTACTATAATACGTAGAAATATTCTAGACCGATTGTGGCTTCGTACATAACGCTGACGCAGCAATGATAGTTGCTAAGACGATAATGAACCATTGAGAACTGACTTGGTCGATACGCCTCGCGTTTCCTCCTTTCTGTCATCCCTCGTGAATTTACCATCGGATACGTGCTTCGTGTTTCGATTATGCATCGGGCTTATTACGTTCTGACATCCATTCGATGTTCACCTTTCGCTTTCCTCTTTGTAATCGAATTCTCCGTTTCAGCCTGGAGTCTCGATGGTGGACGCCTGGAATAGAATGGAGTAACGATTTGAAATCGAACGGTTGTCGAATTATATCGTTGTAAGACAGGTGATAAAACTGGTCGAGTATAGAGCATCGTCCGTGCCGGTATTACGCGTGCGCCTTGGTAAATCCGGTGGACAAATGTTCGGCATATTGCAGCAATGTTCTTCGCCGAAACTTTTATTCAATTACGTCAGAAACTCAAGCTACTCTCCTACGAAGAACAGATATCGTGCTCTATTGTTCTTCAACGACTTGCAATATGTATCGGTGCTCGTCGACTTGACTCTTCTACGTTGTATCAAATAAGATTCTAGATATGCGCAATTGCCTTGTAGAGTAGATTTTATGGAACGGAATTTCTTGTTTTATATAGATCTTTATTTTCTTATTATTGGAAACGTTATGTGGCGGAATGTTGTTGGGTAGAATATTATTGTACAACTGAGGAATAGTAGAATATCTATTTAACATATTTGTTGCTAGTGAAATATGATTACCCATCCATGAATTTGCCATTTCTTCTTTTACTTTTCCTAATCCTTATGAATAGACTGTGAATGTTTATGCAATTTCGTGTTTTTTTTATAAACCTTATGAAATGGAATCTGCATAGAAATTTGTTTCACCGCTTAATTTTTTATATCAGTGAAGCTTATTTGAACATAGAATCTCGTTATAAATGAAACTGTATATTCTATTTAAAAAATCATGATTAATGTATATCTTCCCAAACTCGAGTGTATTATAATCTTTGACGTTACGCAATTGTGTTCTCTGCTAAAATAAGAACAATCAAAATAATGTTTGTTTCAGTATGTTCTGTGAAAAGAATATTAATTGTGGTTTTATCCGAATTAACAAGAATGAAAATGTAATAATTGTATTAGCAGCATTAATTAAATTAATGAATCAATGCCAGCGAATGTGTGAAGACCACGTACAGTGTTCGAGCATTGGAGCGACGCTGGATTTCATATGGGGTTTGGATTTTCTAAATATAAATCGGCACGCGCACCATTTTTCTCCTCTATTGGATTTCACTCCGCTAGACCCCTTCCTTAAATTTTTCAGTCGACAACTCAACCATATACCGTGACACTGTTCTCCATCCTGTAACCTAGAATCTACGAAAAACAAAATGTTAGCTATATCTCTTTCTAAATTGTGAGGTTAAGAGTCATAGAAAAAACATGTCAGATTTTGGAATTAAATTCAGGTTAAATTGTTCTCCACCTTGCAATGAAAATTTCTAAGACAGATTCTGGTAAATCTCTTTGTATATTTTTGATAATATTTCTAAAATTTTCAGGTTGAGTTGTTTCCCATCCTGTAAGCTAGAACCTTTGAAACAAATAGAATTTTTGATAAGTTTCTTCCTAAATTTTGAGGTTAAATCGTTCATCATCCTGTAAGCTAGAACCTCTGGCACAGAAATAGAATTTTTGATAAGTCTGTTCCTAAATTTTGAGGTTAAATTGAGATTCAGTTGTTTACCATCCCGTAAGTTAGAACTTCTGAAACACAAATAGAATCTTTGATAAATCTCTACCTAAGTTTTGAAGTTAAATCGTCCTCTATCCCATAAGCTAGAATCTCCAAAACGGTAATACAATTTTTAACGAATCTCTTTCTAAATTTTGAAATTAAATCATTTTCTATGCTGTAAGCTAGAATCTCCGAAACAGTAATAAGATTTATCACGTGTCTCTATCTATAGTTTGAGGTTAAATTGAGGTTCGATTGTTCTCCATTCTGTAAGCTAGAGTTTCTAAAACAGAAATAGAATTTTTGCTAAATCTCTTCCTACATTTTGAGGTTAGGGGTCACAGAAGAAACTTCGTTTAAATAAATGATTGATACATAGGTTTGATAGTAGCTGGTAATTAACTCTGGTAACAAGTGTTGCTGTCGATTCTGTGTGCAAAGGCACGAGCGGTACTGGTCGATAATTTCTGTTCACCTGGTGACGCTGTTCGGACCAAATTTAATTATCTAGATGCCGGAGATAAGAATATACCTTATCGTGTCAGGCATTGAGATCATCTCGCGATATTATCATCGATCGTTTCTTAAATTTAACGTTAACTTCATCGACCAGATCTTCGTTGATAGAAAATTGAAAAGCTATAGATATATGAAAAGCAAAGAATACAATCAATCGTCACGATCAAGTTCCACTGGGAAACGCTGAAAGTTTGAAAAGCTTATTTGCAGCAGAACGAAACTTTACGAAGGTCCCTTGCAATTCCTAAGATTTCATCTCAACTTTTTATTCTTTCGTGAAACTTTCGTTGGCTAAGCTGGACTTTCATTTAATTTAAGTTACGCTAGATCGTACCATAAGTAATTTTGTACTCACATGTGCAACTTCAAAATATAAAAGTATTTTATATCCGATTGCAATTAGATAGCGTTCAATATTTATTAATAGTATCAAATATCAACGTTTATATTAAGACGTAAAAAAAGTTTGTCGTACTTATCAGCAGATAATACCTTATCTGATCTTTTCTGAAGCTATTTTTACAATTTACCTCATTTATCATTTTTAATTTTTGCTTTCAGAAATTGTTAAATTGCGATGGAAAATATTCGGTTGCCTCCTTGAGATTCAATTTTCTTCTATATTTTTTAATTGTTTATACTACCTGAGCAAAGTGACGCATTTCAATTATATTATATTAAATGCTTTGTCAAATTTTGTTTAATGTGTATGGCTGATCATTCTGTCGATTAAACTACAGATATACAAATTTATATTTTAATGAAGACGACTAAAAATATTTCAGATATGGGCATTTATTTGATTTATCGATTGTTGCAATACGTACTATATCTTGGATATTTTATATATTAACAATAATGATATTTATTTGTAATTAACAACAAATTTTGTACATGTATTTACATATTACAGACTATAGTAAAAGATGGAGTTAGGATAAAAAATAAGAATACTAGGTAACAAGATATGTTCATAGATAAATGCAAAAGAAAGAAGAAGAAAATATTATAAACTTATTAAAATTCTTCAATTTATAATCATCTTTCTTATCACATTTAATGCTATTAACGCTGTTCACAATCTTTCTAATTGTTAATCGTAAATTTCAGGAATTACCGTACCAAACTTTCCTATCTTAGAAATTCGAAGTCGAGAAATCAGATGCAAAATAGAGGAGCGGCATTATTTGTGGAATGACCTGATATCCTTCGTTCGATAGAATTAAAGAGAACAGAATTCTCGTCTCCGTAGAGTCGTAGAACTAGAACAGTGGTCGTAGGTGAGATTGCCGATTTCTCAACCGTTATCGATTACAGTTTCCTGGGTTGCATGCAGGTGTACTCTGACGATGATATCGGTTTTAGTTGGGGTGAGCTGCGATAGTCGTTGAGTTTGTTAGCACATCAGCCTCGACACGACCACCCTGCAGTAATCTGGAGCACGTGCTCTCTCCTGCTCCCCCAATTATCGATGAAATTCTGTTTCGTACACTATGTCGGTCCCTTTTGCTCACTGGTAACTCGTCGACTTCCGACGGTGTCGATTTAATTGCCATGTTGTTCGTCAATTGTGGTTCTCAGTTGTTTGCAAATTTCTTCAGTTCGAAGAAAGTAATTTACTCTCTGATTTTGCCATTTCAAGTATTAATAATTCATCAAGATATTAAGATGTTGAACCAAATATGGTGAAAATCGTAATAAGAAAGATTGGAAGATATTAGGATCGAAAAATACTATTCCAATAATTTTCGAGATGAAGAAACGAAAATATAGGAGGATGAGATATTAGATTAAAATTCTACCTCTGTGCAGTTCTATTTGTGCATTTGTGTCCTAGTAATTGTAAAGTATGTTGCTTTACTTTATATTTATAATCATATTTATACTTTATACGTGTGAACAATTCTTGAAGTACCTAGTACAGAGATAGCAATTAAAATTAGATATGATATAATGGAGGACATGAAGGGTTTTATTAAAGAACGTTAGATGTATTCTAAAGTATTTCCTAAATTTGAGGCCCTCGACAGAGTTAAAGTCCAAATAAAACTCAAATTCTACCAAACATATGTAAGAATCTACAGACACTTAGTCCAATTATTCAATTATTTAAATAGCTGTAGCAAACAACTGTTTCTATATTTCTGGAAGGATAATCCCAATGCATCGTTAGCAATTAAAACTATGGCGCAGATGGACATTGTTGTCGAAAGATATATAGCTTACACTGATGTTAATTAAATTCCCCATTCGTAACGGATTAATATGCTAACTATGACTGTCGCGTAAGACTTTAAGCCTCTTATCAATGATATAGATCGTGGTGTACGCTCGACTAGCAAGGGATATTCGCGTGTTGCACAACTTTGTTCTATCTGTTTAGAAGATACGTAGTATCGCGTAAAAATATATGATCTTTTCAACCCACAACGTTCGTTTAGTATGTGAGAATAGTTTTATGCTTTCTGTTCATTAACTATTAGCAATAGAAATATATTTTTTGGAGTGGTTTTATGAAGAAGACACAATGTACTAAGATTTGAGATTAATTTCAGATAATCTCAGATCAGATAGTTAATTTCAAGTTACAAAGCGGATAGATTCTTCATGTTATCTTCCAAAAGCGATATTTTAAAAAGTTTTAGCCGATATTATACAATTATGCGTTGTTATGTCCTTGTAGTCGCTATTAGTTAAGATTCTTTTAGGTATTTAGTGCTTTTTATTAATTATTAAAGCAACACATGTTCTTGGTTGGCTTTATCAAGTAGACGTAATTATGTGGCAAGATTTGAGACCACAGAAACCATATACATTTATCGTTTAGTCAATTAGTATTTTATAGAAGTACAATGTTACGTGTAAGCAACATCAGACGCAGAAAAGACGAGACACGAATGCGGTTTCTATTGTGTGATGATACAAACTCATTGACCTAAAACCAAGCGCTGATAAAATACACAAGCAAAGAGACAAGATTTCTGGCATTTTCTCAGCAATACCGCTACGGAGGAGCGTTGTGAAAGGCCAACAGGAAGGGTAAAATGGTCACGGTTGTACGGTACTGCTGATCGATCGGATTGTTCTGGCAACGATCCCATTACGCGTACACGACCGTCCAAATCAAACGTTTCATTTTTATCAGACAGATAGAAAAATTGCAGATAACGACAGCTTTGTCCTCCGTGAAACTCGACGGCCTTTGTCCTTCGTCTTTCTCGTAGCGATCCCATAACTGATCTATTCGAATCGATTTTATTCCAGGTCTGAGTGTAATTAGACTAAATCAGAGGATGCAGTAGATGAAAGCGACGTAGCGAAGTGGTAAAATCGGTTAATAGTCGAAGCTTATCGTTAAGCAAGCTAATGGTAACTGTACCAAGCAATTAGAAACGTATCAAGGACCATAAGGCTCGTAAAGACAGGCGCTGGTTTGTCTGCAATGTTGGTTTTCTCTTCTTTAAACTTCTTCGTGCATTTGTGCACATTGCTCTTGTGAACCATGTCATCTCCGCAAACATTCTATAGCCTTCTGTGGACAGTCTGCACGTCAAGAATTCAACGGTGACACGCTGCTCTTGCTTGAAATCCGTTATTTACATGCAACGAAGAGGAAGAAGAGAAAGAGTTACTACGAAGAAAGAGTTGTCCCACCGATATGTGGAATTTAAACGACCTACAGTCACTTGCAGAAGTCTACGTACATCCCTTAGATATAAATTGTTATAGTTAATAGTTAGAGTACAAATCATTTTGTGACCAAATGCGTTTTCCATTTCTTTGCATTAAGTCGAACGCACAGAATTCATCAGGAGTATGTAGATTTTCGTACGACTGACTTTTCAGTTAATAATAACGTTGCTCGTGTCGTATACATCGATACGTGTACGACATCGTTTCGAGAGTTCGACGCGGAAAGATGAACGAGCGCATAGAGCGACGTGTTTCGCGGCGTGCACGCGTTAAAAAAGAAGTGGACGAATTTAGCACGGTTATAAAGAGCGACCGACTAAATAAAGATCGGTAGTGTGCAACAAGTATTCGAGGATTCGGCAAAGTAGCCTGAAACGTCGCGTGGGTGTTGTCGTTTCATTCGTGAGCACACGCATGTCACTCGCATCGCACGTTTCGCACTTGCAGCTTGCTGTTCGCGTTGCCCTCTTCCTGCACCGATCGATCGATCGTCGATGATACTCGACGATTGCATAGAACGCGTATAGAGTATTATTATAGTCTTGCTGCGACTACCCTTGGTCACTGTGGATCGTTTAGAATTGCACATAATGGCGAAATCTGCATGAAAGCACCTGTAATAATCGCGTGAATCTAAATCTTTACTAATTGAAAATATCGTTCTCCTATGATTTGGTATCGCTATTGTTACGAAACCTAAGACCTTCTCCTGTAAAGAAAAAATATGAAAGAGGTTTCTCGTGGGAAAAAGGTTTGAACACGTTCGCTACTGTTATCGATCGCGTTTTGTTTCTTGTATTTCTGTACAATGTAATACATTACCAGATAACCAGATACAGCGAAGCTTACATTTGTATTGGTCGATTTTCAAGAAGCGAGTTACGAAAGTCTTCGTACATCTTATGACAAGACTATTTTTATTTATATAGTTGGTAAAACAAACGTGAAATTTCATTTCGATATTTCAGTATATAGCGTATATATTCTCCACCAAGGAAATGAGATTGAAGGGAAGATAAGATACTCGCGGAATATTAATATAATTTACAGTTTAAAATAACGTATGAAGCTAGAATCTGTTTTAGTACAAACGAGTATTCTATACGTTTATCGAGTCAACGAGCAAGATTTTTCTGAATGACTGTATACGTTGGTAGCGAACGTGCTAATAACCCATTGGCATGCACAGTTATTAAGCAGCCTGAGGAAGACTATACGTATGATCCCCTCAGAAGCCAAACTAATCAACTCGATTCGTGTGAAACGATAAGTTGTATCGTAGCACAACTGACAGATAGATAATTCAAAATTCTGAGCCGAGCTTGAGAAATAATATCCCTGTGGTATCGTCATCCTTCTCCATGGAGTTGATCAGCGTGGTTCTTGCATGACGCGTATAACGTTTGGTCTGGCGTAATTCATAAAAATTCGTGTTACTATTGCTTAGCACCTTTCGTACAGATAGAGAAGAAAAAGGAAGCCGAAGGCGATAACGACGTTTAAGACGTTCGAAAAACACGGTGTGCCAATGGGTTAAAGCTTGAACCTTCGAGGCAGATTAACGAAAAGTATGAATACCGATTGCAGAGGCCTCGCTTGTTCCACGGTAGCTCTTAGAGGATGCACAAGCTAGCCAAGGGCCTGAAGAAGAAGAAAAAGCCGAAGAAGGGCAAGAAGGGGGCAGAGGAGGACGAGTTCGACCCGGAGGAGCTCGAGCGTTACAGGCGCGAGCGGGCGGAAGCCCAGCAGAAAGCCGAGCAATCCGGTGAGCAGGCCAGCAACGCCAGCTCCGACGAGTGGAAGAAATTCGAGGCGTTGACGGCCGGAGTCGACTCGATCCTCAAGAAGACACAAGGAGATCTCGATCGTATAAAATCCACTTCCTTCTTCCAACGGAAGCCGCCGCTAGAAAACGAGAAGAAAGAGGAAGAAGAGGAGGACCAGGAAGATCCTGGTAAAAAGTCTTCTTCGAAGAAGTGGGTAGGTTTCGACGAGGAAGGTAATCCGATCGAAGGTGAACCACCGGACTTCGAGGGAAAGGGAAAAAAGAAAGAAGACAAGCCTCTGGTTAACGAGGACGGTCTCGTCGAACTTCCCGACGACGAGGATGAACACGAAGACTCCGCCGACGAAGACGTATTCGATACAACCTACGTTGACGTTCTCCAGAATATCGACGTTCAACTAGCTTACATTCCCGACAGTCCAACCGAGGAGGAGACCGGCGACGATCCGTTCGACACTACAAACGCGGACAAAGTACTAAAAACAGTAGATAAGAAGGGGAACAGATTGGTCAGTTTAGGGAACGCGGTAGAGGTCCTCTCCGGGAGAGTCGATTACGTGAGTTCGTGCAAGATCACGAGAGGCAGGCGACCTAGACTGCAACAAGATTTATTATTGGATGACTTCGAGGAATCTGAGCAACTCGCGGAGAGTAGCAGCGTAGTTGCGGAGCCTGTGGACGTGACTAAGACTTTGCTGGACGACGACAGCGACCTTCCTGATATTCCTGTCGATCTTACGAAGCTTCCTCCGGTTCTACCAAGACCAGTCAGCCCAGCTGTGAATCAAGAGAACGTTGCGGACAACAAACCGTCTAACGGACCTTTGGATATTTCTGAGTTCGAAATATTGAAAGAGAAAACGATCTTAGAGGAGATTCCTGACTTGGACGACGCAGAGTTCGATTTAGACGCAGCGCCAGATGAGCCGGTACGTCTCGAGGAGGCTGACGATCCTTTCAAAACTAAGGAACCGGCGGCTGTAGACTTCCAAGCCGAGATAATAGAAGCAAGCTTCGAGGCAGCTACTTTCGTCGACGAAGAAGATCCGTTCGACACTACTTTCGCTGAGAATATCCTTCCTGGTAAGACAGAGTTAAAGTTCATCGAGAAAGAACTAGAAGAGCTTCCGGTTTCAGAGGTGACGATATCCTTGACCGATCCAGCTGGATTGAACAGAGACTATGAGACAGGTTTGCTGAAAGAAGAGCTCAGAGCAAAGGTCAGTAATTTGCAAGCTAAGAAGGATCTTCTAGGAGGATCTACAACCGATCTAAGTCAACTTGCGGACGAACCTATAGCTCCAGTAGAAGATCTCAGCTACGTAGACCCTTTCGACACCTCTGCTATCAAAGAAATTCCTCCTGGAAAGACAGAGTTGAAGTTCCTCGAGAAAGAGTTGCTTGGCGAACAACCTAATCTTTCTAATTCTCTGGACGACGACGATTTCGATCCAAGAAAGGACGAGCAGCCAGCTGTTCCGGTTGACATTGCTGTATCCAAGCTACCGCCAAGGCCTCCTCTTCCAACAGCACCTGTTAAACCAATCTTTCAGGTTGAATTCGAAGAAGAAGAAGATACTGGTGAGGTTGGCGACCGTGGACGAAGATCTTCGAGGCCAGAGGTGCTAGAACTAGCACCTTCGAAGACCGTTGCTTTCGAACTGCCTACACCATCCAAACGTCCAGACCTACTGACAACCACCGAAGAAGAGAAAGCTCTACCTTCGAAACCTCTGACACCTTATTATTCTCAGAAATCTATCGACGACTTGTTACCTATACAGGAGGAGGAAGCTGATGTGGATCCTTTCGATACCAGTTTCGTGGCCAAGGTAGCTCCCGGAAAGACAGAATTGAAGTTAATCGAGTCAGAATTGTTGAAACAGGAGTCAAAGTTACCTCATAGCCTGAGCGACCACGATTTTGATCCACGAGCCGAAGGGGAACCTGTAAGAAGACAGAGCGATTTCACAGCTAGTTCTATCAGGCCGAGCAACTTGAAAATCGCCGAGCTTCAGGACTCTGTGTTGAAGAAGTTCGAGGAACAGAGGAAACCGAAATTGCAGCAGAGGCAGGAGAGTTTGCTGGACGAGAAGATCGAGGTGGACGCGAAGCCTCTGACGCCAAGAATCGAGTCGAAGCCCATCGAAGAAGAAGAAGAGATTTCCTACAACGATCCTTTCGACACTTCTATCGCCACTAATATTCTTCCTGGTAAGGCGGAGCTGAAGATTCTCGAAAGCGAACTGCAGCAAATTCCTGGAGAGCTGCCCGTTCGTCCTGTTCCTATCGCATTCACAGCGATCATTAAAACTAGCATTCCGGAGGTTGATCCTGACTTTGATCCCAGAGCCGAGGAAAAGAAGGAAACAGCAGATTATTTGTGCATCGACGACCAAGATCCTGGAGCCAAAGTACTTACTCCTTTGCAGAACGACGACTTCGGTTTAGGAGAGGACGTGGATCCTTTCGACACCAGTTTCGCTACCTTAGGGCCAGGAAAAACTGAACTGAAGATACTGGAATCCGAATTAATGCAGAAATAGAAGAAGATCTAATCTATCCTCCTTCTCTTCCCAGTAAAAGACTCTCTGCTAAGCGATCTGCGCAATTATATACTAGAAAGTACTATACCAAAGAATATTTTAAGCAACGTTTAAGCTGGTCCATTAACCTTTCAATCGAGCAACATGGATTCCAAAGGTGGAAACCCTTTCTTAATGGACGACTACAGTGTCGAGACCAACGACAGGAAAGCTAGCCAACCGTCGAATCCTTTCCTCCAGGACTTCGCGGACACGGAAACAGCCGGAGGAGGAGAGAATCCTTTCCTGAATTTTGCAGCAGACCAATCTTATCAATCAGCCATTACAGTCGACTCGACGAACCCTTTCGCTTCTTTCGCCACGGAGACCACTGCACCTAGCACTGGTTTCGAAGCTACTACTACCGACACTACGGCATCTAACATATTCTCTGGTCAATCCGCGAACATTTTTCAGACGACTGTCAGCGAGTCGAGTACGAATCTGTTCGACGCGCCGATCTCTACTCAAGCGACTGACGAACTTTTCGGTCAAGAGTTGCAGTCTGCACCTCCGCCGTCTCCAGTGGTGCCTGTGACACCAGTTCAACCCAAGAATGGCAAAACTGCACCGTCGAGGCCGCCTCCACCGAGACCTCAACCACCGGCGCCTCCTAAAAACACCAAAGATTTGATCTTGTCGGTTACTGGAGCTATGGATGCTACTTCTAATCACCTCCTGGATCGATTACAGGTTCGTTATAGTGAGATAAATGATAATTATATACAGGATGCCTGGAGAACTTCAACATTGTCAGGATATTCCCCTGACTAATGAGTATCAGGGTCATTGGATATGACACGTACTATTCTGCGTGATCATTTTTCAAATTAACGAACATGTAGAGTTGGTTTCCATCGATTCGCTAAAATTATGAAAGAGCTAGTCAAATTCTTAAAAGATGCGTGTTAAGAATATTTTCATACAATACGTATCTTTCAAGTAGAAGCGTAGTTACTGAGGACATTGACCTTGACAACATAGATATATCAGCGAGGAGACCATTTTCTACATGCATTTTCTTATGCAATTGTTAGATAAAAATGATGTGTACCATCTTGTATATAAATCATTACCGGATAAATCAAAATCAAAATTGTTATCTGTCAAACTTTGGTTCGTTTCATCTTGATCGTTAATTACAGGCAACAAGAACACCCAGTCCAACGTTAATGCACTCTCCATCGCCAACTCCGGAGCACAGTTTCGCCGACTTCCTGGACGTGGATTCGAACGTGCCAGATCTAATGTCCGACGACAGCAAAGTAGCAGAGCCATCAAAGAATCATGACATCCTGGATCTCCTTGACGCACCTAATACAGAGACGACAACCACTACCATCTTCTCCACGTCGATAAACACGGAAGGCGCCACCAGTTTGGTAACAGGAGTATCCTTGATCAGTGCCACTGGCCAGGACAATCCATTCATCAGCATTACAGAGCAAGAGGCATCTCCTATTCAGGCTGAGGATGCCTTTAAGTCAGATTTCCCGGAAACTGCTTCTGTAACAAGTGAAAAGAGACCATCTATAGCTTCCACGACCGGAGTTGTTGGAAGTGACACGGAGAAAACTGGTATTGATTTAGATTTCGCTGCGGAATCCCCTGTTGTCTCAGAAACTATGCAATCATCGACAGCTGGGGCTGAATTATTCGCTACCAGCGGCACTGAGCAATTGTCCACCATGACTACCGAATCTGCGTTCTTTTCTGTTGCCGATACGATGTCTTCTGGACCATTTGGTACCATAGATACCACAGCCTCGCATTTCACGACATCCATGCAAACGCCCGGCACACAACCTTTGTTCGCAAGCACGGAAATGAATGCGTCATCCGCTCAGTCCAATGGACCATTTGCTTCTGATTTACTTGGTGATTTCGAAGAACCTACGAAAGATATCAGTGGCATGACATCGACCAGTCCGACTCCGGGAGCTGAATTTCCCATCAGCGAAGCGTATAAGCCTGAAGAGCAATTGGATAACTTTGCAGCAACTACGAAAGTTATCGAGGGTACTGGCGATGCGTTTGATATTTTTGCTTCGAAGTTTGATAAAGCTGCGGAGCAGGAAACCAACGCTGGAGATCCTTTCTTGGATGCCTTTGGTGGCGGGCCTACCGCCATGGACACGTCTAGCGATGGTAAAAGAATTTTCTTGTAATTTTTTGTAAGCATACTGATTAAACAATAAGTTTTTATGCATAGAAATTACACATATTTTCTTTTATTTATTATATATTTAGATTTACATTTATTTGACTGTTTACTGTGTATTTAGTTTGGGGTGATTCGTCTGCGACCGGGTCAGAGACAGCAGTGACTGGATTTGGAGAAGCTGATGGGTTTGACTCGTTCCTGAGTATGACAGCACCACCACCAGAGACAAATATAAAGAGAACCGACTCTGTAGATTCGGATGCGGGACCAGATTTCAGTGTATTCATTAAGTAAGCACCGATATATCAAATAATCAATTAATGAATATATAATAAATATCAAATAAATATTAATAAATATAAGTATCATCGTTTGGCTAATGTAGTTTGTACCCATAGACCAAAAGAGGATGATCAAGGCGGAGCAATCGAAGGAGGAGCTGTCCCCGTGCTAGCGCCACCACCAAAGAGTCCGCAAAACACAGCTTACACAGATACCTCACCACGATTCAATCCCTTCGACAAGTCAGGATTCGCACAGGACGCTATTCCCACTACGGAAACTGCTCAACCTGCTGAACTGACCAGGACAGATTCTCAGGTATTATAAACATCGACGTATTCGTTTTTGCAAATTGAATCTTATAATCTTCATTCGACATTATACATGCCTTTTTAAATATAAACTAAATTGAAAAATTTTTGTTATTAAAATACTCTATAACTATGTCTATGTTTCTGATAAAATTAATAAAACTAGTTGTTTATTATATGTATTACGTTGTACGTATACATTGTATAGTATATTGTATATTGTTATTTGCTTTTATCTGATACTAGGAAACTCCTCCGACTCCCCTATTTGACGAAGACATTAGCCAACCTTTGGAAGACTTCCCAAGAGTGACGTACACCGGTGACGGCTGGGACATGCACCTGCGCCAACCTAACAAGAAAAAGATAACCGGTCAACGATTCTGGAAGAAGATCTTCATAAAACTGGTCTACCAAGGTGACAATCCTGTACTCCAGTTGTTTAACAGCAGAGAAGACAAGGATCCCTTCCAAGAATTACCTCTAGTTCCTTCTTACTCGATATCCGATATCGGAGCACAGCAATTTGACCAATACGGGAAAATATTCACGGTGAAGCTGCAATACATTTTCTACAAGGAACGACCTGGAGTACGACCTGGCCAGGTGACAAAGGCGGAAAGGATAACGAATAAACTCAGTCAATTTGCTGCGTATGCCATTCAGGGTGATTATCAGGGGGTGAAAGAATTTGGAAGCGATCTAAGGAAGCTCGGTCTTCCCGTGGAACACGCGCCACAGGTGCAATTTCTTTTTATATCGGAATTGTACAGCTTTTTGGAAATAGAGTTTATAACGTAGACAAGTAACGTAAATATAAAATGCTCACTAAGGCTCGATCTTAGATGCAATGTCTCATTTTCAAATGTTCAAGTTTCCAAACATTCGAAGATTCGCATCTCTAAACTTTCGAACTGTTAAAGTTTTAAATTTTCGAATTGTCAGATTTTCAAATTTTCTATTATGCAATGATGTGTTTTATATACGCATATATAAATTACGTATTTTTTGTACATTACTTCGTTGCTTGTTCTTTAGTGGTTCCTTAATGGTAATCCTTAATGAGCTAATATTGAAAAATTTCAATTATTAAAATAAACCATAGAATTATTATCATTGAATGACTTCGATCTTTTCTGCACAGATTTCTCAGTTATTCAAACTGGGTTCTCAACTCTACGAAGATATGAAGCAGTTTTCTTGCGCGATCGAGGAAGCTCTGTTCAGATTGCCGGCTCATCGAGATCGGGCGCTTAGTTATAAGACAGAAGACGTGCAGATTACGGTCGTGGATGAATTGTACGTGGAACAGAACGCGCAGGGTCATGTCGAGAAGCAAATAGCGCGTGTTCGATTGTTCTTCTTGGGCTTCCTCTCTGGTAAGATTTGGCCAACTGTTGACAATTATCATCATATTACCATAGAAATTTCCAATAAAATTGTAATTTATAGTCTATAGACACCAGGATCTCGTTTATCTGTTCTCGGAATTATTTTACCATAAAAGTACTTTCATTAAAATTTCATTATCTCAGGAATGCCTGACGTTGAATTGGGAATAAACGACATGTGGCGCCAAGGGAAAGAGGTAGTAGGCAGACATGATATAATTCCAGTGGTAACCGAAGAATGGATCCGTCTGGAGAACGTTGAGTTCCACTCCTGCGTTCAACAGGATGAATATGAAAAATCTAGAATTATAAAGTACGTCTTCAACAAGCAACAAACGATTTTTGAAAATAGCTTCTTGATAACCACTTATAAGACTTTATCTTGAAACGATAATAACAACAGCTACAATGCTGCTAACTAACGACTAATTGCAATTAACACCTGACTAACCCTTTTGAAGGTTCAAGCCACCGGATGCATGCTATATCGAACTTATGAGGTTCCGAGTAAGGCCTCCTAAAAACAGAGAGCTTCCTCTCCAGCTTAAAGCCGTAATGTGCGTTACCGGTAATAAGGTAATGTCACTTTTCATTCAGAAAATATGCGCGCACCTCGACACTGCGTACGCTGCTTTTTCTTGTCGAATATCAATACTCGTTTCTGCTTTGGCAGTTTTACGCCTCTGGTTCGACGCTTACCCTCTTTGACCTCGTTCTTTCATTATCAACAGGTAGAACTGAGGGCGGACATTCTGGTGCCGGGATTCGCGTCAAGAAAACTGGGCCAAGTGCCCTGCGAGGATGTGATGGTACGTTTTCCTATTCCAGAGTGCTGGATCTACCTGTTCAGGGTGGAGAAACACTTCAGATACGGATCCGTTAAGTCAGCTCATAGGAGAACAGGAAAGATCAAGGGTATCGAAAGATTTCTCGGTGCGGTTGATACTTTGGAACCTCAGCTGATGGAGGTGACGTCCGGTCAGGCAAAATACGAGCATCAACATCGCGCTATCGTTTGGAGAATGCCTAGGTTACCGAAAGAAGGCCAAGGTACCTTCTTTGTTATAGATGTTCAACCTTAATGTAGGCAGCCGGTTATTTTTATATTTTTTTCTACAATCCTTTCTAGCGAATTACGAGCTTCAATCTGACTCATATACGTCTTAAATAATAATTGTTTGCATTTTGGTTGTCTTAACTTAAGAGCTACTTTATCCTATAAAATACGAATGTAGAATAATATCGATGATATCATTGACAGGATCATACACGACACACCAATTGATCTGTCGAATGGCCCTAACTTCCTATGATCAGATCCCCGAGAACCTAGCCGAGTACTGTTACGTGGAATTCACGATGCCAGCGACCCAAGTGTCTCACACGACAGCGAGAAGTGTTAGTTTTCAAAATCACGACAGCGACACTCCACCAGAGAAATACGTCAGGAATTTGTCGCGACACGAGTACAGGTACGATCCTCCGACAATAATAAATATTTTACATGTTAAATTTTCGTATTTACTTCGGGTTTCAATCGTATTTTTATTAGAATATCGCGCTGGTATTTTAATTTTAAAATTGTAAGAGGTAAGACGCAGACTTATCGTGCTTTTCCTCTATGCTCTACATATAGTACGTGACAAAAATTTACAACATACAGCTATACAAATATAATATATAAATAAAAAACTTATTATTACTCGTCGTATATCAGAGTTGGAATCGAGCATACGCAAGGAGAAGGTCCAGGCGCATACTTATCTGCGACCTACACACGAAAAATTCCGGAAACGACGCCGGAGACACAAGGAGAAGCTTCAGACGCTGGCGCGGAATCAGATTCCGATTCCTCCGATTAAATCCAAATCAGTCTTGCATAAGGTAACCTGTAACACGTACGGAACTTAAGGAGAATTACTTGTTAATGCTAAGGTATATACAGAAAGCGAAACGATGCCTGTGACTGGACGCGTGACGTTTCACGATCTGCAGCTCGGAATGAATGGACAATTTCCACGCGAGCAAGCGCAACACGTTATTGGAGTAATCGTGTAACCTAATAAAAAGCAATAGTGTATGTGACGTGCTCTGATAAAAAGTTAAGATTCGAAAAAGTCGATCTTGACCTTTTCATATTCTTTCACAGTCAGAAGTGTGCTCTATTTTTTTATTTTATGTTAATAAAAATTGCAAATTTTCAAGTGGTTTTAATAACGAAGCAATGAAAGTTGGCAATTATTTATTACATGAATAAAAGTTACAAATTATCACCAAGTAATTTTAATAATAAGTTATTCTCTTGTATTTCTCCACTATCAGCAAAGTTTTGAGTTTTAATCAAATCTTTTGCACGCATGATGAAGTGATTGTACTTAGTAATATCGCACTGCAGAGTGCATATCTTTAAACGCGTTTATCTTAAAAACTCGTTTCTATACTTTAATTTCTTTTTACCAAAGCAAGTCACACATGAACCTTGATAACTTCGAACGCACATCGATACTAAGAGGATATAATCAGGATAAATGGTTCGCGTGGGTTAAATCGTTAGTGGTCGCTGCGATCCGTGAAACGCTAAACGTCGACGCGTGTTAAATATAACGCATAACAGTTAACGAAATGTACGTATGAAAGGAGTAATTTGTAAGGGAGGACAATACCGATTTTACGTTCAGTTTAGCTTGCTAAGTAGTAATGCGCACTCGCGGTGAAAGGCTTTGCTCTGCTTAAACTATTTCAAAGTCGGATTAGCGGATTATTAGTTATTGAAGAAATTTAGTAAATTGGGTATGTAAAATTGGTTAAACAGTATTTTTTTTATTTCATTCCATGGATTTATCCAATATAAAAATATCAAAATATATATTTTATTTGGAATATTTTATATTAATTTTGTTTATTCTAATTGCAGCAGTCGATATCTCCGAAGTGTTTTGCTTATTTAACGATTTTATCGTATCAACACGACGATCAGAGGACAATAATTGTTAATTAAGAAAGTCGTTATAACTTGGAAGAACCGTGCGGTGCATATCTCATCGTTTGAGCTTGCAGATGATCTATATCAAATGTTATCTAGTCGTTTACCGAAAGGTAGTTTATTCAGATTAATCGTCGGTTATTAGACACGTAAGTAAATAACAATAAAAAAGATGGTATCGACAATTTTTGCCAAGAGAGGCTAGGAGAGAAACGTATATTATTTGTAATTACAATAGTAAACGCGACGCATGGGAGATTGCAGTTCATTAATCTAGTCTTTAATAACATTTTGTTCTTGTACGCGACGCGAGCTGCAAGAATATGTTCAAACGCTTTGCAAATCATATATACATAAGTCTTAGTGTGTAAGTTTTTGTTCGACGCTTTTTTTCTTTCCTATTTTTCCCCCAAAAATTTCACCGTTGACGCGAGACGGTGGCTCGTCAAAGTATTCTGCGTAAAGCTGATAAGGCTAAATGAACAAAAAAATCTATTTAACTATGTATAAGATAGGATAAACAATGCGAAAGATGTTATTAATAATTTTACATAAGATGAACGAAGATCTAGACACGTAAGTTTCCGTTGAGATTTTGTCGATTTTTCGTTAGAAATTTTTCATCCTGCAAAGGAAATCGGAAGAGTCTATTCTAGTCCTTAGCTCATAAGACGATCGTATGACATGTCAGGTGTTGATTCACCCGTCATACGTTATGTTAAGTCTATTTAGGTTAATGATAATCCTAATCAATTACGCGTAGAAAAATGTCTGCCGACATGCCAAGTAACGTATAAACAATTAGTGCTACTAATTAATATCGTCGGTTATATATAGATTGTCGCTCTGATCCGTGTCAATGCGAATATGAACGTATTAGGTTGTTCGAAAAATTCGTAGCGAAAGTTAAAAAAGATTTAACTAGAGTTAGGCGTTTCGTCATTTGTAAAAAATATTTCTTCTTTTGCTGGTGAATTCCATCAAATAGCTTTTGCGGGTTTTTAAAGTTTTTCATTTATTGTTTATGTATTTCGAATAAGATTCGTAAGGATTACACTAAAAAAACTTGTTCTATTAACGAATCTTTTATATTTCTCTTTGATTCTATTTAGTATCCAACTTGAACCAGCAATTGTTCAAACGTTTCGTTGTTTATTGTAAATTTACCAAATAAAAACGCTGTAAACTTTTCGAACAACCCAATATTATGCCTTATATTTATACTATGTCTCAAACTTTCTTCAATGTATCCAATCAAGTACATCAATCAGACAATACCGCTTAATAGTGCCAGCAAATAATGTTCTCTTAAAACTAAACTATTAATATAACTAAGCAATTAATTGATCTACAAGACTGCATAGGTAAAAATGTTACATTGCGTACTTTGAAACAGTGCAAAGCTTTTCCACTTGCGGCGTGACGGTCTGTTTGCGTTGGTACATTAAATGGATCCCGAGAGGATTTTTTTCGAGAAAAATTCGTCTCGGGACTTGACGTTTCCAGCTCGTGATCTCAACGGCGTGTAATATCGTACTCTAGTGTGATATCCAAGAAGGCGATATCCAATTTATGTATTTAAAGGGAAAGGTTCATTTAAACACCTGATGCATGTATAGATATCTTAGGAAAGATATTCAAATTAGAGGTTATGTGTGATATCGGCAAGTCTATTGATGTTTGATAAGCGTGACTGTGAATGAATGAATGGATGAAAGCAAGGGGAAGCATGCAAATTTTTCGTCCCTGTGAGGAGGTCGTAAGTAAAATTTTAATCTTGGACAAAGCCGAAATTTATTTTATTTTCCTTGTAGCTATTTAGGTATTATTTTAAAAAGAATCATCCTTTATCAGTTATTAATCCAATGTTACAAAAATGTTCGATTTTATCGAATAAATCATCCTGTATCACCGAAAGACCTCTCGCTGAAGAACGATTAATTAATTATAATACACGTCAGAAAGAGTGCCTAAGTTCATAAAAGATAGTTATGCGTCTTGCGAAAGAAAATGAATTCTGTTGCCAATGTTGATTCAAAAAGGAATTAACGTTTACCATTTTGAAATGTTTGAGTTCTATAATTGTGTTCGACTTTTAATTAGTTTTTTTTTGAAATTATCACTGGGGATAAAATGCGTCGATAAGGTAGATCTCAATTTAATCTGTACGACCTCCATTCGTTGTTGCTCCAAAAGAATATCACTATCCCAGGTCAAACTTATTCGCGCATTTACATACATATAATTATTAAACTATGTAGATTTTAGATATAATCCTGTTAACTCGGCTCTCTAATGATTAATTGTAAAGGAGAAATTAGTAACGTCGTTGTTGTTCTTACAATTATTACTAAGTGAAAAAAATGAAACAAAATGTTCTGTACAGGTAAAGAGAGTCTGTAAAGATTACAGTTAATTGAGTCGTGCTAGGATCGGTAATTAATAGAATTTAGAAAGAACGTCCGTTGTAGTATGAAACGAGCAATGAAGGAACAGAAACCCCTTAACTGCATTTTTACCTTCCCACGCCATTTTTTGGCCACGATAGATCGACCGATGATTTCGTCCGTCGAGCTTTTTATCGAACGTTAAGGAGTAAATCTTTTATAACAGCTGAGAACTATTAATGTTATCAATCATACATACCATATTTATTTCATTTTATTTGTATCGTTTCTTGCAAATTTATGATCAATAAAATTTAAACATTTCAACCTCTTCACCAAGCGCAATAACCTGCAATATCAACGAAGAACGGAGTCGAAAATAACGTCGATGATTTACAAAAAATAAAATACCTTAGCATTTTGAATACCCTATAAAAGCAAAAGCATGACTGTTTTAGTTTATATTCGTGTTTACTTATGTAGGTATGTAGCTTAATTAACATTTTAGAGATTCCGTTAATGGTTAGTGTGGTGTATGTACGAAGTTTGATCTCGAAAAGCACATGAAACGAGTATAAAGAAAAAAGTGTTTCGTTACGATTGTTGCGAATGATTTAACGATTGTTACGAATAATTTTGATTGGCATCAAATCTCGAAGTAGATATAAGGAGAAAGAAAAGATCGAGAGTGCGAAAACATTCCCTAAAGATATTGAGATATAAAGTACCTCTAATCTCCGATCTGTAATTTATAAATATATAAATATACATATAAATATAAATATATACATATATATATATACAGGTACACATGTATGTAATGTCGTAATGTGTAATTATACGTGTACGTATGAATTGTAATTGTAATCTAATAGTAACCAATTGCGGTGTAGACAAGTGACAAAGAACAAAGGAAAAGATGATTAGGGCAAGTTTGCTCTTTGATATATATGTATTATAATTTCGCAAACACACACACACACACACACACACACACACACACGCAAGGAACGAGAAAATGAAAATTTTCGAGGAAATAGAAACAAGTGTAATACTGTTAGCTAATGGTATTATTGATAAATTCTATGTATCAATAAATAATATAACATTGTTTAAGGGACGAAATTGGGTTAACTACAAGTCGATTATTTTATAAGAATCTCATTATTGAGTCTACATTTACCGACTGAAATTATACTAATACCGACAACACTCAATTTTTTTAAGCCTTTTTTTAAATTTAGTATCACCATAAATTTTTCGTCAAGAAATGTCTATTCATCATTAAATTTGATCCATCCTCGTTAAATTTTTATCCATTTGTTAGTAATTTCTCACTATATCTCGATTGAAAATGAGGCGTCTTTTTATGGTGTCATCGTGATTATTCAATATGTTGGTATATAAGTATTTATAATATCATTGAATTATAGATACGCATTTCGCAATGTGTGTTAAAAATTCTCTTTCTATTGCGTTAATCAATTTCCTTTTCCCTTGACACTGAAATTCTTAACGCGTTCTAATTGAATTGTTTCATTGAGAATACATTAGCATTAAACACCTGCAATCATAAACAGACAGCATAAAATCTCATAAATTCTACGAATAATGTTAGTTATTCATCAATCGAATATTTTTTATTTGCCATGTTATTTTAATTCAACAGTACAATGTTGCAATACTATTCAATATGTATAATTATAAGAAAAGGGGATATATATTACTATCATAAACTTCATGAATATTAACATATCATTATTAAACATTTCGTATAAATAAATAATCATCACATATTCTTCAAATCCTATTTCCTATTTAGCACATTATCTTAATTCAACATTACAATACAATACTGTATGATGCTATTTTCTCATTGGCGGAATTCACGAAGCCACGTGACCGTGGCGAAGAGATACGCATGTGCAATGTAGCGAGCGCTGTGCGGGAAGAGTAGATCGAGCTCCCGCCACCTCTACCGTCGTAACTAGTAGTGTGGCTCAGCTGTTTCTGTTTACTAAACAAAGGAGCCAGAAATCAGTTCAACGGTGGACAGCGAGCGGGACACGTTCGTGTGTCCGTCAGCGACACCACATCTCTTTTCTAACCCTTTTTGACCACCCAACAGACCGATCTCGCTTCATGATCGCAGACAAAAATCGCGAGTGCATCTAACCAGGATATTGCTCGGAGCCTCATCAATCGCTAAACCACCGGATACCCGAGCGATATCAGAGGGCCAAAGCACGTAGCAAGAAGAGGAAACAGTGAGTTTATCATCTCGTATAAAATAATAATCTGTTTGTCATAAGCTTAGTTGTAGGATCCTTGACCCGATTCCTTCATGGTATTCTTGTACTGCGTCTTCGTTCCGCTCTCATTCAATCTTTCCAAACTCGTGTTCGATCGATCCACCTAAGTAACATGCGTTTAATATAACGTTGTTTTGGTTATATCACCGACACAAATATTTCATTCGTTTTAGTAACAAGTTGTAAGCTTAAGTCCCTGTTATAAGATTCGAACGTGTTGCGTATCGGAAGACTCATGTATGACAATATGTCAAAGATATGATTCAGATATAGTAATAGTCACAATACGTATGTAGTGATTGTTATTTTTTAAGGTTATCCCTTTTCTTTCAAGATTCTGAAATAAATAGCATACAGTTGAATATAGATAGATAATATTTTGCTGACTTATGCGCTCGAACCTTACATAATCATTATCAGCTGTACGCGCGCAATCTACGCTTCTAAACAGCGTGTCTTGACAGCTGTTAGCGTCGCATTTTCATTATTTTCATTATTTTTATTATGGTTTCGTTATTTTTACGTCACTGTTTTACTTACGCCGTTTACTTCGATCATAAATGTATCAGATTAGATTTAAAGCTAATATTTTATATGTTGACATTTTTTAAGGGCTGGTTTGTAATGCGTTGAAAGATTGTCTGATTTATCGACAGTGGAGGCGACGGTTCATTGGTCGTAGATTATAGGTGTCGTTAGGTATAGTTCGTAAATTCGTCTTCCACAAATAAAAACGTATATACAATATGTGTAGATGATGGAAGTAATTAAATTGTAATAGAAGAACAAATTAGAAGTTTCTTTTATTAACCTTCAGAGTACGTTACAACATAAAGTCGAACGATAATAGAGCGTGAAAGAAGATCGGACAAAGAAGCATTAATCGTGAGAATTGCGTCGTTCCTTGTCTACTAACCTCAAGGCCAACGCAATTGAAAGGAACAGTACTTTAACACGTTCGGACATAAGGTAGCGCGAATTTATGCAGCATTAAACAGCAGCGTTTCGAATACAGATTTTATGTCATTAATTTCTCGATTCTTAATTCTCTTTGATTAACTTATTTACTGCTATACTCTCCACTTTCGATAATTATTTCAAAAAATGAGTATCTCTTTTATTTGAATTAACATATTTTAATACTTAATTTTTCATGATCATTCATGACAAAATACAAATGTTCGATGCTTCGTAATTGTTCTGGATTGTAAAATCAATGAAATGAAACATCAGCGAAATACGTCATTATTATCGTGTTCTTTGTAAAAAATCAATCTCTTCGTGGAGATTATTCAATAAAAATTTCCATTTACAGGAATTCTATCGGTCATTTTACACGCTGTGCTTACGGAAGACGTAGATTATGTAAACGAAAGCGATTCAACTCCACGAATAATGCTTCTATAAAGTTTACGATTATAGTAGATGCGTTTCCACGTCGAAAATATTCGCGTAAATAAATGATTAGAAAGCAACGTGCGCGGTCGTGCATTATTTAATCAGAGTATAAATGGACAAACTTTCAATCGATTTTCAACTATAGAAAGACAATGATTTGTTATGTATAACGTATCGTTCATATGTGTATAATAATATACACATTTATATGTTATATATAGATGTATATGAACGAAAATAATATATAAGATATCAATATCATCAAACGACATCTCAGTCATATCAGTATAACATATTACATACACATATGAACGAGAATATGTCTTCATATTTAAAACGCTATGAAACGGGAAGTAATTAATTTACTCATTCGTTAACATAAAAATTACGAATGGTTTTTTGTATTACCGTTTCTTACCAACGAACATTCTAAAAGAAACAGGAACTACCCGTATTTTTCTTCTTCATGGAAAATGATTTCTCCAAGTGGATAAGTAATTATTCTTCCATTTTCGAATTAAGATTTGCCTGATATTGTTTTTATATCTCGATTAATTCTCAAAACATGCTTCACGGTGAGCAGCAAGACAAAGGGAAAAGAAAACAGAGTTTCAGAGAAAGTGAGATTCCGCGTATCGGGGAAGCGATCGATCGATTTGGAACGATCCGACCGCAAAGATCGAGAGAGACTGTTCTGTTTTCTGTTCACGTTAAATCGTTGATCCGTGTCATGCAAGCGACCAACTTGAACCATCGTCGTTTGTTCGGAAGGGAGAGGCCCTGGTAGTCCTGGTACCAATCAGACGCGCATATACTCTCGTATATACATACATAGAACATACGGTGCTTGATGTATCTCTTGGTTTTCACACACACGTCAATAATTGCCGTGCACCGATGCGAGGCACGCTCTTAAAAGCCGAGAAATGAACAAAGAATAGGTGCATTGCGCTTACAGAGTTTCCCAATCTCGTTTTTCAGCTCGACTTTGTCTCGGTTCAACCTGTTAGAGTCATCTAAAAAGAAAACAACATGGTGAACTTAGTTGATATTCAATATCGTTTTCATTTCTAATATTCTTTATCATCTTAATTATTATTATTTAATATTTTTATAATATTATGTAATATATTATGATGATATACGTATGATATATTATAATATTCTAGTAATATATATGTATTCTCAAATAATTAATATTCTTTATCATTTTTTTATTGGCTAAGTAATTCAATTAACCTTGAATTATTCACTAGCTTCATCGAATGTCTCATTATACTATAGTTAACGATGAAGAAAACTCGTATTGCACGTGATAAGTAAACGTTTTAACGGAATAGAAAAATGGTTGGGAAACGCTGATATGTACTCTCCTGGTGTATGTACACGATAAAGAGATAGATCTTCTAAGCGTGTATCGTAAATACGTTGGTGTAGAGGTATATTGCTGTAAGTGCGTAGCTGATATATCTATACACGTGCATAATGCTCGAGTCGTGAGCAGAACGAACGGCAACCTTGGGCAACCAAGTAATATTCCGAGAGGCGGGAGAGCATTTGCGCAGTATATACCAGCCGCCAGCGAACTTTCGTCGATATTTCCTTCTACTAGCTTGTTCCTCCGGCAAAGAATAGATCTCCATCATCGATTTCCTCAATAACCCCCTAAGCAGAACTGAATACGATCTTTTCTTTGTCTTCATTACGAAGAAAGAAATCATATAGTGTAATAATAGAGTTCACGAAAGTATTTGAACACTTACCATAGAAAAATTTTATGTCCGTATTGTATCTGTTACGTAAAACATTTTCCATTGGTATTATAATAACATATGATTATATCGGTACAATTTGTATATATAAGTTACAAGATATTTACTGTAAACTTATATTTAGTAAGAAATTAGTATATATCATAAATAGTCTTAAGCATATACAATATTTGTTAAAGATAGACCAACTGAATATCGAGTTTTATTAATGTAATGGATAATTGACTGTTTAAATATTTTTGTCATCTCTGTGAATTATATACTTGTAGATGCTAAATATCTTGTAATTTCTACATGTATTTTCAGACTTGTTTCATATTTGATTAACATAATCATGATAGCCAAGTCTCATAACAGTGTTAATGCAATTTAAAAATGTTTTGTATAACGCACATAATGTGTTCGTAAAATGTGGCTAGAAATAAGCCACTGTATATTTCATCTTAAAGATCTGTACACTGTTTTTGTCTCGCCTCCAGCTAGAAAGTATCGTTTATCAGTTTTTATTATTTCCTATCGCTCCCATGAAAAACATTAGGAGGAAATTATAGTAGAAATGTTTCTCTTACTTGAGAGGGTCAATTCTAAGTTTTTCCGCTTCACATATCTCGCGATAGAACTTTCTAAGTCTTCACATTGTAAAGAATTGTTATTGGCGGGCAATTTATTTTATGTCTAGTTTATTTTGTAACGTAAGTATTTACTTAAATAAAGTTAAAATGTAGTGAGTACAACCATTTTGTTGCGTACAGACTCGATCATCGATACTCATTGAAAATCGATACCCATTGAAAATCGACACCTTTCTCCTCGAAACTAATCGCTTGTTAGGGAACACACGCGAAACAGAATCTGACTTTACGACTGACCCACTACTCGGCAGCTTCTGCTTGACATTTCGTAACAGTCATTAGTCGCGTATATTTAGCTGTGCGTTACCACGTGTGGAGACAACGTGCGAATTTCTCTAATATCGTTGAACCACCGGAAAGAGAGCAATCATCAGCTGTTAGAGGCATTTGCGTGCTCGCTTAAATTCAACCTGTTAACTCTGTAATCTACTTTTAGTATCTGTGGCATATTAGATGAATTTTAAAATTTTCGAACATAAAAGTTTTGGAATTCTCAACTTTTCAAATCTTTCGAATCTCAGAGTTTTGTTATTTCTGAGCTTCTGAAATTTTCGAATCGAAGAATTTTAGTAGTTTAGAATTTTTTAATTTTCAAATGTTCATATTCACTACATTCGTAGTTCTCATATTCACCGCCAGAGGGACGAATTACCCATAAAGCGTCAGTATAAAAATTTCAAGTATTATGAAGTTACCGTTTCTCTCTGCTCGAGCAGCTTTTAGTTAAATTGGTTTCCTCAACGGACGCTTGTTGCGATTCATACGGTTAATTTTACAAGCGCGAATAGTTCGTATGTAAAATAATCGGTCGAGGAGAAAGTAACATGTTCGCGTTTAGCATTGTTACTGTGTTTCGATGTTAGACCAGTTAACAAACATTGCGACTATGTGATGCAACCCGATGCATTGTATAACCTCATTAAATCAGTTTGTATATTACAATTGGAAAATCTTTTATGCCCGTTTCGTTATGCGTATTATCAAGATTTTGATGTGAACAGTCTTTTGAAATTTTTCTAACATATAATGAAATATTTTCAGACTTCGATTGGACAAATGAATCGTTCCTGACCTATGTTCCCTAACCCCATTCGAAAAGGAATCACCGTGTGGGAATCAGGGTATCCAGTGACTAATTGCATCGACCTGTTGTTCCGATTCCTGTGCAACGCCAGCAATGGCAACTCGAAATCTTACGAGCCACGTTCGCTTTTAGAACCACTCGAATGCTTTACGATTCACTGATACACTCGAGGTCTTGAAAACTTTAAAATTAAACGGTAACTTTCATATTCAATTTTATCCTTGTTAAAGAAATTATTCCTTGATTCTGCCACTTCTGTAATTACGAAATAAAAGATTGGTAGCGAAGATAGACGAATTTTGGTTAGGACAGTTTTAATCCTTGTAAATGTAATTGATTTGCAACGGTATTTGTGGCATAAAAAGATAGGGGATTTCTAAATAAATAAGCCGTTAGCTGAACTTTCTCGATTAACACGTTAGATACACTTAAAATTACAAATATATAGCGTTTTAACAGTTAATTACAAAGCAACATCCAATTATAGAATCAACGTAGTATTGCAGAAATAATGTACTTGAAGAGCAACCTCTACTCGTCCTCTACAACTGATCCTCACAACGTAACACATTGAAATATCCTATCAGCATGGACCGAAGACATAAAATCAGTCTCGATTATCCTCAACCGCAGGTTAATTATATCAATATCTATGCAGTTTCGCCATGCCGATTAAGTACCATTGTATCCGATCTACGTTAACCATTCACCGAGTTATTAATCAAATAGCCCACTAAAGAGAAACCGGTTAATCGAATTTACTTTATGCTCGATATTAAAAGTGATGGAATCGGTTTGAAAGCGGTTCGAGCACATCGCTGGCAATCTAATGTATATGTAGTAACCATGCTGCTTCTAGTGGGCTTCTCGTTGGCAGACCCGCGCCGGAGAAAGTTAATTTCGCATGGCCGTTGAACCGATATCGCGATTACGTAGGGGAAGCCGGGGAGTATAATGCAACAACGACTATTATGTCGGTCCACTGCCATGCGTCGAGCGGATCGCGCGGACCTTTGTCTCTTCGCTCTCTGTCCGACGATTTTCCACAGGGTTGAAACTGTTGCGTGCGTCCTCTCTGCCCCTCGTGAGCAACGCGGACAGACGGGGACGCTAGTTTTTCTCGAGTCCGGTACGTTGCTCACGATTTAACGAGGTAAATTCGCCGTTAGAAAGCGCGAGCCTGGTGCAACGGACACAACGTATAGCATCTAGACACAGAGAGTAGCGAACCACGGCTGAAAAGTTTCGCGTAAATGGAAACGACACGAGTTGGCTTGTCTCCAAGCTCGCCTCGTGGATGCGTTTTTCTTTCGGCCGTTGGCACGTCGGATCTCCGCCAAATTGACGCAACGTTTTCCTCCTGCCGCCGTCGGCTCTCGCGATATTCCGTAATCGTCCTCGTCGCAGTTCGTTGCACTTGTACGCTTTTAGTTTTTCCTTCTCTCGGATTTTTCGAGTAGAAACTGCCGCATTCCATTCTACGCGATTCCTGCTTCTTCTCCGTACTCGTTCCCTGTCATTGCGCGCATTAACCTCCGTCACGCTATTTTATACAATTGATTTAACTGTAGTTAGAATGCTAGATGATATATATGTACCTTAGGCAATTTTACGAAGCCATCGATACGAACAATCACGACACTGTATTGCTATTTGCTATTATTTATAATGACCGATATGATTTAATGTTCGGTGAAAGTCGTACGCGTTCAAATCGACTACCGTTTTAAAGCGATTTCGTCAAATGCGCAGCACAGACTGTAGATTCGATTCTACGTAATCATAGTACATGTATACGCTAGCGTCTATAAGTACTTGAACACCTGCTGCAATTCTACTGTTAGTTCTTTACCACCAGCTGTAACTGCGATCAGATGTTCAGTCAAATTTAAACAAGGAATATATCTGCGTCACTCGAGTTCCATGTTTATTCGTAACGAATAGCTGATACTTCACAAAATCAATCCTACTTTTAGAATGTAGTTAGGAAAACATCATATATCAATAGCTCTAAGATCTCGACATTGAACAGACGTTTCATTATTGCTTCTTTATTTATAACAACCAATTATATTTATACTAACATGTGATAAGATTAGAACCTAGAGCTAGATCGAAGAATTTCATTTCAAGTATGTCTTACCTTATATACATGCGCAATAATTTGCACTTAAATACTTATGGATATTAATGTACGTGTAACGAGCAATTTGTAAGTTCTGTTCCTCTATACATTATCTTCATACTACTATACGAAACATGCTATAGTATAAAATAGGACTGTCGGAACTCCCATGCTCCTACAGGTTGCTCGCTTCACCTTCCCACACTTTGTATTGGTCGTAAAATTGATAGAAAGGACCGATCGACGGGAACAAAGTCGAGAAATGCTTGGGAATGATCTTTGTCCAGGGAGGTGGGAGTGCATCGAATCTGAACTGCGTCGCGGATAGGAGAATCGCGTGGGTGAAGCTTGTTCGATCACAGAATCGTTTTCCAACGACGACAAGGGAACCAGTACCGGTTTTCCGTTGCGCAAAAAGACAATATCGCGACCTTAACGGATATGGTCAGACCAGATATTCCGCGTGTCCGACGTCGACCTCGGGGATCCATTCGGTCCACGGGTTTTTTCCTTGTCTCAGCTTTTGCCCCTTTTCGTTCTTATTTTTTCGTCTTTTCTTTTTTCTTCCTTTTCTGGATAACAAAAGCTGTCTTGTACGTTGCCGCCAGAGACGACTCTTTGTCTCCTCTTTGTCGACTATTCGGTTCTATCCTCGGAGATGACGATCGGGTCAATGGTGTTACGGTAGAGTAGGGAGATCAGAGTACGTGTACTCGGCACGATACTGTACTTGAGAGTTTTTCAGGATGGTGAACGAAGGAGAAATGCGATAAAGTATGAGAAAATTCTAAGAGTAACATACTATTGTAGTTGAAATATATTTGGCAAAATTAATTCACGTACTTACGCCGTTGGCCATAAATATTAGAATATGCGTTTTTTCAAAAATTTTCACAACTTCTTCTTTATTCGGTGTTTTACGTTACGAGACACATATGATGTTTATAGTAAAACAGCTAGGACATAAAAACGTTCGATTTATTCCACAGTAATCACAAAAAGTATTGGCACAGATCCTTATTTTCCAGTGTACCGTTTTTCAATCGTGCCCTGCATTACAATTTCATAGCATCAAATGTATGTATTCATGAAAGTATTACTGAATCGTATAAAAAATATTTGAACCTAATTAATTAGTATGTAAATGCTATGATAAAGACAATGATGTACCGATACTCTTTATAGACACTGTAAATAATTCTTGTTGTACTTAATCTTATGGTTGCTTATGTATGTCATGAGGGTTTTACCAGTTCTCTTTTACCGTTGCAAAACGTGATTGTTACTTGATAAACAACTAAACGTTGATAAACTATAAACAAAATGGAAACATATTGAATAATCTAATAATCTAATGATGCATGTTGATCGGTTTCAGAATGCAGTAAACATGCCGTCGTTGCTGGAAGCGCTGGAGCTGAAGTACGGCAGTTCAACGACCGACTGCTCCCTCACGGACGAGGAGATGGAATCGAGCTCGCCGAAGGCCGCCCTCTCGGTCAGCATTTTCATTCCGAAGAAATCACCCCGTCATACGGTGCCTGCGTTGCTCGTCTTACAAGATTGCGACATCGAGTCGGCTGGAAATGACGCAGAAAAGCTTCGAAATAAATGCAAGAACGTCGAGGAACTGGATCTCGCGCAAAACAAACTGTCCCAATGGACCGAAGTATTCGGCATCTTACAGCACATGCCGAAGATCAAGTTCGTCAATCTCAGTTTTAACTGTTTGGCCGAGGTTTTCGAGATTAAACACGGTAGTTACGATCTACTAAAGAACCTAGTGTTAAACGGGACCAGAGTGACCTGGTCAACCGTTCAGGGATTGATTCGTTTACTTCGTAACCTGGAGGAGCTGCATCTTTCCTTGAACGAGTATAAAACGGTAGATCTAGACTATCAGATGCCAGAGAATAAGAATGTATCGGTGAGAAAGCTTCATTTTACTGGCAATCCCGTTGAAATATGGAACGAAATTTCCAAATTGGGATATGTCTTTCCGAATCTGGAGAGCCTCGTGCTGGCAGAGTGTCCGATAAGGTCGTTGGCTCTCGCAGACAATAGGAACTCGAACGTCGAGCCGTGTTCTAAGAAAGAGTCGGAAAATCTGAGCGAAGACAGTGAGAATATGAACAGTCTGGATACCGAGGAGAACACATCGGTGGATGAAAAAGGGAACAGGATATTCAGCGAGGGAAAGGTGAATTACGACAGGTCTGAGTCGGAATCGGAGTCCAGTGGGACGACCATTAGGTCCTCTCACGATCCTTTCAGGAAGCTCAGGTTCCTAAACTTAAACGGCACGCTGTTGTCCACGTGGGACGACGTGGAACGACTGGCCAGGTTCCCAGCGCTTAAGTCTTTGAGGATTCAGGGCTGTCCTCTTTTCGAGGTAGAGATCCTCCCCTTTTCCTCGTTGTTGCTGAAATACGCTACTGTTCATAAGAATTGGGACACTTGCTGATTTCATACTAAACGCAATAGGATTATCAATAACTGCGTATTGATTATTATCAAAAATATTCGTGCAATAGAATGAAATCTTACGGAGGAAATTTTAGACGAATCGAATATTAGAAAATTCAAAAGATTTTGCTAAGAATCTGAATGTGGGTCATGGACAGATACAGTGGAAAATCTAATAACACAAATGTTAAAATTCATCGATAACATAGAGGGAAAATATAGATGAGAAAAAGATTTGATTCTATTATTGTATTATTTTTGTTTAGATAAAACGGAATTAAAGAAAAAGAGACTGTAACAAGATTTTACTGATTCTTTCGGTTTATTTTATTTTCGGTGAGCGTCCTAATAACTGCTGAACGGTGGTGTACATATATCTAGAATCTAGAACAACCTCGAATCAGGCGAATCGACCGGATAAAATGACCGTGCGAAGGAAGTAGAAAAAGAGAGAGCAGAGAAGAAGCCGCTAAGATGTAAAACCGTTAAGACAGCTTGATCTAGTATGCGCCACTTCGGACCAGTCCGTTTTAGCTGTATCGAAGTAAACGTTGGCACGAAACCAACCAGTTTAAACGTATATAGCTTTTGAAAACAAGCTTTCCGCTCTGTTAGATCACCCTTTACAATTTTTGAAAGCAAAAGTTGAGAATTAACCAGGCTTGTCGAGTTTTCTTAATCGAAAGAGTTACAGTCAACGCAGTATTCTCAATTCGTAACGCATATCTGCTGCGTTTACTTTGAAAATTCTTTTAATGATTACAATGAATTCAGCGGAATGAAGTAAGACCATCTTCTTTATAATAATCGCGAATGAACATTTATAGATACTCTTCATGAACATGTTATGTATGTCATATAAAATATTTTGAAATTTTATTAGCGCTACATGTTATGAGACTTGATCACGGTCATATTGGTAAAGTTAAAAACGAATTTAAAAGTATCTGGGTATAGAAGTTACAAGATTTATTACAATTACAATTTATAAATATTAATTACAATTTAGTACAAGTACATGTATATGTATTTCGCTATGTTTACATGGCAAAAATATTTAAGCAGTTAATTATTCGTTATATCGATAAACCTTGATATTTATTATTATATGCTCAGGATGACTATTTATGTTACATATTAATTTTTTTACTGAAACGATATATATTTGCAAATTTTACCAATATAATAATTACAGTCGTGTCTCGTTATAGTGTCAATGAAAGATCAGAATGTTTTGTATAACACATACAATATGGACATGAAGGTCTTCTATGGTAAATGTGCAAGATTAAAAACTACTGAATAATTGCAGAGTCCTCGAGAATACACGGAACATGAGAGGCGGCAGCTTTTGATCGCCAGACTTCCAAATGTCGAGACTTTGAACGGCGGCGGCGTGATATCCTCCCAGGAACGCGAGGACGCCGAGAGAGCCTTCATTCGTTACTACATGGACAAACCGGAAGCAGACAGACCCGAAAGGTAAATTATTTCACGCGATTCTCTACGATGACGCCCCGGTTTTTATTCCTTTGTTTACATTCGATTCCTGTTTTTCCATTTCTATTCTTTTTTTATCCAATTTCCATCTCACGTCCTTAGTCATCGCCTTTTACGCTGTGCGGCCTTTATTCTATTTTCGTTTGAATGTTAATGATACAGCAAGATAGAGACATTTGAATCACCTAAACTTCAACATCTCAAAATTCTATCTTGAACTTTGCAGAGAATAATCGAATTTGTACATTATGGGGCATTGGTAATCCTTATTATAGTAACAAAAAAATAAGAAAATTTCATATGCTTTAGGTCCAACGAGGAAATATATTGGAAACGAAGAAATGAATCGAATAAGCCTATGGTAACGGTTATTTCAGTCAACGTGAACGTATTACATAAGAATGAATACAATAAACAACAAAACAATTTCTAGAAATAAAGTAATATACACGTGCTACTGAATTATGATCATTCCAACTGAGGATATTAATATCAGTTGATCAGACTTCTTTCCTTTTGATGAGTATATTTTGATGAGGATATTAATATCAGTTGGTCAGACTTCTTTCCTTTTGATCAGTAGAACTTATATTGTGGTAAAAAAGTATAGGCGTTGAGTTGTCAATGTACTTGATATATTTCACTATTTATCACGCCGCTAATAATAAGTTAAGCAGTCTGTTTCCAAATGTAGATCGCTTAACAATTGTACATAATTTTGATGAATTTATGCGGAGAATCTATTTGGTGAATCGCGAGGCAAATTACTTAGCTCAAACACCCTTCTGACTCAAATAACCCTGCCTCACCTTTATTCTCGCGACCAATTTCCATTTCCATTTCGGTTACTGCTTTGACCGTTTCTATTCTAAGTCTGAACTAGAACCACATAAAGCTATTCTAGTTTCACGGCCATAGTTGTCGCCAGTGAAACGAATATCCGTCTGACCCTGTTCCGTCTTCGTTTTCAGGTACTCCGAGCTGGTGGCTATTCACGGAAAGCTGGATCCTCTGGTACACGTTGACCTGACGCCTGAGAAAAGGGTCAAGGTCACATTCACTTACGGAGACCTGGTCGAGGTATGAATTTACGTTTTGCTCGAAAACCGATCATAAGTAGCATAATTGAATTTCGAGAATATCGACCTTTCCGTTCGTCCTATGTCTTATCTGTGATTGCTAATTTATTCGGCTTGTTTTATTTACTCGATGAAAGAGAAGAGCTTAAATTTAACAAAGAGTTTTGAAGAAGTTCGCGAAGTCGAGCAAAGAAAGGCGTGGCTTCTTCTTCTTCTTTTGCATCGATCACTTAAACTGCTATAAATATCGATGATGCTTATAGGTTCGCTCCATAGACGTATACAGAACGGTTTTTGAATTGAAAACCAAACTGGAGACGATGGTGAAAATCCCAGCAAATAGGATGAGACTGTTTTACGTGGATCAGGTTAGCTGCCCTGTCAACTATTGTCTTACCAGCTACCTTTTTTATGCTTTACAGAACGTTTGGTTCCTTGAAAGACCCTATAAAAAGCACGAAATCGCAATATAAGAATTCCTCATCCTTCCCCTCGCATCCTGTCCTGGGTATCGCATTAAATTTCCAATATAAGCTCTATACATATAGTAATCAGAGGTAAATTAATTTCAGATATTCTTCTGAACTCTGCTTTATCTTAAAATTTCGTTGTGTTCAAGGTGATGAAGGCGCAATATGGACCAGAAGAGATGCTGTATCCGAACAAGCAGTTATACCGATACAACATTCGGAACGGCGACGAGATCATAATCGACAGCAAACTGAATCGGTTTGTGTCGACGTCTTCGACTACGTCTTCCATACGTTCATGAAGAAGGTTCTTCAGCGAATCGTCGGACGACGCGAAACTTACCTGACAGTTGTCAGGATCTGATCTCCACTAACGGATCTACGAGTCGAAGGTCTCATAGGTCTCGATTATAGATCAGAAAGACTCGGGATTTTTTATATATACACGCCGAGTAATTGTTCTAGAAATTATATTTATCGATTCTTCAGGGTTGAGAAGCATAACAAATACATTAAGGACTGAATGAAGAGGCGAGTTTGTGCGTGGTGAATGGCCTCACGAGAAAGAGAAGTTTGAATTTTTACAATACGCGGACACACTAGACATATTTGAAGAGAGGGAGACGAAATTTTCACTCACATAGACACACGTATATTCTGTATCATGTTTTTATGAAAAAGATTCAGAGGATGGCGTCTGCAATGAAGTTTGCGACTCTTTTTCGAAGCTTTGCGTTAATTGTTAGCGTAGATTGCAATCGAGCCTATCGGAGAAAAAGACGTAAAGTACTTAGTTGAATAGTATCCGATTGTTTTTCGTGTAGTGAAAGTTACTTGTTGCTTAAGGACGTGAAAGTTTGTACGTTGGCCATATTGTACAGAAAAAGTCTTATTAGTGACTCGATTGTAAAATTCGCATGAGATATATCAATAAAAAAAATATCGTAGAGCTAAATGTCGCAATCGCGTATTGGTATCGATTAGAGACGAATACATTAATCGATCAGTCATGATACTTTTAATTCCTCAGCCAAATTTACCATGTTAGAAATGTTATCTAGTGAACTGTTAAATTTGATTTATCAACGTTTTGTAACAATAAGAGAGTTCGACAAAGAGCAGAATTAGCCGAATTAGGCTCGTAAATGAATTTTTAAACTATGAAATAATTCGCATACTTCGGGACAATGCAATGAGTATGATGGAAACATGAAAAACGAACGTCAGAATTGCCGAGGAGAATGAAAACTATTTTTGTAGATCGCAGCTAGACACGATGACGGCGCCATAAGAATAAACAGAAAATCATGGGCGATAATAAAAGTTTACGCAGTTATATCTTGGCTCCAAGGATCAAAGTTTCGTGCTGACTCATAAAAGAATTCTTATTTCACGCTGAAGCAGTATAATATCAACTTAAATTGCAATATACATTTTTATATAAACTATAAAAAAGCAAAGAAAGAGTGATAACCGCTGTGATTGTTTCTTTCTTATACTTTTACGTTTATGTATCGATATAAAGAAACAAACACCGCCGCTTCGTTACAGATGGAATATAAAGCCATTTAATATAATTTTTGCATTTTCGACATGTACTTAAGCTTGACAGTCATCGATAGGTGATAACTGTGAATTTAAGCGCAACTAACAACATACGTGTCTAAGTTTCAATAATTTTAGATAATTTACGGTTGTCCTTCAGTGTATCCCTTATTGTGTGGAATTCATAAAATATCTAAAAAAGAATGAAACACGAGGAAGCTTATGATTAACTCGTGGTCAGACTAGGAAGAAAGCAACGATATTGCGCGTTTTGGCTTATTCCGTTTACAAGGAAAGAACCTTGAAGAGTCACTTAGTGCCTGCCTTTTATTAGCATAACTCGAATATTTCTAACACTGCCCTTGTAAATACCATGAACATGTGAACTGCGATGTAACTTCGTCGACTCTTCATGGTAGTGCGTTGACCAGTCTGTGTTTTTTACTGTGAGCAACCTTCTGCATTGGAATATTTCTTAGTTCTGAGAAGTAAAAAAATTCTTCAAGAGTTTTTTTAAGAAATGGGTGGATTTAACAGTAATAATCTAGATATTTCAGTGCAGGGGTTGTAATGGTTATGAAAGAATGAGATAGAACTGCATGATTAACCCTACTGTAGGCAACCAAGTACACAGTTATTCGTTTCTACATTTCCTGCACCAATTTATTATTTTCTAATGAGAATATCGCAACTTAAATTCGATGTCGAAATTTATGTAAAAATTTAGGATATTGAAGCTTCGAATTTGCTTATTGACTCGTTAGATAAACTTTTGTATTTTTGTTGTCTAAATAAGGGTTAAAGAAGAGTCGGTCGACGCTTCTCTGAAACATCAACTGCGGTATCGCGTACGTTCTTGATGTTGGATCTCAGGGTCATCGGCAATTTCTCAAATTGAACGAATCGTATGAAGCGTCGTTTGATCGATGCAAGTAATCACGAGCAAACAATGGGCAAAAACACGATGGCCCTGAGATCTCCACGCCCTATAATGTGTCTAGTCTCGGAAAAGGAAACTCTGCATTGTTCTCACTTTATATAATACGATCCTTTTTTGTGCTGGCGCAAATGTGTACGTACTAACGAAATAAAAACTTTATATGAGACGCCTCGTGTTTCCCTGCTCGATGTCGATCATCGATCACGAATCATGGATCATTAACGTTAGAAATTCAACTTATATTAGCTTTAGCTAGAACCATTATTCTTAGAACCATTATCGAAGGATAAAATGGTTACACGCACGTGCCACTGGCAACGGTTAAGCGCACAGATCAAGTCGTTGTCTTGGTGAAAAAGTTCGATCTGCGAGGAGCGTGCCTCAGGATTAAAGCAAATTATGTTTCGCGATCGAAGGAAAGTGATTAGAGAGGTATGAGATATTGGCGTTAAATCTTTGTTGTTACGAGTGAAAAGTTTGTTATTTGATACGTTATTGGTTGCATAGGGTACACTATTTTGACGAGAGCATGCAAGGACTGCGAGCGCATCGATCGCGAGAGACGCTTGGCGCCGCGACGGCCCTAAAGGGCGACGCCATGTTAATTGGACGACGCATGGGTAACTTTATCATCGAAGCAAAGAAGTCAGTGTCAAATTCTGAAATTCCAAGCTATCTCTTATAATTCAGTAAAAGGCAAATAGACGTTAAATTACATATAAGTAAAGAAGAAATAATTCTAACGTTAAAATATCGATTCTGATACAAGTTGATGGACATTTTCCAGGGGTAACGCCAGCGAGTAGCGCCAGCCCTGTTTGCTGGGGAGCGTAGTTCTATCCGATAGCGGTGATACAGAGGTGGATACATAAACTCGAGTACCCTGTAAGCTCGTTAATCGCAAACATAGCCACGGGGCCCATTAAACAATTTTGTACGATAACTGCATGTCGTTAGTAAACGAAGCTTTGTACGCTATCTTCGTTTCTCTCAATTAACAAGGTAATAACGTAGAAAATGGTGAACACGGTGTTAAATGTTTACCCAGCTTTCAAATGTAACGGGAAGAAATGCTACGCGCGTTAGGTACAATTTTACGTATTAAATTTCTATTCATATCTAATATTCTTTTATTTTCCTGTAATTAAATCGTCTGATGTTCCCTTTATTCCGTCAAATCGACGAATAAATTCATCAATTTTTACCGAGAAAAAGAGAAAAGTACAATCGTGCCCCAAGATTTCATTTCCCTAGGGTTCTTTCTCGTTTTCTATCAATTTCAGATCGAGCCTTTCGTCACGATCGATTCTACCTACCTACGATGCCTATCTACGACTCGACAATTAACGTCACCGAGAAATTCTCTTCAGTTACATGGTACATGATCCGAACCGGAATAATAGAATGGCACGAGGTGACAGCTCGTTACGAGGTTCCACCTTTTTTCCTTTTACCTTTGAAACTTTACGACCGAGTGGGATCGTGACTAATCCTACCCTGGGGGAGCGTGCGCCCCTACTATGCACTAAATCCACAGAGAGGACTGCATCGATTCTGGCGCCCTGTCTCTCTCTCGATTTTCCACCCTTTACTCATCGTTCGTATTTCTTTTATTCGCTTTCTATTTTATTTTATTTGCCGTTCGATTCTATCTTTCCACGTTTCTTGTTTTTAGTTTTTTATACGCCAGCGAGCCGACGAAAGCATTTTGCAATTTTTCACCAGGAATTTTTGCACGAGGAACGTAGAAATTTGGGGAAGCTGCGAAAGATGACGACGACCAGCTTTGTTCTTATAACGGTAGAATAATTAGCAGTATCAAACGAGTATCTGAGAAGTGAAATTGACCAACACGACTTTTTATAAACGTCTCAATTATTATTATCCAAGTAGATGATTATTATTTATACGTAGTATTTACGTGTTTGTATGTTCATTGCAAGAAAATGGCATAAATATTTGTAAATTAAGAGGAAGCGTATTAAGAGGAATTCATAAGAAGAAGCTTTTAAGAAATTGTAACATTCTATGCACTTTTCTTTGCTTTCCTATATCTACGAAGATAATATTGTAACAGAAGGTTCGAAGTTTTGATAAAAGAGCGCTATACTTGCAAACTAAAAGGCGAGAGCGAATTTAATTTCGATTCAGCGAAGCGATGGTTTCAAGTAAATGTTCAAAATTGTCGTGGGAAGAATCAAAGAACCCTATATCCGCCAAATAAAAGTTACAGAAAGCAGATTTACCCACTAAGAGAAACCTCGTCTCAACGATCAAGTGCAACTTTCAAGTTTCAAATCTCAGAACTGGTGATGGAAAAAATCAACGAACCCTGTATTTACAAAGTAAAAGAACAATAGACTAAGTTGTAGCCTTCGGTAGTTACTTCAGCGTATAACTGGGACGCTGTTTTCAGGTAAAATTTCAAACTTGGCGGTCAAAGTGCGAAGAAAGATTGTGCCGGTGGCCCGAAGCTGGCGAGACTGCATCCCTGGCTGGAAGTAGGCAGTAGGTAAGGGCAGAGCGAGGAGCGTGTGCGCGGTGGATGGAGTGCGAGCATGAGTAGGACGTGGGTCGTCGTGTGTCGCTGCAGAGGGCCGAGAGAGCGTGTCTCCTGCGGAACACAGTTGGCACGGACCGTCAAGATGTAAGCTGACGGGCAGAGAACGCGTGTGTGACGGTACGCCGCTGGCCCAGGCCGAGAGAACGTGCCACGAGGAAGAAGAAGAAGAAGAAGAACAGGGAGAGATACGATCTGAAACGGGCCGATCCGGGAGGATGAAGTAGAGCGGGAACCAGGGATCGATTGCTTCCCGATTGTTGGCATGGAGGACACGACACTGGGGTAAGTAGTAAGACACAGAGCTGGGTTAAGCCTGATGGCTATCTGTTCTCTGCTTAAAGGGGTGCGTTTGGTTTCCACGAAAAATTCATTACTCGTCGAAATCCTATTAGCAATTCCGTGTCGTTCGTCGGTATTCGTATTTCACTGTGTTTATCGATAGCATCTAGTTATTCATATTGGGTTGTGTTCATCGTAGAGGCCAGGATTCGACGATCGATGCGACCTACCACAGATCCCAGCGATCTATCTTTCTGTGGCTAGCGTCGGCTGGCTTCGACGTCGAGGCAGCGATTCGTTGCTCGCACCACCGCTCCAACCCACCCCCTTAGACACGCTCGAGGTCATCGTTGCCCCCAAACTGAGCCAGGATACCATTGCTCGATCGTTGCCAGTTCATTCTGCTCCCGTTTCATTCCTCTCTCACGGCAGATTTTCCGTTTCAAATCTAATGATCGTTGGCGTTCGAGTACGTGCCTGGAGACTGGGAGTATTCGCATCGACGAGGATGTACTATCAACGACGATGATGATGAACAGCGAGTTCTCTTGCAAGAGGGACGAATACGGGACGTCGTGGTAAACGCTGGGAAGCCAACACGGTTGCGTTAATAAAGCCGTCACGGCTTTCCCTCGCAGCGCAAGAAAGAAAAAAAAAGCAAAAGAAAAGTTGTTAGCAGCTATTTACCTGAGGGCTCTAACCGACCCCTACAGTTTTCGAGATCGTCGCCGCTCCGTAGAAGGCTTGAACGCGTGCTGGTCTCGTTCGCGCCTTCGTTTCCTCTTTCACGAGACTCCGCGTCCTTGTGATCGTGATGGTCGTTCGTGCTTCATTCGTAAGGCCTTTTTAGACGAGGGAGAGAAAGGACTGCTCGAAGCGAGAGAGGCTTCCTCTTCGCCGATCGGGTCCTTCTTTATCTTCGCAAGAAACACCCGTTCCCCCTTTTTCTCTCTTTTATTTCGCGTTTCAAACACGCGAAAAGCGGGTCGTTTGAAAAAAAAGGTCTTCGTCTTGGTCGTTCTCTTTCTTCTTGCCGTTCTGCCCCTTTCCCCTTGGTCGTTTCTGCTCGAAACGAAAGCTTTCTCGTTAATATCCAGCGCTCTGGCTCTCTCGACCCCTCGAAAATCGTTCGTCATTCGTCGGGAGACGCGAAACGTTGTCTGTTCGTCGCGTGTCCTGAAAGCTTGCTCACCTCTCCGCGTGAATAGTCGATGGGGTTTCACGAGGCTATCGAATGACGGGGCTCGTCGAAGTACGTCAATGGGTTAAGGAGGAACTTAAAGCAACCCTTCTGCTTCGAGGAATAACCAACCAACGCTCCGACGCGTCTTTTCATCGTAATTCTTATTCCAGTCAAAGAGAAACATTCGACGAATCGACGAGTGCACCTGTTCCACTCGTTTGAGTGCACGCAAAGACAAGGATTTGCACAGAGGAACGAGTGGCCGTGCAAAGAAGTCAAAGGTGGAGGGAAAGACGGTCGTTATTTAAGACTGTGAGTCGGCGAAAGGTCACGGAACACGGGTGAAACGAAGCGTTCCTTGAACAGTGGTCGAGTCTTCTTGAGATATGAAAGAGAAGAGGATGCATTGCCGCGAGAATTGGGTGCGGCTACAATATTAATAGGCGTCGATTCGAAAAGAGGTTGCTGCCGCCCAGTTCGATTCGACTAATCAGCGCTGATTGATCGCATGGAACTGCGAAGCAAGAAAGAAAACGAGTTGCAGTTTTGAAAATAGCCAGGACACGCTTTTATGTTTGATATATCTGATCGATTTCACTGTCTGCTTGAGATGTTATATCAGTGAGACGGAGTATGACGACATGGACAACATGTGCAGGTGATCAAATGCGAATGAAGAGAGAGAGAGAGAGAGAGTTAAGGCCTCTTAACTCTTTCAAGACTCAATCTCAATTTAGATTGCGAGGAAAATATCCTCTTATTAATTATTTATTATTGAAACACATATTCTTTCGCGTTCCTGCGTTATAATATGAAATTTAAAGCCAGCTCTCACCCAAGGCAAATACGTTTATCGTTTAATTAGTGGATAACTAATTGTTGAAGTACAACTTAGCATTAAAACAGAAGCCGTGAAAGGAAGTTGGCTAGAAACAGGATCAACTATTTCCAACGACAAGGATATTAAGAAACTGGAACGCAGGAAGAACGTTTGAAGAAACTTAAATTCCTGCAGGATATTAAGAGCTATTTTGGAGAACTTTCTGTCGTCAGATCGAGCAACCAGATCTATACGTAAATTAAGGTGTAAATTAAGCTACGAAAGAATTAGCAGTGGCGATACTTTCGCTCTGCGCATTCTTTAAACCGCGACTGGCAAATGAAATCTCGATGAGGTTGGTCTCGATTGAAATATCTCGAGGGCAAACGCCACGAAGAATGCTCGGATTTTCTCCAATAACGGCCACCGTCGACGGTGATAAATTTCACGAAACAGCTGCTACGCGATCGTATCATTTTAAACCGCATCTATCATGAGAGAAAGAAATTGAAATTCCAAGTGAAAACGATCTAGCGTGTAAACGCACGGACCGCTTCGATCCGTTTAAAGGGATCGGCGTTCGAGAACTGCGACGGAATTAACCCGACTTTTCCCGATATTACGCTCTATCGACGGATTTTCAACCATCGACGCATTCCTGACCTGGATTAAGTTCCCATCCGCTCGCATTCAAACGATTCCCGCGATTCGACGAAAATAAACAAGCGTAGTAACCGAGTATCCAAAGAGGCAATCGCATCGTAAGAGCCGTTTAAGAGGTGGAAGCGAATCAGAGACATTCAGAGTAGTGGCCGCGTCGTCGAAAAGTGCATCCAATGATCTGTAGTATCTCTATTTCGTTATTTCTATCTTGTTAAATGTACGACTCGTATAACGGTGGAAACAAAGAAAAGAAAAAGAAGAAAAAAGAAAGACTTGGTCCCGTGTACATTGCGCGAACGAATTTGACGAGCCAACGTCACGCTAACACGCGTCTCGCTCGCATCAGCGAGATTCCACGCGACCCGGAATCCGCATCAGTGCGTGTTTCTGGTGACACTCGACAGCAAGAACAATGAATTCGTTCATCCGTCATCCGTGAGGTGGATCTATGACGAACCAGTTAGTCGGACGATTTTCATCTTCGTCGGTGGAATCGATTGGAAGTTACCATCGCGACAAGTAAGAACTTCATCGAAACAACGAGAAAATTGGTCATCCTGGTCATCCTTCGTTTCTCCTATTTCTTCCTTTTTCTTTCTTTTTCCTCGACAGCGAATCGTTTTCACACGGTGGATCGTTTCTCGCCGAATGACTGATAATTAATCTTTCGTCGCGCCGAGGCCAGAGGAAATTGAATCAAGATCGAACAAAGGTTCTTCATATTCGTTCGTTCTTTTCCTTTTTTCTCTTCCAGTTCTTTTCATTGATTCTGTATTTTTTTTTTTTTTTTTTTTCGTAGATAGACAGAGAGAGAGAGAGAGAGAGAGAGAGAGAGCATTGGTTGCGGAGGATCGTCACGGTTGATCGCGGTGTTACGAAGCTGCGTCGCGATAAAATCGATTCCCCCGGAGCGTGCGAAAAAATATCCGGATGGGATCGGAATTTTGAAAGCCGTCCGAGCAGGAGGACGTTTATAAATAAACGGAACGCGTCGGTTTTGCTGCGCAAACCGTGAGGAACTTCGCGTTCCAACGTCGCTTTCCTATAAAATCTATCAAACGTGGCTGGTCATTTCTTGGCATCTAGGAAATATGCTTGAATAATATATGCATACATCTACATACGTACGTGTGGAACGAGGAAGGGATACCAATAAGGAGATACTAATATAGATTGTCCTGTTTCGCGACGACACGCTTCCAATTCACCGTCCATTAACGCGTATCGTTGCTCTGCGCCTGTTCCTACGAGCAGAAGATACCTCCAATTTACGCTTCACGAGTGACGAGGCAAAACGCTGCACGGATATGAGTCAGCCTGATTACTTCTATACCGAGTGATTCTTTATTTTCTAATCATTTATCGTTCAATTGAATGCAATTGAAGAAGTGCAATATAAATAGAAACTCGTTTCATTCACTAAATATCATAAGGATTATAAAAAGAAGAAGAAGCAGGTATATGCATTTTTATAGCATTAAATTTCCCATAAATGCATAGCAATTCATAATTTGATAGTCAGACTGATTACTGTTTCCGGCAGTGCTGATATACATGGCCTTATTTTTGTTTTTTTTATTTCATTTTTCATGAGTGCAATTGAGGAAATGGAACATAAGTGGAAACTCCTTTCACTCATTAAATATTAGAAGAGTTGTAAGAAGAAGCAGGTATATGCATTTTTATAGCATTAAATTTCCCATAAATGCATGGCAATTCATAATTTGATAGTCGGACCGATTACTCTTTCCAGAAGTGCTGAAATGGATGGCCTTATTTTTGTTTTTTTATTTCATTTTTCATGAATGCAATTGACGAGATGGAACATAAGTGGAAACTCCTTTCGCTAGTTAAATATTATAAAAATTATGAGAAGCAGCAGGTATACGCATTTTTATAGCATTAAATTTTCCATAAATGCAAAGCAGCAATCCATAACTTGATAATCAGGCTGATTACTCTTTCTAGGAGTACTGCAATAGATGGATCTATTTTATATTTTATGAATGCAATTGAACAAATGGAACATAAGTACAGATTCGTTTTACACGCTGTATATTATAAAGAGTACTATGTCTTGGATAGTTTACATAGTTTAGCATATTTTTGCAACTTTAAATTCCTCATAAATGCGTGAAAAATGCAAATAAATGCAACGACGGTGATTCTTACTTTTATTAAACTGTAGATATTTAAACGTTTAGAGAGAATTTAAATTTGCAAGAATTCACAAAATGTACAGCGATGAGTCAAAATATCCAAATAGAGTTTATAATAATATTTCAAACGTAAAATAAATTCTAACCCCAGGTTTCGTATTTTTAATTGCATTCATGAGAATATGTGTTCGCAGTCTAAACAATTGCAGTCTAATCATTGCGACGGAAACTTATCTCAAATACCATTCCTACTGTAACCAAAATTTTGTCTGACTAAATCACACGGCAAATCACGTTCCCTTGAAAGATCAGATTAAACAAGACTCTACTTTCTCTTTGTCAAAGGTGCATTTCTCTTCTGATCCATGATCTAGGATCGTAATCCTCAACGTGGCATTTTCTGTTCTCTCTGTCGTCGTATAACTGGGCTGTTGAATGTTTAAACACGCTATTAACGATCGGGTGGATGATAGAAATCGGAGAATTTACAGTAGGGTCCCGTACAATGCGGTGCATCTTCGTTCATAAGTGTCAGAGCACTTGCAGAAAGTGAGAGTATCTTCTTGAATAATTAGTACACTGTTTAAGAGTTATTGTTAGACTTGGCATTTTTACTAATCTACAGTCTAAAAGATTCAACCAAAATAGAAAGTTATTCTATATTTATTAAATATTATAACGAATGCTATATTTTGCGCTTATTTACAGTGGATGACGAAAGGAAGTTTTAGAGGCCGAGCAGTAGAAATAAACGCCACAATATTAAAGAAAGGAGTTATGATCGACTTATAATTAGAAAGAAATATAAGGGTACGTCCAAACACCTTTTTGCCAGCCATAGAAATCCACCATCTACTCCGAACAATGCCAATGAAATTTCCAAATGTTTCCTGTAACACGCGTAACATATTCGTAAAAGGTATCCACAAGAGTTTCGATATTGTCGCGAGCCTGCGTATCATAATGTATGTGCTGTAATGTAACCGGAGTGAATCTCTCTAGTTATAGGGTTATACTACTGTTGTTGATGCGTTTCGAAGAAAATGAGGGAGGAAGAGTTGGTGTAATAACCGATAGGAGAAAAATCGATGGGAAGTAGGACGGAATGGGAGAACGGAGACGTTCTTGTACAATATACCGGGGTTAAAGGTGAGGAAGCTAACGGGCGGCGAAACGACGAAGACCCCAGCGTTCGCCGTTTCATTATTCATCGGGCGCGGTTGTTCGTTTGGCTAGGTGGAACGATTATCGGTTATCGGCGGCTGGACTGCTCCTTTCCACTTTATAAAAGAAGGAAGGAAATCGTGTGTCTGTCCACGATATAGCTACGTGCACCTAACTAACGCCGTGTGTAACCGCTAACAAGGCTCTTCTATTTATAGCCACGGTGTAACGTCGCTTCGAGAGCGGCTCGAGCTCTCTGTTTTCCGATTTTCTCCGCAGCCACGACCTCGCTGGAACTGCACACGTCCGTAGATCCGAGAATAGAGCCGTCTAGTCTCTCTAGATGGAACGAATCTGGTCTGATAACACCGCTGCTGTGTCCCTTCTTGCCGTCTACTTATCATCCCCTATTCGTCATACGGACAACCGCAGAGACGGTTATAGAGGAGATTCGTTAGAGGATGTGTCGCGAGGAATGTATAGAATGTTAACGACGACGTCCTTTGGTCCTTTTCAAAGAAAGATTCTTCGTGAAGCTATGGTAGTATTTCAGTAACTAGTCATAGATTGACTCCTCATTCGGTGTATTAAGCATTGGAACTTGATTGCGTATTTTTATGCACTTGCATGGGAAATGTAAAAGTGCAACAATGTGGATAATGCACATAAAATGCAAGAATACAAAGAATAAGTAAGGTAGTTATCGGTGAAGTATCGTATTATTTTCTTTAATTGGTTAAATTCTAGTAAAGTTAATAAAAACATGAAATTTCATGAAAATTTGTGACCTAATTCGTGGTTAACATTTCTTAGAAAATTCTGACAAATTTTACTTCGTTTAATATTTTACAGTTGCATAAGATATCGCTGTGATACTCGACTTCACGTTTAATGCAGTATATCAGAATTTATGTCTTTACTTTCGAAAATGGAAACTATAATTGGAAGTATTCCACTGGATATCGATGGTTCAAGATCTAACGTAGAATGTAACTTTGACGTTGTTGTTCGAGCTATAAACCCGAGTAGTTCCACTTTACACTCGAATCGAGTGCAGTTTTAGTACAGATCCGGCCAATAGTGGTGAGCTATTGCTTGAAACCGGCGTTATCAGGAAATGCAGACCGAAGCACCAACAAAATCGTCTCGATGTTCGTCTGAATGGCTATTAGACCTATCTTAGTTCCTTCTCTTCTCTCACTCCTCATCAAGCTTGATCTTCCTTTAAGATAGATAGGACTTTTCAACTATTGGCACTATTCCATGATCTTGCAACCACTCCATACACATTAACTATTCTTCCTGTATGTACTTTTCTCAGTGTCGTTGACCTTTTGACAATATGGCAAGGTAAATAAAGAATGTAGAATGAACTACTCTCAGAAAATAATTATCTTTCCGACTTCAAAGTTTTCTGTGTCTCTGGTGTTGAAGATGTGATAGTTCGGTAAAAGTGAAATATTAAAATATTGTATTTGAGAAAGTATTAAAATATTTGAATATTTCTGAAATAATTTGTATATAATACGATACGTTGGAAGTAAAGCAAAATCATTATATTATTACTTTAGTATTCTAAAGTGATGTAACATAATAGTATTTGTATTTACTTTTAGAAGGTAAATTATTTAAAAAACATATATACAGTATCTTTAACAATACTTTTTTCATAATGGTTTAAGTCTTCAAAGACTTCGCAGTTTCGGTATCTAAAAAATACTGACAATATATTTTATCTGTATTCTAGATTCTAGAGGGTCTCTTATAATACCGATCATCCGCACGCTCCTTAAGAATTTAAAAAATTAAGTCTCGTGCTAGCTTCAAACGCAACGAAAAATCACAGTGTCCCTGTCGAAGTACGATAGACTGGATAATTTCCCTGTAAAAAAAGAAGAGAAACGTAGAACTAGAGCTGAATAGGGAACACAAAGGGAGTTCTACCTGGTCTAGACAAATGTAACTGAAAAACGAACGCCACAGACCGTGAGGTAATTCCTTTGAACTTGTCCGTCAAAAAAACAGCCTCCGCAAACACGGTCGGCTCGGTCACGTTTTCGAACTCGATCCCAGATCGGTGTGTGTACTCCCGTCTCCGAGACAAACGGAGCACGAAATTGCGTTCGAGAGGTCCAAAGGATAGGCTGAACGAGCTGACACTCGTTTCAGTAGTAGAGGTCGGCGCTGGTTAGACACGCGTCTGATGATTCACTTGTTTCATTCCATGCTGAAAGAAATTTTACTATAAGTTCAGGACCTAGCTGATTTAAAAAGTTTCCATTAATATCTTAGAGCGATGTTTGGTTATTGGAATGTGAAATGTGGAAACGAAGGCGAATAGGCAGAGAAATTTGATATAGCTTCAGACTTTTAGACGATTTGACCAGTTTCTGTTACTATTTTCTAAGGTTTAAAGGAAGATTCTAAGGTCTGTTTAGATGTTAAACACGCGGTAGTTGAACGATTAGGAAAGAATAGGAAAAATTAGTCTTTCCTTTTGGGTTTGCTTGACTGGATATTGAAAGAAATTGTACGTAGCTTTAGAATTTAAATCATTCGAAAAGCTTCTGTTATTATTTTGGAAGGTTTCAAGGCATATTTACTTGTTATGCATACGTGGTATGTGAAATATTTGTGGAAAAATAAGGAAAATTGGAGAAGGTTCGAGTATCGTTTGTTTCAGTGAATGCTGAAAGAAATTTTAATCTAAAAGCTTGCGTTATTATTTTGCAAGGTTCCAAGGTGTTTAATTATTGATATGTAAGTATACGTACTTGGAAAATTTAACGAAAACTGAGGAAAATTAGATGCAGGTTTGCGCGATAGCGAGATAAATATTTTACCCTTGTTTAAGCTTTGGATGACTTAAAAAGCTTCTGTTACTACCTTGTTCGAGGCACGTTTATTTGCCATAACATCATTCGTTTCACTGGATCTTGGAAAAACAGTAGCATAGGTTTAGACTTTTGATGATTTAAAAAGTTTCCTTTAGTGCTTTGTTGAAGTTACGATTATTTGATATAACGTCGTTTGTTTCACTGCGTGTTGAAAGAAATTTCATATAAGTCTAGACTCTAGGTGATTTAAAAAGTTTCTTTCGCCACTTTGGAAAGTTTTGTATCATGTTTAGCTATTGGTATATGACATTTGGAAAATGTGACGAAGAAAATAATATTATATGCGTGTCTGAGCGTGGTCTGTTTTACTGAATGTTGACAGAAATTTTATATACGTCTAGACTTTAGATGACTTAAAAGCTTTCTGTTATTACTTTGCAAAGTTTCAGGGCATATATAGTCATTGATATATGTAATTTTGGAAAATTTGGAAGAATAGGGAAAATAGTGACAAAGTGGACGTTGTGTCAATAATTAATTACACGTATAAATGTATTGAATTTGCACATAATTCACTCGTATCGTAAAATTTTATTGCTCTCAGTTATATAATTCCAAACTCGTATTTGCTCGAGTAACAAACAAACTCGTTTAATTATCAAAATTCAATCGGGAATGAATTATTGTAGTAGTCGTTTATAATTCAAGCGGTGATTATAGCAGAGGCAACGATAAATTATGGACGGCTCGGAAAGATAGAATGGAAGAACGAATGAAAACTTTGGTAAAATGGCCCGCCTTCGCTGGAATCCAGACGAAATCTATCGTAGTTCCGTTCGGCTTCCGGCCAAATTCTCCAACTTTAAGGATATTACTAGCCCGATAGCCGGATCGTCGTTCACCCTTTCCAACTTTTCTTCCTTATTTCGAGATCCCTTCCACACCAATTTTCCTCTCTGTTTTCCCTCTCGAACGTCGTCGAATTTCCACCGGTGAAGATTGACTCGAGAGGAGACGAGAAATCGATCATATTCGACCAGTGGAAGACAGACCAGAGGTTTGAGCAACTTAAACGAAAATTCCCAGTGCACAGTTGCCTGAAAAGCCGTATTTCCTAGCCAAAATCCAATATTTCAAGTTTAACGTTTCAAAAAAGATTCGTTCTTTATCGTCTATACAAGAGTCGACACTGACCACGAGAGGAGAATGTTAAAAAGATGGCCATTGTTCGCACCTGCTTACGAACGAAAAGCTCGTCACAGAATATTTAAAAGTGTCTCTGAAAGAGCGAGAAATGTTATCAGCATTTATGCGAAACGTGATGACAAGTGGCACCGGTCGAACTTACCAATGTGTAACCACTTAATCTTCGTTTTTCTCAGCTACTGATCCATCTACGAAATAATTCTTTGGAAATTCTGCTGATAAATCAATGGAAGTTGCGAATGGAGCAAACGCGAAGCACCGCAAGATCGTTGTTACATGCGCACAGTAACCCAAAACACGTTCATCAACTTTACACCTGCATGCATATGCTATAAAGGTTGCCAACCCGGTTTCACTTTCGTCAATTAATACATAGACAAACACTGAATGCAATTCGTAACACTCAGCATATACATATACGGATACAAACTTGGTGGGCGTATTGTTGGCCATTGTTCTCACGTGGCAACAATCTGGTGGTACTTCGGATTTGCTCGATTTGAAACTTCAATTGATTTATCAGCAGAATTTCCGAGGAATTACTCGGTCGATATGGATGAATAATTATTCCGTACACGGATGAGAATTTGTACTCGTCTCAAGCTTATTCTTTCTTTGTACCTACGTTAGGATCGTTTTTTAATATCTGTCTTTTATGAACGATATAGTTGTGTTTTCTTTTATAATTGGCAGAAATATGCAGTCACTCTGATCGATTTGTATATTGTGATAGTATCGTGGCTCCTACGGTAACGCAATCGCTACCCAAATTTAATTTACACGGCGATCAACGTGTCATCTCTGCTGCGTTCTTTGTACCATTTTACACTCAATTCTGCCTTTTTTTTTATTGTTAGCAATTTTCTTAAGTTCGAGGCAGATACAAAAGAATCGTTGTCGATACGAATGATTTTCGATCTTAATATACAGGTTTAGTGCACGGTATAGCACATTGGGATTTCTCTTGAAAGCTTAAAAATTCTAGTAGCTATGCATAAAAAAAGCACGCCTCAAAGATTTCAACGATCTTGAAATATGTCGCCAAGATCAAGATTCGGAATAACTTTCTCCTATACGTGTAACCGGCGATCGGTTTTCGTTGCCGAGATATTCACAAAAAATCTTCGATTAAATTTAGTTCCCGTTACGCTTCATTCCATTGCACATAAATGACCGGATTTTTATATAGCCCAATCTAAACTTAACTCATCGGTGCTAATCATCTGTGCTATAAATAAAAGGCGATAAATGAATGGATTATAGGTTGGGGTTAGATGTTAGATTAATATCCGGCCAATAACGCTGGCATCACTTCATTTTTATTTTATGCGATTTTTTAAGTGCATCGTAGATTCCATTGCTACCATTCATCATTATTTATACATATATACTGCCAAACGTATCTTTATGTATAATTGAAAAACTAAGACTGTATCTGTACGTATCTATCGACTCTAATTATTAGTATGTACGTGACGGATAGACAGATAAAACACAGTACAACGTTTCATTATCGATAGATTGATTGAAAATCATCTCACGAGTATTGTCTGCTGTTCCACGATTTATTCGTTTTTCTTCTTCATTTATGCGATATTGAGAACGATTATATCCCTCGTCGATAAGTTAGGTCGAGGCTGGGGACCATATAATCAGTTAGCTGTTGCGACCCCTTTGAAAACTTTGAAAAGCGCGTACCTAAAATGTACGGGAAAAAGTAAACGATGACGAGTATGCTCGTTGTAACGAACAATTGCTTCATTTTTTAATTTTATTACCGACAGGGCTCATCGTAACGCAAAATATTGTCATTTCTTCGTGTATACTCGTCAAAAACAGCTAACTGGATAAAGACGCTCGTCTACTGCAAAGTGATCCCCGTAATGGTAACATAAATTGCGTTGTGACGTTTCGCGAAGATCTTGGAAACTAAAACCGAGTGACAGTTACGTGAATAGGAAAAAGTTGTAAAGAACGTCGACCTCGACAACATATTTCAAGATCGTTGAAATCAATGAAGCGCGACCTCTTTCGTATAATTACCAAGATCTTGCTGCCTGTTAAAAGGACTAAAACTGTGACACAAAAAACGAGGTCGGTAACAGGGTTCAAAAGGCGATCGAAACTCGGAGAATACGTCACCTCATCATCGTGAAAGCTTGAAGGATCTAAACTTCCCACTTAAGTATAATAGATACTAGGAACGCGTAACGAGCGGAAGACAGGATAGAGTGATGGTAATTTGACTCGAGAAGCTGTAAAAGGAGAGAAAAGAAAAACATAGGAAATAAGCAGACCAAAGGGAAATTTAGCGAACAGGAAAGGATGCATTAAGTAGGATAATTAATCGGTATAGTCAGTCGGAGTCTGAATAGGAGAGACAGAGAGAGAAAGAGAATAAATGGTTCGAAGCGCATGAATAATATAACTTCGTAAATATAGTATAATAGTGGATATAGTAGGTGTCTGTAAATCAAGTGCAAGTCTCGGCTGTGAGTATAAGTATATTCTAGCGAATAAAACATGCTGTAATACAAAAGTTACTAATGAAATCATAACACATAAGGGAGAAGAGAGAATCTTAAAAAAGAGAATCTTACATTGGCGCGAAGATGACGCAGTTGGTATAAAGAGGACGACCTCTGGATACGACCGAACGATTAATTTACCAGGAGATTGGAAGACGCAAAACAAGACACCGTGAAAGAGAGCATCCACCAGCGAACTCTTTCTCGCTCTTCGACTTTTCCATCCATTTCATCGTGATACTCCGCCGAGCTAATTTTCCACTCGTTCTCCGACAATGTTCTATAAAATGAGTTTTCTCCTTTCGATCTCGTTAGACGATATATATGTACATACATTTGCCAGTCGTTATTCGTAGTCGCGAGTAAAGAGGAAAGATCTTGACATTTGGCTTACGCGTATTCTTCGAATATTTTATTCTCGATTTCATAGCGACTATCGATGAATTAAGATTGCTTACCAATTATTTATGGATCATTAAATATATTCCTTATCGAACACGAGGTCATTCCTGCAAGGTTGACATTTTTCTCTCAATTAATTTAATTTACTGCAATGGAAATAGTGGCGCGAGATGTTCTATCGTTATTGGAACTTGACTAGCATGACAATAGAGTTCCATGATAGCGTTAATGAAACTTTAAAATGTTAGACTGCGGATGTTCACGCGTTTGCGAGAAATCTATAAATATAAAAATGTAAAGAATACAACATAGTATGGAAAAATGTATAAAATATCGAAGCACGTATTATAATATTTAATAAGCTAAACAAATCTCTGTCTGGGTTCCATTTTTCCTTTTTAAGTATGTTAATAAAAACGTAAGAACTGCTATAAGCGTACATGCGACATGACATAGATAACTTATTCGGGGAAAATGTCTACGAGCGTTGGAATACTTTCGTGAGCCTGTGTATATAGGGTCGTGAAAAAAGATCCATAACTTAAAGGGTTATAGTACACGCCAGGAGGAGTAAAAAACGTCTAAATAAACATAGGTCCTAAAATCAAACCTTTCGATGAAAAAGCAACTTTTACTTTTTATTGGCGTTCGATATCCTAAGCTGGTCGCTTCCAATCGTATCGAACATCGAATTTACAAACATAAACCAATACTGTCTCAAGTTATGTACGAATTTGAAGGATTTATTTGTCGATGTACAATGTCACGATTATTCATTTTCTCATAGATATTATATCAAAATGATACGCTTTATTCCACGTAATTTTCAAATTTTTACTTCTAATTTTAAATAACATATAACGCACTGAACTGTAGAAAAGAAAGGGTACATTGTACCTCTTTTACGCTGTGTCTCAACGTTTTAGAACAACTGCGAAACTCAGGAAATTTTAATTGAAATTTCTTAATTCTCAAACGAATTTTTTCAAATTAATACGACCTAGCCAGTGATGACGCGGAGGTGATCAGCCCTAATGACTGATTTCATGACCTACGTTGATTAGACGAGTTTCTAGTCCTCTCGATGAACTCTACAACTGCTGTAAGTTGCGAAATCATTCCAAGGATCGTTCTGTATATCGAGGCGGAAGAACGATGGTTGGAAAATTATTGGAGCGACGTAGTACAGGGTCGTGCGGTATGTATTTAACACGTTGAAGCATAAGATTCAGTCTGAGCCCCTCGAGACTTCGTTGCTAATTGGCTCAGCGTATCAACGACCTTTCTTACATCGCGAACTTCTTCTTGTCCCTAGCGTAGGTACGAGGAAAGAATAAGCTTGAAGCGGGCCAACTTTTTAATGGATTAACTCTCTACAAAGCTGCGGTTCGTTCCACCGACCCTACGACTTTGTTAATTAATTATCAGCTGAGAAACGCCTAATTGCCTTTTCTATCGTTTTTATAGAACGTTCGTTAACGCTTCCTCGTTATTCGACGAATCGACGCTTAACATAACTGCACGCGATTAAGGAAACAGAGACGAAACAAAGTACACGACACATTCCTACGATTTATAAAGCACGTAGAATTCGGTTGATGGAAATGTTAGCGAAAGTTCAAAGTTCGAATGAAAGTTCAAAAGTTCGATGTTTCGAGCGAATTTTCTATGAAAATTACAGAGTCGTACGAAATTGCATCGTGTCGATCGGAAGATTACAGCGAAACTGCGTATACGATGATTAGCTTGCGAATGTTGCTGCTAATTAATAGTTTCACGTAACTGAGGAAATGGAGTACAAATGAAAAGGAGGATGTTAACAAATGGCCACTTCTCCGTCTGCTGGCGAACGAAAAATTCTTGCGGCACGTTTCACAGCGTCTCTCAAGCAGCGAAACACGTTATCAGTATTTATCGGAAACGTGATGGGAAAGTTGGAAGGAACTAGTGCAAAGACGAACAAATGGCACTAGACGAACACTGCAGTTATCGACAGTTAACACGAAGCTATTTCTATCACGACCAGTCAAAATGACTGGTCTTTAAAAAATACGTGATAATAGAATGTTTTTATATTATCCGATTTATTACATTCTTACAGAAGGAATTCCATGTTATGTAGTACGTTTTTGATATTATTAATCCATCTAAGACCATGATTCCTAAATGAGGATCGACATATTTATAAAATTGTAGAACCGGTTATTTTCACTGGTGTGGTATTTCCAGTGATAGCATCTAGCGATCTAACGATCGATCCGGAATTTTCCTGATAACCGATATCGTCATATCGAACGATACGCAGTTAGAATTTTAAAAACGTGTGGCAATTTGTACAAAACGAGGAAACTGATTAATTGGGGTTCGATAAACAGATTACAGGGCCCTTTTACACTTCGACAAGTGCCAGTCATTTTGACTGCTATTGCTATAAGTAGGCTCGATATAAAATTATTTTCAATTTGAATACATAAAAAACAAAATGAAACTCGTTATATTATTCTTTTAGTTATCGTTGCAGAAGTAATTACATCATTACGGAAAAAATATAACACGAAATAGGAATTTTAAAATAAAATTTTACAACCAGTAAATTTGACCGATGTGGTAGTTCTAACGTTAATCTTCGTTTTCTTCAAATTCTCATCCACCTATGGTACAATAATTATTCATCCATATCGACCGAGTAATTCTTCGGAAATTTTGCTGATAAATCAATTGAAGTTGAATTTGACTGGTGTGGTAATTCTAACGTTAATTTTCGTTTTCTTCAAATTCTCATCCACCTATGGTACAATAATTATTCATCCATATCGACCGAGTAATTCCTCGGAAATTTTGCTGATAAATCAATTGAAGTTTCAAATCGAGCAAATCCGAAGTACCACCAGATTGTTGCTACGTGAGAACAACGGCCAATAATACGCCCACCAAGTTTGTATTCGTATATATATATATGCTGAGTGTCACGAATTGCACTCGGTGTTTGTCTGCGTATTAATTGACGAAAGTAAAACCGGGTTGGCAACCTTTATAGCATATGCATGCAGGTGCAAAGTTGATGAACGTGTTTTGGGTTACTGTGCGCATGTAGCAACGATCTTGCGGTGCTTCGCGTTTGCTCCATTCGCAACTTCCATTGATTTATCAGCAGAATTTCCAAAGAATTATTTCGTAGATGGATCAGTAGCTGAGAAGAACGAAGATTAAGTGGTTACACATTGGTAAGTTTGACCGGTGTCACTTTTCATCACGTTTCGCATAAATGCTGATAACATTTCTCTCGCTCTTTCAGAGACACTTTTAAATATTCTGTGACGAGCTTTTCGTTCGTAAGTAGGTGCGGAAAGTTGCCACTTCTTGTTACATTATCCTCCGTTTCGTTTGTACTGCGTATTGTAATGGTACTTTGCTTATATCAATAAGCACGTGAAATATTAATTAAAAGAATAGATAACTCATTACACTCGCATTAGGTTGCAAATGTTTATGCGTTTATGGAAAATTGACTTGTATTAAAACGTACAGATTGCAAAGATATAGAAAATATTAAAAGCAATATACTTGTTAATAATATCTTCAGGGTAAAACGGATATTCGTTTAACTTTTGCTGTTTTAATCTCTAGTAATGTAAAAATGTAACTTTGCAGAAAATATTCGCAGTATAATTAATTATCGTAGTAGTCTGCTTGTTCTTAACATCTCGAATTACACGAGTTCGAACAAAGTTCCTTCCTTTGACAGACAACCGCTGAAGTTCATTGAGAGGACTAGCATTCCATTTCAAAGGGAAGAACAGGAAAGAAATTACATACCGTCTTCGATTGGATTGTCCATTTCCATACTTCAGCCTTAAAATACCTTCGACTATTCGCTAACTTCTACCGATATCTTCGGCTCGTCTATTCGACCTGCTCGAATTCAAAGTTTATCGAAAGGTGGAACAAAGGGTCGAATAAACCAAAGTTGCCAACGGTGAAACGCGTTTCAGCGAAGTCGTGCGTTTTAATTAAAGTTGGAGAAACGAGAACACGGTAGCCCACAGACGAAATTCGGTATCAGTAGAATTATTTAGAAAAGATATTCGATAATTGAACGAAAACAACGATTCGTTATCTTCTTCGAATAATCCGTTACTTTTAGGTTCTTCGTTTTTATTTGTTCGCAGATTAAATATTACTAGCGAATTATTAGTTTTTTAAATACCAAGATAAATGTATAACGTGAATTAATTTTCTACTCAATTTACGTACTTCGAGTGACATCGTACGAGTTTGAAACGGAACGTTTCCAAGTTCCATTATTTTTTCAAGCTGCTCGCAAGGTGCAGAAACGAACAATTGCAAAACCAACATTTGACCTTTGTCTGTTCTTTCCGCTAACATTGTGTGCTTAGAAAATAATCCTTTACGTAGAAACAATACTTCGAAATATTATAGCTTTTTACTTCTCGCGAAAATCTTGTTCCCACTGTTATTTTCGAAATACGCGTGCTGTAGTTTCGAAAATGAAGTGTTGAGACTATTCGATGTGTAAACAGAGAAAACTCGTGGATAAATTGTAAGGCAGAAAATATATTTAAATAGAAGTGTAATTATAAGTAAGAATACAATTTGAGCTGGTCCAGATCCGCACGCTGGCTGTGTTACCCAATAACTGAAAACCTCGAAGCCAATGTCACGTAAAATTGGTACTTGGATTATAGTAAGGAGGTTGAGTCGTAACCCAACTACTAGTTTTCCTTTATAAAACTTTATTGTAAATCTTAACACTTAGAGAAATGACACTGAACCGGAGAAAAGAGGTAGTACGAGTACAGCAACTAGAATAAGAACAAGAACTGCCCGAGCTGGGTGAAGTCTCAGCTTATATACAGCCTGCCTTGGGGATGTCGAGGGGTTCGGTGTGGGTTCCAAAGGGGTCCGAAAGTCGGGGGTTGAGATCTTTTCTCTGATGGGGACTAAGATGCGTCGCAGCCCCTTGGTGTCCGAAAGTCGGATGTAGGTTGAGATGTGATTGATGTCACACCAACGTCGCCCGTCTACTGTTTATGGTCTGACTTCGTCGCAGTCTTTTGTCTATGCTCTGTCGATGGCTTCAGTGCTTGAGAAAACTAAAAAGACCAGATGTAGAGTTTTCTTATAAGTGGTGACCACTTGAACATGAAGAAACACGAGAAATAGGATATTCGTGGAAATAATCCGAGTGAAACATTTCAAGAAACACGAGTTTATCGCTTATCTTGCACTGCGTTTATTTACATCGCGACAATGCAAAAGCATCTTCGCAAAGAAGTGGAAATCGAACCGTTGGATCCAGTTGTGCCAGTTGTCGCCTCGCTAAACGGAATTCAGTTCGTACATCAAACGTGAAACTTCAATTATCTCGAAACAAAATATATTTCACAAATACGTATCTAACTTAAGCTAATACTTTCTTAATCATCGATCAGCGTATCTTATCTGACTACGATAATTCAGTTCCTATTTTTCTAATTACTTTCAACGCACCAAAGTTCACTATCGCGCCAGTAAATTATGTTCAATAATTACTTTCGGTGTTTAAGAACCCGAGTCACGAAATTTCGACTCGGGCCCCGGCATATCGAGGAAAATTCCAGTGCTGGTTTGTTCGTAGTCGCTGCTAGTTGGTGTACATTTTCGCGCCCGACAACTTGTTGACGCTTGATCGTTTCAAGGGGAAACCTGGTTCTCCGCAAGGTTCGCAGATTGCTCGATTTTCGTGACTTGATTGTCTCCTATTTCTCTCTCTCTCTCTCTCTCTCTCTCTCTCTCTCTCTCTCTCTCGCGGAGATTCACTTTGGTCCATCCTCTCATAAACCTATATAAAGCTTGTAAAATATTCGAAGGACGACGCTTTTCCGTGGCTTTCACGACACCGCAGAGAACGAGGTAATAAGGTCGCCTGAAAAACATTTAGAGATCGTTCGATGGAAAATTGGAGCTGCGGTGCTCGAACACCGGTGACGTATGACAAGTGGCCCTCAATGTCAGCACATCCTGCACGCTGCGAGCTTTGGTTAATCGATTCGTCCTTCGCTTAAACGTTCTAACGTCGGTTCTGATTAACTTCTTCAACGCTGCTGATCCCTCCCAACGTTCGTGACTAGGAAAATTGCCAGTGAATTTTACGTCCTACAATGTTCCTGCCGTTTCTAGTCACACAATCTGCCATTTTGCGTTCTTCGTTTTTCAGATTCTCGCGTAGAAAGTGACAAACCATTTTTGCGAGAATATTCTTTGCATGATAATAATCAAAGTTTCTGTAAAATCAGTGATCCGCCACTGATTCGTAACTCAGTGAATTGTTGGTGAATCTTATGCTTCTATTCTCGTACCTTTTGGTGTTTTACGTTCTATTTCACACTTTCTCCTTTTTTTTCATTCGTAAAATCGAACAACTGTTTTGGAAGCACTGCCTTTACGAAGAGATTATTTAGCGAACATTTTAGCGAAGATAATATCGTTTTTGATCGAGCTTTATTATTCTGACGCACGTAAGTGGTAAATGTCTGATTTTTATCGAATCGTTATACGAAATTAACACGTTGATCGCTGGTGTTGCTGGTGACAACCGATGCCACGTTGACGTGTCGCGTAAATGCTTTTCGTACTATGTCGAGAGGATCGACGAGTTTAAACAATGAAATTCCAGTGCCAACAATGGGCCACGCAACTTTGCTTCCACAGTCAACGTGTTAATCTTGCCACGTTGTTAGTCGTAATTATACAATGCTTTCAAAGCTTCTATGTCTATTTCACGATGTTCGTTCGTTCGATTTTTCTATTTTCGAAAATCCACGCTATTTGTAGATACAGAACTGCCATTCTCAATTCTTTTCGGTTGGTATTTGTAAATGTCAACGTTTGAAACGACCACTGGAAGCGAGAGTAGTGCGGAGGCAGGAAATTTCGAGGAATTTCCTCCTCGAAAACTCGACTACTCTCGCTATCAATTTTTAAAAACGATCAAAAATGCGCGAGAAGGATGATCTTCCTTGCACGTGTTTGCTTTAGAAACTTGATCGATAATCGAACAGTCGCGAATCATTTTACCACTTTACCGACCGCTAACGATTCAACGCCATACGCACGTCCGACCGGCATCTCAGGCGCAGATTCTCCCTGGCGCCGGCTCTGTTTCGGTTTAGACTCTCCAATACCATTCTTTTCGTTCATCGCAAACGGTAAGTTTTTCAAATTGATATAAAACTGTGGGAGCTTACAAAGCAACGCAACTGACGCAATTGAGCAAGATACCTTGGTAATAAATAACAAATTACTGCTCAAATAATGAGAAAAATTGTCGGCGGCAAAAAGTCGATTAATAAGCTATCGGTCGGTAAGCATCGACGACAAGAAACCGATTAATCGGCTATCTGTCGGTAAAGTGTTAACAGTCGGACAGAGATGTCTGTGTCTGCTCTGAATGTAACACACGTTAAAATAATAAAACAAACAACAACGTCGCATGGAAGAAGGAAATAATTTTTCCCGCGCATAAGAAATATTATTAAGCATAGGTTGAAATGCGATATTTTTCAAAACGTTGTGTACAGGAAGAAACAATGTTTCCATACGTTAGTTTGCCTTTCTCCAAAAATGGATCATTTTCATTCGTAACGTTGTTTATGGGAAAATGTTGCATTAGATTGTCCCAAAAGTATCTTTCGTTATCGCATGTAGCTGCTTTATCTAGCAATGTTTATGCAAATGTTTATACACAATATTTACGCAAAAATGTTCGTACAATGAAACGTTTCTACTCTGATATAAAATATTTCAAGTAAAATATTTCTAATCTGTCAAATGTTGTGCTCTTTATCTTCAGTCGTCCTCTAGCTGTCGTACGATACGTTTCGTTTGCAACTGTTTCGTTTTGCATTTGCAAGACAACAAATTATCGCGCGTCTGTTATTTTCTTACAAAACTAAAGAAACTTTTGGGACAACGTAATACATGGATATACGTTGGGGTTCGAACTGGGTACTGAGCCCCGCTGATCGGCTTTCCGAGTGTTTATCGGCTCCTCAGCTAATTGAGAATAATTTAGCACGATTTGCTACGTTCGATCTGTAGCAGCGGAACAGTGCACGCTGCATAGAATGTGCATAGAAATGATCGTAGAGTCGATGAATTACGACGACTGATTTTTCAGGAGAAGGTTGGCAAACTCGGAAGCGGGAGAAATGGGATGCGAGCAGATAGACTAAAATAAAGGGTGTTTTGCAGCATCATCGAGGGCTGAGCTATCGAAAAATATGGCGTCAGGAATACCGAGCGTACATCAGAGGAAGCTTGGACCAGCGCCGATAGCATCCTTCGAAGACCTGTCCGACGAGGTGGAAAACGTGAGTCCTTCCCTGTGTCCTCCCTGAGTCTCCTCTCTAAGTCGGCTCTTATTCGAGCGGGGATACCGCTCGAAGGTCCGTGTGTGTAAAATCGTGGAAGATCTCGTCGATCGCGGGATTAACGTGCGTGCGCGTCTCCCCCGTCGAAAGAAAGTCCGAAGCTCCGTTTGTCCCCGGGAGCCCGTAGGTGTGCGACACATCTGTGCGTGTCGTGTCCACCAACCATCTACCAATCAGCCAACCAACCAACCACTCAACCACACCCCAGTGACTGTGACTCGACGACAAAACCAGCCTTACGAATTTGAATGCAGGGGGAACCGGCTGCGCGAATGCCAGGCATCGTCGAGGTCACCACGCCGGCAACGCCTGGTAGTTCGCTTAAGACACCCAGCACGCCGAGAATTGACATCAGCAGGGCGAGCAGTTCCTCCCACCATGAGGACAGTAACTCCAGGGACTCTACGCCCGAGAGGGAACTCCTTGCAGGTATTACGTTCTTTTTCTTTTAACGTAGTACAGTGTCGATAAGTGACAGTAAAATCAAAATTGTAAACCGAGGTTTCTGGATGATCGACTGATGCTAAAGATCAGGCTGTGGTTACAGCGGATACGTATTCGCAGAAGTACGGTCGTTTTGGCGAAGTCGATGCGTCGACGTAATCGAATATCTGGGCGACAGAACAAGTAGCATGTTGCGCCTCTGTATTGAGTCTACTTTTTCAAGAAAATTCACGGTTTACGTGTTTCTAAGTCATTTAGCTTTTGACGCGGTAGTGCAAACATCATATTAAGATCGTATCTTATTGCCATATGTTCGCGACCTTCGATTCGTTCTCCTTTAAGGTTGGAAAAGTATGGCTTAGATTCTGGCACCGGGCTTCGGATAATTGTACAGATATTTCTGAAAGTATGCTTCGCAGCCTGTGAATGAAAATTCATCGGAACGCTAGTTTGTCCGGATACTCGACCGGTATAACCGTGGCCTAATATCCAACGAAAGAACGCTCGCGTGTCTAACCAGCGCCGACTTCATCCACTTTAGCCATGGCCTTAAGGCTCGTACAGACACGTCCAGCAATTTAGTCTATTGACGAGTAGCTGCTGACTACGAGATGGTTTAACGGATAGAGAGCGTCCGGAATTAGTAGAGTTGAGTTACAGGTTTAATTGGATGGTAGTGGTGTGGGAACCCTACCCCGCCAGAAAAATCTAATCAAATGGATCTACTCGACTAAATCGTTTTATTAAACAAGTCCACTAGATTTTAGTACCCATACACGGTAAGTTATTTAATTGCTCGCCACTCTATTAGATTACCGACTAGATTACTGAACGTGTTTGTACGAGTATAAACGTTAATACGGGAAACAACAGTCCGGAAATCTCGGGTACACGCACCCCTTAAAGTAGCGAACCATGGCTGCACCGCCGCGTGGCTTCGGATCTTCTAGCCAAAGCCCATCGCGTATGTACAGACGGACATATAATCGCAGGAGCTGATCGACTGTGTGAACGAAAATGCAGCTAAAAGTGAACACATTCGATGATCGTTATTTTGTCACTATACGTACATTGTTTACTACTTAACTCTACTACGTTCTTTAGATCGTTTCTGATCCAATTATTTTTCTCTGACATCGAAGAAACGCTTCAGCTTAAACAAAATACGAAGAAAGATATTGTTGGTGACTTATCGATAGAATTTCCTATTAAAATTCTTCTTGAAACGTTACATCTACCTTCTGTTTGCTAAAATGAGGTCAAAATCGAAATATACAAATTTCAGAATCGTCATTGTAAAATAACACACGAAGAAAGACCTCGACTAAGTCTAAAAAGAAAATTACAAATGTGATCGCCGGTAGTTTCTATGTTCCCACTGCGTCTAAATTTATGTTTACAAGCTGTGTTTCACAAAGGTGAAGGGGTCGCACGAATGTATCCCTCGATTCTCCTCCCCTGCGTGTACTTTGTAGCCCCACTAGGGAAACAAGCGAGGTCCGATAAAATCGCGAATGACTCATCGACGATAACTTCCGTTTATTCGAGTTAAGAGTTCGATCTAAGAACACAGTGACTTTCGCCAAAGGGATACCAAGCCCTCGTTAGAAACGAAATTCGGTCAACGTGAAGAGGAAAGAAGTTTTCGCGTAGAGGGAAATTGGAAGTTAAATCGTTGCTGCGAGAAAATTGGATTTTCCACGGTCGCGAGAACGTGCGACGAGATTCAATTATATCTTCAGCTGGAGAGTGCTCGTTAGTGCTCTGCAGTTTCTCTGTATCACGTGAAAATTTCGAGTGGCAAACAGCGACAGCTTGTTTCTTCGATCGCGCGAATTTCCGTCAAGTAACATGCACAAGCGAGCATCAGGTGATTCCACTTGAAAAAAAAAAGAAAATAGGAACAGAATATAGAATATCTCTCAAGATATACGTTATTCGAGAAAAAGCGTTTCAAATAAAATTTGTTCTGTTTCGAGGGGTACACGACGACCACCCGGTTTGCCTATGTGAAGGCGTTTTCGAAGTCTTTCGAGGTGACCTTTGTTTCCTTAAATGGAACTATAGGTACATTTTTGTACACGCCATTCGATGCAGTTTTTCATCCTCTACAGAAGATTATTAAGAGTATACTCAGGAGTATTAAGAGTATTAAGAGTATTAAGAGTATTAAGGAGATTTGTTTGCAAATTCACATTTCGTCGAACATACGTAAAAGAGTTAGGACCTGGTCAGGAATACGTTTCGCTCGTCAAATATGCCGTTTGACGCAGAAGTGATGTAAGTCGATTTTTTGCCTATTTGGTTAAACGTCTCATCTCGAAAGCGTAAGCTTCGTTGTATTTTGTGCGGAAGTGGTACGAGTATATCTTCGTTAATTCCTCGGTGGGTAACAGAATAAGTGAGAATCGCTCGCTCGCGATCCATTACAAAATTTTTTGACAATTGAAAATTGCCTGTGGCTATTGACAATTAAAAATTAGCCGAAATATCCCAGTGTATACATTGTGTATAGGATGTTTCCTACCTTTCCGGTCAAATAGTATAAATAACGTAATTTAAAATTGAAAATAAGAGTAAAGCTTAGCACGAAGTTTTCTGTCGTAAACGCTTCGTGGCGAAGTTCTAAACCGAGATGGAACGCAGTGAGAAATATGCGCATAGCAACAAATTTGTTATCACGGAATACAGAAAATCGTAGCACACGGAAAGAATTAACACAGTGAATTGGTAACGCGATTCCAATATCTCGACAAATCCTCTTTTGGAAATTTCTTAATTCGAAACGTAAGAAATTCCAAGCCACCTCGATGTCGAGTTTGCATTGTATCAACGTACCGTGTTGCGATCAGAGTTTAAACATCCAGTTGTGTCCAAGCAGCTTCTACTTACAGTGGAAATACTGTAACGTAGAATCCTCTGCTACGTAAGCATATTCAGACTGCGTTCTATGTTTCTACGTTACTCTCTAACTTTATAACAGAAGCGTTTACAGAGCCAAACTTCGCGCAACATTTTCTTCTTATTTTTTGCTCGTAGATTACGCTGCTGTAGTTTTCTCGGGAAAATTGAAAATACCCTGTACGAGTTTGTTGTCTCTCCTCTGTGAATTTCGTTATTCAGTAAGGGTCGTTTCGTTATTCAGTATAATCCGTCGTAGGCGATAGGTCCCCTCTTCAATTTCGCAGCTAACGAGACTTTCGAGACTCTTTCGTTTGGTCGTCGATCCCTGTGTCTTTCCTATGGGTATAGAGAAGCGCCGTTTCCTTTAGAATTAAGTCGTCGAGGATGGAGGCGGTAAAGTAGGCAACTGTAACGATGCCTCTTTCCTTTTGGGGACGATGAACCTCTAGATGCGTTACGTGGAAGATATCGATGTAACTCGTACGTGTTTGTTTGAGAAAAATAACTGACGCAGTTTTATGTCTGTATACCGTGTAGCTGAGGATATTATTAGACGACTTAGCGTAGAGGAAAAATTCAAGTAGCTGCCTGGGACCCTGTTGCATCATTGAACCGATATTGTTTAGAAACTGTAGAGTAATAGTTAATAATTTGTCAGTTATTAACGTTGATAGATTTTCATTTGTAGAAGCAACGAGCTTGTGAACGAAACTAGGATTCGTAAACGAATTTTACGAATTGTAGGAATTATACGAGTAATGACTCGAGGATTTTTGTACCACCAAACGAGTGTTATTTAATAACAAATCAAATAATTTAATAGTCAAATTAATCATTAGTAAGATTTGCTGATCACATTGGGAACGGTAGCCATCTGTGATAAGATCTACTACCTGTTAAATATTAACCGTTTTACGGTTAAATGTAGCATTGCAAAATTTCTGACGAATTTCAAAGATACATAAAAATTAATCATAGGGATGAAGAAAAATCATTGTCGAAATAGACGCTTCTTGAACTTTTTTTATTCGCGACCCCATTTTGCCCTGGAAAAGTTTTACACAATTCCAGTCATATACGTAAAATGGTACATAAAGTAAATATACGAATGGAACATTAATCGATAATAAATTAGGCAAATTCAATTTGATGTATCGAATTGAAATATAAGAATTGTAATTCTTTGTTGCATTTATAATTGTATCGCTTATTATCACGTATCGGGACGAAACTAAACTTGCATATCGATGAGACAAACGTGCTTGTTTGTCTTCGCATAGAGCATTATATCTTGGCCAAGTATTTAACATAACAGAGCATCTTCCATGTTTTTCAAAGACAATCCACATTTCGATTTTACGTTTCGTTTTGCGACAGTTATTTAGTACAAAATGTTACGAGCGTGTCTAAAACCTTCTCAGAAATTGTTGGAGGTTCTGTCCTAATTCCAAGCAGAAATCCGATCAAACGATTTTTTTAAATCTGGCGCTCTATATCTCGATCGATAACTCGACAAATCCTTCTTGATCCTTCGATGACAGATTATCGATATTTCTTATTTCACTGTGACAATTGCAAAAATTATTACAACCTCGTAATTCTGTTACGCGATTTCATATAAAATTTAATAACTTCTGCTCTAAATTTTCATTTATTCCGAATTCTCCCTGCGTTATCTCGCTGCGCTATCGAAGACGCGAACCTAACGAAAACGCACGTCGTCGTAGTTTATCCTTTATGAAACGCCTTTATGTACTTTCCAAACACGAACTTTTTTTCAATCCTCCGATAAAAATTCTTCGTTGTTTTATTACATCGTCAAAGAGTTAAATCGACGTTTGAAAAAACGTAAGAAGTTGGTCCTTTATAAATCGTCGTTATATACCGACGCACGGTAAAATTTTAAATTCTTCCACCGTCATCGCTATTTAATTCTCCCTTCAAAGGAAAACTTTCCTTACACTTTATTACTTCCACGCGTCACGGCGCGCTAAGAATTAGTCGAAGACCTCGATCAGCGCGAAGACCGTGCAACTTTTCAGATCTTTAAAAGTAGTGAGAAATAATTGAACGAAACCAAATTGAATGCGACTTGTTCGAGCAATCGCGCGAATATTTTGGATTTACAGAGGCATATAATGTGACAAATGGTATAAGAAACGGTACATTTTTTACGTTTTCGAAACGAACGTTTTTACGTTTTTCTCCATATGAAATATCTTTTCACGATTTTATCCTTCCTCGACCTTCTTTCGTGTTCCATGGTTTCCTAAAAAAAAAAATAAACAGATGGACTCGCCCGATTTTTGTAGCAAAATGGCTGTTCGACTAAAAGACGACGTTCGAACGATATTAGTTTAATAAACGGGTAAACGGGTGGTGTATCGATTCGACAAAAGGTGGTCGCGGAGGACGATTCTCCGGACGCGAAGAAGAAGGTTGCCACGAGGCCGGGTCGTGATCGATCGAGAACAGGCCTAGTGTGTTGTTCACCGGTGTCTCTAAATGCTCCCTCGAGATAACGCCAAGCCCTGTTTCTGCTCGTGTGCCACGAATTAATAGTGGTCGCGATGTTATGGGAGAATTCAAGGGGAACGAGGCCTAGCTGCAACTTTGTCCTATATTCCAGTTGCTTTGTTACAACCGACGCACACATATACAAGTAGGTAGGCGAAGAAGCGACACGATTTCTCTTCCAACAAGCTCGTTTCGTTTTTATCGCTGATTCGCAACGCGGTGACGCGATAACGTGTCTCTGAATGACGACTCGACCTTTTCACGAAACACAATGGTTAATCGTTTCTTCTCATTGATTTTTCTTCCCTTTTCTTTTTTCTTTTCTCCTTTCACTCTTTTGAATCGATGCAAACACGGAAGACAAGCTTCAACGTCCACTTGTACCGTGCGATCTGTTTAACTGGCTCCTCGTGCATGTGTTAATCCGCTAATAATATTAGCATATTCGACAAGTTATAGGTTAGTGGATTATTCACATAGTCTTATCATTTCACCATCTTACACGAAACAGGATGATCGGACGATTCATAATTTGAAAAATTGCATTATCAAATTTCAACTGTTTTATGAGTCTGGTAAGAAGGGCAGCTGCTATTGGTAATTTGCAAAGTGCAACTTGCAAAATTTGTATTTTTAAGGTTTCTATAAATCGGGTAAAGAGGGCAGCTGGTGTTGGCAATTTGGAAACTGCGACTTGTAAAACTTATTGTGTTTATAAATAATGTTGCTTCGATTGTGCAACAGGGCCCTGACGATATTAACGAATTGTCGAGCTATAAGTTGGTAGATGATTTCTAGTTGGTAGAACGTTTACGAGTGTAGAACTTTGTATTAAATAGGATTATCGGATGGTTTATGATTCGTAAAATTTCATTTGTGCATATTAAATATATGAGATGATTTATCGATAGCTGGTAATACCAGTATCAATAATTTTACAATTTTAGTTCAGACGGGATAATTGGGTGACTCGTAGTTTCTTAAATTTCATCTATTTTATCATTCATAAACTCGTTCCTGTTAAGAAAATTCCTACTTTTTCCCTAAAGTTCCTATTTTTTCATAAGGATGCCTGTTTACACGTGTTATTCTATCAGATCCCGTATAGTAGATTTCGATTCTAGTAGAACTTATTGGATAATTTATAGCTTGTAAAATTTCATTTATTTTATCATCTACAAACTCGTTTCTTTTTAAAGAGTTTATCGATACCAATTCTATATATTGGGTTGGCAACTAAATGATTGCGGATTTTGCCATTAGGTGGTATTGACAAAATCCCCAATTACTTAGTTGCCAACCCAATATTTTCTTCCTACTTTTTCGCTAGGAGTTGCCTTATGCCCGTTTACACGTGTTATCCTATCGGTCCCTGTATGGTAGTTTTCGATTCTGGTAGAACTGATCGTTAGAATTTATACGTCGTAATTTATTTATACTCGTTAATGTTAAATGCTAGATAAGTTAAAATTTAGATGTTAGAAAATTGTTCTATGGTAGAAACTGTATCCACTTTCACGAAAAGATTATTAATAACATAAATGTCGAATTACTAGGCGGAGAACCTCCACCTGGGTGCAAGCTGACTCTAGGCTACAAAGAGGACGCCCAGGATCTAAGATCGTCGACGGAGGAGCTCGACTTGCAAGATCCCATTCACGAGCAAGATCTGAAAAGAGAATCGAAGAAACTGGCGAAAAGGCGAAAGGAGGATGGTTCCATGTCCGATTATAGCGGCAAACAATTAGACAGAGAAAGGAAGGACAGCAATTGCTCGGAAATCGTCCTGCTGAACATCAGTGGAAGAACGTCTAGACTCTCCTCCGTGGGTAGCCAAGGTTCAGGAGCCTCTGGCAAACTTTCCGTTGTCTCTGCCACGTCGTCCAGGTAGATTAATCAGTTGCTCGTTCTTGCAACGACCGCCCACGTTTATGCAAATTCCTACTTTTATAAAGAAAATTTTCTTTCAGCCACTAAATGCGTTATAATGTGTATTTATTTGATTTATCTTGTATAATTGAGAAAATTGTTCGTGTTATGTTCGTTCAAAGTGCATCTTTGTATCTTTTGTCGTACACACGTAAGAACATATAGTTAATTTTGACTTATTGAACTACCAACTGCAGAATAGGCGTTACTTTACTTTGCATTGAAAGCGACACGAAAAACTGCTCCAAGAACGTCCATTTTTTGAATATTTCCATATCGAAGGTTATGTATTTGCTGAAATTTAAACGCGTTGAAATTTGTTAAATACTAGTATATTGTAATATTGCGTTGCTTCACTTTTCTTCGATTTTTAAACAGATGTAACAACTGTTCTAAGACTATCGAGTGGCGTTGTGGTAGTTGAGGGATGAGAGGGAATTTCCGTAATTTGTATGTGCGTACGGACGATAACGAAAATTAATCGATATCGTAATTAATTGTCAGGTCGCCGAGTCCGCACAAATGTTTACTGGAAACGTCGTTCTGCGGAAGCAAACCTACACTGGCAGACAACTTGATAGAACCGTCGAAACCAGAGACCGACGACCTGGAGAAGATCCTGCTGAAACGTGAAGCAGACACGACGAAAGCACTGATTCCAGACAGCATAAAAGTATCGATGGTAGATGGAAACTTAAAACCAGATCCTCTGGATAAACCTAGGAGACGAGGACGAGAAGAGAGGAAGGAGATCTTCAAGAGAGAAGTGGAGATCACAAAAAGATTCTTGGAGAAGGTTAACATACAGGTAAAATCTAATCGACAACAAGGACTGGTTTTTCGAACAAACTCGTACCGTTCCCTTTCCTCTTTTCTTTTTTTTTTTTTTTTTTTTTTTTTTGCCAAAAAATGTTTCATCGATAATTTTTCACATATGAACGAAAAATTAATTTACAATATTAGTTCTGCAATATTATACATACGTTTTGTACGTGGATATTGAAGGTACCAGTGGTGAAGAAGTCAGGTGAATCGCCAAGTACAACGACGTCGCAGCAGCAGTCGGCGAGAAGTCAAGCGCAAGAGGTACAAAAGCCAGCGACCTTAGACTTCAACGACAAGAGGAAAAAAGCGCAGAACTTCAAAGAAATCGTACAGACCACTCCAACAACGAGCAGCGTGACCGGTAGTCCGAAGCTACCAAGGCATCAGAAAGTTCGCGATCTGGAAGGTTCGCGTACACCCAGTCCCTCTTCCGTTTCCAGGAAGAGCAGTTTCGCCTCTCTGTTTAAGGTACCCTCGTGCTTCCATGTTCGTAGTTCGTATTAACAGCGAATGCTTATTATGTATTTGATACACACGATCTGTCTAAAAGATGACCGAACTTTGGAAAAGTAACGAGACACGGGCAACGCTTTTGGCAAGAAATTTTTTACTTTATTCGAATCACATTGCTTACTTCGGGTAGCTACCAATTAAGTAACGGTAGACTAATAGAAATATATGTTTTTAGGGACAGGAAGTATATATCTTTGCAAGTTTGTATGGATTTTATGAAGCGTCGGTTGTTCGTTGCAGATAAACATGGAACTTGAACGTTCTACTAGATACAGTAGATGTTTTAGTTTGTAGTGGCGTTTGATCCTAGTCACGACAAAGAGACGAAGAACGAAGAGTAGAGAAAGAATATTCTTGCGTCGTAACGTCGAGAATATAGCAAAGATATCGATGTTTTGGAGCAATTGCTCCGGTATATATATATCCAAATACTTGCATTTTGCATTTGTTGGCAAAGTAAGAGAGAAGAATCCGCGTGTATCTCGATAGCAGCAGTCTCGTTAAACAGAGACGTTATTCGCTGAAGTAGTTCGGTTACCTTTTGGCACAGATCGCGTACAGTAGAAATTAGGCTTGTACGCTTCACACATCGTCCACACCTGGATTCCTGGCTTTGTCTTTGTAGAAGATCCGCTAGCTTAATCGAGAAGAATCTCGAACAAAAGACACTGCATGTACTTGACCACCGCGTGTTCAACTTTTAAGGCCCGTACAGACAGCAGTGTGTTGAGCCCAGAATCGCCATCTCCGAGCACGAAACCACGTCGTAGCCTCACCTCGAAGATCAAGGACACCACGGAGAGTCTGCGTAGCAGATCGAAATCGCGCGAGCGAGTAACCTTGGACAAAGGGTCTGGCAGTTTGAAAAAGGACTCGAAAAACAAGGGCGTGTTCTCCTCGACGTTGAGTCTGTTCAAGAAACGCGAGAGAAAGAAGAGTTATGACGAGGCGATAGCGGCATCCTGTGGCACGGAGTTGGATAGTTCCGGAGGACACCCGTCCTTAGAAAGCATAGGCCATGTGGAGTTTCGTTTTAACGCTGAAAAGGAGAGTCGCAAGGACGACTCGATCTTCATAAGCCTGCACGCGGATGACAGGAACTACGAGGAGGCTCTGCCTTCGGAAAGCGTGTCGATACCACTGGAAACGCCTACCAAGCTGCTGGACGAGTACGAATCGGAGCCTCGAACTGGAAGCATCGTAACGGAAGTGTCGATAGAGCATTATCCACCCACGACGAGGATAAAGACCGAAGCTATGATCGAAACTACGTCGAGGCCGTACTCGCGGGACAGCCAGACCAGCCAGATCATACCGCAGAGCAGTTCGAAGGATTCTGAGATCTCGAGGAGCTCCTCGAAGGACTCGAAGCTGAGTAATCACGGGAAAATCAGCGAAACCGTTGTGAGATCGTCGTCGTCCATCGATAGCAAACCTCCTGCGGACCATCGAATATCCAGCAGTTCGTCGAAGGACTCGATAGGAAAGAAGGAAGCTACGAAGCCGAAAAGGAAAAGCAAAGAGCTGCAACAACCTGTCGAACCAGCTGAGGTAGTCGAGGAAGATGTTTCAAGGCAGAAACAGAAACAAGTTGAAACGAGGGAACACGCGCCGGTTAAAACGGTGGAAAAGAGGCCAGACTTGTTAGATGACGGAACGAAAACTGCGGATGGACTGGTGAAGACACCAAGCGTGATCTCTGATCTGGATCATAATAGTTCGGAGTCAGAGAGAGACTCGGAGATCGAGTTTGTTAGGAACAAGGTGGAGAAACTTGCCGAGGAATTGCCTGACGAGAGGAAGGGACTGTTCTACGAGGAGAGCTTCGAAGAGGATCTTCCTTATGTACCCACCACCCTACCCCTGGAGAAAAGCGTGGCTGTGCCGATCCTGCCTGTGAAACAACGACTTCAGGAAGTAAGGTAAGTGTTATTTAAAATTGTGCTGTTATTGCTCGCTGATTGGAGCGTACTTTTCTTTCTCTTTTGTTTCACACGATGTCTGCAATGTTGCGATTCACTATCCGTTTATTCACAGCCCTGTTCAGAAGTCCTGAGACAATTACGTTCGTAAAGTATTGGAAGGTTTGCTTAAAAACGGCGAGAAGCTAAATATATAATAAAAAGGAGTCAAGTATATCATAAAGACAACGAGGAAATGATATTTAATGATTCAGAAAGTATACGCCACTAATGTATCAACGATATTAACGAAATGTAATTCTAGATTCTAAGAGTAAATTTCCAAGCTCTACATTTTTAAACAAACCTCTAAATTCTACACTTGGAAATACATTTCCAAGTTCTATTGGGTTGGCAACTAAGTGATTGCGGATTTTGTCATTAGATGGTATTGACAAAATCCGCAATCACTTAATTACCACAACCCAATACATTTTTCAACAAAATTTAAGATTCTAAAATAGAGTTCTAAATTTAAGATCTTTTAATAAAATTCTAAACTCTCAAATAGAATTCCAGATTCTGTATCTTTAAAAGAAATTCGAAGTTCTACGAATATCATAATAAGTGAAATTCACGATCTTCTCCAAACGTTTTCGTAGGAAAATCTTTTACGCAGAAAAAATGTCCAAAGACTTTTAAACAGAACTGTATCGCGACCACGAGTCTTATCTTCAACAACAATACCAAATTAATAACGTTATTTACGCCCAGAACGATACCAATCGAGAGGCCGCGTTCAACGACGCCGATAAACCCGACGCTGCTCGACGAGTTTGTGATGCAGACGTCCCTCGACGAGCGTCGTGTTGAGAAGATGAAGATATCATTGCCGCGAGAAGATAGCTTTAAATTGAAAAGTCCGCGGAAGCACGCGGCCAACACGTTTATGGAATTCGCAGGCAAAGTGCCTGACGGGGGACGGAAGAGCGCAGGTAAATCGCCGAGTCCTCCTCCACTGCCACCGAGGGCCACTGCTAGGCCGAGCAACTGGATCAACTTCGAGGAGATACCCGAGAAGAGGAAAGCGCCGAAAAGGATCCAGACGATTCCTCGACCTGAGGACGAGGTGAAATCGGGTGGATATAGCTACGTTCAACCGGAGGAATGCAGGTGCGTTCCTTCTTGTTGAGTGGATGATGGAAAACACACTGGTAGATTTTTACGCAAATTCGTGTTTTTATAAACCTAATTAAATATTAGGTTGTCCGAAAAGTTTCTTATGAAAGTTTTATAGGGAAATAATAGATGCAGAAGATTTGTCGTTTTATTGGGACAAAGTGGATCGTTCATGATTCGGTAAAATGATATAAAACAGAAAATGTGCATCTATTATTTCCATACGAAGCAAAAGAAACTCTTGGGATAACCTAACAGATGGAACTTGGTTGTAGGTAGAATTTTGTCATCCACTGGACGTTACAACAAGTCATGAAAATATTTGTTAGGTATATTCGTAATTAATTTCAGTATTTTTGTCTTTGTCATTTTATATGAATCGTTATCAATGAATGTTAATTTGTTACTCGTTACTTGTACCAGATTTATGTATCAACGTCGATCATGTTCATTCGTTGCTTGTAAAATTCACCAGTGAATTGCTAGGACAGCCTCGAAAATGTCTTTGATCGGTCTTCGTATGTATGTTCTTGAACAATCTTCAGATAATAATAAATTAAACGGCCAAGATTAAACAACCGAACGACGTAATCGACTTGACAAATCAAATTTCTAAATTAAATAATTATATGACATACGAATAATCTCAAAGTATCGCCAACGAAGAAACGCTATTAACTGTGAATTGTGTTACGAAACAGGTGCGAGTGCCATGAAGAATCTCGAAGGGCGTCGATGAAGGAAGCGTCCACGACAAGGACTTCTTCCTCTTGCAGCAGCAACGGAGAACGTCCTTGTAACGGTGACAATTGTACGGTGCCTACGTCGACGTCCATGGACCGTGCCAGTATCGTCAGGTAAATGCGCCCGGGTACGATCGTCGATCAAAGTCGTATTGCTCTCGTAGAACAATCGTCGAAGACGTTAGTGATGAGTAGAGGTCTGTTTCTGTATTTTCAGTGACAGCTCGCTGGAGTGTAGCCTGAGCATCGAGGAGAACACGACGCAACCGTTGTTCACGTGCTTGACGAAGCCGTTCAGCATGGATCTGGACGTTAGGTCGAATCGGTCCAGTATCGTATCCCAGGACGAGACTGACGAGACCCTGCACCAATAATAGTTTTTTTCACGGCACGCCTCGCCTTATTATCCTCCTGTTCAAACAAAAAAAAAAGTGAAATTATCTCCTTGTTGGAACTGTTCTCGAGCCGAGTTCTCGTTCCTCCTTTCGCCGATCCACTTGAAAAGAATCGCGTCGTTTATCTTTATAACGAATCAACTCTGCTCGCTCTCTCTCTCTCTCTCTCTCTCTCTCTCTCTCTCTTTCTTTCCTTCTGTGGAACGCTTTTTTATCGAACTCATTCTCCTCGCAAGATCGCAAACGTCTCACAATTCTCTGGTATGTGTCAATTTCAATAACGGAGTTCTATGCTCGTTTCATTGCGGCAACATCTTGTATAAGTTACACGCGTGTATCGACTTTGAAGCTACGCGTACTCACTGAGAATGAGATCAAGAGAAGATACGAATCGGATTCCAAGCGACAGAGTCGTTCGTTGTACGATAGACGTCGCGTGTAACGCGTTTCAAAGTGTCTGTACGTTTCGTAACGCGTGATTTTACAAAGGATGTAAGCGAAGATCGATATGTACATGTACACTCCCGTTCATAAGTGTTCGGACGCCTGCTGGTTTTATGCGAAACGGATCAGTTAACGACGATTAATCTATATTGTTAAGAAAACGATGAAATCGGTTGGAATTTTTCTATGAGTTCCGATACTGACTTAAGATTGGGAGTGTATATCGTTGAAATTTCCCTCGACTTTTCTCGTCGTTGGCTACGAGTCAAGGCTATCCTGTACTTGTTTCTTCGAGGTTGAACACGGTCGAACATCGAACGTCATTGCTGTTTAACGGCGCTTCGTAGTCGATTTTACGAAAAACGCGTCACGGAAACGCTCTGCCGCATTTCTCGCTATATCGTTTAACATACACACATACATATACACGAGAATACATATACACACTTGTACATACCTTGTAACGGTCATTCGTTCGAGAAACGTTTTTAGTCTAATTGCGTACCTTCCACGAGAACTCGTTCGTTCCTTCGTTACTAGATTCGCGTATTATACCTTGGAAACGAGGGCAAAGGCATGCTTGCTGATGCGCGCGTGTTGACCAAATGCTTCCTCACGACAGACAAGAACGTGGTTCTTGGAGATCTATTCGCGAACAGTGACTTTGAAAAGGCATTTTTGATCGTCGAAGCTCCTCGAGGTCCTTCGTCGCGCTCGAAATTGAAAGTAGTCGATATCTACCAGCTTAGACGCTGGAGAAATAATTAGCAGGCTGCAGATCTGCCTGAAAGCTAAACTAAGCTACGTCATGTTACGTTCAGTTTTAAGATATTTCCTTCGATACGTATACTACCGAAACTGCAACGTGATCGAAAGATTTCTATTTGTAATTTGTACTTTCGAAGCTAAGATAAAATAACTACCCTGTATGGTTTATTCGTTGCTTCTTGCGATGATTACATTTAAACTAAAGCAAAGAGTATTCCCGCAAAGCTCTAATAGCGGAACGTATTTTCGATGAATAACATTTCGTAAGATCTGTCCAAAATTGTAGAAACATCATCGATCGATTACTCTGAAACGATAGAGTACACAATATTGGGCTTATGCAGACAGATTGAAACATTTAAAGTCGCTGTACGAAACTAATTTTTATTCAACTACAGTTACACGGCTCTTTTATTTATTTATTTAACGGGGAACAATCAATATTAACTGCCTTTGTTAATATGTACTATATGTGTACTATAATGTATATCGTATATTATCGCTGCAGATAAGATCAGCCAAAATTAGATCAAAGAGTTTTATTCGAAATCTGTATAAGTATTGTATATCCACGTGCAGTAACGTGAAAGTGTCTAGCAAATATTATACTCTTGGACAGTAATATACGTATCGAAGCAAATACTTTTGAGTTTAACATAGCGCGGCTTAAGCCCGTTTTTCGATGGATCTCCGGCTGGAAGCTAGTTTCACGATCGCGTTTAGATCACTGTGAAAGCACAGGGGACCTCGAAGCTCGAATCACCAACGCGTGTTCTCGAATATCATCGGCCAACTTCGTCGTAACGAGCCCCGCAACGTTTTGTACACCGAACAGAGATAGTCGGAAGAGTATTATTTTGTCGATTGCGTGGCGTTGACAGTGGGGATCTCGTGTCACGAAGCAAGCTTACTTCGATGCTTCATCATATCATGTAGATAGACCTAAGTCTGTAAGTACCTCCGCAGGTGTAGAGAATTACAAGAATATCGTCAAACGTTCGAACAGCGAGCAATTGTTCTTATCGCGATTCTCTCGACTTTCGTGTACACGACGTATTCTATTGAAACTGAATGCGACTGACAGTCTGCGGATTTTCACGCGTTTGTAGGAAATTCGAAAGCGCAACGTTGCACAGTGTACGCGTAACGTGGAAACATACACAGAATATGCAAAAGTACGGTGCTCCGTATGTTACTTGCTGGATGAAACAATTTTCTACCTGGATTCTATTTTCCTAATTATATTCTCGGAAATGTGAATCTCCGCGTAAAGATCCGCGGTGATCAATCGTACACGAGAATCGAAAGAAACGAACGTTCGGACAATTTCATCGGACGCATATGATGCGTCCATTATCGATAGATCGTTCTATCAGTATTAAGATGAACGTGATTGTGATCGCATTTATGCGTGTGCGTGTGTGATAAACGCGTGTGCATTCGCATCGATGCACCCTGTGGTGCATATCATTTCCATATCCATTTGAAAAAGTCTCATTCCTCGGAAAGAATTCACCTTCGAGCTTCGAATATCAGAAATGAAACTCTTCCAAGTCAGCGAGTTTGACAGAGGAATACGACGATCTCCTATGGCTGCTGAATAGTGAGAAGCGAACGTATAAGTGTTTAGGAGCTTAAGCACGACGAAATCAAACCGACCACGAACCACAGAATCGATCTGATTGCGTTTTCGTTGATGTTACAGTGTTTCTTTCGGTTGCTTCGTCACTCGAGTAACGTCGTAACTTCTTTTCGAGATTCATGTTGGCTACAATAGATACAAGCCCGTTCCTAAATATCGGGACACGTTTATTATAAAATTTAACTGTGGGAAAAATCGTCGCAACGTTGTTTTCAACGTGTTAAAAATTTTGCTTAATTTGGACACTGGAAGAGTAAGATAAAGCGATTGCTAATTCGCTGAACATTCAGCTACGTTGCAATAAGAATCTCATCATTGACAAGCGATACACTGATGAAACTTCACGTTTGTACTATTATATTGTCCATTGCATTTCCTGGGTTTTTTCTTTTTTTTTTATTTTATATATTCCTTTAACGATTCAAATTCGTTTAGCGGATTTCCACGAATTTCTCGAATATTAAATGGAACTTTTTTTCTTAACGCTAGAACTACCGATAGTTAACACAAAATTATTTCTACCAAAGCCAGTGAAAATGACTGGTCTTTAAAAAATACATAATAATAGAATATTTTTATATTTATTGATTTATTACTTTCTTACAGAAGGAATTCCATGTTATGTAGTACATTTTTGATATTATTAATCCACCTGATCCGTAAACGAGGATTCACACATTTATAAAATTGTAGAACCGGTTATTTTCACTGGTGTGGTATTGCTAGTGTTAGCATCTAGCGATCTAGCGATCGATTCGGAATTTTCCTGATAACCGATATCGTCATGTCGAACGATACGCAGTAAAAATTTGAAAAACGTGTGGCAAGTTGTACAAAACGAGAAAACTGTTTAATTGGGGTTCTGTAAACAGATTACAGGATCCTTTTACACTTCGACAAGTATCATTTTGACTGATATTAGTATAAGTAACCCTGATACAAAATTATTTTCAATTTGAATACATAAAAGAGAAAATAAAATTCATTATATTATTCTTTTAGTTATCATTGCGAAAGTCATTACATCATTGCGGAAAAAATATAACACGACGTAGGAATTTTAAAATGAAATTGTAAAACCAGTCAATTTCATTGCTGTGGTAGTTCGTGGTAGTTCTAGTGTTAAGCATTAGATTTAGTTGAAACTGTCTCAACGAGATTTAAATCAAACAATCGATAGGTATAATCGTCAATTACCGTCATTTCCCTCTCCACGAGTAACTTTAACAAATTGTTTCTGATCATTGCGAATCTGTAACTCACATTCTGACTGATCAATCGTTTGCAGAATGACGTACCCCAATTATTTCGCGTGAGATCGACGACTGTCCCGATATTTATGAAAGTCAGTCAAATTATTTCGTAACTTTCGGACGACGGATCTCGATCATCCAAGCTTCCTAAAGCATCGACATTTTCGTTGTTTCAGCGAGCGCTTTTTCGCTCGTCCAAATTGTTCGCTACGACTAAGTTTCGAGTCGGATGATTCATCGAGTTAGAAAGAGCGCAACATTGCAGAAAGATTCTGTTCTGTGGATGTCGAATTGAAGAGTACAAGGTAATAGAAGTAATTGTAAAATTGTTCGATCCTCGTTAATCGAAAGAGTCTTATTTAATGGAATGGATCGCGTCGGATATAGTGAGTCGCGAATGTATTTGAACACATATTATAAAACGCTCTTATGTACATATTATATGTGTGTGTTATATCTGAATCTAAAACTCTTGCAAATAACTTTTACAATTTTTACCAAGCGTCTCTCCGGTCGTTGTCACGCGCAAATATAAAACTCTTGGTGTTTATCAACTTTGAGCAGCGTAATCGCGCTATAGCCAGGTCGATGCTAATGAAATTTCAAGATGTTTTTCACATGACGCGCTTAATATCGTCCCGTTTATGCCAAAACCAAAAATACCGTGCATGCTTTCATTTTGTCGTTCATGGTCTTTCTTCTTGCCCTTAGCTACGCAGATGTAAAGAGACGAGCGTCATAACTAAATCGCGGATTTTCCTGCGCATTTATGCGAAATCTAAAGACGCAGAAGCGCGTGGAATTCATACGATATTATACAAAAATATATAAGATATCCAAAGTATATTACGCTACGTCTTGTAATTTCTAACAAGTACGACAAATCTCCTTTAAAGGAATCTCCTTTCTACATTTTCGATCATGTTCGTAAACATGAAGATTTGCATAAAGATTCTGGTCCACGGTGTAATTGTAACGAAAGTGATACAACAACGTAATTTATTATATCGTAAACTCGATTTATTATTCTCAGACGTGTCCAATAATTTTACATTTGATCGCGATTTTTCACGATCTGTTGAATCGCGTATTTATGATGTTGTTGGCATAAGAAGGACGATATATTCATAGAAGATCTCTATAAACGTTCAAATACTTTCGTGAACCATTGTAAATCAGGTTTTAGGGTAAGTAGCGATTCCCGCGAGACGATAATTGAAGGAGAGAAGAAGAAGAAGAAGAAGAAAGGTTTCCGCTGAAATTGATCGCTCGGCTCTTTCGTACCTTTCCTTTGCCTTGTTAATCGACGATTAACCAAACCAGTTAGCAGGAACCAATTAGCTGTACCGATCGCAATTTAGCGATAACGTAGCGTACTCTGATCGGAGAACCCTGAAAGATTGTGTCAAGTTTCTTCGAAGAGGGATCAAAAGAAACGAAGATTCCTCGGCTCGTCGTCGAATTTTTCACCGCGTAAGATACGTTCCCATTAGCCGTGTACGATTATGCTAGTAGGCTGTGTTCAATTGCGGAACAATGTTCGTTCGAGTACACGAAGAAGTTGAGAAACGTGTCTCGTATATTTTCTTCGCAGCTCCATCTCGTCATCTCTCGTGTCCGCTATTCGTAAAATTCAAATTCGTACAATTTTATTTAAAAGTGGTCGTCGATCGATCTTTGTGCGTTTCTTTGGACAATCTGCAACGAGATTGTACATTTCTCCACGTAGATCGTTATGGATATCTTCTTTTTTTCTTCAACCATTTAGTCCATTTTTGTCGTCAATGTCTCGAGCTTGTTAAATCAATGACTTGCTGTAGAAACATGACGCGTCCACGTTTCGCGAAATTCGAATCTTTACAAGGAACAAATATTTCTTCGCTGGTTTCTTCGTGTTGCGTAAACTTATCAAACGTATAATTGCTTCGTAAATTCGTCAGAAGTAATATTTTTCTTTATATCGATACAATATATATTTATAATATTACATATAGTAAACTTACATGTAATACTATTAATATATATTTACATATAATTTTCCTACATCCAGCTATCTTCAACAATCATAATTTACCCTTGCCATTTCATGTTCCTAAAAACGATACCGCAACTTGCAAACTAATTCTACAGCAGTATGAAGCGATGACAAAAACAATGTAGAAGATATTTATTTAATTACAAAGTAGAAGGTATTTATTTAATTACAAAGTACCGGTGAATCGTTCAAACCGTTTCCCTACGAAACGCTAAAAATGGACACGCGATATTTTTCCAGCAAGTCGTCATCATTCGTATTTGTCATACGTAACGCGATTATTTTTTCTGTCTTCTTTCTCTGTCTTCCCTAACCACGTAGTCCATTTTTCCTCTCAGTGTCTCGAATTTTAACATAAGTTTTCCCATAAGCGATAAACGCAAGTGGAAGATGTGCGCGTCTCTTCTTGCATTTAGTACGAGAAATGTTGCATTCTCTTCTTGCATTTAGTACGAGAAATGCAACAAGATGTACGCATCTCAGCTTGCATTTAATACGAGAAATAGAAGAAAATCGGAGGAAAGAGAAAGAGATTTCCACAATTTTATTACTTCGCCGTCGGTGTGACAGAATCTGGTTAACACTTTGACTGCCACGCTGAAATCACATGTTTCGCTCAGGACGCCACGGGAGTATTTTTATTATTCAAAGCATATAATGGCAAAATAACAATAAATCGATGATGTAAGACAACATTCTTCCTCGATGCATCGTTTATCTTATTGGTGGTCACGGGTGACCACCGTGGCGCCTTGGTAACAGTCGATAGCGACGTATTATAACAAGACTTCGTTTATTTCAACAAACCAATCGCTCTTCGTTATTTCGTCGCAAGCAAAACGTGCAGGATATATCCTTGAAACGTGTACAAGATATTAGTAAACGGTATTTGCTCGTTCTGTATATAATGGTAAGGTACGTGCACACTTCTAACTTCAATTATATGATTACAAAGCAGCATTCACGATTATTTTCTAAGCTGTGTTTATAATAATATTCGTAGATTAGCCCTCAAACATATGGACGCAAACACAGTGCACTGTTAGATGCAAGATTTGTTTTCATTTTTTTTTTTTTTTTATTGATGTTTTAATAAAAATGTTTAATCGTTGAATGGGGCACTTTGAAACAAAAAGTGTGTGTTTGTTTCAAAGTATCTTGTGTTTATCGGTTATATCGAAAATGCCCTAACTGTCAATTTTCATTCAATCTTTACAATTGTAAGAAGTTGAAGCGCTCAGGTCACCGATGATCACCGTGGCAGTCAAAGCGTTAGTCGGTGCACAAAATGACACGAGTTCGTTTCGAGTTCTCCGATACGCATGTAGGAATTGAGCAAATCGTTCCGCTTTTATCTTCGAACGAGGAGAGGCGTGACTGACGCGTCTTAAAACGAGTCGCTAAACGAGTTAGCCAGTTAGCAGCTAGTTCGTCGAGGTCTACGGAAGGACGCTCGATCAACGAGTCTTTTCTTAGATGTTGATGTTTAGCTTGGGACCCTTCGTCGGCGATTTAATCTTAGCGATTTGACGCCGCAACCACCGTTTTCCGCAACTTTTCATATTCCTACTCTTGCTTCGCAATTCGTTTGCGTTTTCCCGGTCGAAACGATGGAACCGAGGAAAAGAGAAATGAGAAATTCTGGAGATCGTCTGCTCTACGCAGACGAAACTTCTGCTCTGCAGACAATCTTCGAGCGTAATTTAAATTATTCGCCGTACGCATTGATCGAATCGATCGAATTTTCAACACTTTCGCTGCGATATTCGTCGATTACAACAACGATTAGACTGAGGATTTTTGTGCAGTTTTGCGGTTCTATCGACGCAAACAAATGGAGAATTAAAGAAATTAACGACTACTTCCGTTTCAATATTCCTTACATTTTTTACTTTTTTTACTTTTTGGATTTTTCAATCTCTCGTAAACGCGTAAAAATCCGCAGCCTAATGACGAGTAACGCGAAGCTTTCGATGTTTCGCAAATATTTCACTTTGAATATTTCAACTCTACGATATTAATTAAATTGTTCGATCGTATCAATATTTAAGCATGCGCGTTTGATATTTAGACTGTGGGTGTTGATGCAAATTTTTATCCTCGTCAGCACAAGCAACGTAATGGAAATTTTATATTGCCAACGAGTACTATATTTTGAATATTTTTTCATATTTTTGCATACAATATGCACTCCACATAGGCGGTATGTATATTTTCTACAAGTCTGTCTATGATAAATCGTTCAACGTACGTGCGTTCTTCCATTTTTCAATTTTCTACAAACGCATCAACGTCCATAGTCTGTCCGAATTATCGCCAGACGTTCTTTTCACGATCTGCTGCCGTTTGATTCGCGCGTTCGACGAACGTGTTTTAATTCTGTCTCGTTTCGAGAACAGCGAAAGCTTCTCCGATTGTTCCAACATTTTCCGAATAACTTTCAATAATTCGAAATAAGTATGGAGACGAGTTCGAACGAACGAACCTCTGCTGTATAGATTATCTGCACAAAAATACATTGAAGAAAGGCTTTTCCGATCCGACAAACGGTGGGAAGCAAATAAAGAAGAAAACGAAAAAAAACCGGGAAGAATATAAAAGTTGTAAAGGCTCCTACGCGCGTTGAAACACGTTGCAACGCATCGACACCTAAGTTTCACGTAATCTGCTTCGGTTTACCTCCGCGTTATCGATTCCTTTCATTTCGTGGCGCGATACCGAACTTGAAACGCGTATTTCAAAATGTCTCAGCATTTCCCAATTCCAGTGTGGTTATCGGTACTAGGAGGTTGATCGCGAAGAATACGAAATCGAAGACTCAAACGAAATAGCCAGAAACACGGTTAACCGAGAGCGACGGTTTTTCTAATCGCGCGTTATCGAAGCAACCAGCAACGAACGAACCGAGCGATCATAGAAATTATTCGCGTCTACGTGATTCTGCTTTTCAACGTCTATCGGATAAAGTTCGGCCAAGCATCGAGAAACAAAGCACAACGATCAGAGTCTAGCGTAAATTACGTTCGGTATCGTTGCCACCCTCCGCGATATGTCGAAAAATGCGTCCGATCGGGCCTTGTTCATCGACCAAGACACGATTCTGACTGCTGCATCGATACAAATTGCTTCCGTAATCGAACTACATGGCCTGTAACACGCGTGGCGAAAGCTAAATCGCACGAAGAAGCGAAAACGCGCATCGCGACGTGTTGGAACGCGTACAGGAGCCTCGAGGGAAACTCCCAAAACTCACTGGGGCGTCGCAGCCCGATTACAACCACCCTTCCAGCCTCCCTTAGCAATACACGTCGTTACACGGTTACTTTTTAAGCTACTTGACGACTAGCGGACGTCTACCGAGATATTTCGATGTTTCTAAAGAAAAAAAAAATATGTTGTGTAAATAAAAAAGAATCGCAGGGCGCATGTCGCGGTGACGCTGCAGAGAATCGTGGTATGAGAGAGTGGGAGAGAAAGAGACAAGAGAGGAGAGAGATTAAGGAGAAACGAAGAAAAAGAAAAAAGAAGAGAGTGAGTGTGAGAGAAAAAGGAAACGATAAGAAAGAAGGGAAGCAACCGGACGGAGAAAGAGAATAAAAATGGTGTTTGTGTTTTGACGGCTGGCTCAATCATTTCAAACATCGCGTTCCTCTAGACACTAGACTGTAGAATGCTCTCTCGCCGTCAGCAAGTTGTGAGACCGGAGGCAGCAGCGTGTACCGGAAGTTGTGGAATTCCGTGGTCAAGGAATCGTCCACGAGGCGAGAAATTTATGAAAAAGACGAGAAAAGAAGGAAAGGAAGAAACAGTTTGTTAGAAAATATCGCGAATGTTCAGGAATGTTAACTATCGATGGAAATACACAGGTTTTGCAATGTTAATCCAAGGCAGATGGTTCTCGATGTGAGATCGTTCGACACAGCGACGAGCTTCTTCTTTTTTCTCTGAAAAAATCTTCCGACGTCGCTTAAGTTTGACTGGAACGTGTTCGTAGGCCTCGTAGTAATCTCAGAAGATTTTATTATTATTATCTGCTATTACTATTATGCGTTGACGCAGATATGTCTGAATTTCCCTTTCGCTTCTGCCATTTAATGAAATTGTTACGTTAACGTTCTTTATTAATTTACCACCATATATTAATACGTTATTCGTCGTTAAAATTTAAAAAATTCACGTTAATACTGTACCACGGATGAAACGATGTTCTTTTTAGTTTAGAAACCAATCGAATCGAAAAAGAGTGCAAGTCAATTTTTTGGTATTATTCGATAATGATTATTATTCGACGTTGAAAATGAAAGATAAAAATAAAAATGTTATTCTCGCGTTGGTTACGAATAAGATTAGAGTGACATACTCTTCAAACAAAATTCGCATAAGATGGAGTTTAACCCATAATAGCTTTCAACAATTAATGACAAATTATTGTACGTTCGCTGTTATTTAAACTATTCGAAGAAAAAATGTAACACGGTGATCTTCGTTAAAATTAAGTTTAATTAAGTTTAATTAATTTAATTAAAATTAAAGAAAATTAGGCGTATCTGGGTTGAATCGCTTCTGATTCGATCTTGATGATCCTCTGGTGGGTTGTTCGGAGCTCGTCGCTGGTCGAGTCGTCTTATTGACGAGCCGGAAGTTGCACGCAAAGCGGTTGTATCGCGGTGAAAGGAGCGTCGAGGTGACGAAGAGAAAAGCAAGGAATATTCGAGGAACAGACCGAAGAAATAAATATTTATAGGTTCGACAATGGGAAACGATCGACTCGCGTTGTTAATTAAAGTAATAGGGAAATTGAAGAAACAACTCCGCTCGGTGTTAACTGTAATAAGAATCTTTTTCTTTAGGCGCGAGGAAAAGAAAGAGATGGAAAGAAGAAAAGAAAGAGGGAAGAGAAAAGAAAGGAGGGAGAAAGAAAAAAAAATAGGAGAAAAGTGGCGTAAAAAACAAAAAAGAAATCCGTAGGAAAGAAGATAAAAGCAAGAAGCTTCGTCGCGGACGGCTCTAAGCCTGTTATTTTCTGAGAAACAGCAAATTATTTATTCCTATAGAGTCTATTCTTATAAATATAATAACTTTCGACTGAGTTCCGCGTCGACTTACCGGAAGTAACGTGTTCGTATCCGCAAATTCGTTCGCGCGTAAAACGATTATAAGAAATTTCGAGGATGAACAAAAAGAAAAAGAAAGAAAAAGAAGAGAGAAGAAAAGAACGTAAGAAAGAGATGGACATTTTTCGCTGTATATATGTATGTTTATTCTCAAAGAAATTATACGGCTATTATTATATACATATATATATATATACACACATACAAATGAAAGAATTACATTACGAACAAGATATAAATAAATAAATAAATATGTATATATATATATATATGTATATATAGAAAGAGAAGAAAAATTGGAATTACGAAAGACGAAGAGGGAAAAGAGGAAAAATAATGGCGGAGTGTGAATTATGAGAATAACGTATGATGCTACTTATACGATATTTCGAAGCACGTCTGTTTATGGAATTGTTACAGAATGAATTCAATAAATATTATCTTAATACGATTTCAATGCTGGCGATCTTTTAACGATGACATTGTTAAACGTGTACGAGAACAGCTTGCGATTCTGGTCTCGGTGCAAAGTTCTTCATTTTAATTCATCTACTTTCAACTAACTCTGTACTGAATCATTGTGTACTAATCTGATTTCATTTAATATATTGACTGTTAAGCCTTTGGATCTTGGATTTTGCTGGCGTCCTGTAACTACTAACGCGCTTCGTCTCCTCCCTCTTAGCATTCTCCTTTTCCTCCTTCGAGTCCACCGCCACTGGCTGATCATTGTCAAGCAGAACAATCGTTGCCGCTGTCGTCGTTATTATCGAATTCTGGTCCTGCATCGATTGCTGAAAATACGGCATTGATCAGTAAGTCGAGCGTAAAAGTACATTTTCTTCAATATGATAAATTGAATATTTAAGGAAAAAGTAGGAGAAAGAAAGATAATGGTCCTGTCTGTACTGTAATTAGTCACCAAAGGAATGTTTGTTCATTTTAGGTGTTCTGAATTAATTAGATGGAAATTTTTCGAAGAAGATTCGCAGATAGTTCGATAGGAAGAAAAGTTACCTGCATGATGTTCAGTAAGAAGAGAAAAGCAAGCAACGTTAGAGCACTAAGCGCAGCTCCCTTGTCGCCTCCTTTACCTTTGCCACTGAAAATATTCGTAATACCACGATAATTATCTGAATAATTATAATATAAATATAATAATTATAATGATGATAATAATTTAACGACAATCTAACTAACAATTGATTATCTCAATAATTTAGTAACAACGATCAAGAAGTAAGTAAGTTCGTAACACAAGCTGTATATTTTTGTAAAAGAACTATTTCTTTGTCATTTGTATCAAGATGCCACGATTTTGCCAGTTATGCAACACGAGAATTCTAATCGATATTAGCGTTCTTCACCCTCGCGAACTATGATGATATCCTCCAGATTCGCTATGATGGTATCCTCCAGATCCGCTGTGGTGGTAGCCACCAGCAGGGCCACTATGGTACCTATCAACATTAGGATAATAAGAATCCTTGTAGCCTCCAAAGTTCATCAAGGATTTAAACGTCATCTGTAAGAAGGTTTATCGACAGTTTACAGAAATGCATCCACAGTTACCATTTTTAACGTCTTCTTAAAAAAAAAAGTACCTACCACGTTTGGTACTTCGAAAAAGTCATAAATTTTGAAAGAAATAATTTCAACGGTTCGTAAAAATTTCTATCTGTGCTACTGCTTTCGGTACTTTGCCAAGTGGTAACGTATTTAATTCTGAAGGAAAATAAATTGTAATAGAAAAATTGTAAATTTAGAAGAAATTCATCGAAGATTCGAACATCGTTTAAAAAAATTAAAAAATTAATTAATTAATAATGTATCGGTATAATCGATTTTCAAAGGAATTGTAATTATGCAGGAGAACTCGAATTTTCTTGATAGGAAACACTTTCGAGTCACAGGTGTCTCACCTTCAACGAATCACCGACAAACGCGCAAAGAAGCTTCCGTCTTTCGCAACCTTCCGTCTTTGCGCGTTAATTCACACTGTTTCGTGCAAGCAACCAACAGTTTATTCTTCTTGCTTTTTGTCACGGACTGTGAATCTCTTGACGTTGTTGGCGCCTGTCCGCTGGTTGCACCGGTTAAACGCACAATGTCCTCGTTGTCGCAGAAGCGAGGATAATTTTTGTTATCATGAAGATCTCCAGACACATTGTTCCCTATCTCAGCAACAGAATGTCTTTAAACCGAGTAATTGCTGAGACAGCTGACCTAGTTGGGTTCGAGGAACAAGTAGGATTTTCACGAAGATTCAACATTTAACTTCGATTCTTTGAATCTTCAAATCTTTGGATCTTTCGATTTCTTCATTTTTTAATATCGAGGGATAAAAGAAAACGTCATTCAGATATTACACGGTTTAATGATCTTTGTTAATAAAAAAGATCGTGGTAAGAAAATTTACACTATTCGCCTGTCTTATGTTGATTTCTATTCCAAATCAAAGAGATTAGACAAAAGTAGCGTTACATTTTACATGAAAATTCGACTTAATCGTGTTTCTAAATGTTGTAAAAGGCGACCGATTTAATCGGTTGATCGATGTACTGGGTTCGTTGAACGACAGCTTCGGAAAGAGGATCACCGTTCTCGTTTGGTTTCGACACGGTTCTCGCGTATGAAGCTAAGTGAAATTTTTAACGAAATTTGTCGTTGCGTTTAATTTAAAGGATTGCTGAGACGACTGTCCTGGTTGGGTTCGAAGACTGAATGTTCATGAGTATTTTGATGAAGATTTAACGCTGATGACGCCAGCAACGATTTTCGAAGAGCGTCGGTTAGCTCGAGGACTTTTAAGAGGATATTCTGGTCTAGAGGCATGAATTTCGGGCGATTTTTGAAGCTCTGTACAAGCGAAACAAGAAATATTTTTGCTATCCTTCTTTTTAGCATTTGTTTATTGATATTTCGAGATTGCGTAAAAAATTCACTGAAAAAAAAAACTCAATATTTAAAGAGTTACGAGCTGGCAAAGTTGGTGCTGCCAAAAAATGGGGTGTCGTGACGTGCATGATATCAACCCTTCTGGTCATCCGAAACAAAAAATGCGAACGGATTCTTAATAAGTATGAATGCCGCTATCGTCTGAAATTTGGAAAAGTCAATACAACATTTTTTCACAAAATGACGGCCGTTTGAAAAAAAATTTCTTATTTCGCACGTTTTTTTGACAATTCCGAACGTTTAAAAAATAGTAATATTAAAGATTTTGAGCTGAACGTGGTCCGGACGATAGAGGAGTATATAAGGAATATTCAGACCAAATTTAAAATAAATCGGTTCGTTAGAACTTGAGATATCGTGCACGCCAACTCGAAAAAAGTAGTTTCGAGAAAAACGCGTTTAAAGTTTTGAGACGTAGGTACTCGGGCAGCGTCTACCGTTTATTGCACATTGGTCCTGGTCGGACCGGAGCAGATGCCGCGTCACAAAAATGGCTGTAACTCATAAAATAATTGAAATTTTGAAAAATCCTTTTAAAGGCATATTCTTGAATGTCTAAACTTTGGAAATATGAAAAAAAAAGTTGTCACAGCGAGAAGCCACGCGACTTTGGTCCAATAATCGGCGTATTAATTGCCTTAATTGTTATTAAAGAATTTTATGTAGAGGATGTGTGCAAAAATAACGAAAGCGAGAATTACAAATTTGTACAAAAGATTTGACGGGAAAATTCGTTAAAGGAGAAGATTTATAATTGAAGGACTAAGGATTTTGAAGGTGTTTGAGGACTAAGATTTATCAATAAGACCGTTTATTAATTTCAATTGAGATATCATCGTACCGCACATCATACATACAACTTACGTCTAAGAGATACGCTAACTGAGCTAAATAGAACAGAACGTGGCTATTGTGAAAAAAACTCCACCCGTGTGTTTGTTTGTTTGTGTGTGTGTTTATATGTATACATATATAATACCTATATACAATAGATAATTTTGAGCGGGTGATAAAACAAACACAATATCCTGAGACGTTAACTCGTAAAAAAGAAAACTAGGGAGGGGCATTCCAACATACGAATTTCCTCGAATCCCATTGGAACAAGCCAGAAAAAAAGATTCGAAGAAACTCGTCAATCTGATTTACCAAACGTAAAACATCCGACAACTCAAAGCTCGTCTTCCTCCCAGAAACGAAGAAACTGTCTCGCTAAATGCGAACAAGCTAGAGATTAAATATTGAAGATGTCGACTCGGATCGTGGCAAAAAGAAAACGCAGATTCAATTCAAACAGGGATTAACAATGCAGATGTTACAATTAACGTTCGATAATTGATTTTCAAGGAAAAGAACGGGTCCTCCCTTTGCGTGGTAGCTGTTCGAGTCTCGACTACGGGCTAACTCTATGTCCACTAAGTTCAATAAATAGAAATAAATATCGTGATTGTTGTAGAGACCTGTCCAAACGGTACACAGTTCGTCCAGGCCCTGGAATCTCATTCAGTCTACGTCTACTTTAAAGTGTATTATACTCTCGCCATTCTTTCGTGCACGGCCTCTTCTCACGCGTATTCTTCTCTGTCGCGAACTCCTTTTAAGTAAATGAACTCGCAGGATCCGCCAGGAACGTTTCCACATCCCAGAGAACTCGGAGAGTTTTATCAATCGTTACGGATTATCGACCAATTAATAGCAACGCTATCGGACACGTTGATCGACCAATAAATTAACACACTGTTCACTAGCTATTTCATGCAAACACTGATGCATACTGCTTGATATTTTATCGAAAGATGAACGCTTGTATCACCAGCCACAACGTCCATGCGTCTAAACACGAGTTTACTCGTGACTGGTCAACAATGTATTAAAAATTGATCGTTAATCGATCAATAAAACCTATGATTTCGTCAATTCAGATCGGATCTTACTTTCGTTATAATTTCGCTTCGACTAAGTCTCGGTTCTAAATGTTCCAATTTAAAATTGGTCGATCGATGAGGCGAGTTCGTCGAACGAGAGCTTCGAGAAGAGGATCACCATTCTGGTTTGGTCTCGACACGGTTCTCGCGTATAAAGCTACTCTTCCATCGGTGCGATTTAAACTTCGGCACACGACACACCCGGCCAAGACACTCCAAAAGTTAATAGAAAAACTTTTAACGAAGAAATGATCATTTTAAACGGAATTCCTCGTTGAGTTTAATTTAGAGAAGTTAGAAATAACCGAGTGCGGTGTTAGTCGCGTCGCAGAGAGTATAAATCGTACTTGAAGGAATCGAAAAGGGTTTTCATACGGCGTTGCAGTCCATGAACAGGGTTCTGCAATCTTCACCGGTGCGTCCGCGTCGACCTGCTTCGTACAGTGCTTCGAAACCTACTCCGCTCTGCCTTTGGAGCAGGTAACTTGTCGCGTACCTTGAAAATGTAAGAAATTTTATTTATTATTCGTTTATTATTGCAAGTATTATGTTGATTGTCAGCGTCGGTCAATCATTGTTTTCTTTGTTAATGTTATGTAGATTCACAATCGAGGAGCTTTCTGGGAATCCAGTCCATAAGACAAAATGACGAGTTAGGTGGATTGTGTCGAAAATACTTTTAATATTTTGTACATTTTCTAATTACTGTGATACCTGAGTTTTAATTGCTTTGTGTCAACTGTTAATTTGAAAATCTGAAACTTTTCAACTCTGGAAATCTAAGAATGTAAGAATATAAGGATTACAGGATTTAAAAGTTCGAAAACTTGAATTTCGAGAATTAGAAGACTCGTAAGTTTAGAAATTTGAGAATTTTAAACATTGGATATTTGAAAATTTGGAAATGAAATGTGTCAGTGCGACGAATTGAAGAACTTTGTTCTTTTATACGTTTATAGAATAATTCAAATATTTAACTAGAAAAACATTCATCGCCTATATATATACTTACTATATATGTTCTTCCCAGAAATCTTCTCAATTGGAAGAACACTACAAGAAAAATAAAGGCACTTACGATCCAAGTTGACAGAAGATAGAAGACGTCCCCTGAGCATCTGCAACACACTCTGCACTGGCCTCGCAGAGGGCTCTTTCGGCGCAGCCTCGTTGACCTTCATCTTCCGCACGACCAACGTTATTAAATGACTTCACTGACCTCATGTAGCCCTAAAATAAAAATCGCGTTAATCTCAGAACGGATAAAAACAGAGTAGGTTTATACAAAAAATTATATTTTCAAGTACCTTGAGCATGGAAATGGAGGCGACTGCAGCTTCTGAAACCGTGTCTCGTCTTCCCATAGACCTAGCTGCCAGGGAACGATGAGAGAACGAGGTCTTCAACGCGTCCAGAAGATTGATCACTATGCTAATGAACTGTTTCGGAGAAATTGATCCATTAAATGCGTGTAAGAATTATAATATTAGGCGAAATCAACAGAGCAAAAGCATTATTCTACTCGTGGAAAGCGTACTTTTTATTTTATTTTAGCTTATCGACGCTTCGTCAATTCCTCTGTCGTTGATCTTAATAAAATTTTTCACAAAAACTTCATTGTAAAATTTAGATGTGATAAATAGACTGTGGATTTTTATGCATCTGTGGGGAATTCGAAGATACATAAAATACTTAGAACAGAATGCTGAACCCCCTGAGTATTGCAACACCAACAGCACCAGCGTACGTCTACTTTGCTACTGCATCAAATTCAAAGATACAGGATGCAATTTAAAAATACCCAACGATATGCAATCGCTTCTAACCAATAGAAGAAGACAATGTGAAAAATGCTCTAAGTTTCCTAAAGGAGATAAATCTTTTGCACCGCCTATAGAAGTATATAAAACTGTACTAATTCGCTAGCTAATAACTAATTAGTTATTTATTCATATTTATGGAATACATGTAATTGTGGTTACTTGTTAATATCTTAGCAGGGTGTGTCACGAAAGACAAAAAATAAAATGAAATGTATAGAATGCATATTAAATGCATATAAAACGCATATACGAAGATATATAAAATATCCAAAGTAGAATACTCCGATTCTTTAGTTATTTAGAAAAATATGTATTTCGTATAAATATCCATAGTCTATATTCTAGTGTATCTTTTGACGAAACGTCAATTAGAAAAAGAGACAGAAGGAGTGAAATCATTCATGTACAATGTGTTCGATCAGGTACTAACCTCGGAAGCGTTTTTAGCCATGACAGCAACCTGATCGGGGTCTCTGCCCTGTCCTAGAAACGCGCCCAGCACCGCAGTCAAAATGCCCTAAACAACCGACACCAGCCATGTGCTCTAAGTTAACATTCTCTGATGATATATTTACAAAGGAGATCGAGTCTGTAACGTTGCCCCAAGCAACAGATTATATTCTATAATTTACACGAAATCACAGTAACGTACGATCTTCAATTAAGAAACTATTCTATAATACATTACAATTTTAGAATTAAACAAATATTTCGTCGAACGGTAAGGAAGGAAGTTAGACCGAAGTTAAATCAAAAAGGTATTTTCTTTACCCATTGATGATACTAAAAGACATTATTCTAGGATTTTATAATTCATAGAATATTTTAAAAAAGTGTCGAACGAAAGAGAACGAAGTTGGATTGAAACCGGATCGAAAGGGAAATTAAGTCGTTTAGAAAACGTGAAGATCGTTAACGTGTCCAGGGTCCCCTTAATTGCAACAGGAGACAGTGGAGCTCGTTAAGGGAAGTAACAGCTCGTGTCGACAAACGACTCGTACGTCGTTGTGATTTCTCTTTTAAAAAGAATTGCGTACAAAAGAAAGAGGACGTAGAAGCGACGATATTATTTTACAATGCGTGCACGAACGACACGTTCCATCATAGATAGAAAAACAGCGATCTCTTCTTCTCGAATTCTAAACGAATATTTTTTTAGGAGAAAGACGAACGTCTCTCCGTGTTCCGTTTCATGCTCAGCGATGTACAGTTTACAGCGTAGACGTGCTACTAATTCTAATTTAGGCCCGCTGTCCACGAAGTGTCGTTTCATAGAAACGTAAGCGTAATCTATTAGACATAACGATACGCCTCAAATGTCGAGAAACGCGATTTCGTCCTATGTCATTACATCCATTTACTGCTGCAACGTACGCTACTGAAAATGTTAAACACTTGTCGTCATGACAAGAACGCGCAGCAACGAAAACGGTTTGCCGATGTTCAGGCGCATGTTGCTTTACGACGACCGTACTGAAGCTCGGTCTGCACATCGAAAAAACATGTCATGATGCATCGACACTCAGCTTTCACGAAATCTGCATCAGTTTTAACCTACGTTGAAACACATGTTTCAAAATGTCCGATTATTTACCAACTCCAGTATTGTCGTCATCAGTCGGACTATCGCAGATCATAAATTGATCGATGTGTCGATTATAAAAGAATACAAAATTAAAGATTCTCCTCGAGAGGAAATTTATTTCCTACGAAATCGTTTCCTACGAGATAGTTTCGATACAAATCCGCCGATACCGATCTGTGTACACTGTAACGTGTCTGACGAAAGCTGCTTACCGATGCATGGTAATATGTTTCGACGCGTAAAGTTTCATTTCACTGTTGGTATCAACGCGCTAATACGCGTCTATGAAGCGACGCTTCGTGGATAGCGGACCTTAGCTATTCAAATGTACAGCGTTATTGGAATCTAGACAAAATGCTACGAAAGGAGGGGTCGATCGAACGATTCCATGGTAAATACATCGAATCGTAGACAAAATTCTACTAGAATTTGAAAAAAAGAAGTTCTATAAAGCTATATGAGTGGCTATTACCATGGAATAATTCAGTTGAGCCTACAATGCGTTTGACCCAGATCGGTTCTCGCGGTACAGTCAGTTCAGCTTGTGCTTGCTTTCGTTACGCGACCCGAATCAAGATGAAAGTCTCGGAAACTCGCTGTTCCTGTTGCGCGAAACCGTTTCAAGTAACCCTCCGATTGCTTTCTAACTCTGTTTCTTAGTCGCGAACATGTCCAATATTAATTCCGATCAAGTATACAAAGTTCTCTAATAATCACGGTACAAAGGGAAATGATTCTGCGTGAAAAAGCAAGTCGAAGACATAGAGCAAACTTTGTTCGTACGTCGTTTTGTTTTCGAGAAAATCGAGTTTCAAAAGTCGCCAGCTATACCCGAACTTCGCCAATTGCGGACCGAACGATAGCGAGTAATCAGCAGGAAATTTATTCTACGCGCGAGAATTAGTCGAAAATGTAGAATAAAATTTTGTTTTGAAGAAAAATAATTTTGGAAATTCGTCACACGCCTGTGCGACGCTAAATTCTTAACTAGAGATAATCAAGCTCTAATTCTGTGAAAACGAGGCTTTAAAACGATTAGTAGATTATTTCCCGACACCAAGCAAATTTTCAAATTCGATTTTCTCAAAAATAAAGCACTGCCTGAATAAATTATATTCTATATTTTCGACTTATTTTTCACGTACAACCCTGCCGATTAATAGAACGTGCCGTGACTAATAGAACACGCTGTATGTTATCAAGAAACATATCGCAGCATGAACATACCTAAAAAATGATACGTTTGATTTTTAGGTAATAGATGGACTAAAGATTCTACGAAATTTGACGTGGAAGCGGAAATGACCGTAATCAAAGGGAAGAAATGTGTGATGTTGTTGCGAGAGTACCTGCATGGGGCTGCTCTGATTGTCAACCTTGTCGATACCATCGACAGGTTGTTGAGGACCTCCTAGAAGAGCGGTGAGCACCCTGAGTCCTACTGACAGTAAATTTGCCCAAGGACTGGCTGGTGCTCCATCGTCGATCTCGTTTTTGCTTGGACCGGCTACACCGCCTGTTTGCCCTAAGAGCATCTGCATCAGCATGCTCAGCATGTTCGACCACGAAAACCCGGTACTGCTACCTTCCTGGTGGAACAAAACGGAGAAACGTTTAGTCTAAAATCGAGAAAATGGAAGTTCGAAATGAATCAATTTGCATGAGAAGAAATAAATATCAGGTTGTCCCAAAAGTTCCTTTCGTTTTACAAGGAAATAACAGATGCACAACATTTTTTATTTTATATTATTTCATTGAATTATTTGTTTTGTACTATTACTACAAAATGGATCATACATTGACTTATGGCAAATTACATTGGATCATATTGAATTATGTATTTTCTTTTTTATTACTACAAAATGAATTATACATAATTCAATAAAATAATATAAAAAGAAAGAGAATGTTCTGCATCTATTACTTTCTTGTAAAACGAAAAAAACTTTCATAGACAACCTAATACGACTATAACTGATGATGTTAATTATTATTATTGTATAACTACATATTGTATACTACATATTGTATTGTATACTACATATGTATAGTGATGGACAAAAGAAGATTTATAAAATAAGAGGTGTGAGAGTAAGCCAACGTAATTTTCTACCAAGAAAATTCCAATTTTTCTTCCTTTTTTTTAAGTACTATATTCTGGAAAATATAAATCTGCATAAAAATTCGCAGACTAATAACATATGTATGTATACGCCGTGGGATAGAAGACTGTTAGCAATATGGTAAAAAATGTTTTGTACTAAAGAGTTACTAAAATACATAGTGTATCGATTTAAAAAAAAATTAAAAAATGTTTCTAATAGTTTACTTGAATCTGATTGGTGCTGATGTCGTCCAGGTCATCGAGGGCGACCTTCTTCATGGCGTTTGGCTTCTCCGCGAATTTCCTCTCGTCCCTCACCTGCTGTTGAAACTGTTGCGGATATTGAGGATGCTGTGGCAGTGATGCTGCTTGTCCAAGAACAAGCGCCACCAAGCATAGCGACACGTACTGATTGTATTTCATTCTGAAAAGAAAATTCAACCTTCTCCATCATCGTCGATCAATACCAAAAGAGCGATCGATTCGATGATTAATTAAAAAAAGGAGTCCTTAATCGCAAGTAAATGTAGTAAGTCTGATGCAACACTCTCGCTCTCTCTCCCTCTCTCTCTCTCTCTAACATCGAATGACTCAAAAGAGAAAACACGGATGGAGGGCCGAAGTTCAAGAAGAATTCAAACTCTTTATATAGAATGAAAAAAATATCGCAACTTCCGTTCTTAACGCTGCTACGATCCTCGGATTTGTATGTTTCAATCTTGCTCTCACTGTTGCAAACGAAAAGGTTTTTAGTATTTTAACAGAATGTTTAATATGAAATAATATTTAAAATAAAGTTGAAGTTGTACACACCAACAAGAGACTTTTGACGATGAAAGGAGGCAACAGCAGAGCTGAATTTATTTTTCTACCTCCTTTCCTTTAAACAATTATATGCTCTCTCAAGGAAGAGAGTCCTTAATTACGCGTAAATATAACTGACGCCACGCTCTCTCCAGCATCGAATGACTCAAAAGAGAAAACAAGAACGTAGAATCGAATCAAGAGGAATTCGAATTCACTATATCGATTCACGCTCCAAATATGTTGCAGCTTCCGGTCTTCAACTTATTCATCTATCTGCTTTCCTTTGAATGATTGAATGAATACTATAATAACTACGAACTCTCTCAAAATTTCTAGAATCAAACTTACAAACAGATGAAAATAATCTTCGACGTCGATTACTAAATCGCGAATGTTTATACAGATTCACGCTCTTATGAATACAATTACCAAAAATGAAATTTAAATAGAGATTTCTTTCATCTTTTACGTACTACGAAGAAATATAATAGTTTGGATACTTTTTACATTTTTGTATCTAAATCTGGTGAATGAGAATTCAATATGAATGAAAGTAATCATACAAATTCATACCCTTAGAGACATGATTAAAGGGAATGAAATTTAAATAAAGATCTTACCCATCTTCTGAATACTGCAACGAGTATCGTACTTTGGATACTCTTTACATTTTTGTATCTAAATCTGGTGAATGAGAATTCAATATGAATGAAAGTAATCATACAATCGCACTTTGGAAATTTTCTATATTCTTGCTTTTAAACTTCCCATAAATGCAACTGCACTTTACCAGTCTATCGATTACAAATATTCAACCAGAAGTACCTGGTAACCGGAGCGGGAAATAATTTTTCCTTATTTATTTTTTTTCTTTTTCTTTTTTCTTTGATATACCGTATAATGTAGAGACATAGTGACCAGAGAAAATTCTACATATTCTTAATTAATACAAAAAGAGGATCGTGGGATCTAGACGGTTCCGTGATCTCGATGGAAGGCTACGTTCATCTAGGTAGTCCGGTATCGATAACCTTGATCTTGAGCCTCGGAGCGTTGGTGAGGAAAAAGCGAAGCGATCGCGCGCACGCGAAACGAATAAAGCGGAATGGTACTGGCGTAAAGCGGAGGAACGACGCATCGAGCGACAGGAAAGTGTGTCAAAGCGGTTAAGGTCATCTTGGTAGCACCAAGTAGCCCACTTCTCGATCGAAGCTACCGGTTTGTTGAACCCGGCAGGTACCGTTACCTGAAAACGCGGTCGCGACCTACTGACGTCTTCCTCGTTCTCGGCTGCACCGGTTGGTTAGTTGAGGAAGAAAGATAAATAAATAAAAAAATGAAAGGAAGAACGTTGCCCAGCAAAAGGAAATCATAGAAATCCGATCTCCCTGGGTAATTAAAAAGGGAGTTGAACAAGTTTCTGATAAATGTTCGAGAAAATTAAAGTGGAAGATTGAGTACGATCGACATATAACAATATACGATACAAATAAAAGAAAGAATTAAGGAACACTTTTGTGTTTTGGCGATGATTATTCATAGGTAAAGAAAGAATGTAAAAAAAACGTTTCGTTCGTTTCTTGGATTCAATGATAGAACGTAAGTGAATAGAGGAATTCCAAGGAATGGTTTTCGAAAGCAAATAGAAAAGACGTAGCGTGAAGCCACGCCTCTCGAAAACGGTACCTGCCGCGGCGGAAAAATCGCGAACGATTTCTAACTGTTGCCGGCATCTGTAAAAGGCATTTGCTACCCGTTCCTAGCTCGTCGAATTCGTTCGCGTATCGTCGATTTCTAACACGACAGAAAGAATCTTACATCGAACGTTGATACTCTCGATCATGGAACAAGTGTTATAAATCGAGCTTAAAATTATTTTCATTGAAAGAGCGATCGAACCGAGCTTTTGAAATTATATTCCCACGGCTCCGAACTATGTAAGTACGAATGCAAAATGATCTGTCAGAATTGGAACTGGAAAAAAATGGAAGAGTTCGTTGAACGATCATACGAGAGAATTTCGATAATTTGAACGTTAAATCGCAGTAATCGGAGGAAAGTAACGTGTGATTCGCGAGTGTCGATGTATCTGGACAAACTGTAAGGTACTTACTTCGTTACTTCCAGGTAGACTTCCTTGACACTGACTCTCAGTTCTGAAGATGAAATTCCACGCGAGGTGTTCTATATAGCTTGCGGATTCACGTGGGGGTAAGCCGCACGGCCAATGACCACACACCTTTGGCACTATTTTCAATGGAACGGACCAATCCTCTGCCGCTTCTGTTCGCTGTCGATCCTGAAGGTCTACTTTTCGAATACTTTTCGTCCAGATTTTACGGTTTCAACATTCCACCAGCCTTTTATCGCGATCGAATACTCTCGCACAAAACAATGTACGAACGAACGTTCGGTTACCGAGTTTTCCCTCCTTCCCTATGTTTTGCTACGTTGATTACTGAAATTATTTCTGACAAAGTTCAAAGGATGCATCTCGTAGTTTAATTATAATTCGCGTCTGTCCGGAACTGAGCTCGTGCTATATCATTCTCAAGCGTAGCTCTGCCATGGCTAGAACGTGGATACTTATGTATCTATGAGAAATTTCAAAGAGCAAGATTATAGCGCATAGATGTACAAGATACTAGCTACTAATTAACCGTTAAGAGAAATAAAACAGAATAGCAACATTATATAAGAATTAGGAATCCGGTAGAAGAATCTGCTGTACTATAAGAAACTGGAAGTAAAAATCCAATCGATCTGCTTGTAATAGGCTCTGAGCCTACAGTAGAAGAAACAAATAGAAATATATAAAATATGCAAAGTGTAGCATCATGACGTTCAATACGTGAAACAGATCTCTGGTCGCGTTACATTTCTCCAATAGCATTTATAGAAGTACAAATACAAAGTAGAGTGATGAGAGTGTCCAGTCACGACTGTTTACTCGAAAATGCAAATTCCACGAGACCGCAAAAATCTGTAATCATTGACGCTAGCGGTTTTTTCTTTCCAATGGAATAATTTTTCTACCCACTTACGGCATCGTTCCGAGCTTTCTTGTTTTCCTCGATTCCGTCGAGTTTATCAAGACGGTTAACACAGGCCAGTTAGAATGCAAACGTATCGTGAATGAGATAAACTTTTCAACCGTTCTCCGACTATATCGTGTCATTAGTTCTTTCCAATAAGAACCACACGAAGGATTTCTAAAACAAACGTATAAAAGATGTTGGAAACTTTATCGTTTAATTATCTAAAGAAGGTCGATGTAGTCGAAGGTGTCGGTGAATATTAGAATATCCTGCTCGCACCGATATCAACCAAACGATTTGGACGCGAAATAAAACGACGATGCATCGATCGATCGTTGGATTGACCCATTCGCTCGTCCACGGCCGGAGGCTTTCCTTTTCTTCTTGAAGGCCCATTTCGCGTTGCGTGCACCCTAGACTAGGCGGTCGCGATTCATCATAACTGTTTCAGTAGCGGGATGCTGGAGTCGTGTCTTCTTATTAGGAGCATCTCGCTAATCACCGCGTATAAGAGCGACCTGCAATTCGCGAAAAAAATAAGTCGGACCTTCGGTGAACGTACTTGCGTACGTGTATTCGATTTTCTACGTTTCATCGTTCTTTGATGCTTTTGATCAGTGGTCTACCGGTGTACAATTTTCAAACGGTCTATGAAAGAAATTCGATAGAAGAATTTCATTAGAACAATCGGAGGCGCATTTACCTCGGCGCTAATGACGTTGTAAACCCCGGAAAGCTATGGGGGGCGGGAGGTGGCTGTCGAAAAGTTTGATGAACGATCTTCGGAATTACATAAAATACGTTTGTTGGTAGGCGAAGACTGGGACAATGATTTTAGTTTGGCTGGTACGATGTCTGTTGAATCAACACGTATAGAATGTTCGAGATGGCCATCGAGCGCTCCATGTTGAATACTGAAGTATTGTGGAGGATCCTTGCGTTTACTAGAATACGTGAAAAACAATTGAATCGAACGGGACTCGCTTACCATGGCAGTTTTGAAGACGATTCTACACTGACCATCGTATCGTGCGTATCTTGTGACAGATTACCCGGAGGATAAATATCATTTAGAAACTGAGATTAAAGAGATCGTTTGGAGACATAAATATCAATTTCCTATTGGTTTAACAGACATCCATTTGGTCAAGATAAACTTCTTTTAAATTTGGTTTACCTCAGAGTCCCTGAAGGGTTAAATCTGCCACTGAGCACAGTTCAAATTTGAAATTGATCTGGAAATGAGTATAGAAGTTAGGAGATATTTATATAATATAAATCCTTGGGGTAAATAAGACGATCGATTCTGGAAAATCAAGTTTATTTTGGGAATAAATTAAATTATATACAATAACAGTTAATAATAAATCTACTATAGATTTTACCTGTCGTACAAATGTTACCAATCGAGAATCGATTTTCTAAGCCCTAAATTACCGTTCTTCTCTCGTGATCTAATCTATTCAGTAAGATGGCTGCCGGTACAACAAAGCAAAAGTAAAAATGTCGGTTGGCGGGTAGTTTGAATTCTATAGAATTTAACATATATATATATATTATAAAAATTAGTATACAGCTTGGATAGATATCTCGAGCATGGATGATTAAACTACTTTTACGGGCTCTACGAAGTACACATTTGTATTAAATATCTTGTAGCTACTAAATATTTTTAGATTCGTTCCAAACTTTATCGATACAATGACGATGATCGTGTCTCATGTAGTTATATAATATGTCTCATAAAGTAGGAATTGTTAATCAATTTCAAGATTGAAGTATTATTAGATACTTAAAACGTTGTTCGTTGAACACGGTGTACATTATATGTATATACGTCATAGATGGATAGTAATGTAACGGGACTAACGAACGACCTTCAACAAGGTGAACTAATTCTTCCGTAGAAGTAAAAGATCCATCGGAAGTAGTAATTCCTTCTTTCCTTTCTTCCTACTTCGTGTGTCAATTGGAGCGAATAAAAAGAACGTCTTCAGTTTAATATTTTGACAAAGGGATATGTTTACCATGAATTTTGTATAAAAAAAGGAAAAATAAAACACTTAGGAAGATATAGAATCAAAGAAAGATATTAAATACGAAGATTATCTACAGAAAAGCACAATACGCAAATTCCAATTTGTTCAATAATCCACATAGGTTTAGTGTCATGCAAGAATCCGTTGCAACTCCTACGGTCCCAATTTTTCTCATAAGTCCATGTCATTAGAAATGAAATATTGCCTGTATTTATGAAGCATCATTAACGTTTTCTACTAGAATTTTTTTACTTTCTAAACATTTGTTCACTTTCTGAATAACTTAAAAACACTATATTCTTTATCTGTTCAATATTAGTACCAGTACCATCGGTAAGGTAGATTCCGCTGAAAAGTAGAAAGCCTGTATACCTAAAGGCGCACTTTTTCGATAAATTGGAATCTCAGGAAAAAATCCGATGTTTCTAGTAACGGGAACTGTTTGAACGTTCGTTAGCGTGTTTTAGATACAAAGAAACGGTAATTCATAATGTGCACGCTTCGCTTCGATATAGCTTTTCAAATTTTTGTAGGCTAAGCTTCGCTTCTGTCTGAAATGCCGTGTCCCGTGCATGAATGGCATCACGCTCGTTCCTCCCGAACGAACCTGGGAAAATTATCGGTGTTCCGGCATCTATAATAAAGCTGAAAAGAATAGGAGATCCAGTCCGCTATTAGACCTTTACCACTGACACAGAAATGCAATGGTACATTAACGAGCGTGAACCAGTCATTTCTGTTTGCCTCTCTGTCAGTTTCCTTCGTGACCGTTTGCCTCGCCAAGATTATAATTATCCTTTAATAAATTCAATCCTACTACATCGAGAATTCAATATACCTTTTACTTACGTATAATATTTATTTATAATGCATGTACTATCTTTATATTTTATTTCGAAATAAACTTTCGCTGCAAACGATCTTCACAGTATGAATGAAACTTTTGGATGACGGTCTGGCTCTCATTTTAATAAAATAACTTTAAATTTTTTCAAAAAAATTTTAGTATAAGTTTGAAATAAAAAGATATACATAATTAATATCACTAACGATTCATTCATAACTTTCTGAGATTTGAAAAAATGTTAAGAACAAAAAAAGGTACAGTTAGGTGAAAGACAACTTAAAAAACATAATTAGAGGAAAAAGAAATAATATACAGGGTGAAAAGTAAAACAGGTAAGGTAAGCGGAAAATATAGATTAGATAATATAATTTCAGGAACCTAACTCAGAAATTCATTTTTATGGGTACTTAGTGGCAAACGAATTTCATTTTGTATTACATACTGGTAGAATATCTATTACAGCTACTTGACATACAAAGTGTCAGGATAGCGGGAATCGTTGAATGTATTCTATCATTTGTATTCTGCCTCCCTTTTCTTGCACGGTGCATAATAATTGTTACTTTGCAATTCATTCTAATGAAAAATGATCTATGAATTTCATATTAGAAATAATGGGGTATTGTTTTATTGGATGTTTAAAGATATCCTTCTCTTTAAAAAATATAATAATTAGAGTGATATTTTAACATATACATGTAGCTACTTTTATAAAAATACTTTTGTAATATTATATTCCCTTGCTAATATACTAAATATATATAGAGCTTTTATTCAAGTTCGCGAGATTATATTTATTAAAATTCATATCCTTAACCTTTAACAGATGCCTAATATCTTTAACAATGAATGATGATTCAGATAAAGATAATGGCAATCTACTTCCGCTATTAATAAGAAAGCTATTGATGAATGTGAAGATTTTAAATAATTAAACGCTTCGTTCATTTGCAAAATAAGATTGTTTTATTCAATTCAATTAGCAATTTTACAATAAATGTGTAATTTTGTAATGAATTCATAATTTTCCGTTTAATAATTTGTGTAATTGTGTAATTTTATAATAACTTAATTCCGTTGTACGACCGATGAAGCTAAAACAACTCTTCTCATGCGAAAATGAACCAAAAACTTATAAGTTCCCGTCACGAGATGATAATGAAATCAATATTGGATTTTAGAAAGTGTAAATTGAATTACAGATTTTGATCTAGCTCTGCCTTTGGTTCTAAACCGTAGACTAAGTTACTCTTTTAAAGAGTTCTATAAAAAAGGAAATAAATTAACTTTATTAAAATAAATGCATGCTTTATATAGAAAACGAAAGTTTTAAAGTAGAAAAGATTGTACATATTATATATATATAAGATCATAAATATTTTAAGAAGATTGAAGTCATGAAGTAGAGATAGGTGAAAATAAAAATAAAATGTGAAACCAGGTAAAATCTAGCAAATCTAGATAACCATTAAGGATGACAGAATTCTTCTCAGCTAGTAGAAAGGAACCTGCTTGCGGTTACCAACTTATTTGTCATTGAACATATAAGACATTGATGACCGCCGCGTTACTTTACTTTAACAGTTGCGATCCTAACCTCATAGTTCGTGACAGGCAGATTTTGGTGTTGTTTAGTCGTATTGCAATTGCACTCAAGACAGTAGAAAGAATTATTCCTAAAAATGGAATGTTTAATCGGAATACAATTTAAAGATTTTGTTTTAGTTGCGGCTGATATGACTACAGCTCAATCTATTATGGTTATGAAAAACGGTAAGAAATTAAACGGTTGATTACAACCTAAAAAATACTTCCAGATAAATTATTTGTTTTATTATTAATTTCCTGTTACAAGTATTATTGAAGTATCAAATTTATCTGTATTTGTAATTTGAAATATTGATACATATCTATTTATAATTATAAGATATTTACGTAGTAAATGCAAGTCACTTTATATATTTCGTTGATTCTGTTACTTCAGATGAAGAAAAAATTCACAAAATGTCTGATAAGCTTATTATGGCAGTATCTGGAGAATCTGGGGATACTACACAATTTTCAGAATATATAGGAAAAAATATACAGCTTTACAAAATGAGAAATGGCTATGAATTATCTCCAAAAGCAGCTGCCTCTTTCACCAGAAGAAACTTAGCAGATTATCTTCGAAGCAGAACACCATATTTTGTCAATTTATTAATGGCTGGCTATGATGTAAATAGTGGACCAGAATTGTACTTCATTGATTATCTAGCATCATGTGTTAAAGTGCCCTATGCAGCGCATGGCTATGGAGGCTTTTTCTCCCTTTCCATTTTAGATAGATATCACAAATATGGTAAGAAAGACTATTAAGATCAGATTTACATTAATGTTTATTTTGTATATGGTATTATTAATACAAATTTTTTATCAAAATATGCTGCATACACTACTCTATATTACAGATTCAACGGAAGAAGAAGCATACATACTATTGAAAAAATGTGTCAGGGAAATACACAAGCGATTAATAGTTAATCTTCCAAATTTTAAGGTACAAAAGGTATCTAAGGAAGGTATAAAAGAATTGGAACCTATCACAGCAAAGAACTTGGCTATTGAAGATGCTGATAAGGCATAAAGTATCTATTTTTATTCATACTATTTGTAATATTATTCGCAATTCAAAGAATAAATGTTTTAAAATGAGGTAATATCGCTAATCACTACTTTTTGAATAGAAAACCTATAGGTGATCACATAAAAAAGATAGAATGAATAAATGAAAAAAAATGTAGTTTTATTATGTTTTCGATGTTTACACATTTAACTAAACACGCTTTATAAAATCCACTTTTTAAATAAATTTTATCAATTAAAATATTGTTATATTATAGAAAAATTGTATATATTTAACAAAATTAGAAATGGAAAAAGAAGTTACTAACAACAAATCAAAAAATTATTTCAATTTTTGTAATCATTTTTTCGAACTGTGCATGTGAAAAATTGTATTATAATTTATAATTCATTTAAGTAATCCACACCTCTAATAAAATACAACATATGTTGTAGACTATAAATCTATTGGAATAGGAATTCAATCTAGTCATTCATAATATGGTAAAAGTCGTATTTTATACAGAAATAGAAAATTCCAACCTAATTTTCTATTCTAATTATTTCCTTCTTTCAGGTCCTCTGATCCAATAAAAACTAATTCACACTTGTAATATGCATATTAATATAAATTCTTATTTAAAATTTTGCTTACAAAGGAACAATTTATCTAAAAAAAATACTACTTTTTCTTTTTGCTTTCACTCTTGAATGATTTATCTATAAATTATTGATATTAATCTTTCTATATATGTATATTGGCATTTATGAAAAAGGATATAAATACAAAATGAGTTAGTTACGAATCATCAATTCAGTCGAATTTGAATGTATGAATGTCAACTAAATTTGAACCAAGCATAAAATTATATCTCACAATGTTTATGTAAGATATAATTACATATGTTGTTGATACTTTTAAATTTCATGATTGTACAGCTTGAGCATAAGAGAAACTATCATTTCTTTCCCTATAAACGATAAATTTGAAACGATAACAGCATAATGACAATGCTGACAGTTTTATTACATTGATCACCTTAAATACGAATATTATGTGTCCTTCTTCGTTTCTACTTGCGTTTGTGCAGTTTGTTCTGTTTGTTTTGGAATAACTGGATGATCTTCGTAACTGAAAAAGATTAGTAAATTATAATCTATTGTTTAAAACAATTTCAAGTAGAAGCATATAAGTGAAACACTTATAGATACATACGAAAATAATGCTTTTAAGTCTCCCTTAGCCAATGCCAAAAGTACAGGAGTACCCAAACAAGCAGGTACTAGATATAGCAGAGCCGGTTGTGCATGATTAAATAAATGCATAATCAGCATCGTTGCTAGTAATCCCATGAAATATGCGAAGAATGTTGAGTAGAAATACACATTTGTCTTCCTACTTAAACTATTGTCGAACCGCAATAGAAGGGCAATGAAAATCCCTGGTAAAACAATGTCACCTAAACCCAGCATAGCAAAATTGCTGGCTGTAAGTCCTTTCTCTAATATATCTTGAGGGAACACTAATTTAATTGGTACTTCGAACGATCTCGCGACTGTTACCATTACATCTGTACCAAACACCCAAAATGCATCATAAAACAAGAGTCCACAAAGCAAAATACATCCTGTTGGAACATTGTTCACATGTAGTAATTCAACTCCATTAATCGCAAACGCGATTCCAAATAAATTATTGGCAATCCAATGCTGTAAAATTTAAAAAAATTATTTTGACTTGAGGTACACTTTTACCAAAGAAAATTTTGTTTAATGTCTATTACCTTTTTTAAAAGATACCAAGTTCCAACAAGTGAACAGCATATTAGACAAACAATATCATGAAGATTAAATTTGTAATTAATAATATGTTCTGACTTATCACCTTCTCCTTTAGTGAATGATATATGATACTGAGTTTTTGGTATTGCAGCAGGTACCAATGATGAAATTAATGGACTGTAATCAAAATCATAATATGTAATTTCAAGAACGCTAACTACATATATTCCAATAAATCAGAAACTATGTATACCTCGTAAGGTGACACAAGGCTAAGATTCCTAAGAAAAAAAAATAGGCAGCCAAAATTTGATTAACAAACTCCTTGGCAAATATCTGAAAAACATTGACATAACTCTAATGTGGAATAAATAAACTTCTTATACAAGGATCATTCATTTAACACTTGTTACCTTATATAATACATATAGTCCAACTAATGTAATACTAGAAATGAAAGGAAATATTGCTGCTTCCTTGCGTGACATTGTGTCTGGTTGTTCTCCACTTTTTTTACATTGTTGCTATAAAAAATACAAAAGCACTACATGCTACAGAACATTTAATAACAATTTTAAAATGCTATATCTTAATGCTAATTAATTTAAAAATTATAGTGGTATATGTCAACATTTTGAAAATTTGAATTTAGTCACATATTTCAACTTTTAAACAGTATAGTCCCTCTAGTTTCATAATTAATTAAGCTATAAATTATAGTAGTAAAGTTATAATTAGGTTATAAGCACAACTTTATTCTGTGTTACAATATGTCTTCATGACTTGAGAAAGTATAATAAATTTTTTATAATAATAATTGAAGACTATTTTATAAAAAATAGCAGCAATGAACTGATTTACATTACTATGATTTTCTGGTCTCCAATTAAATACTTTACAGTTATCAAGCTGCAAACGCATTAAATATCATCCAATGATAATAAAAAAGATATTCTATGCAATATAAGATTATCATTTGAATATTATGAATTAATGAAAATTAAACAGTTAATTATTAGAAAGTTCGAAGAATTCATCCGACATACGCGTATAAAACATATGTCAAACGCGTGGCTAACCTGCTGCTCCTTATGGTGTCTAACAGCTCGGTAACTACCAAAGAAGATAGGTAATATGGCCATAATTATCAAGCTTCCATAAGCAAGAACCATTCCCTCAGATGTCGATGGTATTCTTCCAGTAATCGCCTCATTATTCTCTGTTATATTTTCACTCGCTTGAACAGCAATTTCGTTTACCTCGCTTGCCATCTTGGACTTATTAATTCGACTGTATGTGTAATGTGTAGTTCCAATTTGTGACACGACTCCAAAAAAAATCTTCGAAAAAATAATTCAAAGATGGATAAACTTCATATCATGTTATCATTAAACTCAGTAAGCTACTGAACAAATAAGAAAATTACGTTTATGTAATAAAGAAACTTACAACTTAAGTAATTAATTGATAATAATACAGCAAAATAGTTCGTTTTTATTTTTTTGTGATCTATTATGTATTTATATATGTAATGATAGATGATAATTATCTACCGAGTAAAAATTTTTTATATTTCTTATAAGTTTTTTAATTCTTCAAGCGAAATGTTCAATTTGATTAGTAATGACAATATTATGATAGATTAATTGTGTTTTGTTTACGACAGAATATATGATTAAAAACCAACCTTTAGGTATCCTGACACGTGGACAAATAACCATTATCTCCAATACAGCCGTGCCTTCACTGGTACCGTCAACTCTTGGTTTAATGAGGCGATGAGAACTCGCTATGAAAATGACAAACAAGAGTTTACGATCGTGTAGTGAACATTAATTATTAAATGGACAAACAGAAAAACGTGTATTTTTCTCCGTCGTCACGTAAAAATAATACAATGTTAGCAGCTTCCAATGGAAAATGGACATAAAGTTCCATAATTTTAAAATGAATTGAATCTCATAAAGAATTATATAGGTTAAAAGTCTGTATCATTTTACACTTAAAAGAAAATGTAAATTTTGTTTGATTATATATTAACTTTATTCGCATGTACAAGAAGAAATTTGTTCTCCGTACGCAAATGATAATGAATTATTATGTGGTATGTTTTATATTTAATAAAGACTATAACTATTTCCTTTCTTTTCTGAGAAAGTACAGTACATATATGCATTTGTAATATTTTATTTTTAAAAGTATTACATTTTTTTCTTTTTTAACAGATACCAATGAGTTAAGAAAGTGAACAATGGACACACTGAAAGCAAAAAATGTACCAAGGAAAACATTTAATTTGTCATTGGAAAGAATCAGTATTAAATCTCTAAAACATAAAATGAATATTTACCAAGAGGTACTTAACTTTTTACCTCTGAAGAAAGCATATATTTATAAGTTGTGATAAATTGTTTATAGATATTATTCCCGATAAATAAATCTTTTTCTTTTAAATAACAAGGTATAAAATCTCATAGTTCTTAAATCTCTCTGAAAGAATCATAAATTATTTGGAAATTGAAAACATGAATTCACTTTATAATACCACAGACAAAAAGTTGTATCATAGAGGACAAATTGATGTAATAGATATGCCAATACAATTAACTTGTAATTACAAGTATTTCCTTGTCTACGAGGATCAAATATCCAGATTTGTTGTGTTGAAAGGTTTGCATGGAAACACAGCAAATGAAGTAGCTGTGAAACTGTTAGACATACTGGCTATTATCGGAGCACCACAGGTCTTACAAAGCAGCAATGGACGCAAATTTGCTGAAGAAGTTGTGCAAGAGATACGTCTTTTGTGGAAAGATTTCATGATACTTCATGGAGAAATCACTGAGAACAGTGAACAGAGTAGAGATTTTAAAACCTTACTTGAATGTTGGGTAGAAGAAAATCCAACGAAAACATGGTACGAAGCTTTGAAACATATACAAATTTTTCAAAATTCAACATTTCGTTGTGAAAATGGAAAAATTCCATATGATATATTATTTGGGAAAAATGTACATGAAGAATTCCAAAAACAAACTAATCTAATAAATTTAAGAGATAATGTATGGACAGAAGAAGAATGGATTAGCCTCTTACCCGACAAAGAAGATGAAGTTAAGGAAGAAGATATGCAGCAGCTTATAGATGAGCCTGCCTTTGCAAATAGAGATATAGATAGCGTAAGTATATTATTAATAATATAGTTATTCATATATATGTTATTGATCATTATTTTAATTCGTTAGTTAAATGATTGTGAGAGTGAAGATTCTTGCAATGAAGTCAGGGGTGAATTTCAAAGAAGCACTCCTGGTTTTAATTTTGTGAATGTTAAGAGTGAACCTTTGAACATGCATACAGAAGATTCAGTATTTGAGGATGAATCGGGAATAGATGACAAGGCATCAAATACAGAGAATCAAATCAATTTAAAATGTAAAATCTGCAAGAAACAATACATGAAACCCGGCCACTTAAGAAATCATATGAGAACACATATAAAGGGGAAAAAGTTTGAATGTAAACTATGCAACAAAACGTTTCACGTTCTAAGTTTGTATGAAAAACATATGAGGCAATCTCATAGACAAAGTAAATTATCCAGTCTGACCAGAAGTAGAAGAAGTAAAGACTCTCAAGATGAAACAACATTAGACACGAAAGCATCTAAATTAAGAAATTTCTCACAATTAAATGCCAATGAAACACAATCAAATGAAGCAAATGATTATACAAAGGCAACAAAGAGTTTAAGTCTCCTCAAAGAAAGGAAGAAAATTGCTGCAGACAATCGTCCAATGAAAATAAATGGAGATCCAACTTTGGAATGTTCATATTGTAATCAAAAGTTCAACTTTCCTAGTGTATTAAAAAGGCATATGCGATCTCACACGAACGAAAGACCCTACATTTGTTTAATTTGTAATAAGAGTTTTAAGCAATTGGGCCATCTTAGCCAACATTCATTAACGCATAAAGATTATCGATCTTTCCATTGTGCGGTTTGCGGGGTGAAATTCGACTCTTTAGGTTCGCTGAAGATCCATGCTCAATCGCATAAAGGACATTACATTTCAAAAACTAAAGAGACTCTCCGTTTGTTCGAATGTGATAACTGTAAAAAGGTGTTTACCACCAAAAGCGTTTTGGAACGACACATACTTACTCATTCTCATGAACGTCAATTCCCATGCATCATTTGTGGGAAAAGATTCAAACAAGCGGGACACGTGAAATCTCATATGTTGGTACACACGGGAGAACGAAAATTCGAATGTTCTGTCTGCAAAAAGAGATTTAGCCTTTCGAATTCTTTGAAGAAACACATGTATGTTCACAATGGAGAAAAACCTTATCAATGCGATGTATGTGGTGCACGGTTTCTTGAAAAAAGAAATCTAAACGGGCATCTAATGACTCATACGAACGAGCGTCCGTTCCGCTGTAAAATTTGCGGAAAAAGATATACTTTAGCCGATACTTTGCGTCGGCATATAAGTGCTGCACATGAAGATGGACGCACTTATCAGTGCGAGATCTGTGCGAAGATGTTCAAGCAGCTCGCTCATCTGTCCGTTCATAAAAAGGTACACAACGACGAACGCCCATTTCAGTGTCATTTATGCGAGAAAAATTTTAAACATAAAAATGTGCTTAAATCTCACTTGGCCATTCATGCAAATGTAAGACCATTTGAATGCGATGTATGCAAAGCTACGTTTGTAAGGAAAACAAATTTACAAACTCACATTGCATCAGCTCATATGAACGAAAGACCATACGTTTGTACTATTTGTGGAAAACGGTTCAAACAGATTAGTCACTTAAACGGTCATGTAGTAGTGCATAGCAATTTAATGCCTTATCAATGCGATTTCTGTGATCGACGATGTAATAGACTCGATAATCTAAAGAAACATATGCGTCTTCATACGAAAAATAAAGAGTAAACAGTGTAAAGTAATTGTTTTGTAAAAGATAGAATAGAATTGTTTCAATATGAAACTAACCAAACTGAATCTTACGTATATCGTTAGTAAAAAGAAGTTGACATTAGAAGCTTCCATTTTTAATCTATGATAACTCTACTTCTTTTTGATTAACTTCGAAAAAATTGTTTTTGTAATCATATATGTGATTGGTGTATACTTATAGACTTCAAATATTTTTATATCTCGTAAAGAGCTTCAAATGCTTAACAGCTTTATTCTTTTGAAAAAAAAGATGCCCCTTGTCCTAAATAAATTTGGACTGGTACCAACAATCAGAGTTTCAAAAGAATACAGCTACATATTTTAATGTATGCCCTCTGTATTTTTACTAATCAGTATCATAAGTTCTTTTTTTACTTTTTCTATCATATTGCAATCTAAAAATTATAATTGTACAAATATAGAAGATGAATTCCTAAATCAAGATCAAATTTTTAAAATTTACATATGTACGTATTCTAAGAAGTTCTATGTTCAATGAGATAAATTGTGTTGTTTTTTTAAATAAATATTATTTAAAAACATATATAAGAAGTACTTTTATTCTACGAAGAGCATTTGTATACTTCAAGTAGATCAATATGTTGCCCTATAAGTTTATTCATCTCTTATTCCAAAAAAATTATTGTGTGGCCCTTGAAATATTGTAACTTTGTTGTATAAAGTTTCTTCATACAATAACAAATAAGGTAAATATTTATGTGATCCCTTTTAGCTGAGTTACCATACATATAATATAGTCAAACTAGTATAATGCAACATAAATTTTAAAATTTCTCTTTAAAAAGTAAAGAATTGTTTTAAATTGATATAGCATGGCGCTCATGTCAGTTATTTGTCATTATTAATCATAATCTAATAAAATTATGTATCAACTCTGCATTGATTAGATTTTTAAAGAGCCCAGTGATTACAGCGCTTAGTTCATTGTTATTGGAACTCAAAATGGGGTACAACAGGGGATTAAAATTTGGTACAGCGTTCACTGTACTAATAGTTCTAGTCGCAATTTATTATAGAAATTCAGAGAATATTCTTCAGAAACGTTTGCAAACTTTAATCCATGGCTTGGAAAGACTTGAAAATAAACACGTGATGTCATCACGACCGAAAGTTGCGATAGGTTATGGCGTGTGTACCGATGTATACGTCAATGCTAAAGATTTACTCAACTATTCCGATGAAGTCGGACAACCACAACATTTTGATGAAATCAACACAGAGTTAGAACTTTTAAAAAGCTTCGCTTATTATTTTCGCCATGGAGCTGCTGCAGAGTAAGTCTTACTTTTGCCATGTCACCTTTAATCGAATTTTTGTATTTCTCATTGAGAAATACATTTTTCCTATTTCACATTTTATTAACATTTCATTTTTTTATCAGGAGATATATGGCAAATAGAACACTATTTGACAATCTTGTTGCTAAAGCTCGTTCATATCAATCTTCATATTCTACCATTGGTGGTAACGCAGCAGTTATGGCCTTAAGATTTGCAAGAGAAGGGTGTGATGTTACACTTGCTGCAAAACTGACTAGATCCTTGCATCAAATGATACCACAGGTTATTAATATTGTAGGGGGTGAAGTGAAAAGGGATGACATTCATTTAGTAATTGAATACAAGCATGGAGATATTTGGGGTCCATATTCCAGTGCTAGAGCTAATAGGTATAATATCTAAAAAGCTTCAGAAAATATTGTAGACATATATAATTGTAATAGATTCTCCTAAATCACTATAACTATTTTTTAGGTACATAGTTCACAATGATGCCAATAATCCTAAAATTAGTTCTCTTGATGCATTTGATAAACTACTGTTAACATACGAGCCTAACTTACTTGTTATCAGTGGTCTACAAATGATGGATAATTATCCATTTCCTAATGGTAATTGAAACACTATTCTTAGTTGTATAAGTTTTGTGATCTGTTTAGAAAAACGTTTATTGAAATGCAGGTGATAGACAGAAACTTTTACGTAAAGTAAAGAAACAAATGACGGATCGATCTTCATCGACTAAGATTCATTTTGAAATGGCCTCGTTTGCGGAAGATAAATTACTTTTTGAGCTTTGCGACTCGATTATTCCATTTGTCGATAGTTTAGGGATGAATGAGCAAGAAATAGCCAACTTGCATAACGCGATGTATTACGGAAATATTTCATTAGTGGCAAATTCAACGCCACGTATAGCGACAGTCTTAGATCAAATGCGAACGTTATTCAAATTGATACGTATGAAAAGTAAAACTATTGAGCATTCTCGAGAATTAACTAGAATTCATGTACACACGTTAGCCTATCAAGCTATATTTACTGTAAAAGGCTCTATATGGAAAAATACGATGGCTGCAGCAGCCAAAGCATCACTAACAGCTCATAGACACGTATGCGCGACGAGCCATGTAAGTAAATATGATTATATTTTGTTAATTATAAGCTTATAATTATATGAATATATGGGTGAATCAGCTAAATGGGATGATCTAAATATCTCCTTTACTTACTATTGTGTGAAAAATCTTTTTAGGACGAAATTGCACTGTTTCAAGGGGAACATATATTAATGGACAGACATTTTTAATGTCATTATTTTATAAGATTACAAAATGTAGTTTATTGTGACAAACTTATAACGTCGGAAGATATGAAGGAGAGAATTGCAGCTGTAGGTGTATCTATAACATTGGATGAAATAGAAACTATGTACGAAAAACTAATTAGAAAATTTGAATTATGCATTGCAGCAAACGACCACCATATTGAGCATAGCATTAGTCATTTGTGCCCTTTGAAATAATGTAACTTCATTCTGAGAAGATTTTTCATACAATAGTAAAGATATTTAGATGATACCTTTTAGTTGACCTATTCTGTATATGTATATATATGAACTTATGAAATTTTAGGTTGACATTAGTAAAGCTGCGTTGATTTTAGACGATAGCTTTTCGACGTCTATCGTTGATGGCACCCGGATAGCACTAGATATTGAGAAACCAGTGTCCTGTTGGGACGAAACATTAAAAATAGAAAGCAAAGATGTTATTATTCAAGTTTGTGTGGCACCAGTATTAGTTTGCACTGAAGCAGCGCAAACTGCTGGCGGCGGAGATAACATTTCAAGCGCGGGCCTTGTACTACAGATTTAATATACTGTTTGTACTTTTCAAGATAGTTGAGCGATATTGAATTTTCGTACTACTTTACTACGATACTCACGAAGTCAAATTAGATTTTAGTGCACAGCAGCTTTGGAAACTTAGATTATAATTCATTCCATGGGCTATCATTCCAACATATACAACACGTTCGTTGTTGTTTTCTGATATGCAGATGTTGTTCATAGGTTAAAGAACAGCAATCTTTTGATATTTTATTCCGTGTTGTACTTATGTATGTTAAAAATTACAGGGCTTAAAAATAGTATTAAATAATATGGTAATGATTTGAGCTATTCAAGTATCTAACTTTAGATACTGATTTTCACATATAAAAAGTATATAAGCATTTTATCTCCTTATACATAATAAAAAACGCGTTTGAAACTATGCATAATATCGAATGACATTTTTAAAAAAGAACAAAGTATAATAAATATTATAAAAATTAAATGTCATTTTATTTCATGCATGGGACGTTTCAACACTAGCTTTAAAATTGGAGTTAATTAATTATTGTTCCAATTTGCGTGCCCTGTACATACAGTTTAAAGTTTGTTACCGTTCGTTCCATCGTAATGTAGTAAAAATATCGTTGAGTCTCAAAATAATTATTAAGTAATTAAGTGACATTTGAGAAATTACAATATGGCAATACTATATAGCACCATTAGGCATGTTATTTATGCCCAATATACTTAATGAATTTTCAAATTCATTTTCTCGAAAACAAAACGTCATATGAAAAAAATTTATTGTATATTTTCGACTTATTCTTTTATGTAAAATCACACCGTACATGATTGTATCATCGATTACGGGACACGCTGTATAATTTATGTTATGTGCCATGCAATAACTGTATTTCTTATTTAGCATTACCTGGCATTACTGACGAAAACAAGGCATTGAATTATATTGTATTGTATGGAAGGTTGTGCGTTTCAGGATGAAGTTATGTGATATAGCATTTAAAAAACCCTATAAAATAATTTTCAAATGAAAAAACAAAATTCCAAGAAAAAGAATAAACAAAGCATAGTTGAATAATGCAATGAAAAATGCGTCCATTTTTCTTTGAATCCCTTAGTTTTATAACATCACGTCTCGTTTCATGTAATTTCGTTATTTATTAATGGAATATTATTCATAAATCAAATGTACATTTTGAATTTGTTTTCCAAACAGTGTTTATGCTGTTCTTACTAGTATTCAAATGTGTTCTGGAAAAGTAAATAGGCTGATTGCTTACATCTCTAAAGAAGTGTTTTTAATACTCTTATACACATATGGAAATTTAAGTTTTGACATGTGCCTAAGGTGTATATATATATACGCCTTAAGTAAAAGTAATTATATGACACTGTAACGTTTAGCTTAACTGCTTAGTTTTTTTTAGCAAACTCATAAAAACCTGGAGATATCTTTTTCAATCAGAATTAAATGAAAACAGTATAGTTAATAAAAAATAGTAAATCTTTCGCAAGCTCATTTCACTCAGTTATTTCGCTAAGGCAACGCTTTAGTATTAACTAATTCGCCATTAGCACATGAGAAAGAAACATTTACTATTTCTTACTTAAAATACTAGTTTACATAATTACATAATATTCGATGTTAACATACATAACGTATAAATTTTAAGTCAAAAAATTACAATACAAATAACAATTGTTTCAAAGTAGAAGGGATAGACAGTCAACGTGACTTAGAGTTTAACGCTAGATCCTTATCAAAAAAACATTCGAACCAGAAAACATTGTGAGTTTATAAAAAGTTTTATAGGATTGTATCTCCTTCGTCAATGCCTAACATCTTCAAATCATCTGGTCCAGGTTGAGTATCTACTTCTGTCTCCGCTTGAGTAATTTCAGGTGGTGGTTGATCCATATATTCTGGCCCATACCCAACACACCCTAACATACTATACATAGACGAATACATAATGTTACTTTCTTGTTGGCTTTGTTGTTTCGTTTCTGTTTCCTCTTTTGGGAAGATGATATTTAGAGCCTCTTGCAAATCATCAGGCAGAGGTATGCTTGGGTCAGTTCGTTTTTCAGTGGGTTCCGGGATGTCGGAAATATCTTGTGTAGTATTCTCAACAGTTGGTAGCGGAGGTGGTGGTGGATTTTGATGATTTTGAACGAAAGGAGGTACAGTGGGCATTTGTGGCGGTGGATTTGCCATGAAAGGAGGATGACTTTGCACCGGTGGCCGTACTGGTTGATGAGGCGGAAATCGTGGTTGACTCTGAACGAACGGTGGTGGAGTTGTCATAAATGGCGGTGGAGGTCGATTCGTAGGGAATTGCGGTCTACTTTGCACTGTTGCCTGTTGCTGTTGCTGCTGTTGCTGCTGCGACGTAGTCGAGAAAGGTGGTGGTGGTCTATTCAGAGGAGGAGGAGGATGTGGAGGCAGAGGTAATTTCGATATACTGTGCGTTTGTTTTTGCTGCTCTATTATTGGTTCCTCTATTACTGTTTCCTCGGATTGATCTTCAATCTCCATATCGACCACCTGCTGTGTAGGTTTCGTTTCATTCAATACCGGAGGTGGTGGAGCTACCAATATTTTCATCGGTTGACTTTTGTTGGTTTGAGGAGGTAGAGTGCTTGTACTATTAGCTGTGGTAGTAATGGTACTACTATTATTGTTACTGCTGCTGGTAGTGTTATTATTATTATTACCCAGATTTATTGGAGTTGCAAGCTTGGTGATATGTACAACACCAGGTGGGTTTATGATCTCATTGGGAACTTTCGGTGTATCTTCGAATTTACTCTGCTGATAGGGAAGAGGAGTAATATCTTTCTCAGGCAACTTTGGTTCTTCAGCTTTCTTCTTAAATAGCGGTAATCTACCAATGAAAGGTAATTTACCTTTCGATACCTGAGGCGTTGACTTTTTAGTCTGTATACTACCCTTCTTAGATTTAGATGCAGATTCATTTGTTTTCTTCTCAAATTTGGACTCATCGTTAGATGAATTATCGTCTCTTCTGTCCTTACCATATTTATCGTAACCTCTTTTTGGGCTGTCGCGCCAACTTCTTTCACGTCGAGGAGATTCATTACTATCTCGTTTCCTTCGATCATCGTAATAGTCCCTGTCTCGATCTCTATCCCTGTCCCTGTCCCTATCACGGTCCCTATCCCTATCTCTGTCACGATCACGATCTCTGTCTCGCCCGCGCCTTCTTTCGTACCTGCTGCTATAACGGTCGTACTTATCCTCCCGTCTGTCATACTTTCTATCCCGATCGTCTTTGTATCTATCGCTTTCTCGTTGTCTCTCATCCTCTTTCTCTACAGATTTATTTTCAGGTGGTTTTACGGTCATGTTGACTTGCTGTTTTGTCCAGAATCCCATATGCGGTTTAGGCATTTCTTCTGGTTTGGGTAATTCGATTGGTTTGTTGGCTATGGGTTGCGGTTTTTCCTCTTCCTTCTTTATCCAGAAGGGTTTAGGAGGTTCTTTTGGTCCCCAAGCTTCCAAATTCTCCGGCTTTGATTTGTTCGAAAAAGAAGCCTGTTCTTGTTCTTCGTCCTCTTCTTCAATCGCTTTTTCTTGGCTCAGTCTTCGATTACTAATAGACTTCATTTCTTCTTCCTGCTTCGCTTTTAATTTGTCTCTGATCGAATTCAACAGTTGTCTTTCATCAGTTTCGACAGGTTGAGGTTCTGGAGTCAGTGACTGATTTAAGTGTTGTGCCATTTTTGACCAGTGTCCTTTCAATTTTATCCGATGATAATCTATCTCCTCATTCAGAATGGCTTGCGTCGACGCCTTCATTTTATTTCGCATAGCGACACGAATGCTCTTGGACATATCCTGATCAGAATCTGTGTCAGAATTTTCTGATTCGCTGGAACTGTCGCTACCACTGCTTCTGTTTCTTCGCTTCTTAGATTTCTTCTTACTCTTCTTCGACTTCTTTGATTTCTTTGACTTTGGTGGCGGGTCGTCGTCTTTGTGTTTCTGCAATTCCATTTGGATCTGTTTGTGTTTCTCCTCTGAGAATGCTTTCTCACGATCTGCCATCCAATCGGTTTCCCAATGTGGATTTTGCTCGACAAAACGCTAAATAAAGATGTTAACTAATTAATTTTATATTGCCCCTTTTTTTGAAATACAAAATTTAGAAAATAAAGAACATACAGAATAATTTTCTGAATGCTGTTTAGATTTCAGGTGCAAACTTGCACAATGGAGATCCCCGATCCAGGAATCGCAAAGCTTGCAGTACCATGCCGTTGCAGCGCTGAAGAACTGTAAACCTATAAGCAAATATTTTAACACTTAGCATTACTTAAGCTTTGAAAATGGTAAACAATTTAAGTTCATAAAGAATGACCTTATATTCTGCCACGACACATTCATGTCACTGAAAACAAAAACAATATATATTAAAAGATGCTCAATAAATGGTTGATAACATTAAATATTCTTCCGTAGTCTCCCACGTTGAATTCTAGAAGAAAAAAAGGATGGGAAGAAATCATGTTTTATTCATACAAATATACCACAAAGATATTACAAGTAAAATGAAAATAAGAAATTACATAAAGCAACATAACATAGAATTTTTACACGTACTGCAACTACCTCATGTATTTTTTGATCTTTTTTCTTAACTTTTATTAATCATATAAAAGCTAAAAATTAATAATTGTTTTAACTTCTATATATATATCTCAAAAAAATTAATCGGCATTTACAGTACGTTTCACAAAAATATTTCGATTTATAATATATATCATAAACCTATTTAATAATATAATATATATGCTAAATAAAATAAGTGACACGAGCGAATATCACAATTTACACATTTTCATATAACTATATACGTTATTTGTATTTATACACGCACTAGCATTATGATAACATTGATTCATATTAATATATATTTCACATTGATAAGATCTTCCTTTGTTCATTCTTGACTGTAAATGGACCTATATATGATGAATCGACGAACAGTACACTTGCGAGGAATAATTTTAAATGGTTCGATTATAGAAGCTGAAATATCTGAAATCGCCCGAAAGTGTGCTCCTCGAGTCCATTTAAAATCCAGTGCATCTTTATGGTGTTTATATCATTGCTACAAAATTTGCTGCTAACATTGTGATGTGTAAAAGACACTTCACGGAAAAAATAAAAATTATTCTGCGTACAAATTTATAAAACGATTCATTTCCACAACGGACATCTCTAATGTATATTATTTTGAATAATTTGGAGAAAGGAAAAAGCAAGAAATGTTTGAAGTCTAATTATCTTTCTTTTCGCGTACATAATTCGACTATGTAAATCGATAATACATATGTTAATGCAAGCAAATTTTTGAGCAAATCATAGTCGTAGATCTCTTCAATACATACCGGACACAGTGTCTGTGCACAAGCTACGGAATTGTATGCTATTAGTAATTATCCACTGAAATGAACCATACCTTTAATAGGTGTTCTTTTCGTTGGCAGTCCAGGATAATAGGGCACTTCCTTTTCCGTTCCCTCTCCATTCCGCTCATGCCACGGCATGTCAACTATCTTGCGTTCCTGTTGCAGGGAATTAAATGTTAATGAGAATGTTTCCTACAATACTATATAAATATTCGGTGGTACTTCTTAATGAGACATTGTTATGATACATCAATCAGACTATGTACCAAGTACCTGCAGGTTGACTGTTACTGTAATATATCATCCTTATACAAATATAGTTCAAATTAGAAATACATAGTTTTAATCGAATCCATTTGTTCTCTCACAATGTAAATCAATTATCAGTTAGATTTTTCTGCATCCTGTTCTAATGATTATAAAAGTTATTTATGAAAACGATCTTCAGTTAGAAATTTCTACATTCAGTTATTGAAAGTACCTATACCAGAGCTGAATGAGTTTCACTAAGACTCTATTATTAGAATAACAGGCAACTTACTAAGCAAGCTTCTTTGTGCTCATTGCTATGCAGATGATTCAAATATTCCTTTGCCGTTTTAGGAAATATATCGCAGACTTTACACCAGTGCATTTCTGGGTCATAATGTACAAAATTGTACATAGGTTTAGAATCTTCGGGAGACCTTCGTTCTTTCATGTCCCTTTCAATTTTGGATTCCTTGTCGGAGTCGGATGCCGATGATCGGTCGGGCGACAATGATTTTCCTTTCGGAAAGTCTTCTTTGGGACTTCTTGAACATTTGCTAATTTCTAACTTAAACTTGCTTTTCAGATCATCAACAGTAGCTTTATCTCCTATAATTCCGGTAAGCATATCGATTACATTATGTATCGATTTCATTTTATTTTGTATCTCAATCTGTAAATTAAGAATTAACATACAATGAAAAGCTGTTGAAATATATTGTTGATCATTTTATGTAATAATTGCGTACCTGCAATTTCTGATTCTCTTTTATAATACGATTATTCTCTCTTCCACCTTCTTTACCAATTTCATCGCACTGCTGTCGCAGAATCTCCAATTCGCGTTGTAATGTAGTAGATTTCTTAACGTATTCTTCACGCTGTTTAGCCAGAGTTGCTTTTTGCTGTTTTACCTCAGCTGCGATTGCTGCTGGGCATAGAACATAAAAATGTATTAAAATAATATCAGCTAATAAATTTAAATCAAAATAAAATAAAAGACTCACCTTCCTTCTTGGCATCTTCCGGTCTTGCTAAGGATGACACTAATCCAGAGGAACCACTATCCACTGGTCTTGATGATTCTTGCTGGGATGTTAGTGAGGGAGGAGGTGGTGGTTGTTGATTGTTATAAGCTACCTGATTCCCTTGCCAATTTGGTGGTGGATAATCCTAACAAAATAAATATACATTTGATGTCAAATACTCAAACAATGCTTCTATCAAACCTTACCTTTATTTGTCCATACTCAAATCAGAACTTTGGATAATACACGGAAGATTCTTGAAGACAAATCATCTGGTCAATAATACTGGTTTCCAATGTCGATGCCAATAAAATAAACAACGCGAACGTTATACTTACGAGGGGATTCACAATACTTCGCGATACAAAAGAACGTAATGTTCATCCCCCAAAAAATGGACAGTACTACCAAATATTATTAAAAACATTTTGGTAGTTTGTGTAATAATTTCATAATTACTTTTACAAACTTATACAATACAATCAAACCTACGAATAGGTAATGTTCCAAAAGTATTGAAATTTAATTATATTGCCTTAAACGCAATATTATTTTAATTATTACGATATCAGCTAATCATTATTATATAACATACTCCTTTGAACTAATGTACTCTTTCAAAAAACTTACACTGCGATAACCAGTGGGTTGCTGGTAGCTGTAGTCATAGCCTTGTCCATAGTTGTAATTGTAATTATTGTAGCCTTGGTTATAAGCTGGCAAAGGTGGTGGTGGTTGACTGGTGTTTGGAGGTGGTGGTGCCTGAAAAATAAATATATATTATTTATTTCTTTCTTTTATATTCTTTCCTTTTTCCTAGACATATTTGATTTACCTGGTATTGATTGTGAACTGCTGGAACATAACCACCAGGATTAGCTGGATTAGGAGTAGAAGATTGAGATTGAGATGCAGCTTGCTGTTTCCATTCTTGTTGTGAACGACTAGAGTCTTTCCTTCTTCTATCTCTGGAACTGGAACGTGATCTTCTATCTCTGGAACGAGATCTTCGATATCTGCTTCTTCTTGGAGATGGAGATCGATCATATTTCCTTGATCTTCTTCTATGAGATGAGTCTTCTGAGTCTGCACTAGGGCTTCTTGGCCCTTTACGTCTCGATTCTTGCTCCATTTCTCTATAACCTCAATCTGTAAAAAGCACATCATACCTATATAATCAATATATCAGGTTATGTTATAAGATCTTTTTATTTGCCAATATATGACGAAAAATATGTAGATCATACAATCATGCATGATCTAATTTTAGGAATCATGATAACTTTAAACGTTTAGTAAATTTCGATGCTTCCAATTCATTATAAAATTTAATTCTAGAATTCCATACTCCATACGCATTAGTAAAGGAAAGAAATCATTTTAAATGTCGCATTGCAGCCATTGTTATCCTCGATAAAACATCGACGATATTTCTCGATGTGTTACACGTTATTAGAGATATTTACCTTTCTCAATAGTTTATTTGCAACTTTAGTACTCTATTCTCGATAAGTACTAGCGCAAAATAATGAAAATAATATGGTTTGATCCCTTTGAGAATCATTCGCAGAACACGACGTAACGTAGAACCAAAAACGAACGGAAGAAGCCGCACTGATTGTAGGTGCAGCACATAGAAGCAAAAAACCTTAGATGGTAGAACTCAAAATGCTACGTAGCTACTTATATATATCCAATAAATATACTGACCAACTCTTTGCAAGAATTCACTACACTGTAGTGATTAAATCTAATACGGAGATATATTTAATATATAAATATAGTTCATTATAATGTCTTGAATGTTTTAATAATTGGCCAGAAAATAAGAATTTAAGTTCTATCATTTTATTCACCAATTCATAGCTTATGTTAGATCTAGTATTTTAGATCTAAAAGTTGATTGTCCGAAAACACCATATTTAAATCACTGTCATGTCACTATAGTGCTTCGACATATAATGTATAATTTTCAAAACAGTTTTTAGAAGTAGAGGTATTATTAACAAAGAAGAAAATGATAAAAAAGCGTATTGAAGGTCGTCAATTGGCACAAAATGTTGGAGAACAAGTAATTATACTTGGCACTATTGGAAAAGTAAGAGATTTATTTGATATTAATGTAAGAATATACATAAATACCATTACTTGATGTCAATAGTTGTTCTTGACTTATAGTATTTATTCCGCTACAATTAGTTATATTAATTTATTGAAACATTTTTTAATTTCTAGAAAGGTTCAAACGGTAAAAATATAGAATTAAAAACAACCGATGGTGTACAAGTTAATGTAACTTTACCAGTACCAATTGATAACGATGCTGAAGGTTATATAGAAATACATGGCACATTACAATCCGCATCTACAATGAATTGCAGTAATTATATAGTATTCCCACTTAGTATGACAGAGAATTTTGGTAAATTTCGATCTTATTTTATATACGTATATATCGTAAGGTGTATAAAAATAAGGAAAATATTAATTATAGATGTCGATCGATATAAACAACTCATGGTTATCTTGAATGTATTAGGACCAGGAAAATGGAAAATGTCTGAAGATGAAACAGGGTTTTAAATTTATAATTGTATAACCTATAAAAATGTTTAAAAACTTTTTATAAGAATACGATTATTTTAATATATATGTCGAAGTGTAAATTATTCTTTTATAATAAATTTAAATAGTATCTTGTTCACAAGACTCATTATCCTTCATTTATAACATTCATGTTGTTCCAAGAAATGTACAAAATGAAATCCTAAAACTTTAATGAGCATCATCAGTATTATTTAAAACTTTTAGAATCTTAGATTTCTATTTATGTTATACCCACTGCTATTTTACATGATGCATCTAAAGAGAAGCATCTACATGTACATGAGGTTACTGGACATTCTGAATGTTGCCTGTTTAAATAAGACAATAAATTGCTTAAAAGAGAAAGTATATGAATTAGAGGAAATTAATACGTATGACCTTAAAATATATTACCGAAACCAATGTGTAATATGGTCAGCATGACCACCATGTCTACATGTTTGACACCATGTAAACCAATTACTAAATTCTGTCAATTTATTATCACATTCTTCGCTTCTACTAACACTAGATGTTGTCATTTGCAATCCACTTACTGTGCCCATATGCATCAAGCATATTGCGCATCGCGGTAATGGTTTTCTACAATTTGGACACGAAGACATCTACAAAAAGGTAAGAAGACATTATTTTATAAATATAAAATATTATTTTACTTGAAACTTTAATTATTGCTCTATCAAATATTCAAATAGGGACATATTACCTTCAGTTTATTGGGTGTACTTCCTAACCTGCCAAAAGGTCCTCTTGCTCTACTTAAACCTTGCATAAAGGCTGATATACTTTTACCACAAAAATTACAAGAAACATATATTTGTTGCGGAGGCTTTTCATTCGTTGAAGACCTCATCGCGATATCAAAGTGAGCCCTTTGGGTCCACATTTTCCAAGCATTCAAAAGATTTCTATAACTTTATTGCAATTTTTGAAGTTATATTTATTTCTCATAATCTTTTAAGTAAATATTGTTTATTGTAGTACCTTGTAATCCAAACTTGGACTTGATTTTCTTGAAGTAATGTTGGTGTAAATGCTCTAATGGCTATTAAACTACAACTTTGAACATCACCAGTAATTTCTAAGTACCGATTTAATAATTGTATACCTTCTAAACTAGTACCTAAGACGCAATACATAATAAGTAAATATTATAATTAGCATGTGTTTATTAAATTATGCAAACCTGTCAAAAGAAAACCCGCTAAATTTCCTTCATCAGTTAACTTTTGAGTTAATTTTTTTAAATATTCGCTTAACTTATTATCCGATAAAAACATAAGTGCAAAGGCTACTCTGTCTTCAACTGCCATACCGTTTTCATTCTAAAAATATTTATTTTTCTCATTTCATATATGAATATTATGTTTCATAAGGAACAAAGATCAATGTGTACTTACGAGAACATTTTCATAAGAATCATCTGCTGTTAGAAAAGCAAAAGTTGCTCTCAAATAAGGGTCTGAAAGTTGAGATCTACATTTTAAACATGATTCTCTCCACATACTATTCCGGTCTTCGGAAAATCCTGATAAAGCCATAGCAACGATATTTAAATTTGTAGACATCGACATTTTAGTAGCTCCTCGATTTAAAATTTCGATAGCTTGCCGTAAACACAAATTAAAAACTGCAATTGCTGCTGCTCTTGGATATGCTCCTTCTCTTTCTAATCTTTCTAAGAATAAGTTATCATAAAGGGTATTGGTATCTTTATCAAATCTCCAACCACATAAAAGCAATCCTTTATCTCTATCTGCAGATCTATTATATAAATATTAAATTATGTTACAAAGCTCTAGTATGATACATTGCATGTATTTTATACCTGTAAATTTTTGCGGTATGATTAGATCCTATATCCGACCAAGGACGATGAATTAGTTCCGACTTTAAGGAACCATTGGTAGATCCTTGTTGGCCATCTAGTTTTAAAACTGTTCTATGTAACATTAATAGACATTATTTTGTGAATTTTCAGATATATGATTAGAAAATCATTAATTTACCTGACACCTGGATGTTTATTATCTGCAGATGGTATAGTGCCATCCTCTACTAAATAGCGACTTAAGTACAACCACTGCCATAAGTTTTTCAGAGTTTCATTTTCAGCCAATTCCCCATTCTGAGCCAGCTCTGGCTACAGATATATATATTAAAGATGTTACATAAAAAATATAAATTGTGAATTTCCTTAACTTACAAGTAAGCCATATTCTGAAGCAGCACGTGTTTTAGTTAAGATAGAAATATCATTCAGGGCTTTGTAAATATTATCATTACTGCATATATATTTAAATGATTTTGAAGCATGATTCCAGGCAAGATGAGATCGTGTTGACCAGTTTACTGTAATTCTTTCACAAACTGTATAATCTGTAAGTCCTTTAAAAGGATAAAATAAAATCAGAAACACTTTATTCTATAATTTGTATAAGTTTATAATATAATATTGTCAAACCTTGTTGAGATATTGCCAATAATCTGTTCACGTGTGTTGGATGCCATGAAAAACTTACAGGACTATACCAAGGTGGTGCAACTGTTCTTTCTAATGCTCCAGGTTCTGTATCTTCTCCTCCTCCAATTCCACAATGTTGAATGTCATACAAATGCAGTGTTGCTTTATTAAAGATGATATCAATGCTTATTAATACAATTTATGATTAAATTAAGAGAAAATTAAATTGATACTCTACCTGAGTCTTTTTGTAAAGCACCCAAAAGATTGTGCCTAGTTGGGCACCATAATACTTTCGTAATTTGTCTAGTTTGTGATAATGTTAAAACAGGTTTTTCAAAGCATCTTGTATCCCAAATTGTTATCTGATTATCAACACTTGAAAGTAAATGATAATTATTATGCGGATTTACTGATACATTATAAACAGCTTTAGTGGCTGTTGTGTTGACCACTTTTGCAGAATCTAATATAAAATAATATAATGTATATATGGCAAGTTACATTACGTATAAAAAATATGCAATGACACTGTTTTATTATAATACCTCTGAAATCAATGATTTTTAATTGTTTGTTATTAGTGCCAACTACCATACATTTTTGTTCATGTTTGAACCAAGCAATAGAATGTATAGTTTCTGAAACACCAACTTCTGCAATAGGTCTCATAGAATCTGTCTGCACTGTATTGTGGTGATGCACTCTTTCAGAGGTTTGCAAACCTTTATTTATATCCCATAATAAAATGGAATGATCTTTACTATGTTTATCTAAACCAGACACAATTAAATTTGTGTCTATGGGATTCCAAGCAACTGTATTGCATTGTCTTGCATGCTTTGGGACTATAATAATTTGTAAATGTAATAAAATATAAATGTGTAATAGATTTTATTTATCGAAATAATTTACCTAGTTCCTTCCCACTAAGACCTTGGGAATCAAAAATTGTTGGACCAAAAGTAGTTAAAACAACTTTTCCATTTGCTTGTCCAACAGCTAATAGAATATCTGGTTCTAATTGTGGATATATATCAATACATTTGACATAATGATGATTAGTATTTGTTGCAAGTAAATGAGCAACTGTACAATCAGAAATCTTTGTATCTGTAACGAAAATATAAGATATGGAATAACATTCTATTTCTATTAAACTATGTATGGAATACAACTATATTTTATAAGAGACATTTACTCACATAATTGTCTATTATTGTCTTTTACTTGTATTACTTCATACAAACAGATTTCTGTACCCCATGTAATAAATTTATTGGCATGAACTGGAGACCACTGTATATCAAGTTTAATACTACTCATTTTGTAGTAGTTTTATGAAATTTTGTCAACAAAAATAAAATACATTACTCTAACTTTTTGCTTAAAATAATAAAAAAAGGATGATGCGTTTTGCAGCTATGCATTATGATCCTATTTTCTGATCTTAAAAAATGTTCCTTAACCTCGAACATATTTTTTTAACAAACATTTTCATTTAAATCTGACACTTCAATATTCATTTTTTTCGACTGTTTTACGAATGATTCATGGTAACTTTAGGTGTTAATAGTAAATTGCAGTGACAACAAAAAATTTCTATACGTTTATACTTCTGATTGGATATTTGTGAAATTTGTCCAATACTTGTACTTCCATATAACGGGTACTCAAAAAGTACAGATAACTATAATCATAATTTGTTACAAAAATTACTCGATATTTAATCAAATATTATTTGATAGTTAAAATTTTATTGTAATTTGACGATCACTAAATTATTAAGAAATAAAAATTCAGGGCTATTTTTGTTACATTATTTTATATTTATATTTATTTATTTAGCTTTGTGCAGAGAAAATAATGTATGTAACATTGCACTCACATTACATATATATGTACTTACTTCATACAATTTGATTAATTTGATAATTTTCATTATCTTAAGACGCATAATGTATGTGTATGTGTGTGTGTACAAATCATATACAACATTGTTCTTCTAACTTGCACAAAATAGATTCTATCAAAAGCTATAGACAAATAGTTAAATTATAGTGATGATAGTACATGATAATTACATAAAGAATGATTTGATTTATGATAAAGCGACAATTTTATATTTATATGCATAACATACTTTTATGAATAATTATAATATGTAATATATCTCCTATACAGATATTCATGAGATGAAATTTTTTTTAATTTATACACACTGGTAAGCTATATTAAAAAACTTTATTATATTATTAATTTCAATTTCTTAATAGTGAACACTTAAAAAGGCACAATTAATTTCAATAGTACAAAAATATCAAAAGGAAAGTGCAGAAAAAATATTACTTATCCTCTAAAATGTTATTTAATAAATATGTTTCAAATCATAACCATTTTGTAAAATTTCAGTACTTAATAGTACCTACATGCGTGTGTGTGTGCGCGCGCGCGCGTGTATATATATATATATATATATATATATATATATATATATATATATATATATATGTACATACACACACACATTTTACACCTCTATATATATATATATATATATATATAGCTTCAAGGCTTGAGAAATATATATATATATATATAGAGGTGTAAAATGTAAATATAATATCAAGATTTTCTTATTTTTCCACAAATAAATGCACCTCATAGAGGTTCAAGTCTTTTAGATTAGCATTAATAATGTTCTCAGTCTATTGAAATACATTAATTTATAGACACAATATTTTGTATACATTTTAATTACTTGCTTAATAATAAGAATGTTTATTTTTGAATAATGACCTGTGCTATAAAATACATATATTTAATGATCTTTTTAACCAAAGGTTAAAAAGGTTAAAGGTGAAAAAAAAGTTATATTATTTTTTTCAAAATAGAACTACTTTCTCTGAAAATCGGAATCAACGTTTTTGTTGTTTTCTAAGATGTAAATATAATTATTCTATTTATATTTGTTTGTTCAGAAGAGATACAAAGCTATTTTAATATGAAAATAATAAATTGTATTACATTTGTACATAGCTGTATATTGCAAACTAGTCTTATAACATATTACAAATGATAAATAAACTGTGGATTAATTACCACATGTATGTCTTCTGTACTTTACAGTGCCGTGACTGTCTCATTCTAGAACAAATTTAAGCAAGTCGAAAATATTAAGATTTTATTGATAAATGATAACATAAAGCAAGAGTGCTGAAATCATCCAAGGATTCAAAGAAACATACAAAATACACCAATGAATATATAATAATTTTATTTGCAAATAAAATCAGTTACAGTGTTCCTATAATAAATATTTGCAACATTTTCTTTTTGTTAACCATCATTAAATCATCATGAAATATTGTGCTTAGTATACATGTATAATGTATGTATACATGAACATACACTGCATGAACATGTACATATACATACACATTAATCTTTCTCCTTCACCTTTTCTGGTTCTTCCTTTCATTTTTATAGCATTTAATTAAATAACTATATATATTTCAGCACTCTAGTGGTAATGAAAAATTTTGAAATGGGTTCATCTATATATATAATGTAATTTTGTGCATTGTTAAAAACTTTGTTACTGTTGTTGCATTATAATAAATATTGCGACATAAATTAGTAGTAGTATCCACGAATTATAATTATATGCACCAGTACATTACAAATTAATTATTTAGTGGTTTAGTGGAAAAGAGTACAAAGTTTACACCTATTAATATGATAATTATTAAATAACATTTAAATTATGCGTTCTCAATACAATTGCTTCATATTTATTTTTACTGTCAATTCACTGTAAAGTGTCAGAAAACTTCCTTCTGCATATGTATGTGTATGTCACGCACTTATATGTATATATGGATGTATGTATGTATATAAATACACTTCTCTTACTCAGGTTTTCGCAATTAGAAGTCGAACGGTCCATTATAGCAGCTATACGCGTTGTTTTATGTTTGTTAGAGCAAAATACAGCAACTTCTTTTTTTCTGTTCATTTCCGTCTCCTTGGTTTTCCTGTGCTTTACGTGCAGCTATTGCACGCATTAAGTCAAAGAATACCTGCAATAGAATACAAAGAAACTGTCAATTTCCATTTTATATCTCTATTTAACATTTAAAAACCATGGTTATAGTAATTTTACTATATATTATCAATATTAGGACCAAAAATAAAATCTATTTTCTGTCCGTATCTGTCGCTTAAGTTTTATTTATTAAATTGGTGGAACTAAGATATAGTATAAAACGCGTTGAATAAATAGAAATACAGTACGACAATGTATGGTATCTGCATCTCTAAAATAAACATGCATATCAATGAGCTATATTTACTATTTTCACGTAAAAATTTATAAATTCATTCCCATTCTTTTTGCTTTTATAATAAACGTCTCAAAAATTAACGAAAAAGTCAGTCTGTGCCTTTGTAATTTGTGATATTGAATTGAAGTTGTACATGCATATGCAGTGTTTCAGGCATAAGCTGGAAACAACATAACAAGCGAAATTTATATAAGTAATTTTCTTTTGTACATGCCTGAGAGACACTCTTGCAGAAGGTTGATACTTTTGGTATAATTGTTACCTGCTGATAATTGCACATATAAATACTTATTTAAATTTCAGAAAAAAATGAAAAGAATACTGCAATGTACAAAATTTATGAATCATCATCCAGTTGTCCATTTAGGAAAGATCAAAAACAGTGCAAAAAAAGCAAACCTATAGAATTTTGCACTTCTTTTTCTTCCTCTTGGCACGGTCCTTTCCGCGACCGTTGCTTGCTGATTTATCTTCAATCTTGCGCGATCTTATTTCACGCATCAAGTCGAAAAATACCTGCAAATGTGCAATTGATGCCATCTCAAAGCTTCAAGGCTTGAGAAAGTGCTTTATAAATTTAAAAAGAAAAATGCAATATACATTTATATATTGTATTATATTTATATCAGTATGTTTTTATTGCAGAATTATGTGTGCAAAAGCTATAAGATGTATGTGTAGCATAGGTAATAAAACATACAGTAAATTATATGTAAAGCTAATTAAATATATTTCATGCAATTTTTGTGTTCTAAAAACTCTAATAAATTTGAGACGATAACAAAATGTCAATGATGCATGTGCATTTTTTTACATACAATTATAAATATATAAATTTTGTCATTATTAACATAAAATTGTTAATAACGTTAATTTTCTAAGAGACATTTATTTCCATATAATGTCTATAAAAGTTGAAACGTATAATTTAATCATTACCTTATCAACATTTTCTTTTGTCTTTGCACTTGTTTCTACATATGGTACACCCCATTGTTGTGACCTGGCTTGAGCTTCAGCTAAACTAACTTTTCTCTTTTCTTGTAAATCACATTTATTCCCCACTAATAAAAATGGAATGTTTTCATCGTTTTTTACCCTAAGAATCTGTTCTCTAAATATATAAAATTAAATAATTTTGCCTTGAAAATCAAATACATATAGCTCCCACAGATTAAATAATTAGTTACTCACCTAAATTCTTGAGTAGCTTGAAAACTATCATCCTCAGTTATAGAAAATACACAAAGAAATCCTTCTCCACTTCGGAAATAATTATCCCGAATTGCTGCATAATCTTCTTGTCCTGCAGTATCTAATATGTCTATTTGTACTTCTTCTGCATCCAATACGACTTTCTTTCTGTAGGAATCTGCTTTTGTAGGTTCATAATCTTCAACAAACTAATTTGTATATAAACAGAAAACAATCAATCAATAATATAACACGATTTTTTTTATATACTTTTATGAAATCAATGTACCTCATCATACATAAATTGTAACGTAAGAGCAGATTTGCCTACACCTCCACTTCCAACCATTATAACCTTATGCATTGCTTGAGTGGTACCTGGCTTTTTGGACATTTTGGTTTATTTTTCTGAAATCATATATACAAAGTTTAATATTAAAGATAAAAAAACCTTAAAACTTTATTTTATATAAATACTGGCATGTTTTAATTAAATTAAAGATTTTTTAACAAATGATCACTATTAAAAGATATTACATTAAACAAAGACAGGATGTGAAACTACTGTGCATGTGGGAAATCCAAGAATAGGGTCAACAGTATACATTTACCTATATTTTGTTTATTTCACACTTGTTTATGAGATATACATTAATTATATCTATTGATTTGATATCATATCTATAACATCAAAATAGCTTTTATCATGATAAACACTTTCATATAATTAATAATGTATACATAAACATATATATATTTGTAAGACCGATAGTACCCTAAAAGATATCTTAAACAATAAGAACTGGGCAACCAATAATTTCCTTCTTCAAAAATATCACACTAATCATCTTTTCTTAGAACCAATGTATTAAAAAAATATTATACAAAAAGGTTATTGTAACGTTCATAAATTACCAAATTAATTTATGTTTTTTTTATAGTTACAGTTATAAAATGCAAGACCAACCAGTCTAAGAAGTATTTTGATATATACAGTAGCATTTAATATTTTTATATTAATACATTAAGCCTGTGGATATGGGCATAAGAAAAATTAATTAAAAAGGTATATATCTTTTCAGGAAAATTAAAGTATCATTTACATTTTTATACTTAGTTGTGAGGAAAAAACAATAAAATAATTAAAAAAAAAAAATTGTAAATGTATCAGAGTGACGAATAGTGAAAAAGGCGGTGCCACACGCCCAATTTTAAGAATGTCTATTTCATTCTAAATTCCCGAAATCTCATCCTGTATGTACCACTGTACATCTTAAAATATCTCCTACCTTAATCGATGACAATCTCGAATTGGTAGGTTTTTTAAACTCCTGGTATCGGATAATTCTTCCTGTTTTTTTCTAAGAGCACTGCCGTCGCGTTTTGCTTTACTGGATCGCAATTGATAGTACCGATAATTAACCATAGAGGTACCCATGCACCCTACCGGCACCTTTCCATACTGTAATACCGGCGCTCAAAGTAGTTCAACAGTTCTCCGTTCAATTTTAGTGTTAAAGAGAAATCTTGTAACTTAAAAAAGACGGTAATGTATATCTTATATTACTCTTATAAAAATCTAGTAATATTAGTAAGTTATTCTGATCAATATAAAGGTTTTATACCTGTCCATTTACAAATAAGAAATCTTATTCAAGGTAAAGAATTTAACAAAGGAACAAAATCTGGACACTAGTGATCCCTAGCATGATAATCTAGTCTTTTTTGTTAGAACTCTCCCTCCCCACACGGCACACAATACAATAACTAGCTTTTTAAAGAACAGAATCTTTTCCTCCTTTAAAATATATTTAATGTATCTATAAGAGACACGGCATAACTGGTACCTTCTGCAGAATCACATACTCCTATTCGCTACATTTTTAGTTGCGAATGTTTCTTATTGGTTACCGAAACAAGTGATAAAATAAGCGGGGATTCGGTCAAACTTATCATTTTTACGGAAGACCACAGATTTTCATATTTGGTAAACAAGTATTTGCAGTAAGTACGACAAAGTATAGGGGACACCTTCGTTTCAATGGTCTCATATTTTTCTATATCAAACCAGGAAGAATTGGTTGGAAAACAATAAATGACGTCAAAAGAAGTCGCGTGATCATTCTCGAGGCTACGGACTGGCCAGAAGTATCTCATATAACAGTGGTGTTTGTCAAAAATCCAATATATATCTATGATTCGTTTTCATCTTAAAATAAATATCGTTCTTTCAGCATATCAATTCTTTTTCAAAATGATATGTCTTATGTATAAAACGAGAGTATTTTTTAACACAGTGAAACGTCATTTGATATTCGTTTTATAAAAGAAAACGGAGCCACACGATGAGAGTTACTGCTGACAAGATTTCCCCGCACCACGATCTGTACGTAATAATAATCGCTGTAAAATTCAAGGGATATGCATTGCGTTGCGCGGTGCGTACTAAAGTCTGGACTTCTCCGGTGAACAGTAGATGCGCATAGTTCTCCTGAAGAAGAGTCTTCTCTCTCTCTCTCTCTCTCTCTCTCTCTCTCTCTCTCTCTCTCCCACATTGGTGAGATAGCTCGCGGTCGCGACTCCCTGTTGCAGCACTTTCGTCAAATCTCATCGTTTCAGTAGTTCTGCGATAATAACTATATAACATCATATACTAAATTTAACGTACGATGACATTCTGTAAATATGAATTATAGGATGAGGCCGCAGTGACAGTGAACTTAACACGACGAACTTCTAATGCGTGTTTAATAAGTGACACATACGTGGAGTGTTTTGGTTTAGTGAAATTGAGATTTCAGTGTTCCTTTTCTTAATAAACAGAAGTTACTGAAACATCTGTACAAGTCTACTGAGGCTGAAAGAAGATCTACATGGTGTCGTAGGATGACTGATCCAAAAATCAAAATGCATTACACACCACCGAGCTCGGACACCATTCAAACAAAGCCTTTTCCTATTCGTGGTAAGATATACTGAAAAATAATATTATTATTTCCCCCATAAATATTGAAACCTAAATATAAATAATTAAATTTAAATATTTCTAATGCTTATTTTTTGCTTTTTTAAGTAATAGAAACTGTTGTATTGAAGTTTTTTGAAGAAACAATTGAGAAGCGAGACTCATTTGATTGCAAAGTGAATCTTTTTATTAAAGTACTTGTCATTTGTTTTCGCCTTTTTGATATTTATTATATTCTTAGAAATATTAGTTTCTCTATAAATATATGCTATTTATCACATGGGTTACTGTTACTGTATTCTATCATTATCCTACGAGAACATAACCTGAAAAGATATTCCATGTTGAACCGCGTGAGCCGCATTCACACGAATGACACGATTACGTAGGATGCATATGTATGTGACAAGAGATCGTATTAATTGACTGAAATCTATGGTAACGTGAAACTGATTGAAACCGGTACGAAGCTGTATTTGACACCATAGGAACGACTTTAATTTTGACCTTGATTGCAAAGATTCATTGCTACGATCAATCCACCTTATTTTCAGAATTTCTAGTTTACGCGTGTTCATACAAACATTCGATCATCAGTATCTCAAAAGTCAATGAAAATTCTACATTAGAAAATTTCTATTGTATAAGTATTATTTCAATAAACTTACGAGAACAATCCCAAATAATCATAATATGAAAAACACTTATTAGAACTCAAAAGAATATTTGTTATATAAACAATGAAGTACCGTAAATACTGTTTCAGCGCTGGTTGTAAGAGTTGCAAAGGTAATTGATTTTTTAAGTAGATGGAAGAATCGCCGATTTGATGCGTTTCTTTATCTCATGAAAATTTGCAAAGAAGGTATTTTTTGTGGTTATATCTTTCCTGCAATTGTACCTTGGTCTTTGCTCGATTACTAAAAATAGTTGAACGATAAAGTTAATCTGAGAATATTGGACGAAAGATGAAAAATGATGGCACGCGTTTACATGTTTGTCGAGTCATAAGGTTATTTCGCAAAGAGTGTCAGATAACAAAATGTTTACGTTTGAAAAGCTGTATCGGAACCAAACACGGTTCATATCATCACAATGCGATCTAATTTTTATCTCGCGAAGATCATCGAATCGTAAAAAATGCGTTGATCTCACAACTCAATTTCCGTTATTTTGGTTACAATTCCGGATCGATTATTCCCGTATTTTAAGCCAGTGAAAATAGGCAAGTAGTCATTAATAGCACTGACCCGAAATTGCGTAAATTTCTTTGGACAGCTAGTTGATTTCGTTCTCGTTATAAATCTAAGGCATGTTAAGAGCATGAGCGATCTACGCAGATTCAGAGACCAGACTTCGTACGATTATGTATCTTCAATTATCAGATATTTTAACGGAACATGCGACTGAGTAATAATAACAACAAATTAATACGATAATTTTCTCGCATTTGAAGGACAGTACGCTATTAATATACCAGGAAAACTAACAAAGACAAATAAAAAATATATCTATGTACATATGTATACATATGTATAAAAATATATAGATAAATAAAGCACGCATTGTGCACGTATCGAACGAAATACCAGACTAATATTACTAGAAATCAACAGTTGCCATTTACTACTGCGTGAAAATTGAACGATATCGCACAGTGACAATTGCACTTGAAAAAATTAATTTCCGTTTCATGTTAGGTAGACTATCTAAATGAAACCCAATAACTGGTTGATGTGTATGTATAACGATATTTGGATCCTAATCCGATAAAATTAGATCTAATCAAAAATATTTTCTTGAAAATGACCAGCATACGATAAAAAATAATTCTGAAACTTTCTTTTATGTAATATGTTTGATAATTGCAGGCGAACGAGCGAATTGTGTAAACAAGCCGCATGTGATTGCTATGGTGGGGTTGCCTGCTCGTGGTAAAACGTACATCTCAAAGAAGCTGTGTAGATACCTCAATTGGATTGGTATAAATACAAAAGTGTTCAACTTGGGAGAATACAGGCGACATGCAACCACTGCTTATCAATGCCACGAATTTTTCCGTCCTGATAATATTAAAGCAATGGCAATACGTACCCAGTGCGCGATGGACGCCCTTAAGGACGTCTGCCAATGGTTGGAGAGCGGGGACGGCGAAGTGGCTGTGTTCGACGCCACCAACTCGACCATCGAGAGACGACAACTAATCAGGGACATCGTGGTCGAGAAAATGGGCTTCAAGCTCTTCTTTGTCGAATCTGTTTGCAACGATCCTGAGATCGTTGAACAGAATATCATGGAAGTAAGGAAATTGCTCTTCTAAGTCCATTTGAAACTCGTAATAATTCTTAAAGTATTGATCTACATAGATTCAAATGTTTTATTTTTAAATATTGTTTCAATTTCTTATCGGATAATGTATCAAATACACAGGAAATGAAAGAGCTTTTCCTTTTTAATCAATTCATAAATTAGTTTTGATTCCTTGCGACAAAGTTATTAACATTTTAATTAAGAAAGATTAACAATTAATAACATAAAACTTTTTAACGTGTAGGTAAAAGTGAGTAGTCCAGATTATACGAATATGAACAAGGAGGAAGTACTGGCTGATTTCATGCTGCGAATCGAGCACTATCGAGAAAAGTATCAGCCATTGGACGAGAATCAAGAAAGCGATTTATCCTTTATGAAAATTTACAACACTGGCGAGAAAGTGCTGGTCCATAAGCACGAGGGTCACATACAAAGTAGGATAGTTTATTACCTTATGAACATCCACATAGTGCCACGTACGATCTATTTAACTAGGCACGGCGAGAGCGTGATGAACCTCGAAGGTAAGATAGGCGGAGACTCGGAGTTGAGCGTTAGGGGCTGGGAATATGCCAAAGCATTGGCTAACTACATCACTGGTCAGGATATTCAGGTATGAGCACAGGCATGGGGCAGATAAAAATCTTGGTTTTGTATTTTAGCAAACTATAACATTTTTCATAATTGTAGGGATTGCGAGTGTGGACTAGCTGGCTGAAGAGGACCATTCAAACGGCAAGTGACGTGAATGTGCCCCAAGAAAGATGGAAAGCGTTAAATGAGATTGACGCGGTAAACTGAGAAATAATTAATTACTTTCGTTTTCAATGAAAATTTATCAGATGATTTTGAATAGAATTAAAAAGTATTGTTTCTTACACTTTATCGTTCAAAATTCCTTTTTAAATGTTTGATTAACGTTGGACTAATAAAAGATGGCCTTCTTTGTACCCTGTAAACAGTAATTGCATTAGGGTCAATAAAACATTTACTTTATATGTAATAAAAGTTATTGAATGACAAAAAAAATATTTGCATATAAAATTATTTATGATAATAATTAAACCATATTTATGCACAGGGTATTTGTGAAGAAATGACTTATGAAGAAATCGCAGAAAAGTATCCGACAGACTTTGCCGCGAGAGATCAAAATAAATTCTCATATCGTTATCCGAGAGGGGAAAGTTACGAAGATCTGGTCGCGCGATTGGAACCAGTGATAATGGAATTAGAACGACAGGGTAATGTTTTGGTTGTTAGCCACCAAGCAGTTTTGCGATGTCTATTTGCTTACTTCCTAGACAAAAGTGCGGGTAAATATCTTTATTTACAAATATTTTATTTATATGGTTGATATTAGTATATAAATAATTGAGAGAAGATATCTTTATCAGAACGACTGCTTAATCAAATTAATAAAGGATGAATAAGATGCATCCACATCGTAAATACAGAAATCATAGTTATACGACATAAACGTATGTATACTTGAACAGGGAATATTGAAGTTGTATAACTTTGGACCTTCGACGTATCGAAATGAACTGAACAAAATAGATATGTATGCAAAAAGCGAGATACCGGGAGTGACGAAATTATACGTATGACGGAAGTCCAAGATACCCGTCGTTCTTGTTTACATAATTTTATTTCCATAAATTGCGAGTAGTTTACTCAATTTCATACGCGTCGAATACATACGTAATCTATCTTATACTTCAAACCATTATTTGATGAGTAAATAATATTTATCTTTTCTCATGACATTATTTTTCTTACTGTAATTCATGTGATTCAAAGATTCTATTCTTTTTCCACTTTACAAAATAATTTTGATCATATTTGTCTCCTTCCAGATGAATTGCCATATTTACAAGTGCCACTACATACTATTATTAAATTAACGCCAGTTGCCTATGGTTGTAAAGTGGAACATATTCGATTACCAATTGACGCAGTGAACACTCATCGACCAAAACCAAAGGTAAAAATGATCACAATTGACTAGTAGCAATTGTTTCTTTTTCCTTCCTTGTAAATACATCCTTATGCCGAGCAGAAACAAAAGAGAAAGAATAAGAAAAAATTGACACACTCTTATTTTGCTTACTCATAATAAAATACCTCGATTCCTTAAGTTTCTTATGTTTTAATGTTCTCAGAATGCCTGACCATTAGTGGATTGGGACTACTTCCTCGTATCTAATCTTGATTTAATGTGTCCTAAATGTCATCCAATTCTAATCTTTGTATATTAAACAGTGCGTCGCATGTACTTTTCTGTTAGAATAGTATGGGTAATAAACAATGTGAGACGTAGTATCACGCACGTAGGTGTCAATTTTAGTGTTAAACTTGTTGTCACAGTAGCCTGCATATATTTGTAATTATCGTCACCGTAAAGCACACAGAAGGATTGCATTTATGGTCCAGTTTGTTTAATAAATCGTATATTTTATTTATACGTATATTTAAACGTTGATCGTCGTAGTGAATAAGTGCTCTGGAAATAAAGTATATGTATATATATGTTTTAACGGTACGACGTGACTATAAGAGTTATTATTAAAACCTGCTTAATTATTTATGTGCGAATTACTTTTTACATCTTTGTTCATCTAGATGGAGTAGAAATGTAGTAGCTAATGCTTAGTATATGGCTACAAACCATTGTCTAAACGATATAACGGTCGTTGTATAAACTCTTTTCAGATCCCGGGATATCTAGAGGAACAATTCCGAAGGAAAGAAAAATTGCCTCGCACCTGATAACGACAACATTGTAGCACGACAGAGCTAATTCTAATCGTCGTTACGAGGTGCTGAAGATGCATTCTTTTGGCAGCTGGCTGCCTTTATACGTCCGATGCAACGTGCATCCATTTAACTCCTTATTTTAATCAAATATACACGAAATATGTCTGATACCATCCGACATTATTTCTATACGAATTACGTGATCAAAGGGTTCCTTTCTATTCTGTCGATTTTCTAATATGTGCCGTATGCTAGTGTAGCGTTAAAATGTGACAAATTTTGACTTGTGACGAAATACAGATGTTTGTATGTAATCGAAATCACGGAGAGAATCCTATGAAACTTAAATGCATATGTAACCACATACGTAAATTTGTTCCGATACTGAGTTTCCTGATATCTAAAATCCTATATCTATATTTTGAGTATTATATTTAAAAAATGATATCGCGTTAAACATGTTTAACTTCTCGATTTGTTATATATTTCGTGTTGTTTGTAAATCGTCGATAGGAAAGAAAAAAAAATCAATCCCCGCAGGTATTTCTAACATACATAGTGGTTATATAATGACGTTTATGTATTTTATAGAAATGTTTTATTAATACTAACATATTCTGGCGATTATGAACTTATCAAGTTGCATATATTATCGATTAGGAAACAGCTGTCTTTAATCTTATACGGAAACTATCGTGCCGAGCGAGAATCATGTTATATTTCAAAAATTTATCTCATATGATAATCTAGTTACTGGTATTAGGAAATAGATTCCAAAATATTTTTGTCAAGAAGATTATGCTGTGTGGAAAATCAAGAACTTTTCGAAGTGTAATTTATTTTAAGAGAAGTGTACATATTTTTTTAATACCCTTCACGATGAGAAAAAATACATTTACTTGAGAACAATATACTCTGTTTTTTAATTTCAACCCATCTTTGCGTCTAAGATTAATATAAATGTTAAACATTTAATTGCGTCCTTATATTTTTATTGCATTATAAAAAATGCGCAAAAATATGTTCTTTTTTATAATAAAAGCGTGTCGAATATTTAGCGTCATGCCAGATAGCGCTAGTGTAAACTAGGTAGCGCTGAAATTATCGGCAGTAATGTCACTTAGTTGATATTTTCCAATATTTTGTCTTTATGTAATGAACAGGACAACTAATCAGGATGATGGCAACAACTAACGAATTTGGCCCTGACTCTGGTGGTAGAGTTAAGGTATATTTCCTTTAAATAGTATGAAAAGTTCGATGCACTTTTGTGTTCCTAACCTATACATGTAGAAAAAAGCAACAAACAAATGTAACATAATAGTAATTAAAATAACAATTATTCGAGTATTTATTGTACAGTTGAAGAAGAATGAAAAATAATTATTTAAATTTTATTGAACCAGGGTGTTACAATAGTGAAACCAATTGTGTATGGCAATATAGCCCGTTATTTTGGTAAAAAAAGGGAAGAAGATGGCCATACACATCAATGGACAGTTTATGTTAAACCATATCATAATGAAGACATGTCTACATACGTTAAAAAAGTTCACTTTAAATTACATGAAAGTTACAACAATCCAAATCGTATTATGACCAAAGCTCCCTATGAACTCAGTGAAACTGGTTGGGGAGAATTTGAAATTGTAATTAAAATTTATTTTCATGACCCTAATGAACGTCCTGTAAGTAGATTCTTCATAATTCTAAGCATATCAATCATGCAAATTTATTGAAATTATTTATATTCTAAATAGGTAACTATATATCACATATTAAAACTGTTCCAAACAACACCTGAGATACAACTAGGGAAAAAGAGCTTGGTGTCCGAGTTTTATGAAGAAATAGTTTTCCAAGATCCAACAGCTTTAATGCAACATTTACTGAACTCCAGTAAACCTACAACTTTTGGTGTTTGGCGCCATAATACAGATTGTATATAGTCATTTTATTTAAATTAATGATTTAATATACATATATGAAAATTATTTTTATTCTATTATGCAGTTGAAGCCAAAAAGGAGTCTACAATGAAAGCAATAATAGAAGCAAGAAACAAAATAAGATTGGAAGTCATAGAATTTAAGGAAAAATTAACCTTAGCAAAGGAGACAATTGCTAAATTTAAAGAAGAGATTGCTAAAATTTCTAAAGCTGGTGGAAGTTTATCTGTTGCATAATCTAAGCATTTAAAGAATTTTCTAAGATTATTATAAAATAAAAGAAGTAGTTTTAGTATAACAGACAATTATAAAACAAGTAAAAAATGTAAAATAAATGTACATATTGCAATTAACATTTAGGGATTAATAATAATAATATTTGCATAACATAAATGTACATTGATCATGCATTAAACAATAATGCTCTATGTATACATTTTGTATACATAGTATATGTGACAGTATAAATTTTGTTTCGATCATGATAATAATAATCTTTTTCAATCTACTACTAATAATTATTTAAGCGTAAGACAATTTTGTCAAAAGAAAAAAAAGACTATAAACTAATGAATTCAAGCTTTAAAAGAAACTATTATAGAACAATCGATCTCAAGGTAGTCTCACAATTTTGATGAAACTACATAATAATTTACAAGTTCGAAGTTCGAATAACGCTGTATTATTACTAGCTCTTATAGCTGCAAACCATTGTGTATTTTACTTTATTTAACACCAAACTATATCTTCAAAAATTTTCACTAGATATAATCACCAAATTCTATGAACTAGTTATTCTAATTCTATTAAATAAATGTACAATAAACGATTCTTAGTTTCATCAAATTCTAATTGCGATTACTATACCTATCAACGCATGCGCAAAAATTTCTGAACATGTTACAACTTGGTAAATTTTTCAGATATTATTCATATTATTAATCATTAGTTTATATAAATATAATTTTTATATGTTTCTAATATATACTATTGCATAATGATACCAACTAGAAATTCTTTAGTCTCAACAAAATATCCTGCCTTCTAAATCTTGACCTTGACACTAGTCATTTTTAAAAAAATATAAACCTCACGCAATCAAGTGATTATACAATTCTGAGAGAAAATATGATCAGTCATGATAAAAACAGAGACAGTATCGTTACTCGCTGAAGTAATTAAGTTCGATTTAAATTAGCATCGCGCGCACAGAAACGTTTTACTATTATATATAGGAAATGACCGCAGCGCCGAATACAAGCATCAGCAGACCGTGAGCTTTTAATACTGATTACGCATTTCTAACCGATGATATGTAGTTTAAGTTTAAGCTAACTCCAATATCATTCCTACATATGTATGTATATGCATGGTGGATGATAGTTATGCAAGAATTTTTTTGTGTCTAAAATCGGCCGGTCGATTAATATCACTATTGCACATTCCTAAATATGTATTTGAAAGTCAAATTTTCACGTCTATTATAGTCTTTTTACTCCCATGCTTTTTAATGATATAAAATTTGTAACAATTGATCATGATTATTTTATATCATAATTATGAATTCGATTCCTTGGTCAGTGATGACTTAACTATTTCATTGATTTGATCAGTTTTTCATTCAGTGTTTTATTGTTTGTTTGGTTCAATGAATGTAATGTAACATTTACTTTGGTAAGAATTTTTAATACTAATAACTGTTATTCTATTTAAATAGAATTATTTCTAATTTTGTAACTGGGACCTTTTTTGATGTGAATGTTAGCCACGTTGATACTGCAAGTAAAACTCCATATTAGAAATTAATTGAATTTGTTTAGTGTTTATTGTAACTTAGATTAGAAAATAAAGAGCATTTTTCTCACTAATAATTTACTAAGATGTGTGCAGTAGTGAAATAGTATTACTAATATTTTCTTTGTACTTATTTGAACTTCAATTATTCATGTAATTCATCATATTAGTCATTTCGTATAATACTGCAATATAATAAAGTTTATAAAATTATCGTTATTGCATTATTTTTACATCTAGTTAAACATTCTCTCAAAGGTTACTCTGTGAATTACTTCAAAACTAATAAGAGTTAACTTAAAGCTGAATAGCGTTATATATTACTTCCGCTGAAGTATAATTATATAAGTATATTTCGTACGAAATTTTAAATGAATTATATTTTAATTAGTTTATTAAGGGTCAATATTTTATTCGCAGTCATCTCTTAACCAATTTACATTATCAAATTTTGTATTTTAACATTTTAGTCAGAAAATGGAATTCCAAGCATTCGTTAAATATTTATTCATCATTATATCTCTCACCTAAACGACTTTATGAAATTAAAAAATATTGAAATATCTATAATATTATGATAAACTATTTCTCGATCCTTAATGGGTTAATAAGGGTTAATGGGTTATAGTAAGAAAACTATAATTATACTTATTAATTGTTAACTTTTATTAGTCCAGGTATAGAGTTTGCAATTGGTGCATTAGCAGCGGTAGGAGCTGGATTTTTTACGAACCCAGTTGATGTGATAAAAGTACGATTACAATTACAAGGAGAGCTAGAAGCAAGAAACACATACAAAAAAATATATAAAAACACCTTACACGCGGGTTATTTAATTGCAAAACACGAGGGTATAACTGCTTTACAAGCCGGTATCGTACCGGCCCTATATTTTCAAGTTGTGCTCAATGGAATACGGTTAGGCATCTACAATACAGCAAAAAAGTACGACCTAATCACTAATGACAAAGGGGATACTGATATTTTAAAGACTGTTGTACTAACTGGAACTTCTGGCTCTGTTGGAGCTGTTCTTGGTAGTCCGTTCTATATGGTAATTCTTCTTTACTACGTTGTTAATTATTTTGTATGAAAGATGATCCTTAAGTATCAATAATATCATGAGTAATCTATATTAAAATTGATATGTTAATTTATCAAGACACATCGTTGCAGTATTTTAATTAACAATGAGCAATTTTATATTACATTCGTCTTTCTCATCGCAATAGGTAAAAACACAATTACAAGCGCAATCAGCACAAACCATAGCCGTTGGTTATCAGCATAATTATTCAGGAACCTGGAGTGCATTCAAATCTCTCTGGAAAGAAGGTGGGATAGTGGCTTTGTATCGCGGCTGGTATGCGAATATACCACGTGTTTTTGTAGGATCCGCAACGCAGTTAACTACCTTCGGTTTAGCTGCGGATTGGTTACGCTCATTACAAGTGAATATTTGAATAGATATCACGTTCAGAATAGTATAAATGAAAATTACAATATTTCATATTTCTTTTTAAGGTGTTTACAGATCAACCGATATTTCTGACTTTTCTGGCTTCCATAATCGGTGGAAGTTGTGTAGCTCTCACTATGCAACCATTTGATGTCTTAGCAACAAGGCTCTACAATCAACGTGAGTGTAATTTAACAAAAATATTTCGAAAGTAACTTTTGTTGATAGACTTGTAGGACTGATAATTTTATAATTAAACATAGAGACGGACGTAAGCGGAAAAGGTACGTTGTATAACGGACTATTGGATGCGATCATTAAAATATTACGAACAGAAGGACTCTCTGGTTTATATAAAGGAATTTTTCCAACGTGGATGAGAATAGCACCGCACACAGTGCTTTGTTTAGTATTTTATGAAAAATTAGACCAATTATATAACATATTACAAAATTAACAATTGTTTAAATTTGTAAAATATGTAGCAAAGAATTTTATAATTTTTAAACTATCGTATTAAGTATGCTATAGAATAAAAAAATAAAATTTCTTACATAGGCAGTGAAATGTTTTATACTTGAATAACAATTACATATTTAAAAACATTGGTTCGTTTACCGGATACTTAGTGTCAATGTGATCTGACTGTAATTTTCGTTAACAAATGTAAAATCTAACAATTTATCTTTTCATGTATTCGAAAATAATTAAATGATGTAATTATATTAGTAAATCGAATATTTCAAAATTTGTAATTATTTAGATACAGATGTTTAGATAAATGTAGTATTAACAAAATAAAAAATAAAAGTATAATAAATTTCTTATCTAAATTGTAAAAAAATAACCCTTATTAATTAAATATTTACATAAACCTTACAACGAAAAAATTGTAAACCTATCTATTCACTAGAAAGAAGTATTAGACCATATAAAGTACCAGTTTTTAAATTTAACCATGACGGATGGAATTTGGTCTAGAGTTAAATCCTTGACTTATTAATGCTGCTATGTCCATCGTATTCTTTCCTCTAGTCTCAGGTAAGTATATCCTATATAGAATAATATTATATTATTACAGTATATATCGTAAGTAATTACAAATGATTGTATCATTTATAAATTTGATTTTTTACTACATACCTAACAATTTGTCCTAATAATAAAAGAAATACGGCAAATATTAAAAAAGTATATGGTCCCATAATACTTTCTATTGTTGGGAACGTCATGCCTACTATAAAATTTCCACCCCAATTAAAAACACTACCAAGTGCCATAGCTGCTGGTCTAGGACCAACGTCGAATAATTCAGATCCAATGAAGTATGGTATTGGTCCAAGACCAATTCCATAAAATATCACATAAGCCAGAACGGCTATCGTACATATTATTGGCATATGCGATGACAGATGCTGTAAGGATACAAATAATTATTTTACAAGCTAAACTTTCAACTTCTAATAAAAATTATTCTATTCAAAATAATTTTACTTACAGTTAACAAAATCGAAATACATAAAACTACCAAACATCCTAAGCACAAATATATACTAGTAAGGAGGACACCTCTCCTATTCAAAGTTGACATCACTGGTACCGAAGCAAGAGCCATACCAATGTTAGCCACGCCAGTACCAAGAGTAGCATATTGTGCTCCAGTAATGCCAAGTCCAGCATTGATAAATATGGAGTTAGAATAGTAAAATACAACGTTTATACCACTCATCTGTTGACCGAATTGTATTATACAAACTAAAAATACAGGAAGCCTTAGATTTGGATCTTTAAAAATGCGCTTGATAGTCCAAGGTTCCGCTGTTGTTTTTGTTTCTATTTCTTGCTGTAGACTAGAAATTTCTACTTCTAGTAACATTATATCCATTTTACGTATTCTACTGAGTTCTGAAATATTAAAATAGTCTTGAATGTTATTGTGAATATACCAATTACTACAACACTAGTGTTTTTACTAACCATCCAAAGCTTTCTGCTTCTGTTCCTTGATTATATATAAATATTTAGGACTTTCTGGTAAAATAATGCTTGTAAAAACCAAGGCATATATACATAATGGAACAAATGCTCCTAGCATATAATGCCAAGAATTTTCAGTTCCTAAAACTGTATCAAGCCCTGCAATTTGCCCTAAAAATACTCCACATGTAATTCCTAGTTGACATATTACTCCAACTGCACCTCTTAGTCTAAGCGGTGCAATTTCTGACATGTACATTGGTACTATGCTTGTTGCGAAACCTCCAGATAGTCCTGGAAAGATATAAAATTTTCATGTAACAAATAATTTCACATTTTTGAATTTGGTATCCTAAAACTTACCAACAAGTAATCTGCCTGCTAACAAAATTTCGATTGAATTTAATTTGCGTATTAGAAAAAACATTGCAGCTCCTATAATGCCAAATATGTTTCCAACAAACAGTGCTCCTTTTCTTCCATATCTATCTGCTACCCAGCTTGAGAGGAATGAACCAGCTGCCCCTCCAATGAGAAAAATTGAGACAACACTAGACCAAACTATCTTCAGGCCATTTTTGGATACATCCATACCATATCTTTCTCTAATACTTTCATTACAAAATGCATCCACCAGCTACAATTAACATAAATATATTTAATAAATAAATATACTTACAAGTTTCTATAAAACACAAGTTGAGACACTCACATGGGCTGCATTATTTAGTACTCCTATATTAAATCCTGTTGGTACAGCTGAACCTAAGCAGCAGGTAACAGCTGCTAAAGCTAATGTGATGGTCCATCCTCCTGGTACCTAAGAAAAATAAATATTGTCTTGTTTGCTTTTAAAGTGCAAAGTAGAAAGTATTACATATTCATAGATATTTTAAAACAAAATAGCAATTCCTATGTGTCCTGTTCATTAGAAATTAAAGAAAATGCAAATTACAAAACAGTGTGATCATGTTAATGTCACTGGTGATTTATTCATAGTTGTATCACATTAATATGTGAATGTAATAAAATAATGGAATTTAAACGAAAATACAAAAAAATGGTATGTAATGATAACAACACATAGCCAAAAATATATTTGTGAAACATAAAAATCCGTGAAATACCAGCAACACATATTAAGGCACTTTAGCATGTACCATAGGATATGTGATGGTGCAGCACAATAAATCATATGATATAATTTATGTGACCAACGTTATGAGTAATACAATATAAGATACACTGGTAAGTTTGCATTTCTCTTAAAAGAAGGAAAATAAAAAATATATATATAAAACCAGAAAACCATACCACTGAAACAATTAAGCATCATAAGCAATAATGTGTTGCACCTTGGGAGACCAATCAGTGATATAATGGAAAAGCCTGGATGGAATGATGGAATAAAACTCAATAAAACCACACATCACTGGCAAACCTGGAAACTATGTAGACAACCAACCATGCATTACTAAAACTTTATAAAAAGTAGATCTAGATCTAGTCTCAGTTTTTCAATTACACAAATGTGTATATACAAAAATATCTCTTATAGAGAATCTTTTGATGGAGAAATATCAAGAATGGAATTAATAATCAAATGTGGACTTAAAAAATGGATCACAAAATATGAATAGATTGCTTATAAATTATTTTTAAATAATATTCTACTTTCTCTCTCTTGAATGATTTTCATGTCATTAGTTTTTACATAGTGGCTGTTATAAAATTAATGAACTGAATACTTATGAAATATTATTATTATGAAATCACATTAAATGAAACAATATCAAAAGGAATAAAAACAAATTCAAATGAGGTATATGATAACAGAAAACAATTTGACCTTTAAATAAAAGTAAATCTCTGCTTATGTATTTTAATGATAAAGCAATGATAACTGAAGTAATATATAGACTGATTCCAACACATAATTGAGAAAGGTGCTTGTATATCTTGTTCTTTATTTTTTACACACTTTCATATCATTCGTACTTAAGATAAACAAGGGGGCTATATACAAGGATAACATACATAGAACTCAAATGTTTTAATCAAATATTATGAAATGCTCGAGTCTCACATGTTCATTACACTATCTGTGATTGAGATCTTAAATAATCTGTTTCATCAATATACAAATTAAGGATATAGCTTGAAATTCATCTATACATACAAAATCGTTAAATGATGCATGCTTCTATTTCGAATTTCATTTAATGAATTATACTTACTGATCTTTCGTTTAGATTATCCGAATTAGATGGACGATTAGATCGGTCAGGGTCCGTGAGTACTGCGGCATGACTATCTATAATTATGATTAGTTATTATATTTATCATGTTAAAATAAAGTTAGATATACTTTCACTATGAACATGCTACGTTAACGAATAAACGATCAATCTAAATAAATCTAGAAACAAATAGAAACATAAATTTAAGTAAATACCTTGCTGTCTAAAGCAAAAATTTTGTAGAAATAATATTTTATGAAGAGAATAGGTAATGAAATTAGAGCAACTATCGAAAAATTTTGAAAAATATTACCTAACCCTAATGCCATACTTTGTATAACACGTGTCACTGTGTCACTGACACGACTTCACACGATGTCAAAATGGCAAATAATACTAGAAACTTAAAAATGGATTGACAACACGGAACTTTGGCTTCGATTTTGTATACATATGTATCAATATGTACGTAAATGCTATTGTATATAAAAACAGAATGAAGAAACTTTTTATTTTACTTAAGCAATTATTGGTGAGAACGTATACATTTTCTAAGGTAGATGCATCAACCTTAGAGCGGTAGAACAATGTTCAAAAAATGTTTGAAATACGCAAATGTGCACTTTCAGATGTTTAATTGAATCAGTTTTTCCTTGAAAAGTATTACGTAGCTGGTAAATGCGCATTCTACAATCCCACGAATATTAAATAAACTATTGATTTGGAATAATTATTTAATATATAAAGTTCACGAAAGTATTTGAACAATAAAAGAAATCTTTTATGAATATATTATGTATGTTATACGAAACATTTTGACATTTTATTAGTACTATAATGAAATATGATTATCATGATTATATTGGTAAAGTATTCAGACAGTCAATTTTCTATTATTTAATAAGCCTTAATATTCAGTATTACTAGTCATATCACTATTACGCTTATTATATGTATAAGTAGTTATTAATGCTGTATACTAAATAAATAGAGTTTTATTTTATACTGATGATGATGATGATGGCCTTGAATAGCAGTTGGTTTACAAATTTTATAAACTTTTCAATATTGCACATAACATATTACTACAAATATCTATAGTTATTGTGCTGTATACTAATTTTTTATTAAGTATGTTTGTTTGCAGTAAATATCTTGTAACTTCTATATACATTTTCCGATTGGTTTTAAATTGTACCAATATAATTGTGGTAATCATGTCTCGTTATAATGTTAATGAAGTTTCAAAATGTTTTATATGTATACATAGGAAACTTCTTCTGAATATTAGGCGTACGGAAAATTCGTAGTGTAAGAAAAATTTTACTAAAATTAGACTTTTTACCATCTGTATTTTCAAGAACCTTTCCTTCAAAGATAGTTTGCCTTTTTCGGTAACGAATATCCTTTCAATACAGGCTTCTAGAGTATTTTATTTCTTGTCTATGTCTTTTGACAAACTTTCATGAACCACTGTATGCATATATATACATTGCAAATATAATTTGCTTTATATTATTTAATAACAATTGAGTTCCAATATTTGCGTAGAATAAAGTCAATCGATTTATCTGCAATGATATTCAATTGTAATTATAATTCTTCTCAAAATATTCTTCAGAAATAGTCTATTTCTTTAAATAATATCCAATCAATCCATAAATTGTAGATCGTACGATTTGAACGAATGATCATCGATTCTTCTATGACACGATCCTTATTCACGATAAATATGAATGGTATGGAGCGCGGTTTGTGTCTTCTATTTTTAAAAGAGGAATGTCGTCCTTCCTGAAAGTTTGCTTTCTGGATGAAGATATCATTTACCTAATTGCATCATACAAAGAAGGCGGAATTACAAATGTAAATATTGAATTGAGAGACGGTCGACGATATTCAAGCACGTGCATACATTATCTCACATGAAAAGATCCAATGTCAACGAATGAAGTGTATTAAACGCAAAATCGCGACTAAAATATGTTTCAGTATTACATGTACTCATACGCTAGAATTTACAATTTGTCTTTCAGTAACAGAATTTCACGAATTTGTAAAATAAGAAAAAAGTATTGAATAAATTTTTGGAATCCTCTTTTACTCCGTCTTGTAGTTAATACATATTAAATTTGTTAATACATATGAATTTGGCATAAATAATTTGTTATTACTAGACTGCGGATGATTATGCATTGATAGGCTTAAAGCTGCAAAAAGGTATACATATAAAATGTACGTGGTATAATGCTTGTTATCATATTTAGTGAAAGAAAGAAATTTCCATTTCAATTCCATTCCTTTCATTAGGTTTGTAAAAATACGAATATGCATGAACATCTTCAGTTTAGTGATTATACATTACTGCTACATGCAGATTGACAATACTTTCACAACCACTTCATCATTATTTAATTTCAGACATATATTAATTTCAATCGGACAATGAAATGAAAACTAAACCAAAATGTCCAACGCGTAACTAATAAGAATGAATAATTCATCATTACAATGCATGCCAGATTTCAATAAATGATTTTAAATTAACCAACGTTTTATGTTTTTAATGATAAATGATTCATTACCTGATTCATATATGTCCACAAACACATACGGTGTATGAATAGAGAATAAATAAATTAAATAAATAAATATAATTCATTAGCTTTTACATACCTCTATAATCAAGCATGTCTCCCACTTCGGAATCACAACGCATATATGATGATCTGCGTAAAGAAAAACAATTCTTAAAATAACATGTCACAACTTGCATATTCAAATAATTTAAGAAATAGATCACAGACCGTTCAGAATCGAATACCATCGCTGCATTAGTCACTTTCTACACGTTTTTGTCTAAATCTATTTAGTATCTATGTACGTATCAATGGTTTCCGTTTCGCCTTTTTATAGGTTTAGTAAGTGTCGCGTCGATATCACTCAATTATCGAAATTTATCGATTTCGCCAATCGAATTCTCGACAGTTTAAATAAATTTTCGAACATCAACAGATATCAAAGAGTGTCTTCTCTCATTTGAAACAAAACAAGTTGGAAGTTCCCAATTCGTAAAGTAAACGTTTTTGTTTTTCTTTCACCAACGTGATAACGACCAGAATACTTCTTAAATTACTCGCCGATCGCTGCTTGTGCAGAAGCAATGTCACTCTACTTTCTCGGTAATAATGAAATTTTTACACGTTTATAATTTATTTTTATAGAAAGTTTTCATTTATTTCTATTTCAATATTTTTGTCAATTGCATATTTTCAGTGTCACGATGACATCGCAATGTTTAACTACACCCATCAACGATTAAATTATAATATTTTGTACCAAAGAAATTGAAATGAAAGATACATGAGAAGGTAATTAATGCAAGATAAAAAGAAAATTTTGACAAACTTTCTTACTTTCAAATTAAATTCTTATTTCGAAAAAACATTCTTACTTTACAAAAAAGAAATCTCTGAAATTCATCAAAATATATTGTTGTAAATCTATGAAGTTTCTATGAAAAGTTTCAACTAAATTGGTTATTTTGATCATTCTAGTAATTCTAGTCAGTTGTAGATAATTTCATATGTGATTGCATATAATGTAGAGGCATAATGTACATAGTTTAAATGACTTACTAGCCTTTTCTTACAGTAAAGTTATTTTCGATGAACCCGGATCCTAGTATGCACAACTGCTTGTCTACTTCGTTACACTGTTCACGGGGGACTAGCTGAAATGCTGTAAATGATTTCCGAAGTGGGAATCCCCACCATTTTTCTATCCTCTCCTACCGAGTTTATGTTACGTACTTCTTATTTATTCATGTAATTAATTCCAGTCTTGAACAATCGATCCTGTGAGAAATTCTGCGAGAAAAACTTCACTTTCAACGAGCTAATTGGTCAGAATTTTGCCTTGATAATTGGCCGTTGCTATCTATCATTTGAGGAAGTAGTATCTTTATGAAGCAAAATTTCAGTGTTACAATGTATTTCTTTCATTTCTATTGTCCTGAGTCAAGAAAGCCATTTCTTTTTATATAGATGAATTTAGAACTTCGTTATCTCGGGTTGGGTATAGAATACTACTGTTTCATTCTATGTCTTTATTCATTCCACATTAAGATAGGATTATCGCTGCAAATTATTTCTCGCTAACTGACTAGACTAAGTCTCAGCCAGTTAACAAGCCAATATTCCATATAAAATAAACTTTTCTACAGAATCTGAATCGAAGTCAAATCAGAGTCAAGCTATAAAAATCTTTGCCAGAATGAAACTCGTTAATTACTCATTTCTCTCATCTTTCGGGATAAATAATTCATTCGTATAATCCACTTTGTTCTTTATCTTATACTGAAACTTATACTGATAACTTATACAAATTTTATGAAAATTGCGTGTATTTATTATACATACATGTATATATAATGTATAATACATATGTATGTATAATACATAGTGCATACATGCAGTTCCGAGTTTGATTAAAATTGTCTTCCCGAGGAACGTACTGGCAATTTCATGTTCTCTACGTTTGCGCGCGAAAGAAAATTCTATGCACGTCACTCGGAAGAGTTCTTCAGATAATTTACGTCTCTTTCATACGACGATACATGTATGATGGATATATTCATTATGGAAGCGTTCACACGATTCTATAATGAATGCTGTATAATCGGTATCTATCGTACACGTATTATATACGTATATCGCCGTATGAAATAAGACTAACAATTTTTGTTTGTTTATATGCGATTACTTATCTATCATTTCGTTAATGTTTCTTATTTTATTCCAAACATAAAGTTCAAGCTTTAAACGCAACATACGTAATCGATTTTTTAATTACAATGAATTGGATTAGTATATGATATTTATCTCCCGATTCATCGTATGTAATGCCCCATTACATCAATAACGAGTTAGTTAATTCACTAAAGAAAAAAAAGAGTACAAACGTTGGATAGAAAAATTATTCTTTTTTTTTATCAATGTAATGTTTTTATCCGTAGATAGATTTAAAGCAGATGATCTAATCACTATCACTCGTTACAGAGATATGTACTATTATACCATGAAACGGAGAATAAGGCGAATCAGAAAGTGTTATGATAGAATCCTGTTTGATCCTATACAATCACATTGTTGGCAATTGTAACGCGATACAAGAATCAAGGTAAACGCTGTTCTCTTCTTTTTTCTCTAAATTGTATTGTTCTTCCTGAGACATTACGTTTGTGAATTCTTGCCGTACAGTACTTATGCTGGCTGATACGGTCGATCCGAGATTTATGGTCATCCGTGAAAGTGGAACGCAACGTCAATGAATTGTCATCCGTGAATTACTCGCGTGTTTGTCTAAAGTACGTGTATCTCAAGTACAATCCATTCTGAGATTTCGTTCTCCTCTAAGTCCTTGACTAAGCGCTGTTGTTAAAGGATATTTTCCACAGCCACAAAGATTTGTGAAGTCATCTACATCTAATGACCATATCAAGGCGCCACCAAGATTTAAATCTCTTATGAATTTCGTCTGGAAGAAGAGAAGTGAACATCTATGTATTTAGACGATAAGAGTACAACGTTACAACGCAAACATTCTCATGCATCATTCTTGCGTCAATGATTCATAGACGTTAGTTACCTTTTGCATTATACTGGATACATCTTCATAGCTGACCCATTGGTCACCTCTGGTAGCATACGGTCCACTCAGATTCTTCGAATCCTTGATCACGGACCAATCTCTGTTTTTTGCGTTGTTACATATCTGAGAAAATGTTTATTAAAGGAGAAAACATTCGGCTTAACCTCCGGATATAAAAATAAATTAATGTTGCAATCTATGTAAACATGAGAAAATAGAAAAGTTTTCCATAGATAAATCTAATTCGATTGCAATAGCAATTTAAACTAAACACTTACCGCGTATGTTATTTAACTATTTATCATGCAAATATGATAATCTATCGAATCTATCTGATCTATCTAAATAAATTAATTAATCTATCGAATAATAAATTCATACATACCTCGTAATAAGCGAGCATTCCGGCTGATTTGGTGAAGTCTCCTGGATGCCCGGGCCCGGAAACTTGTGAGTTAAGGCCTGGTGTTCCTTTTCCTTGCAATTTTCTCGATAACGTAAAGCTTTGCCCATATGCTGGTATTCCCATTATCAGTTTATTTGATGGCACACCTTGTTCCAGCCAATGGATTATTGTAAAGTTCACGTTCAAGTATTTGGTCTGCTCATCCAGATTACGATAAAGCGGGGCTACGTGACCAGTTTTGTCCTCCCAATAGCCATGATAGTCATAAGTCATAACATTTATCCAATCGAGGTATTTGATTAACGCTGGAACGTCGTAAGCTACGTCGATGACTTCTTTGCTAGCAGAAACACCAGTGGAAAGGAGCAATCCTTTAGGTTTGAAAGTTATGCTTAGTTCCTTTAGCAAGGCTGCAAAAGCTTCCCTATCACTTGATGGTCCACGATTGCAATCAACCTAGAAAATGGTTCATTAATTTATATACAGATAAAGATAAAGCAAAATATGATTAATAATGGCAGAAGAATTTTATAATCTATAAGAATACGAGTGAATCATGAACGACTCACGATAATATAAAACGTAATATAAGCGTAGCTACTTATTTATTTATAGCTTTTTATTTTTTTATTTTTTTATGTGAATTTGAAATGTTTAATTTATTTTTGCACTTCTATGTACTTTTTCGTACCTGCCAGCATACTGGATACTCCCAAAGGAGGTCAAGACCATCAAATCCGCGACTCTGAATATAAAGAGCAGCGTGGCGCGCAAATTTTTTCCGTTCCATCGAATTGTGCGCCAATTCGCTGTACTTATTATCTGTAGATTCATCCCAGCCACCCAAACCAAGCAAAACCTTCAGTCCAGTTTTGCTTTTAATATCCGCTATTTTACTAAGAAATTCCTTCTGTCTAGCAGCCTGTGGATTTTGTATAGTTAATCGTTCCGGATCCAACTTCGCGAGGCCGTAAACTATATGAGTACACAAATCTAGATCAATGTCTTCTGGTAGGAATTGTCCTACCCCAGGCCGCTTTCGCGCCCAGTTCATCACATAACAAATCATTTTTTTCTTGTTATTCTCCTGGTCAGAGATTAATGGCAATAACTCGTTCGACTGCAAATTAAAAAGCGAAATTATGTCATTATGCAGCTTAATTTTGGAAGAAAGAGGAGAGTTTCGTGCAAAACACGACCTTAATGAAACATTGATTCACCAAGGCCCTTTAAGATTGTAAAACTCTTACTTGTCGCTGAGAATCCTGGCATTTGGTGTTCTCAGGCCAGTCGCAACGATTCTCGTTCCAATACAGACCAGGAGGACAAGAGTGTTCAGTAAGCCTTCCAAAATTACATAAAAAGTATTTAGAGCAATCTTTCTTATGGGGAACAAATACACGACCGCCGCAGTCGTCTGGTGAACCACCTATTATTGGCGGCTCGGCTTCTATTTCAATAGTATCATCAATATCAGAATCCGGATCCGCGGTTGTAGACGTTGGTGGCAAGTACGTTGGTTTAGTAGAAGTAGTAGGTTCCCAACTTGGTCGTTCAGTAGTCGTAGATTCCATGGTGGATTCTCCAGCGTCAATCGTCAGAAATTCTGTTTTTAAAATATTATTAAATTTATTTCGATCTTTTGAATATATCTATAAATGAATCTTCATCTTCTAGAATATTTACCATTCGTTACTGGACACAATGGACCTTTGGGATAATTTCTTAGAACCCTGTTCATGGTTCTTAGAAGCGGGCTAGGCTCACAGCCACATCTGTTCTTGAAATCGTCCAAATCGAGAGCCCACACCATGCCGCCGCCCAAATCAAGATCCTTTATTAATTCCGCCTTCAGTTTAATTTGCCTGGTATCGTCAAAGCTGACCCACTGATCACCTTTATATGCGTAGGGACCGATACGTCGTTGTTTGTCTTGGATCACGGTCCAACCCTTCTTTAATGTCCTTTCGCATATCTATAATTATTTAAGACCATGATATTATATCAATATTTATTAAAAGAAAGAGAGAGGGAGAGAGAAAAATAAGAAATTAGGAAAGTAGAATACTTACTTCGTAATAAGACAGGAAACCTCTGGCTCTTGTTGCTTCGCCGGCTTCACCGCCGCCATAAGTCGGTGCATTTAATCCTCTCTCACTTCTTTCTGCCAAGGAGAAAGACTGACCGTACAGTGGTGCTCCCATTACAAGCTTTTTCGCTGGTGCACCTTTCTCCATCCAATAATGAATTGAAAAGTTCTATACAATTATTAAAATAATATTTAAAAAAATTATATGCAGACGTTCAGAATATTTTATAAAAATTATATGTAATTTTTTGTATGAAAAACATGGATAAGAATTTTTCGTTTTTATTACAGTTCGTTTCTTAAAAAATTAATAAGATTCAGATGTAAACAGATACGTATCCATCGTTAATGGTTTTAAGTTCTGACGTGCACTTACCGCGTTAAAAGTTGGCTCCCAATCATTGGGCAGTCGATACAGTGGCGCCACGTGACCGGTTTTCTTGTCCCATTGACCATGGTAGTCATACGTCATTACAGATATCCAGTCTAAGTATTTCGCCAAGCTTGGTACGTCATAGCCTGTGTCAATGACTCGTTTGCTCGGAGAAACCGCGGCGGATAACAGTAAATTTCTTGGTTTGAATTGTTCGCTCAACTCCTTCACTAAACTAGCGAATCCTTCTTTATCTGTAGCTGGACCTTTTTTACAATCGACCTAAAATTTATTTATCGACATATCACTTTTTACTAATCGAACAATCAGATCGAAGATTATAAATGAATAAACGCGAGTCTATTACCTGCCAGCATACTGGATACTCCCAATCTAAATCCAAGCCTTCAAACTCGTATTTTTCGATAAATTGGATCACATTCGTGACGAATCTTTGTCTAGCTGATGGTGAATTCACCAAACGACTGTATTTGTTACCTGCTGAATCATTCCATCCTCCAATAGCCATTAATACCTTTATTCCCTTCGATTTTAAAGCCGCGACCCTTTCGTAGAACTCTAGAAATGATAATACAATGATACATGGAGAAAAAGGAAAAATTGTATGGAATGTATCTCGATATTTACTGTTATCTATATCAGCCCATGAATCATGTGGTTTAATCGTCAACTGCGATCCATCGAGTACTGCGAAACCATATAGAACATGAGTACACAGATCAGGGTCTATATCTTCTGGCAAGAACTTTCCTCCTTCTTGACGATACCAGGCCCAATTTGTAAAATAACAAATCATTTTGAATTTATCGTCAGGTTGCAGTTGATCCCTCGACGTTGAAGATGGCACTGGTGTCTTAACAGTGGTGGATGCTACCGTGGGCGCCATCGGACCTTGATCTAAATCATCCACTGTAATCGGTGGCTTCTCAACTATGAAAGTAACCCAAAATAAAAAAAAATATATATATATAAACCTAAAACTGAAGACAAAAATGAACAGCTAGACATTAATTGAATAAAAATTAATTACGTTCTTCATCTTTGTTGGGAGGACTAGCTAAAACTTTTTGAAGAGTATGCATCAACGGATGCGGTCCTTCGCCGCAGCGTCCCCGGAAATCATCGAGATCCAACGCCCACACCATTCCACCACCAAGACCCATGTCCCTAACATACTCAGCTTTCCGTCGAATCATGTCAGCGTCGTCGAAGCTCACCCACTGAGTGCCCTTATATGCATAGGGACCCATTCTGTGTCCTGAATCTTGAACGACGTTCCATCCACGGTTCCGAATCCTATCGCAAATCTCGTAATAAGACAAGAATCCTGCAGCTCTAGTAAATTCACCTGCTTGACCAGCACTAGCTGGCACATTTAATCCTGTACCTGCGTTACGGTCGTTTATGGAGAACGACTGTCCGTACAATGGCATTCCTGTTATTGGGATAAGTCAGTTAGATGAATATTTAATTCGTATTTTTATAATTAAGCTGCGAATTTTTATGGCATTTATAAGAAATTTAAAAGTGCGAGATTGCACATAATATACAAAGATATAAAAAATATCAAAAGTAAAGTACTCTTTATAATATTTAATAGTTGAAATATAATACGATTAATATAAACAAAAATATAAAATTGTATAAAAATCCGCAGTCTACTTATAATATAATATTATAAAATAAGAAATAAATACCCATAACGATGTTTCTACGAGGAGCTCCCTTAGCGATCCAATAATTGATGGAATAATTTGCGTTGAAGTAATAATAGTCATCGTCAGGATGGTAGTAGAGCGGCGCTACGTGGCCAGTTTTCTTGTCCCATTGACCATGGAAATCGTAAGTCATCACTGCAATCCAGTCCAAATATTTAGCGAGTGCTGGAACATCGTAGCCTTTGTCGATCACTTGCTTGCTCGGCGAAACCGCCGAACTGAGTAATAATCCTCTGGGTCTCAATTCGTTGCTCAGTTCTTTAAGCAAATCTGCGAAGCCTTGTTTATCTGAAGATGGACCTTTATTGCAGTCAACCTAAGATATATGTAATGTTCAGTAATTTTTATATACTTATGTAAGGAGTTAGAATATTTATGTATATTTTATACGATATACATTATGCATGTTCATGTATATCTATTAATGTTGATATGCACGTACTTGCCAGCAAACTGGGTATTCCCAATCCAAGTCAAGCCCATCGAAATCGTATTTTTCCAGGAATTGGATTGCTTGTTCAATGAACCTTTTCCTAGCAGTAGGATTATTCACTAGACGACTGTATTTATCTCCAGCTGAATCGTTCCAACCTCCCAGAGCGAGAGATACTTTCAACCCACGTTTCTTGTACGCGACTACGCGTTCGTAAAAATCTGTTCGACATAGATTTACATTTATATTTACACTCTGCGTTTGAGAATGTCAATATGTTTTTAACAAATAACTTACGATTGTCGTAATCCGCCCAGGAGTCGTGAGCCTTGATGATTAGGTCTGAATAATCCAAAACAGCAAATCCGTAAACGATATGGGTACAGAGGGTGTGATCGATATGTTCAGGAAGATAACGACCGACCCCTCTTCGATACCAGGCCCAATTCGTGAAGTAACACACGATCTAACAATGAAGAAATAAGTGATCAGACACAAAATATCCAAAGTACAGTACTTGTTATAATACTAGTTATTATTATTAATATTAATATTATTAATATAATATTAGTTATTATTATTGTTATTATTATTAATAAGGGGAAAGAAATTTCTGCCTAGGTCCTATTCTTTTAGTCGTATTTATAAAAAAATGAATTTGCATAACTGTCAGCAGTTTAATTACGATAATGATTTTACTTTGTAATGGCCAGACAATGGAGAAACTTTGTCAGCATCTATCACGGCTGATGGCAAAGTGGTCGTAGCTTGAGTGGTGCTTGCTACCCAAGGCTTTTCAGTACTCGTTGGATGATTAATTGGCTTATCGCTAGGTGTGTTGGAATCTTGATTATCTGTTGATACAGAGTTATCTTGACAATTAGCTCTAGATGGCCAGTCGCATATTCGAGTTCTCTCATTAAAGTGCAATCCTGGAGCGCAACGGAATACTTCGTAGCGACCCCATAAACATGCTTGGAAGCTTTCGCAATCTCCTGGAACGCCAGTGTAACTATCAGGCGTACACGACTAAAAGAAAACAGTAAAAAATATTCCGAGTTACTTCGATAACTTTGCGACTTGTAATTTTAATGATATTAATAATTTTAATAATAGTTTACTTACATTTGACTTGGTACCTCCTGCGACCAACGAGGCTGTTTTCTTCGGCTTCTCGATGCAAGGATTCTTGAAAGCCCAGTCGCACATGCCCTTCTCCTTGTTCCAGTTCAATCCTGGTCCACATTGTTGAGAAATTAAATTTCCATTCACGCAGATATGGAAACCTGTGCAGGAATCTGGATAAGAGTAATATTCGCCGTGTACACAATTTTTTGGCGGCTTTCCGGTCGAAGCTTCCATAATTGGTTTTTGGGTGATAGGTTTGGGTGAAGAAGGTATGAATGACGTAGTTGGTTTTTTCGTAGTGGTGGTTCTCATGGTGGTCCATGATGGTTTTTGAGTCACAGAACCTATTTCAAACAGAAGTACGAGATGTTAAAATTTACCACAAAGTACTTTTAGAATTAGCAATTTCTTTGTTCTATGTTTATGAACGTATTTATACCGAACGGTCGCGAAATTTTGTACACTTGCATCAAAGTGGGATTTACTGAGATTAGAATGAGAATTATGTGATTAACGTAAATCATCTTTTGACCAGACAACGAGAAGAAAGACACGAACAGTGCAGAACTCTCGCTGACACTGAGCATCGCATACGAATCGAATTGATTACAAAGGGAAGATACTTGCCTGGAGGCGGCGATTGCAAAACTAGTAGAAAGATGTATGCAGAAATGAAAATGTTTACTGATATTGCACGGGAATAAACAGGTTTGCGTTATTCCTAATGAACCGATGCGTCTGTCGATGACAACGTCTCAAGAAGTTACGTAGAAAGATACATTGTATAATTATCAGAGAACATTGATAATAGAGTAAGTTGAATCTTTTATATGTAACATAATATACATTTCTTAAAGAGTCAATATTGTCAGCTTTAAAAAATAGAAACCAATTGACCAAGGAATAAAGTATTTGATTAACAAGAAATATATTCATCGTTCAAATATCAGAAAATTTTAATGTCATTAGGGATACCTTTACGCAAGAAGTTATTCTGGTAGCTAAGCTTCTTTCGCTTTATTAAATTGAATAGTTTTCTTTGATGAATAAATGCATATGATAAGAATGGGAAAACTTACCTGTCTCTGCTTGACATTTCGCCGCAGCTGGCCAATCGCAAATGCGTCGTCTCGCGTCCCAGTGCAATCCTGGTGCGCATTGTTCGCGTTGCAATTCACCAAGCACGCATCTAAAGTAGCTGTTGCAGTTATCAGGATCTGGCACGTATTCTCCTACCATACACGGCTGTTCTGGTTTTGAGGAGTCTGTTGGTTTCTCTATGCCTTGCGTAGCTTCTGTTGTTAATTGCTCCGGTGCTCTACAATTATTTTATGGTAAAAGGTATAATAAAAAATACATACTTATTAATTATAAATAATATATTTAGTATATAGTACTTGGTTGAAGTCCATGTTGAAGAAGCAGTGCTAGTTGACTGAGTCCACCAGACCGTGGTACTACTTTTAGTCGTTGACTCTGGTCGTTTGCTTGGTTTCCAAGTCCAAGTGGGCCAAGTAGTAGTTGTGTGATGATTGTCTGTACTCGGTTTTTCAGTCCACATTGGCCACGTGGTTGGCTTTGCCATTGGCGTCGTTGGTCGATGAGTGTCTCCCACTGCGTCACTGTGAGTCGTCAACGTTGGAGGTTGTGGTGTAACTGGTTCTGGTGGCCGTCCGCATCCTTCGGAAGCTTTATTCTTTAAACGACCTACAATTTAACATACACATGTCTACTTTTCTGGTACTCGAGGTTTATATTTCGATTTCAAGATGATTCGTGAATCAACCAATTCACCTAGTGCACGATTTATGCTCTTCAATAGTGGGAAGGATTCCGAACAACAGCGATTTAAAAAGTCGTCCAAGTCCACTGTCCACAGTGTTGCACCCCCATAACCACGTTTTAAAATGTATTCTCCTTTCGCGAAAACGCTCTCCTGATTGTCGTAGCCTACCCACTGGTCTCTGCGGTACGCACTTGGCCCTAAAATAGAACATTTTGGGTCAAAAGATAGATATTTTCGTTCTTCTTTTGGCTTTTTACCTAATCCTGTCTCCCAGCCCTTGTTCTTGATTCTGTCGCAAACTTCGTAATAGGCCAGCATCCCAGGTTGTTTGGTAAATTCTCCAGCAGTTCCAGGTCCAGTGGCAGGATCTCCAAGATTTGTTAAATTCTCACTAGACAGTCGATAAGCTTGTCCATATAAAGGTATGCCTACCAAAAGTTTCGATTTGTCCGCTCCAAGATTTATCAAGTACTCCATCGTGGAATTCTAAAAAAAATTTGATAATAAATTCTTCTTGTTCCACAGAATGTATTTTGTTGCAAAACTTACGACATTATAGTATGGATTGATGTCGTCAGTATTTCCAAATAAGGGAGACAAGTGACCCGTTTTTGCCTCCCAAGCACCGTGATAATCATACGTCATCACTGATATGAAATCCACCATTTCCGAAATTTCACGGACTTCATAGGCTCTGTCGATCACTTCTTTATAACCTGAGAATGCTACGGCTAACGTAAGTCTCGGTTCCTGTTGATCGAACCCTTTTCTCAGTTCCTGGATTAATTTGGTGAAATTGGGCTTGTCGGAATCGGGTCCCTTTCTGCAATTACTTTGCCAACATTTTGGATAGTTCCATTCGAAGGATAGGCCGTCGAAGTTGTGCTTCTTCAAGAAGTTTATCGTAGCTGCGACGAATTTGCGACGTGCAACGCTACTACTTATCAAACGAGAATATTTGTCACCAGTGCTGTCTGTCCAGCCTCCGATGGCTAAGAGCACTTTTGATCCTTTGGTCTTCGTCACTCGCTCATATAAATCTGAAAATATTTATTTTTTATTTAAGAAAGATAAAGAATTGAATTCGTCTTACTCAAAGCAAGCAAAATGTTTGATTTGCAATTTTTTTTTTAAATTATATATATAAATATAAAACAATTCTTTACTAGAATTTCTTACATAAAACCTTATCATTCTGATTTCTTTTAATATTGATATTAATATGATTTAATATAATTACTGTGTTCTATGTCGATCCAAGGATCTAACGGTTGGATGAGCAATGTGTCTGGATTCAATCCAGCGAACGCATAGATTATATCGGTGCATAGGCGGGAGTCTAATCGTTCTGGAGCGAACAGTCCATCTCCTTTACGATAGAGCGACCACGAAGTTATGTAGCAGACTACACGGGGACCTTTCTTCGGGGAAATCTCTAAATTTTGAAAAGCTTGCGTTTCCCTTATCTCAGTCTGGTAATGATTTCCTTGCATTTTATCGAATTGTACTGGTTTACAAATGTTCGAATTCGCTTTTACGCAACGGCCATTAATGGAATCGAAGAATCTTCCTGGTCCGCACTGACCTCGATATCGCACTCCTATGTCCATACGAAGATATGAATAATATAATTATCAAACTGATTTTAAAATTAACAAAAAATTTTCTGAGAAAAGAATTATAAAATGAATGGATTCGTTTACCATTGTGACAGGAATAGAATCCTGAGCAATTTTCTGGATCACTAGATAGACCATCAGTAGAACATTCGTTCAGTTCTACCTCATCATACAAGCCTATCGATTCGGTTGCAGCGTTCAACATAGGCCACGAATTACCGCAAATGCCCTGAAAATATATATTAAATGTATCGTATAATAATATTCGTGTGTTTTAATTGTGTAATAAAAATAGCATGATATTAACTTGAAAATCGTCCAAATCAAGAGACCATAAAGAAACTCCACCGAGTCTGACTGATCTAACGTAAGCCACTTTGATTTTCACCGACAATGGATCCTCGTAACCAACCCACTGGTCACCACGTTTTATGTATGGCCCTTCCTCGTCTCTCCCAGAGGTCCACAATCCATCTTCCAATTTCTCACAGATCTATAGATAATAATAAGAAAGTGCAAAGAGATATAGCTTATAGTAGTCTTTTTTAGGTAAGATACATCTATTAATAATTACTTCATAGTAAGCCATTCTTCCATTTTTCTGCTTGGTATAAACATCTTCAATCCCCGGCCCGATAATAGGTGCACCAGTGTCCGTAAAATTTCCAAATTTTAAAGTATATCCTTGTCCAAATACAGGTAAGCCAAGAACAATTTTCGATCTGTGCTCTGTCGGGATTTGATCGATCCATTTATTCGTCACTCGAGCAACATACTTCAATGGTGCGGGATGAAGAGCCAATTTTTCTCTTCTGAACACAGGATTGTCTCTCCAAGCTTTCAGAAGAACTAAATCGGCTGCAGAAGTGATTTCCTGATCCACCGGATCGTCTGGCTTTTGAACGACCGCGAGAATATATTCTCGATCAGCGAAAAGTTTCTTAATCGTTCTCAACAAGAGTTTCAAATCATTGAAGCGATCTGGCGAACCATCCCAATCGATTTCAACGCCGTCGAAGTCATGCGCTTCGAGAAAACTTAAGATGGATTTTCCAAATTTTTCACAGTGCAGGGTGCAATGGTTCTTAGTCACTTCAGAAAACAGTTTCCCCCGATTTGGGGCCGTGATCGAGACGAGCACTCGCAATGCTGGATCCCTCGATCGATGTCCCGTTACTGCCTTATATCCACCTATTCGAATTGATGGAATAAATTAACGGGACTCGCGATTTCAACTATATATTCATTCTTTACTAGCGAATTAACGGAGTTTGATCACTTTACCCTTGATCTCGTCATATTCGCGGTCCCTTGAGACGACAACCAGCTCTTCTGGATCTGAAAATAGGAAAATTATTCGCTATTTACTTGTTCTACCATTAATAGCGCTGTGTTAATTAGTTATAAATATGCATTGATTACTAAATAGTAATATTATATATCTATAATAGCTACAAAAAGCGTTTCCTTTATCAGGATCTATATTCCATTTTTATCATCATTATGTTTTTGTAGTCATACGAAAGTATTACCGAATGATACGAAATTTAATATATTTAGACCTAATTAATTAGCGTGTAAATGCTATAATAAATAGATATTATGTATAAATATATTATACATAATATTATAATAATATATTATATTATACAATGTATTATGAATAAATATATGTATACATCATTACTACAATTTACAAGTGAATAGTATTATCAATTGCTTTATTAATTATCTTAGTCAAAAGACGAAATACCCAAAGTGGCAGCAATATAAATCAGATGGCTACATCGATGGTCCGGCACGGATTGGGGAAACAAAGAGAACGGCTCTATCCTGTGAACCGCGCTGGAGTCCAAATGGCATACCACTTTTGGATTAATGATTTGCTCGGTCCTTGTTAAAGTCGGTGGTGCTAATGGCTCGATCCAGATGGACTCGTGGTCGAAATTACCGAAGAAAGGAGCTTCCCGATGTTCCACGGCGTCCCTTAAAGGTACTCGGCCCCTAAACCAATATTAATCATCCTTTGTTAATTATCCAATGGACAAACAGTTAACCAGAAACATCGAGTTTGCAACTTCGACGAGCAATCGTCAATAAATTAATCGTGGAATGGCAAGTACAAGGTGAATGCCGATTCTTTGCAAATGAAATTCCATATCGAAGAAGAACGCGCTTATGAAACAAGATATGTAATATGTATTTTTTATGGCAATACTAACTGCGAGGAATCTTGTAGAGGTAGACTGACGACTTGAAAGCCGATCTTGTTTGCGGGCAACGCTTCGACCGCGTCACGCAGAGGAAATCTCTCCGATCCGTATTCAGCATGGGTGATGGAAGGATCCATCAACGGGTTCTCGATCATCGGAGGACCTTCGACGGCGCCTCGTTGAAACGAAGGCAGACTGATGATTTCTGCATCTGCTTCTCTTTCGATAGGATCCAATGGGGGTGGTTGTAATATGTCAGGAATAGATTTTAAATAGGATGGTCCTGCGGCCGCTGAGACCACGAGGAGCAGGATCAGCCAAGGAATCATCGCTGAAAGGAAAAAAGTGATGAATACGATATCTTCCTAGCTGCTGACATAAAATCGTAGCTTTTAAAACTATACAGTAGAATTGCATATGCTGGAACGAAATTGTAGTTGTTGTCCGATTAACTGAATCTTTTCTGAAAAATAATAAGTAAAATTAGAGAAGCTCCTAACACATGAACTCCGATTATTATATAAACTGTCTTCCAACAAATTCAGATAAATGGAATTCTGCTGCAACCGGTAGTTATAGATATGATATTATTAATTTTCGAATTTCTATCTTAGTGACTTAGTCGTTAACCATGTACGTTTGTATCAAGCAACTCTAGTTTCTTTTTAACAGAAGACAACCATCAATTGTAAAAGTATTCGCGTGGAGAGGTACAAGCTTAGTTTGAATGATCGACGGATAAATTAGCAACGACATCGATTAAACTTGACAACGTATCTGACAAGTACAAAACGTGGTAATTAACGAGTACAGATACTTTACGCGTGAATTATCGGGTGCTAAATGCAGGCTAGGCGATTTATCCAGACGCAGTTTTACAACGTACGTATCTACATGTTGATCGGTAAACCTGTCCTGCGCTCAAGACACTGAAAAATAATATAGAACGAAATGTGCTCCGCATTATAAGGGCTCTGACTGCTGCGATAATTGCTCTTCGGCGAGCTCAGTCGATCACGGTACGTTGAAAAACGACCATTCTTCAAGCGCTAATATATACGATATCCTTAAAGGGCATCTTTCTTGGCTTTCTGGAATGCTAACGAGCTCGGAATGGAAGTTTTTATATAAAACTATATATAATCATACATACTTAGATATCTGATAATTAATAGCGAAGTATATATTGTAAGTCTTGAAGATTCCATAAGAATATGAAAAAGTCCATTTCTCTTGATTTTTTTACTTTTATGTCATTTTAGTGGCTAGAAAAGAAGTACTTTAATATGAAATAGTTGAAGAAAGGAATAATCCCATAGATTCGAAGATATAAGCTTTTTCAAAATACGTGGTGGACTTACAATATCTTGTGAGAAACGAATAACGTTAGTTGAACTTAATTAATATCGGCCTGTATAATTAATGTTATCGATATATTCAAGATAAAAACACATATTTAGTTCTAGATCGAATGCAAAGATAGTTGTGATGCGAAAACGTTTATGGAATCTCTCTTCTATCAAAGACAAGAAATATGATTTATCGTGCTTTTCTGTGGTTCGCACATTTAACGTTTAAAATCGCCACGGAGAAACGTAATGAGAAGTATACTTTTCTATTAGTAAATTTCACACGAGTCCACTTTATCTTCGTCGCCAAGTAAATTTAATATTTCTTTTGCAGAAGAATCCTTTTGCAGAAGAAGGAACGATCGTAAGGAAGAAAACAAATAAACGTGAGATTTTTCATGGAATTTAATCTAGACAGTAACCTTGATATTCATGTACTTTTACTTAAACCAGCTTGCTTGATAACTGCATGACGAATCGTCGGACATGGGGGACATGCGTATAACAATATGAACCGCAAAATCGAAATTTATGCGAACACCGTGAGCTGATTCACTCGAGGACAAAGACACGCGCCGCTACGTGAATCTTCGCGATGGTGTTTAGTCATTAAAAATGCGACGCTCGTAGGTGGAAGCGACCGCAAGGAGGACAATGTTTGCTAGCCAGTCTTCAACTACCACTCTTCCGATACAACAAATATCAATGACAATACCTTCGATGACAAGCCATTTATCATACATTTCAGCGGTCTCGTATTCTTTTACGTACTTTACAACTAAACAACTTTACAACTGAATTCGAACAGATTCGCAACATTTTCAAGAATTCATTAGTTTCTAATACGGGTTTAGACGAGATAAAAATTGTAAAATATCGAACGATACTAAAAAAATATATATATATATAAGTCAATCGATCGATGTTTAACGAGAATCAAACTGCTTTAACGACTACTTAATAGACTGAATATTACATCGTCTTCTTTTTTTTTTTTTAGTTTATCACCGAGAAACGCGTTCCAGTGGTAGTAAATTATGGTCGCACGCATATAGAGATGTAATTTTCTGCGGATAATAACGGACCCGTGTAAATTACAGGGAAGACGCAAACTCGTGAAAAAGTTGAAATTTACATTCTGAAAGCAACGTGTCTCGAAAACTCAACAACTGCGACCTAGAACATCAATAATTTTCTTCGTCGCGAGAAAACAACTATATTTTTATCTGATAAAAAATATACATCGGGTAATCTCGTTATAACATATATCTAATAAGAATCAAACAAATTTAATTAAGAAAACGGACGAACCTTGGCGTAAGCGAGTAACAAAGGGACGTTGTGCAGCAGAAGGTGTCCAGGTTGCGGGCGCTCTACGAACTGGCCGATCCGAAGACGCGTGAATGGCAGCCGATTCTACTGCACTGACCGATGATGATTGAGAAGCCGTGACCGGGCCCCTCCGGACAACTACTCCGTCAGGTCGTTCGCGATGAATTTTTCAAAGCGCACCACCCGCTTCGCGGGGAGGGCTAACTTGCATGAATCTGGTATTCTGAACGCGCGGGGACGCCCATATATACCTACTCCATCGCCTAGGGACCCCGCGGCTCCCGCACCCTACGCGGAGACCCTGTCTCCGACGTCCTTGACCACGAAGAACATGACAGTGTACGTACACCAATTCTCAACGCGGCGCGATACGCCTTGTCTCGAAGCAACGACACACCGTCCAGCGATTTTGTGTGCGTGATCCTGCACCTTAACTTGCATCTCGACGGTTTCGTAGCTTCTAATCTCGATATATATGACTTTATCTTTCCCCGCCACATACGTATAGCCATTTTCGTTCCTCTTTTAACCCTTATCTCGTGCAATAGTTTCGTGAAATGAATCCGATTAGCAGTAAAGCCTTTTTCGATGATGCTTTATCGAATGAAACGAATGCTTTAAGTCTCTCATTAGAACTCGGATATAGGTTGTTTTAAAAAGATACGCGCGTATACGTAATTTACTGTTTTCTTTTTCTATTTAATTATTATTCGTCGTATATAAGGGAAATTTAATGATAATGTTACGATGTACATGTATTTTGGAAGTAACACGACTCGATCAAGGAGAAATCATTTCGTTTAAAAAATTATTTGCTAAATACATAATATTGCATAAAAAGAATCGACGTTAACAAACGATAGTCTACAAGTATTATTTTTGTAATTTTCCATGCTTGGTCCTGGAAATACTCCTTTGGTATTCTTTTAACTAAATTATTTTGGGTTCTGACACTTCCGAAGTAGATATGCGATATACATCCTACTCTTCACAATTCGCATATCGCTTTACGACTGCGATAGAATTGCTTATGCCGGAAATTGGAATTGAATGAACTTACAATTTATAACTGCGTCCGTTCCGCTCCATTGCGACGCGTTAACTGCTGCAAAAAAAGTACGACGATTCCCAGTAGATCACTAAATTAGTGCATTGTGATAAACAAGTGCATTATCAGTTCGAGTACAAGTGGAAGTGTTATCGTATCGTGTCCGCGCAACAATATCCCATGCAGTAGTGTTTTGGTTTGCGCTAGGGCTGATTAGTATGATACTGTGTCTCTAGGATAGTGCGATCCGTTACGAATGCCATACTCGTTCTCTGTTTAGTACACCTTGGTTTCAATGATACTGGAAACCCGTTGCCGTGAATGCTTCCGCCACGAAGCTTACGATCGTAATTTGCAAATTTATTATCGACGGGACAGCGTGTGCCAGATATCGAAATACCTACATATACCCGGGAAAAAATTCAACTCGACTCTCTTTGCAATTCTTTTTTTTTTCTTTTCTTCTTTTTAATTAAGCTAGACACGAGTTTTTGAATAACACAAAATATTTCTTTTAATAACCTGGTAGCGAGAAATATGTCTTCGTTACGTTACAATCCTTCAGTCGCGACCTCCTGGTATGTAAGTTGAGAAAAACAAATTTTATTAATTCCACGAATCGATGAATTTCTCGTTGTTATAGGTTTCGCGTGTTAGATAAAAGTCCGGGCGATAAAACGGCAGAACGGCAGGAAAAAAAGGATAACGTCGATAGGATCGTTAAGAAATGAAGGCTTCCAAACCTTTGTGTCGAGTTTAGTGGCGAACAAAGAAAAAGTAGCGAGTTGGAAGCCAAGCAAAGAAGAGACTCGTCCCATTGGAGAATTTGGGAATTGATTGTAGAGGCACAGGTATCCCCAAGAATCCTAAAAATAAGGCACTTTATGGAATAGCCGATTCGCCTTGAACTTGCAACCGGTTGTTTTATCGGCTTGTTTGCTTTCTAATGGCGAAAAGAAGAGAAAAAGAGTCGAAGATCATTTACGCTAAAACCAAAATTCAAGTAACGAACGTACGGGCTTCCAGCTCGTCGATCCGCGATTAGATTCGGTGAAAGACGAGAGAAGGTGACGTTTCTTGATGAAACGAGAGAACAAAAGTGGAAGAACGGAGACAGATGCGTAGCTACGAGGAGTTAGACGGGACAAGTATTCAAATTTCAGAATGCCAATCGATTAATTGTTCTTCGTTCCCCAAACGAATTCGGCGTGAAAGATCCAGTTTGCGTTCGAGGACCAGGGGCCAGAACGACGGGAACGGATTATTGACGTAGTCTTTGAAGTTCATTGGCATCGGGAAGTCAAATGTGTTTCGATACAGGTTGTATGAGTTTTTCGTACGTAAAACCTGTTAAAGCGCTTTAACGGCTAAACGGAATGCATAATTAAGTCACACGGCAAGAAACGTCGTATGACAAAACTGTATATATGATAGATACAAAATTCGACACAGACGTGCCGTCGTCCCTCTTACAAGGATTCTTATCTTCTATCTAGCCGCGAGATACGATCGATAGAGCGCTGGTTTCACGAAAAAAATAATAGAAATTGAAAACTTGAGAAAGGGAAAGTATCGAGGATGACCAACGAAATTTGACGTGATTCCATGATTCTTCGGGAGCCTTGACCCAATAGAATAATACATTGTCTCATCTAACTAATAGAAACCATTAATGCATCTTTCCTCCTAGAAATCTCATCTTGGACGATCGTTTAATATTTTGCCACGGATATGTACACGAGAAAGCTATTAACAGGAGGCCAATAGATAATTCGGGAGGCCAAAACGTCTGTTTCGTTTGGACCGTGTCCCGATGTTTCTAATTACATCGCCTATGTGATTTACACAACACGTGTTGGAAAGGAGTGGAATCCTTGGGAAAGCCACGAGAATCCATTCGTCAATTAAAGTTACGATACTTGTAGCGAAGAAATCAAACAGCTTTTAATTACATCATCAGTGGTGTTAATTTCATGATTATTCGACGAATTCGAGTTACAGACGCGAAGTGAAAGAAAAGACAGAGTTCTACAAAAGAGATTTCTAGGGATAGGGATAAATAGCTAAAGAAGATTGCTTGGTGATTTTCAAAGAACCGACGCAACGTATAAGGCAAGTCTCACGTATGAGGAAAACTGAATTGTAACATGATCGACACGCGACACATGCCTTCAAGTTTGGATTGAAGGGTCTTAAGAAAGAATCAAGGCCACGGTACCAGTCTCAAGCCAGCTTTCTGCCGGTTGCTGGTTAGTGACCCACACCTATCCCAGGTTACAAAGATTTCGATTATCGTGTATGGACTCTTGGAACTCTAGGCTCTCTTCCTCTCCTTCCTCTTTCCTTCTCTTTCTTTTACTTTTTCGTTTTCCTTTGTCCTCACATTCTTCCCCTCTATTCGTAACTGCCCAACTGCGAAGGATATCGAACCTATCTTCGTTATTTATCGCTCTTCATCTTCGTGTAGGCGTCTCATGAATAAATACAATTCCTTAATTATTGGAACTGTATAATAAGATTGCATTACTTTACGATTCTGATTTATTACGTATTTCGTTTCGATCTTTATATGTTTCATGTACGAAATTACAACGTAATTGTTCAATTCGTTCAAATAGAACATCCTTCTGAAGTTTCGTCTTTTAGGAATTAACGAAAGTTTCCTCTTGTTCTTCCGCAAAGGGAAGCGAGAATACGAGAAATCACACGAAACGCCGTTAACGAGACAAACACAAAAGATATTACCATATATCTTGAAATTACAATATACGATTCGCATTTTTAAATTCGTCCAAATAAGACATTCTCTTGAAGCCTTATCCTTTAAGAATTAAGGAAATTTTTCTCGTGTTCGTCTGCAAAGGGAGGCCAAGGGAGAAATCGCGCGAGGCGTCGTTAATGAGCCAAAAGCAAAAGACATTGTAAATAATCGTAAAGTTGAACACCTGAGAGCTCCAATATTCTTCTACAACGTAAATGTATACATAAATTCCATATGTTTGCGTTATCGTATCGTTAACTGGAAAGCAGTGCGTCGTAAATGTAGATAAGACGTTCATGCACTGCGTGTTTGTGAGCGCCAATACCTTCGGTAAGATTCTTATTCGACTTTGATCTGCTCTTTCAATATGTAAGGCAACTTAGGAGGAGCGTCAATGACCCAGAATAATAGTAATGATGAAAATAATGCATATCAATCGGAGCATGTTGGTACTTTTGTTAGTCCTATCGCTTCCTTTATATCCGCTACAATTGTCATTACTTTCGTCACACCTGTGTGTTAAATTTATTATACATAAAAAATAAAATTCTCGAAGAGGATGTTGTTGCGAAAAAAGCAAAAAGGGGAACCTTTTAGGAAGTTTTGGGAGAATGGTGAACCATCATGGAAAATTAAGGAGAAGGATCAAGGTGTCCAAGAAATCCATGGCCAACATCTTTGGATGAAAAAATAATAATCTTCAGAAATTTCGATTCGTCGTGATGCTGTGAAGAAATATTATGATGAAATGATATGTCATCACAAAGTTATTTCTAAAGTAAGAAGGAGAGGAAATATATCTTCTCCCGACCAGGTGGATTAAAAACTCTGTCATAAACAATGCTAGAGCTTATATAATAATTAAAAAAGAAAATGGATGAATTTCTTCAATATTTCCTTAAGGAGATAACTGTCATTCACAGATCCGTCTGTCGTGACCAGATTTCAACCCCCACGAGCATCACCCGTATAAAAGTACCGTAGCTTGGAGCTCTCAGGGCAATTCCGCTTTACCCGGCTAACAGAAACAGTACTTGCACTTGCATCAATTGCTACAGTACGATAAACAGGTAATTGTATAAAATTGTTTAAATTGGAAACTAAACTAAGGAGGGTAATTAATAATTTTCACATGTTTTTGTATACGAAGTATGACACCGGTAAAATACGTGCTGATCTTACTTGTGATGCTGGGAATCACGTACCAAATATTGGGAGCAACTGAAGATTCTTATAGGAATCTATTGGGATTGAATCTTCCATACGGCAGAGGAATGGTAAGAAAATATAAAATACGACTTCTGTTTAGTTTTAATGATCCTAATAAATATGTGAAATGTGTTTCTAGAATGATTTACAATTTGCAAGACTGCTGATGTTGCCACCCTGCCTCTGTCATTCTAAGCGCAACTCTGAACTCATAAACTCGCTGCTAGGTCTACCGAAAAACATGAACAACGCTGGAAAGTAAAATTGCTGAAATTCTTTGATAATGAAGCTACGCTTTATCGAATGTATACGTTTCAAAGAATCTTTTAAGTCTATAATGTATTAAACTGAATAAACTCGATAGAATTAAGTTCTTGTTGGAGGTCTTCTAACCAACTATCTCTTCCTGGCAACAAAAGGTATCAACTGTTACATAAAATAAAGCCCGTATGAAAGATAAGGTTTAGTTAGCCGCGAAACAAAAAACATGAACAATGTTAAATTATTTAATTTTTTATTCATTTGATATAATTTCAAATGCAAAACAAAAATATTTCAAAATTGATGTACAAACTTCATTCTGTAGAAAAACAATAATTCTAGTCCAATTATGAATTCTTCACATATGTTCAAAATTTTAAATGGAATCCACCACCAATTGGTGGTTGTCTACCGCCTTCGGTAAGACCCATGTGAAAACCGGAGTTGCTTAAATCAGCATCGTCTCCGTCTCCTAATTGTTTGTACTCTCTCCCACCGCTTGGTGGTTTTGGTGAAGCATTCGCTGTTCGTACACCAAGTTCTGACTTGGCTGGCCATGTAGGAAACATTTGTGGATCTATTGGTAACGGTGCTTCTGTGAAGTAGCCATGTTTTAAAGCATCCTCTGCTGAAATTCGCTGTTGAGGATCGTACGTGAGAAACCTAAAAAGAAAAATTTGTTTTAAGTTAACAAAAAAAAAAAAGAAAAACGACGTTAGATTTAAAAAACATTACTTAAAGAATCATACTTATTTAATAACTCGATGCCTAAATCTGATAAAGATAAGCTGAAACGTTGTCTCAGATTGTTTACGGGATAATGAGCGAATGGAATTTTCTGCACCATCGGCAGTTTGCTATATCCAGGCCATATCCGATCATTTGGTGTACCTAATTCCTTGAATATCCTGTTTAATTGATCAATTTCGGATTTACCCGGAAACAGTGCCTCCATTCTTAATAGTTCTGCAAAAATGCATCTGGAAAAAACATATAATTTCATTGATAACGCAAACATATTTAAATGAAAAAAATACTGATTCTGTAATATTTTTTCTTACCCCACCGACCACATATCGATAGGAGTGCTATATTCCTTTCCACTTAGTAGCAATTCAGGCGCTCTGTACCAAAGTGTTACTACAATCGGAGTATATTGTCTTAAAGGAGAACCGTATTCTCGTGCTAAGCCAAAATCACCAACTTTCAAAATACCTCGATGACTTAGTAACAAATTCGATGTTTTCAAATCTCGATGAAGTATCCAATTATCGTGTAAATGAGCTACTGCTCGTAATAATTGTTGCATAAGACATTTGACTTCTCCTGTGGACAAAATATTCGTTTTATTTCTTTTATCAATAATACAATTATTTCGTCATATTTACCTGGTATGAAAACTTGTTTCTTTTGTTTCATCGTTTCCATTAACGATTTTAAATCATGCTCAACATAATCCATTACAATAAATATCTTATCCATATTGCTACCAACAACTATTTCTCGAACAGTAACGATATTTGGATGCTGAGCTTTCAGCAGAGTATTTATTTCTCTGAGACTGGTAATCGGAAAACCTTCCTTTTCTTTCTCCATTTTTAAACGTTTCAAAGCAACGATTTCATCTGTGCGTTTATCACGTGCTCTGTACACTACACCGTATGTACCTTCCTCAATACGATTTAAACACTGAAATTCTTCTACGCTCCTACAACCTGAAACGCCAAAAAGTTTATTGCACAACACGAAAATCAAAGGAAATAAACAAATTCAATTACGCACCTTGAATTGCTGGCAAATATGGAGGTAATTCAGGCTCTTCGTCTTCCTTTTTTTCTTCTTCTTCTACATTTTTAGACGCGCCGTTTGAATCTACGTGTCCAGGCGATTCTCCGTCAGAGTGATCAGACTTAGCCAACCGATCAACAGATAAGGGGCTTGGATTATTGTAATCGGAACCATCATTAGAATCAGCGTTAGAACCTTTATTTGAATCATTAGATTCATCGTCATCATCGCTGCTAGATTCGGATGAGTCGGAAGAATGTCTATCGGAGGACCTCTCGCGCATACTTCTTTCTCCGTCGGATGAATGTCTAGATCTGTAAACAAATAACCAAGGTGTTTTAGAAATCAAAAATGGAATATCATGATATCGATTACAACAAATATTCTGCCTTAATCCTTACTCGATAGATTTAGAACGAATTTCATCCGAACGAGCAGGACTCGGACTCTCGTCCGATAATTCCACGATAGATGGATCTTGATTGTTGTCTGGGCTTAGAGGTCGTTTTTCCCCTCTTTTCATTCGTCGCGCTTCCAACTCTAATCTGGAGACTTCTTTTCTCCTCGCCATTTCTCTATCCGCTTCCAGTAACCTTTCTTTCCTAAGTTCCTGTTCGGTCATTTCTTTCGGGTCCTTCGGCTGTATCGGTATTTCATTAATTTCCATGTCATCTGTCTCTTCCGTGACAATTTCCATCGCCTCACGCAATTGCTTTTCTCTATGTTCTTTTTCGCGTTCTGCTTTTTCTCTGTCTCTTTCACGAAGTCGATCATGTTTGTGTGATCTTTTATGACGTTTCTCACTTCTTTCGGGCCGTTCCATTAACTCCGTTTCAGAGTACTGCTCTTCCAATACTCTCATATGCCTATGTTCCTCCATTCGAATTTCACGTCGTTCTCTAATATCATCGATAGTACGAGTCTCGCGACGTTCTCGCATATCTTCCAACCGTATATCTCTACGCTCACGCGATTCGCGTAATTCCCGAGTATCGTCCAAACGAATCTCGCGACGAGTTTCCACTTTATAATCCCGAATGTCTCGCGAATCTTCTCGTCTTTCCCTTCTCTTATCCAATAATCTGTAAGTTAGACATATTAATAGAAAATATAGTTTTATTTGTCAAAGTAAATGTGAGATATTGCATACCTTTCTCTCAGATCCTCCAAAACACGGTCCCCTGTACTTCTCTCTTTCCTATCATGTCTAGACTCTCTATCTCTATGATTTTCCATTCTTTCTAGCCTTTCAAGCCTTTCCCTATCTCTTTTGGAACCTTCTGAACGCTCTGATCTTTCCAAAATATCAACACCATGCCTACGGTGTCTATGTTTATCTCTATGTCTATCCTCCCCACGATCATGATGTCTAGACTTTCTTTCCTTTTCTTCTCTACGATCTCTTCTATCACTGTGTTTGTCTCTTCTTCGTGATGAATTAGATTTGTGATGTCGGACTACAGCCTGTGGTGGTTTTATATCCAAAGAGTCTGCTGTATCTCCCCCATCCTCCTCTGAAAAACTTTAAGTATACTTTTCTCAAAACAACTAATACTTAAGCATACAAAACTGATTTGGTAGAATATGTATGTTTTTTTGTCATTTGATATATACGTGCAATGCATGTACAACATATCTAACTTAAAGAAAAAAAAGGTCAATAATGAAAAACATTATTATTAGAACTTAACGACATATTAGATATTATTAAATACATATCGAATCTTATTTTCGCTAATAGTGAGCAATTTGGTAGGTTCGATTGTTTTCAAACTTTAGTATATTAAAAGGGACTACTTAAGGAAGCAAAATATTACGAAAAAAGTGTCGCGAACAATTATAAATATTTTTAATTTTACTTTAAACCTAACCCTAAACTAACCTGAATCTAGTCCAAACCGTATTAAATTTTGTCATTTGTATTTCGCGATTCGTTCACTAGAGCTAAATTAAAATTGAACAGTTGTCGAAACGTTATACAGTGGTCGTCAAACACAGATCAGCTGAAATAGCTAGATACTGATAGCAACAAAGATGATTATTAAGTTTCATGTTTTGTATATTTGTTACATGTATTGTTATTTTCTTTCTTGTGACTATTTTATTAATAAATATTAAATTAAACTGCTCTTTTACCTGTTTAATGTTTAGTTCCGATTCAATTTCTCTCATATAGTTAGAGATTAGGTTTAGGTTTAATTTTATAGTCAAATTGAAAGTATTTATACTTGTTCACAAGTCTGTTTTTTGTAATACTTTGCTTCTCTAAACAGTCCTTTATAATATATTAAAGTTTGAAAACAATCGTAGATACACACCAAACTGGTCACTATTACCTTATTTTTCTTTATTCAAAAAGTAAAAGAAAACAATATGTACATATATGCACTACTGAAAAGAAGTCTAGAGCAGGACAAAGGCAAAGGAGGTACTGTTCTCCATTACTTTCCATTACATGTTGCTATATTGTTTTATTTATATATATGACACTTTCTGTCAATACATGTGCTTATCTTTATAACTGCGCTAAATGTGTTAGAAATAACCGATGAAACCCATACTTCCCCTATAAGACTTCTTTCTAGCAGTACAAATGCATATATAGAGTGTTCCAGAAAGTTGATGTCAAACCTCAAGAGCATAAACATGAGTCCAAATATTAATTTTAGAGTTATAAAATGTTTTAATCAATAAAGCATTATCTACCTCTGTCTACAGCATATGTTCCATAAAATTTCCTTTCATTTCAACACACGATTCAGTATATTTCTTCATAGGACTATTAAATAATGTAAACTAAACTGTAGAATAACTCTATAATCACATAAATGGTATACAAACAATAAAACGATAAAGTACATTCTTCTACCATTGTCGTTAGATGATATCAGTATGCTTGATTTCATAATTTACTCCATAAGTTGTAGATACATATGCAATAAAATCTCTTACGTTGTTACAAGCTCATAATTAAAAATGTTTTGTAACTCCAAAACTAATGATATTTGGATCCACGTTTATTAAAATATTTTTGTTTGTTTTGAGGAGCACTGCATATTCCTGAGTTGAAGTTTGGCACTAACTTTCTGAAACAACCTTTTAAGAAAAGATCTTATTATTTTAAAAATGCAATTTGAGAATAGAGGTTAGTTAATTAACAAAGCATCATGTAATTTTATACCTAAAATCGTCCATATCCTTCAAAGGGCTTTTCTTTATTTCTCCGTCTTCACTTTGATTATCAATATCCATGTCAAAGCTGTACTTTACTTTAGAGGACATAAAATGGTCGACTTCTTTTGTATACTATGATAGTTTTCGACACGTATAATCCAAAAATGTATGTAATGTGTTAACTTTAGAAATCCAACGGTTCAAAAGTAACCTATTTTTTGACACATTACAAGCAATTACAAGCAATTACAAGCGGCTACATACTACAACTGAACAGGTTCACTTCGCCATACGTAATTATCATGTATATAGTTACGAACAAAACAACCATGAAATACGAAAATTCACTAGATTTACCACTATGTATTTAATTACATACGTAACACATTATTTCAACAACCGCAGCGCAAAAATGCAACGAATTTTGTCACTGTAATTATTAATCACTGTAATATTAATCGGAAAAATAAACAAATAGTATCTCGAGAATAGATTTAATGCATCACATCCAATATTTAGTTTTTTCTATAGACACACACAAACCGTTAGCAAATTCCAATGTGCCTTATCGTCAAGAGGCATTTTTATTTGACGAATGATTTCCCTATGTGCATCATAGTTTAATTAATTCTATCTCATATTTTATATCGTAATTACTGATGCAACGAATATAAAATATTACCTGAAATAATGTGTAAGTTGTAGAAAAATATTTTATATATTGTAAATGGAATTACTCTTACACATGAATATTTACCCATAAACGGCGCTTCAGTCGTCATAAGTAAGTATATACGTGATAAAGAAAAATATGTTCCATGATTAAATCCATTTTCTACAAGTTTGACAGATGATCAACTGTCAGTTTTTAGAAACCTCGGAAAGATAACATATTATTGAGTAATTTACAATGGAAGCAGTACCGAGGTTGCCGATGATATCGTTTCAATTAAAAGTTAGCCCAGAGCCTACTACGTTTGGACCAAAGTTAAAGCAGGTATGGATAAATAAATCACACTGCAACTTTTTTTTTATCATAAATTAATACTCGATATTTGTTTTTATTATTTACAAATTTAAATTGTCGTTCCATATTTCCATTTTGCAAATGAACCGCATGATCATTCGTCAATTTATTTCAGTTTGTCAATTAATCTAATTAGAGCTATAATCATTTTTTGTTTTAGTATATATGTGATTTTTATAATAAAGATCCAGCAACATTTACACACGAAATACATCAATTAGAAAGCTTACGTGCAGTGGCTGTACGACCACCCATTGATGTAGCTGGTTGTTCATTGTTGAAAAGATATTATTGTCAATTGCATTTTCTTCATAGTAGATTTCCTATGGGAAAAGATGGTATAGCAGCGGTCACATTCACATGGTAAAATAATTGAGATAGTGATGAATAGTTATCATTAGAATTAAAAAATTTAATGTATTTTATTTCAAATAGGAGAGATACATATGCAAACATGGTTTGCTCATTGGCAAATATTCGCTTTGAAATAATTTCTATCTTGTATAATATTGGTGCAATGCATACTCAGTTGGGAGCACTTACAGAAAGGACATCAGCTGATGGGATGAAGATGGCTTGTGCTCATTTTCAATGCGCAGCATGGGCGTTTGAGCATTTAAAAAATAGTTACCCACAGCCATCTGGTGTAGATTTAGCTCCAGAACTTATGACATTTATGCACCAGCTTTGCTTAGCCCAAGCTCAAGAATGTATATTAGAAAAAAGTATGCTTGATAATCGTAAACCCACAATCGTAGGTAAGTATAAAAGAAATAAGATTTGCATAAATATATTACATCTTTTGTGGCTTTAATTGTCTACTCTTGTACATCATTCTACAAGATATATGTATCATGTAGCAAAAGTTGCGAAACAGATAGTGGACTATTTCAATCTGGCATTAACTACACTTGAACAAGGTGGAAGTGAGGATGGAACCATATCAGATACCGTTGGAACTAAAATTTATAAGGTAAAATTAAAAAATATTGCTTACTGTTATTAATGAAACATTGTTCTAAAAATATTCTTTTTCAGAGCTGGAAGCATTACCTGAAATTCAAGAAAGCTTATCATTTAGCAGTTACATATTTATATCAAGGATTAGCTGCTGAGGAGCAAAGAAAGATGGGAGAAAGGGTAGCATTTTATAATGCTGCATTAGCTTCTTTAAATGAAGCACAATTAATTTATTCAAATATTCCTGGAGAAAAAGCAACTATAGAAGAAGCACTTACATTTACAAATGACGTGATAGAAGGGAAACGTAAAGCAGCTAAAAATGAAAATGAGTACATATATCACGAGGAAGTACCAGAAAAAGAAACATTACCTACAGTAAAGGGAGCTCCTTTAGTTAAAGGAATATCTTTTAGCATCAATGATCCTGAAGTTTCAGGTCCTGATATATTTGCCAGGTTAATACCAATGAAAGTGCACGAAGCAAGTTCTTTATATTCGGAAGAAAAAGCGAAAATATTACGTTCCGTCGGTAGCAAAATTGAAGAGAGAGATCAGCAACTCAATACCTACTTAACGTCCTTAAAATTGGAACATATGAGTTTATGGGATCCCGATGCTCAAACAACGGAATGGGAGCGGTTACCTCTTCCTGATGAATTGGTTGAAAGATGCGCAGCACTAAATGCAAAGCAACACATTATTCAAGAGTTACTCGATATAATGGGAAAATTATCGGATACTAGCCAAGATGTTGAAAAAATATTGAAAGAAATTAAGAAACTTCTTCTTGATGAAGAACAAAAAGAAAAAGAATATCAAGATACGGTTGGAAAGAGACCTCCGTCGATAGTCGCCACTGATTTAACCAGAGAAGCTAAGAAATATGAAGAAGCTCATAATAAAGCTTCAGAAAGTAATCATGCTCTTCATAAAGCAGTAACGATGCATGTAAAAAATTTGAAAGTACTTTCTCAACCGCTTGCTGACCTTATGGCCCATATACCTTCGCCAAGTGCGTACCTATCAGAACAAAATACTGAAAAATCACATAGCGCAATCGAATTAGAACGAATGCATACTAAGGAACTAAGGCGCATTTTAAATAAGGTTGACGAAATGCGTAGACAAAGGAACGAATTGCATGCAAAGTTACGAGATTCAATTTCACAAGATGATCTAACACGCTTACTAGTTACTGCCACGTCCGATTCTGGACCCTTGGATCGTTTATTTGCAGATCAGCTAAGTAAACATCAAACTCTAGTAACATTAATAGACCAAAATCTTGCTGCACAAGATAACATCTTAGCAGCTTTAACAGATGCATATGCCCAAACTGCTAATGTACGAAAAGGGGTCGAAGAAATATTAAAACGCCGAGAACATACTATTTCTTCTTTGATTGCGTCTTACGATGCTTATGAAGACCTATTAGCAAAGTCTAGCAAAGGTCTCGAATTTTATAGGAAATTAGAAATAAATGTCTCAAAATTACTTCAAAGAGTGAAAAGCACTTGTAAGGTGCAAGAAGAAGAACGTGAACAAATACTTGCACAGGATAGCAATAAAAATTCTCAAGAAAGGATTGATACAACAACAGCCGCTATTTATGATCAGAGTCGAAATCGAACTGGAAGTGGACTTAAGTTAAAGGATTATTTAAATAGCAGGCAGGAAAATATTCAAAATCAATATTATAATGTATATAAAGAGCAAGGTAAACAAGTTCAGATAGATGCAGCAACAAAGTCATACTTGAATGACACAGTGAATAAAAATGCAATGCATTCTAGTGGAGTGACTACGTTGGATGCAATGTCGTCTACGAAATCTATGCAGCAGTATTATTCTACACCATATACGGATTACAAAACGAATGTACCCTATACACATGAAATTTCAACATATAACGAAAATACTGCTTTAAGCCAAAACTATATGCAAGTAAATAGTTCAGATACTGTAAATACTTATCCACAAGTAATTGGGACGACAGCAAACACTGCAGTGCAGTATCCAGTAAATTCTTTTGTATCCAATGGACAATTTTCTACAGCTTTAGATGGACAGCATAAGTATTCTGCTAATCCTCAAACACTTTATAACTATCCTACCAATACATTACAATATGAAAATTACCAACCTTCTGCTGATTATGCTGGATATAATATTGCACAGCAATATCCTCCTAATTTTGATAAAACTGCTAGTACTAGTGTTACTAAAGCTGAGATACCTCAAACATCGATGACACAAATGTCTGCGCCTCTAGCAAGTACAGTTAATAAAACAACAGATGTACAAGCACAGCTTTATACTACTCTAGCTCAACAAGGGCAACAATATATACCTGAATCACAACAAAAATTTGTTTCTCAAGAATCTGTTTCAACTATCAGTCAACATGTATTACCAGTGGATAATACTCAAATGCAAAACTATATCCTCCCTCAAATTAGTCAAAGTGAAGTTTCATGTACTCAAAGTTACATTGGTACGATGTATTATAATCCAACATCCACATCAAATCCAAGTACATCCGAAACGACTAATATTCCTGCCTCTAGCCACTATATGCAAACACAATATATAAATACAAGCATTCCTCAACCTGTTTATTCTACTAGTTCTTTAACTGTTCCAGTAAATAATATGGGGACTTCATATTCTTCTAACTTGAACAGCTCCAATGCTGTACAATATCCACAGCAGAGTAGTACAGAACAAACTAAACAAATTTATACAGATAAAGTATACCAATATGGATCACAAGTATCAGCTAGTGACACCACTTTAACTTACCCTAATACTTATCATGGTTTACAACATGCCAGTGTTTCATATACACAAACTATATTACCTACAGATACTTCTAATACATATGCATACTCAAATTGTTCTACTAATACAGAAATAATTCAAAGTCATACAAAGCCTTTGGCAAGTATGCAAAATTACACACAAGCATATCAATACCCACAACAGTACCCTGGGTATGGTGGTTATTCTCATGTATACAACCAAGGATACAATTATATCCAAGGAAATCAAATAACTATGCCAGTGACAGAATCTTATAAAGGCCAAATGGGATACACTTATAATTCCACCAATCAATGTTATGAATACAATCCTAGTAATGTTCAAACTTCACAATCAATTCAAGTATCACAGCAACCTTCTGAATCAACACTGCAAATAAATACCGGCATTAACAATGTATGCCAACAACAAGAAAGTAGTGCAAGATACACAAATGCTAGTAATAATTCTATGGTTAGTCAAACTCCATCTTCTCAATATTCAGAACAGACTTATCAGCCTCAAGGTGTAGCTGACATTTATTACACTACACCATATGGTCTCCAAATGCAAAGTACTCAAGGTAAATATCAAACTATTTTCTTGTATTAACATTGCAATTATTTAAATTTTATGTTTAACTTTTCTAGCATCCTCTAACAGAAATGAAAATTACACTAATTACAATCAAACATACATGCAAGCTGCGAACAATGGAACTAATACAACGACAAGCGCGAATCCTACTAAACCCGCTACAATGTCAGAGAAATCTAATGTGGACTTGCTTGCTGACCTTGATGTCACCATAAATCATGCACCTTTAGTGCCAGAAGTACGTCCTGTCAATAAAAGCAATGCACAAGACGAAGCTGTAATGAAAGATACGACAAAAGATGAAACGGAAGATACTGCTAGTGAAGATGATAAAGTAAAGTCGAATGACACTACTACTGTCGAAGATAAGACAGAAAACGAGAATTTGCAGATTGTATGGGATACGTGGTATAATGACGTGCAACCTAAAAAGGATCCTTTAGGGGATCCAGTAGCATTGCAGAAGTTTATAAATGAAGTTGAAAAATATGAGAAATTTGTAGATAGCTTACTTGTTAAAACATTAAGTGGAGCAACTAATCTTGATATAAAATGGAAGGAAGTCCAAGAATTTGAAGTAGGATCATGTGAATTCCAAATTACTTGTATAGTGTAAAATATTATTCTGTTAATCGCACTACAAAATAATATACTTGAATTTTAGGAAAGGGAAAGTGGAAAACAATCGTGTACAGTAGCGCTAGCTCATTCTTCGGAAAATAGAGTAATGGAATGTATCCCATATGACACAACAAAGGTACAAATATCGTCGACAGATATTCCAAATTATATTAATGCTTCTCATATAATGGAAATTACACAATGGATACCGACAGCATTTATTATTACTCAAGCACCATTGCCGGACAAATTAGAAGTATTTTGGATGATGATATGGGAACAAGAAAGTGAAATAATTGCATGTTTAGTATCCGATGCACAATTAAATGGAGAGATATACTGGCCTATAAACGAAGAAGATATTCTGAACATTGGTAGCTTTACAATATCATTAAAAAAGAGAGTAAACCATGTATCCTACGTCCAAAGAGTTATTTCTGTGCATAATACTAAAAAGAACTCAGAAAAGACTGTCGTGCACATGCAATTTCTCACATGGCCTTCCAAGTATGTCTTCAAAATAAATAATATTCAATCATTTTATGTATATAATTTTTTTTTACTTTTCAGCGGTTTTCCTAGTAGTCCAGGTGCACTGCTTACTTTTTCAACTGATGTAATGACAGAACAAGCACTGAGACGTTGTACAAAACCAGTGGTGGTGCATTGTTTGGATGGTGGAGCACTAAGCAGCTTATTCCTAGTAGCAGCAGCAACAGTATGCCATATACGTGCAGGTTGTGGAATAGTCAATGTACCTCTTGTATTCAAGGGTCTTCTGAAGTGCCGTAAACAAATTGTAAATAAGGAGTCCTTGTTATTCGCGTATCAGTTGGTATTATACCACGCTCAAGACATTTTAATGAAACGTAAGAACTATTTCTCCTCTAATTGTTTATATGATTTAATCGAATTAATTCAAAATAAAATTTTCTTATCGGATATTTAGGTGGAATTTTATCGTCTACTCGCTCAACATTTGAAAATTTCGAAGGATTAAAGGGAAATAAGGACAAAACATCAAGGAAGATGCATCCTTCTGATGATTTCCTTCAAACTCTTGGCATAAATACCCAACGATCAGATGTTGACCAAGGTATTGTAAAGTAATATTTTTTACAAAGTATAGTTTAATCATATTGTTTAAACTTTAGGTCGACAAAAAGCTTCTACTGCTAATTCAGTACATTCAACTACGACGTCGATTCAAGAGAAACCTAAAGAAGGAATAATTGATCCGCTAAGTCAACTGGATCCTCTATGGTCTATTAGAAGATAATCAAATAAATTTGCAAGTAAAACTTTATTATGCACCAACCAATAAATTTATTATTTAAATGAACGTTTGCATTCCTACGTTTTTTAAATTAACGATATTGCTAAGAGTAAAATAATTATGGTAATTGTATAAACATTGCAATTCGTATTAATTCACATAGGTGACATGATATTTCTGAAACAAAATTATCGTTCAGGAGTTTCGTAATCTTTAAGTTTTAATGGTTTTACAATCTGTAAAATATATCGAATAAAATGTATGTATAAAAAACAAATGCTGTCTGTTTACATTTATTTCCATCTTCACCAGAAAATCACATATTTCCATACACATTCAGAAAACATACGATATAAGGCATGCGTTTCTAAAGCATATGGATAATAGATTGGTACGTATTCCTAATATACATATGTTCATACATATATATATACATGCACCACAATTTAAAATCACTTTATAATCAATTAGTACTATTTTACATCGTATACTACTACTGATGTTTCTGACAGGTTTCGAGTTTATGATATATATATATATATATATATATACCTTGGTTACAAAAGAAATCTTCTTTAATGCAAATTTATTCTCCATATGAACACATGATTAATGGCATAATAAATCTTTACCCTATTAATTCTCAGTAAGTATAAGTAATAAAATTACATTTTTTATTAAATTTAGTCATTTTACTAAATGGTAAATTACTTATGTGTATGTAGGAAGCAATTACGAAGATGATCATTATCTTTGAACACAGGGATCGTTTAATAATTTAACGTTTAAAATAAATGCTTTTCTAAGAATATTCAACTTGATAAACTGTACCCTGAATATATATATTCTTTAAGTTACGGATAATAGTACGTTCTTATAAACGCTATTAAAATAAATATGCTGCTGGATTCTTTTCGATTATTATAAAGATTACTTCCAAAATTATTTCGTAAATCGATATAACTATATTTACTAAAATAATGTATGTATATAATGAGGCCTGAGTATATTTTTTATAAAAGTTTCAATTACACTATTTAATGGAAATTGTAATTCTGTATTTAGTGCCATGTTGATATCTTATAGACAATTATAAAACTTATAAGCAAGTGAAATTATGAAAGTTTACAGAGATGTGATAATATTACTTTTTTCTTATTAGTCCATATCTTTTTTAAATTCCTCTGTTTCTTAAATCTTTCACTTTATAAATTCGTACAAGCCAATGTTCTGTAGTGTAAGCTTCTTCTAACATGTCTAGCTCAAAGTCTTTATTACCAATTTCCATGTTCCTAACTCTGTCATATCCAGAGGGTTTGCCTGTTTAATCATAAAATTATTCAAATTATATTTATTTTAAACTAGTATAAATTATATTCATGTCATAATAAAAAACTTACCCCCTTCTGTATAAACTTGACCGAATCTGTAATAACACATTTTATACATAAGACAATTGAGCAAAATTGGAGAACCTTCTTTGTCAACTCGGAATTCTCCTGCAGAGTTATAATAATCCCACTCTGTTATAGATTTTCCTTTTTCAGTGCTTCCGCCGATACGCACCATCCATAGGAACTTATTAATGTCTGAAATCATAATTGAACAAGTTCTTAGACAATTTTAAGTTATAGCTTCATTTAGGTTTATATGTTAATTGTAATACCATCCGACGAGTAGCCTGTAAGTCCTCCAAAAATAACAAGAACATAATTAACATCTAGTTCTCTCATTATTTCATAAGCTTTTTCCTCAGAGCTTGCCATTGCTTGGCCGACTCTTGATATGTGAGTATTGTTCCATGTATTGTTGTCTACTAAAATGGTACGATTTGCCATCGCCGTGATCTGGTATCCATAATCCCACCAAGACATTACTTTGGCATTCTGCAGATAAGAAACGTAATTTTAAATGTTGCAAATTAACAGGAAATTGTCTAAGTAGACTTATAAAATTACTTCTGGCGTATTCATTCGTAACCAATAATACGCTTCTCTAAAATCATCAAAGATCATGCGACCACCATCTGGAGAACGCGCCGATAACACGATACTAGGCGAACTATAAGCTTCTGCTGTAACCCACGTACAGTGGATGGTATACGAAAAGAAGAGAATACACATTACTGTTATAAAGAGCGTGGCAATCTGCAAATCAATATGTCAATATAAAATTTCGTAAAAAATGAAAGTTAAGAAAAGATGTTCATTGTAATTACCTCACTTCTGAGTATATAATTACTTTCAAACTTTTTCGACTTTTTATCTGTAACTTTTCCTCTTTCTACTTGTTTCATATAAGTAACGAGTAAAGAGGAAGCTCCGATGCCACCCAAAATACACATTACTGGAGCCAAAACCAACATTAATCGAACCATTACACCCTGTATAGTTTAAAATTTAAGTGCTTGTTCGAATTTTCGACATCAATTTTTAACGAATTTTTAATGAAAACTTTTTACTCACAGCGAAGTATAGACTTGTAACTCCATACAAGATGAGGAAAATATTTGAATCTGTTAACTTAGAAAAACAGAAGTATAGACCCGAGGGAAATAGAAATACTAAAATCTGAAGATCGAAGTAAAAAGAGCTCCATGATGTTGGTTGATGTTCCGAAACAGACGCAATTATCGGTATGTGATTCTTTGCATAGGACGGGTCCAAAAGAGAATAAAAGCGACCAGTCCATGGAGATATTTTTCCTTGCAATTTAGGATGATTAAAAAATTAATAAATGTTCTTTATAATCTAAAGAAATATAATATCATTATTGTATATACCTGTAATAGTTAAGATAACACCTAATACAAATGAAATAGTAACTACAGAAATAACAAGACCACGGAATAATACTTCGAAGTCATCTTGTGACATTTTACTACGCAGATAATCAACTAGAGCATGAATCTGGCAAAGTCCAAAAACTCCCAATGCCTGTACAAAATATAAATTAATTTTGTGTAGAGAGTATTTTCTACAAAACAGAGATACTATATTTTATACTTACAAGCATGTGTTCAGAGCTCTGAACAGGTTGAAAACCAACAAAAGATATTTGCATAGATAAAATTGTTCCTAAACAATATACAATACTGTATGCAATGTATATTCTATGAGAAAATCTGCCAGTCACCATTAAAGTTAATACATGTAAAGGAATTAGATTAATTAGGAATACATAGCCACCCCAAGAAGACACCATATAAAAATATGCAAGAGCAGCACATGTTGCCCAACAAATTGCTCCAGTTTTAACTGCTTTGATCCACATGTAATATGTAAATAACATACAAAAAATAGCTATGCCTTCATTATCATAAGATCCTGCCACTGATCGCGATATATAACCAGGTACAATTGCTATCATAGCTGCAGCAAACAATCCTGATGCAGAATCCTTAAAATCATACATGAAGTAATATATTTTGGTTTATTATACTAAAAATACTACATATATATTGAATATATTTTTACCTTCAGTTCTTTGGTAAGTAAGTAAGTAATAATTGTTGTCAAACTAGAAAATAATGGAGCTAGGAAGACACAAATAGTACGTATATCTAAGGTAATATTTAATAACCATGAAAGGCGATATAATGCTGCTGATGTTATCATTAATCCCGGATATATTGTTCCTGAAATAATTAATGATTAAAGTATATTACGATTAAAAATTAATACAAAGGAACATACCTCCAATTATCCTCCCAAGAGGATACCAAACACGATCATCAAACCAATTATGAAAACTATAAAACCCATTTTCTGCTAAATACTTTGTTGTGCGATAATTAAAATATGGATCAAATTCATGAATAACACTCTCAAATCTTAAGACAGAGAACAATCTTGTTGCAAAAGCTATAAAAAAAGATTACATTTACTTAGTATATTACAAGAATTCTTCTTATTTTAATTTAGGAAACTTACATAAAATTGCTGCAAGAGATAACACAGTCAATTTCAAAAGAGTCTCCTGCTTCTGTGCAGACATACGCAAACCTCTTGTCTTCATCAATGTAACCATATTGATGAGGCTATGAGGTGTTACTCTCTTAAATAATTAAAACACCACGTTTATAAAATTTACCTATAAAAAATGTACTATCATTTATACTGATATTATATTTATTTATTTGTGATAAAAACTACACTTGTATCACATGCGGAAAGCAGGTAAATACTAAAAAAAATTATATGTTAAAATCTTCAATGCATTATTATACAGGATGTCTCAATGTTCAACAGCCAAATTTTGTCAACATATTTTTATATTGAAACAAAAAACAACTTCAGGAAAAAGAATATATTTAACAAGTAATATTGACACATGTGATAAAATAACATATATTATATTAAGTATTTTTATTACAACTTTTTAATAAAGTTTTAAATGAGTTATGCTTATATAACATTTTTTGCTTGAATATAGCCATAGATTACACTGACGAAGCTCGGCTGTTAAATCCTGAGGCACCCTAGTTATCATATCAATAAAAGCTATAACGAAAAACACATGGCGTTTGTCATTGTCAGCAATAGGTTATGATACTCCATAGAAAAGAGATAGTAGAATAGAAAATATCGAACGTACGCGATTAAGAGATAAATGAATGAATTAATAAACATATTGCCTCAACAAAAAAATAGTAATTACATGCTAAATGAACTACATGAATTCAGATGATAGTTTTCCTCGTTAACTGACCACGTACACAAAATTACCGGCCGGTGACATATGTATATTTTACATCACATATCTAATCATTCCGCATCGTATATTTATGTAGTTTTATATATGTTACGTAAACCGTGATGTGAACTTACGTATTTACGAATTTTACAATACAAGAAAAGTAATAAAATAACAACGTCATTTAAATTACTAACTGAGAAACATCGCGACTCGAAAGAAAAAAGCATAGATTAAAGTTAGCTGCTAGTTGCGCTACCTACAATCGAAATAAGACCAAGCAAATTATTTGGTATTCGTGCATATAAGTACGTTATAGAAAGAAAGAATTAAAACTATTCTTTGTTCAAATAAACATTGATTATAGGTTATTATAGGTTAAATACTAAGCGATAAATTAAACTCTCAAGTTAAAAATACAAAAAAATTTTAATGTGAATACGTCCTCTGGTGTAATTTTTAAAAATAAGATATGCTTATAGCAATTGCATCTCGTGTATAGTTGTTCAATGGTTTATGATTATCAATAAATCTATCGTTCCCGCCAGAGGACCGGTATTTGTATTATGTTGTACGAGATTTCTTTCCTTTCATTATATTTAAGTACTATATTTTGTTCCGCCAGATTTGTGTTTTTATAACATTTTATTTACCGTAACAAAATGACCGAAGGTAATTTTTAATTTATATGATTGATCTATATCTTTAACGTCACATGAAAAATCTAACCTGCATCATATAAATGATTAATAGATATTTGAACTGTATTTCTTTTAACATAATGCAACAATTCCTATATTTTAGCATTTTATTATAGTATTATATAGCCGTAGAAAAATATTTTTAATCAATTATATATATATATATCCTATTTTATTTTTGATATTATTCTGATTAATCATATAAATTGTTAACAAAATGTTATTTTATGAATTTTATAGAAAAGGAAATTACACAGGATATGTGGACTCCTTACAAGGAACTACAGAGTCTTGTGGAACGGTATATTACTTCTTCTCCAACAACTTATGACCTTCAATATCCTGAATTTACAGAAGCTTTACGTAACCATAGGCAAAATTTTTTAACTCTTTTAAAAAATCCTGTAAGTGATTATATGATATCATGTATTTAAGATTATGTGAGACAACAAAAATATTACAAATTTGCATAATATATGATTTAAGATATATTCTATTGCAGCCGCAGAATGTGAACAGCAGAGAAGAAATAACAAAGGGAGCAACAGATGGTATTACACTTCCTGGCTTAGGACATCAGTTGTTGTCAAAAGAATTGGTCGATGAAACCCTTATTATATCAGACATGTATGAACTTAATGAGTTCATGGCATTAGATCTTCTATGTACTGCTCAACTACAAATGCCTCATCACCCTGGTTTACCTAGAGGATTAACAGCTATTTTATTATATTATGATGGAAAGAAAGCGCTTACATCAACTTTAAGAATGCTTATACAAGCAAGAATGGGACATAGTTGGAATATTGATGCCCCAATAGCTCTTCTGAGACATATTACGGAGTATACAAATAAATTACAAGAAGATGGTTTATTAGATAGGATTTTATCATTGTTAGAAAAAATGGATCCTGTGAAGGAGCAAGACCTACTAGAAAAAAATCGAGCATTAGGTGGATCAAAACATCGGTACATGGTCATGAAACTTTACAATGATTCTAGACAGGATTTAGCAGATATATTATATTTATGGTCTGCACAATCTTCACTACCAAATCCAATCTTATTTCGTTTACTATCTTTATTACAAACGAAACAAATTGATGAAACGTATGAAGGTGGTATGGATAAAGTTACGCTTGCTATTATAATGAGTGTATTAAATGCCATCAATTTTAGCTCATTACATAGTCATGAAAATGGCGAAGGTATATTCTTTAGTTGACTATAAATATAAATTTTGTGTTGTGATTTGTCATATTATATAGAGTTTTTTATTTCAGAATTGATCAATTCTATGCCATTAATTGCAGAAAGAGGAGCACACGACGAACTATATCAAAAATTAATATTAATGAACATCAATTGGGAATGTGCTAAATTACGCGGACTTATACAATTTGCTTTTGCAGTTGCTCTCACAACGATAAAAACTACAGCTAATGTACAGGTCTTGAATATTACTATTGAAGACGAGAGACTACTGGAAGCAGCATTAACAAATAAATGTTTTCATTTTATGGCTGAATTATTATTTAGAAACAAGAGCATATATTATGAAGAATTTTATATCCGCTATTTCCACTCTCTTATTTCCGATTTTATATTATTGATGCCCTTAAAAGTTAAGGATCTACGGAGTCGAGTGGACGAATCTATGCGTTTGATTCAGGCATACCAGCAAGAGGGTATCAAACCACCCTTGAATCTAGATAATCATTTTGAATATCTAATGTTAACTGTGGCGGAATTGTATAAAGAAGACCCTTTGAAACTGGAATTAGTTATGGACTATTGGTGTCATCATTCCAGTCATGATTCTACGCACGCATCTGCTACTACATACATTAATCGCTTGCCATCTAGACAAGTTGCTCTTTTTAAATTTGTACGCCTTGCTGGTGAAATATTACCGGCGGGATTATTTGTTCCATATCTTAAAATGATCGCATCTCTTGCATCTTCTACACAAGCAGCACGGCAAGCGTTCAATTTTCTTAAACCAAATGGTAAGTAATTCGTGTTTTAAAAATATATTATTGTTTTTATTGAATGAATAAAGGAATATTGAAAAGTAAAAAAAATTCATAGGATCTTCAGGATCAACAACAATTTCGTGGGATCACTTTTTTAAATCTCTAAGCCAGTACTATGATAATCTTAGGAAAGAACTACCTCCTAGTCAAGACACTGTTTACCGACAAAGGAGCCATCCCAAAGGCATTACACCCGAAGAAAGTAAAGGTCTTGAAGCAGTGCTGTTGGTCGTTCAAGTGATTGCGAAAAATGACGAAATATCAAGAATAGCAATATGCGATCATCCAGGGTGGAAAGTATTACCATCTTTAATCGGTTTAGTCAGTTGTGGAATACCGATTCCGCTGAAGAGTGTTTTGATACGGACACTCGCTGCGTTAGCTAGATCACCCGAAAGTTCATCCACCGTATGGCAAAGTTTGGAGGCTGCACAAATACTTTCAACTATACCAACGATAAGCAGCTATCAACCAAGAGGAGTTCAAAGTGAATTAGAGGAGGTTGAATCAAAGAATGAAAGATATCCATTAACACGAGCAATGTTAGAACTTTTAGACGTTCTTACTGATTTTCCTGTATTACGACTATTAGGAATGGGCCAGCGTAATCCGGGCTTTGATCCGTATTTACATTTTATTATTAATACTGTCTTTTTAAAGTTTCATACACGGTCCTACAAGAACCCAGGAGAAAAATGGGAAGTTGCAGAAGCTTGTTTAAAAATATTTTCAAAGCTTATTAAACAATATGAACCAGCTGTAGAAGATTTCATTGGATGCAAGATGGAGCTCCAGAATGGAGAAGTTACAATAGTTAATTCTGCTCCTGGTTATCATATAATGACCCAATTACATTCCAAATCCGAATTACTTCATGTTATACTATATATTCTTGATAAAGGTTGTACTCATTTCGATACTTATGAACAGTTTCCTGCTAAAAAGAATCTTGAAAACGGCACATTGTATTGTTTGGAAATATTGGAAAGAGGATTAAAAACGCAGCACAACTACATGGCTCAATTAGCCGCTGCGAAATCGATAAACAAAATTTTGACCGGACTATCAAGATTACTTTTAGAGGTGGATCCACAGTCAAAAAAGCCTGATTATATGATCAATGTTGCTAAATATGTTTCGTATAGTTCTTGGCTTCCACAACACGCGTTTTATGCTGTCGGAGTTATTCATGAAGTGACCAATGAACCAGGAGCAGATTCTGAATTGCTTTCTACGTTTACAGCTACTCCTACTTTAGCCACAAATATCAGGCACGGTTTTGTGGAATGCTTAGATGCAGATACAACTTTCGATGAAGATACGGAAAACGAAAAGCAGTACACTGGTAGCTGCAAAGAACGTATTTTGCTTTTGATGATGCAAAGTATTATACGACCTACACCAAATCTTTCTCACTACCTGTTAGGATTTGAGATTACCAAAGATATTAGAAAAACCGTTCTACAGCAACCTGGTATTCTGGGCTTCCCACGAACATGTCTGCATTCAATATTAGGAATTTTAGAGCAATCTCTTGAACGTGGCCGTGACAAAATAACAGAAGCTTGCTATTGTTTCCTTCATACGTTAGCTGTAAATAACAAGACATCTGTTCCTGTATTGAGATTTTTGCGAACTAGCGTAAACCAAGACTTCGTACAAAGACATCTCACGAAATTACCATTTGAGGGACAGAACAAAGCAACAGAGCTTGGTTGTATGTCGTGGTTATTAAAGATAGCCGCAATTGAATTACGTGTCGCTGGTGGTAGCTTACAAAATTCTCTGGTTCAACGATTAGTTGGAAACTTTGGTCAAGAAAAAGGGCAAATTGTGCCATCACAGAAACTTCTGATGGACCTTCTGCATTATATCGAATTTCAGCTTCAATTGGAATCGCCATTATCTCTAGATTTCTTCGATCCATCACAAGTAGAGATGGTTTTAGGACGATGTAGCGTTCCAGTTACATTGATAGGGGGCCCTCGACTTATAGACATAAGAAAGCTACATTCTCTTATCACAGAAGAATTGGCTGTTACTCAAAGTAGTGCAACCGCGACTCAGCGCAATCTCATGCAACAAGAAGTACAGAAAATTTTGACATACGCTTTGAAAAAGAATCAAACAAAGCTTTTATCTTATGCCACTGTCAAATTCGTAGAGGGCTGGTGTCAAACAACAGAAATACTGTTCTGTGTTGCAACGAATCAACAACTTCCTATACCACAAAAACAGAATCTGCTGTTAAATCTATCCCACGATTTGTTACAGAAAATGACGTCTTGCGAAGCTTTAAGCGAGATAAAGACCTTAGTATCTGGAACAGTTCTGATGTTACTTGTACATTTGCGAAACAGTTTCCTCACGCAAATAGATAACGAATCATTTCCTTCGTCGCCCTCGAATACAACGATGATGAAGATCATTTTGAGTCATATCCTGCAATGGATCTTGAATGCAGGAGCTTCCTCACAGAAAGTAATAACCCATTTATATGCAGCATTGCTAAATTTCCTCTGTGTGGTCGGTTTAGAAAAATCAGAAAGTACGAACATCATTGATTTAATGTATGTTAGTCAATTAGATAGTTCAGTGAACAGAGTAATGCCTGTTCAAGAACGTTCTCATCGTTACGCGACGATACAAGTGATAAATAGCTTTGGAAATAAATTGATGGACATTTTATGCCATAATTGTTCAGGTGGTCATGACGTTTGTAAAATGTTAGCATTGTCCTGTCTAGACAAAATCTTGGAATTGGATTACGACAATGCCTGGATCATTTATTTAGCTAGTAGAGGATATTTAAAGCACATGATAGATGGTCTTTTAGAATCTGATAATATGTTACGGTGTATGCTACAACCCGAACCTGAGACGTTAAGACCACTATACTTGTATGAAGCAAAAATGGCAACATTTTGTAGAATGGCCTCCACAAGATTGGGTGCTGAGAGTCTTTTAGAAAATAGGATCTTATCATGTATGTCAAATATGATTGTATTTGATCGACATCCCGATGTTCACATAGGATTTGAAGGAGGTGACTATTCTTTCATACCCTCCATTGGTCAACGTTATCAGCAAATCTTCTTGCCAGCTTTGTACCTTTGCGATGCTCTACTTACTACTCTGGGAACAGAAAACCAGTCGTGTGCCATACAAGTTTGTGGCTTTCTACAGAGTCACGGAGATATTGTTAAAATAATACTACAAAATGCCTTTTCAAAAGCGAATACACTTTTCTTGAAAGAGATCGCCTGTCTTACAGGAGTAATATCCCGATCTGCGAATATTGATATGTACAAACTGGTAGATGACGAATTGGCTAGATCTGAATTCGACGACTGTAAATTAGGAGACATTAGTGGCATGAGAGAACTTCGTGCTCATTTGTATGAATTACAAAGATTAATGCTGTCACTGTTGTATAAATTTCAATTGCAGCCTGCTCCTGTTCGATTATGCCATGAAAAAACAGAAGCAAACCAGCAACATATTTCTTGCGTACAAATAGTTGCAAATATTATGCTATACACTCGTAATCAAATGCAACATAGTAGAATGGATCAAAAAATAAGGAATGTGCTGTTTGAGCCTCATTTAACACTGAAACCAGGAGGAAGGGAAAACAGAATGAAAGACACTTCTGGCGGAGTACATTTAGGAACGATCGTTGATCAACTTGTATCTGTTACGAATTTATTGCACACCGAATTACCTCACATTGATACTCTCATTAGCAAGTCGGCAATGATAGGAGAAATGAGTACAACCGAATTGAAAGAATATATGTCCGAAGAGGAAGCGGAACTCGATGTGCAAAAGCAACGAATAATAGTGGAACAGCGATTGAATCGGTGGGTGAAAGAAAAACGTCAAACTATAAAGTATTGTTCTTTAATAATAGAACACGCATTATATATTCTGTGGAGCCATTTGGATTTCTATATGATACAAGTAATGTCACGGTACAGCCGAATGCAAGGTAATATGACATCTATTAATGGTACAATATAATTAACGATTCTTCAAATATTAAGTAAATATTAAGTGAAATATTAAAAATTTTTCTGTTTTAGTATCTCCAGCAGGTATAGATGAAGATATGGTAGCATGGAAAGCATCTTCAGAAACTCTAATGGAATTAAAACAAGGTCTTGTTTCTACATTTACAGATAACTTTATTACACAATTATTAGATACACATAACGAATATGCAAAAAATACGGTGGATCACAGCTTTGTTGAAGCCCTTGTTAGAAGAATTAAAAGGCTATTACAGTTTATAATTGTACAATAACATCCCGTCTATAATTCGAATTTATAACATATTTTTTTACATATCTGTGTATTTACGAACATCTGCCAAAACTCTCTTAGACAGTATTTATTATAATAATTCGACAGATACAAATTTTCAATAAATGATTTATATAGAAGTACAATTTACTTTAAAAAAGTACCTTCATGTTTTTATTAATTAACATTCTCGAATTATAATTGAACATTTAGAAAATTGTTGATGTATATCATTTTGAAATACAATTTTGTTAAGCACAATAATATATATGTAAAATACATTTTCATAGTTATGTTTTGTTGCTATATTAAAATTATGTTGTGTTTAATAATAAATATTTATAATATGCCTTTTTTTTAAATTTACAATTCCATATATTACAATAAGTGGAAGAAAATATATTAAATATTTTCTAAGAAGTAATAACAGCTTCATCCCATGGCCCATAAATATTATCTTTGTACTTCTGGCATCTTGCATACCAATAAGGGCAAATAAAATGTAAAAATATTATAGTTGCAATAAATACATAAGAAAGAGTTTGTGAAACTAGTAGAAGAAAATATAATGCATTTAATGTTAAAAGACTTGAGATCAGTATTTTGCTAGTTAATTTATGCATTAAAAATGGTAATAAAACAAAACACTGAACAGATACAGTGAGAAGAGAAAAGGCATGTAAAGGAGATGCCAATCTGGATGCTAGCATTAAGGAACCAAATATTGAAGATGTTATGGACAAAGAATCGGACAAAGAGATCTGTAAAGGACCGTACTTACTAAATATTAAATGTACCAAGAACATTAATATTGTCATGGCATAAATTGTATCTGTACTGATGGTATCCGTTAAAGTTTTCAAAACAGGTGACAAAATATATCCAAATGTAAGAAAAATTAATACAGTTCTAACATGTTTTGTGAACTCTATCAAAGTACTTGCCTGTTTCAAACAATATATAAAATAACCCAATATTGTGAATATTACCCCAAATACAAATATGATATCAGGGCTGGCCCATTCATTGTATAACCAAATAAATATAATAACAAAAAGAATGACAATATTTAGCTGAATGCATATGCTGGCACCGAAAGTTATTGCTTCGATTAATGTTACATTATTTGGTTTTATTTTGCGTAATTGTTCTAAGAATGAGCTATTCGTATAATTATCCGGTAGACCATAATTTTCATATAAATTCTTCTGCCATTGTAGCTTTACTGTCATAATGTATGTTGCTCTTTATTTTTATCAGAATTTTAATCGCGTAGAATATGAAATTTGATTTCCATTAATTAAATATCATGAGTCTGGTGCTATCATGATATGATGATTAAAATTTTCATATATCCTTCGTAACTCATTCGCTGGATTTTTGCTTTGCATATAACTTACTACAAAAGAAGTAAATATGATTTGAATTAATTTTAAATCATATGTGGTTGTAATTCTGAGTAAATTGGGTAAATTGAGTAAATTGTTTAGCATTATGACTATCAAACCATACACTTTAGTAAAAAGAGGTTATTGGAAGACACTGCTGTGCGAATCCTTCTGAATTCGTTAAATCATAAAACATATCTCTTTGAATGATAGATTCATTTATCTTGTCTGAATTAACCAATCAAATGTAATTTACGATATCAGTGATCGCATCGTTAATGATTGATTCCTATCTATGCTATTATTTTCCATAAAATAACCGATAAATGTATTGTCGAATTGTTTGTATATTTTAACTGTGTAATAAAGAAGTGCGTGGCAAGAATATGGCAGATATTTTGAATAACTCGAATGTAATTCATTTCAAAGAAAATATTTTATTTGTTTCCTCAAATATATAGTTCACGCGGGATTAATATGCTACAGTAAGCTACTTACATGTTAAATATTTCTTCACTTAAATGTAAGTGTAGGTAAATTATTATTTTATATATGAAAAATATGTTCTTTTTTTCATTTTTGTAATATTATTAACATCATTGATTATATCTCTGTATACAGTTTTATGTTTCATCATTACAGGACAAAGTTATTACATATTTCATGAGTAAGATAAAATTCTAAATAAAGATGCAGAAATTTAGACAAGCTCAAGCAGAAAATAAAATAGCGATTAATAAACATTTAGAAGCAAATGCTTATCTAGAATCTTCCAGTGAGGATGAAGATGATAGAAATGAAGAGGATATACAAAATATAGTTGGAAAAGTAATATCTGCCTACCAAGGCAAAGAGGCAGATGCAGAAAAAATTTTATCGTATTTAATTAATATTTTTCAATCTGGCAATGCTGTTTGTTTAATATGTATTTCAACTGTAAAAAGAGCAGATCCAGTATGTTTTTTTAAAACTATATAAATTTATGGTATATAAACTTTGTTATACATTTTGCATTACAATATATGTTAATGTTCTAGATTTGGAATTGTAACAAGTGTTTTGCTTTCCTACATCTATCTTGCATTTTGCATTGGATACAGGATAGTTTGAATGTTAAACGCGAGAAAGGTATCACATCAATATGGGCATGGTAAGAAATAATTTAAAATGTTCTGCAGATATGTATATTGATAATACATTCATTTAAATATTATATATGAATATTATTCTAGTCCAAAATGTCGTATGGAATATAATCAAGATGACATTCCTCGTAACTATAAATGCTTTTGTAAAAAAACCATAGATCCCCCATATAGTCCATGGAATATTCCACATTCCTGTGGAGAAACATGCGACAAACTGCTGCAACCAGAATGTGGTCACAAATGTGTTTTGCTTTGCCATCCTGGACCATGTCCTCCTTGTGCAAAGACGGTATCTATTAAATGCTACTGTGGCAAACAGATGCCTCAACAACGACGATGCAATGCCAAAGAATGGAGTTGTGGTACTGAATGTAACAAAGAGTATAAGTTATGTTCACACACTTGCAAAGAAGTGTGTCACTCAGGGGAATGTCCTCCTTGTCCAGAAATATTATTACTAGAATGCCACTGTAAGAGTAACAAAGAATTAAAGCAGTGCTCTGAAGGTCTATGGACTTGTAATAAACTTTGTGGCAGACCTCTTTCTTGTAATGTTCACATATGTCAAAGTAAATGTCATTTAATTGGCGACTGTGGACCCTGTCCATTGGAGAAGAATAGAACCTGTCCGTGTGGGAAAAAACGTTATGCCATTTCTTGCAAACAAGAACAGCTACCCACATGTGGAGATACATGTGGAAAATTATTAAATTGTGGTTCGCATTATTGTAATATGAGATGTCATACAGATCGTTGCGGGCAGTGTTTAGAGGTAGTCACAAAATCGTGTAGATGTGGCAGCTATCAAAAAGAAATTGCATGTGGCAAAGAATTCCATTGCAATAAAAAGTGCATGCAAATGCGGTTGTGCGGAAGACATTTGTGTAATAAGAAATGCTGCGACTGCTTGATTAAAAACACGTATAACGTGTGCGAAAAAGTATGTGATAATGCTTTAAACTGCCGCAAACACAAATGTGCTGCTCCTTGTCATAGCGGCCCTTGTTATCCGTGCGCACGAACTGACGTTATTCAATGTAGATGCGGATATAATAAGATAACAGTACCATGTGGTATGGTAAAAAAGATCAAGCCACCATCTTGCAATAAGCCATGTAAAATACCTCCGATTTGCCATCATCCCAAACGAGAAACCCACAAATGCCATCAAGGTCACTGTCCACCTTGCAAAAAGATTTGCGGCATGGTATATAAACGATGTGGTCATTCTTGTGTAGCTGTTTGCCACACAAAAGTGTGGCTAAAGGTGAGCAAAAATGACATAAAGACGCAACCAGCAGGACCATGGGACATACAAAAGGAAACTTATCAGTTAAAAACATTACCATGTCCACCATGTGAAGTTTCTGTGCAAGTTACATGTTTAGGAGGACATGAAACGCGTCCATGGCCTTGTCACATGGCTAGACCTACGTCTTGCGGAAGATTGTGCGGGAAAACGTTATTATGTACGAATCATACGTGCGAATTGATCTGTCATAAAATACCATCATCTGAAGAAAATAAGAATAGTACCCCGTGTATGGAGTGTGAAAAACCATGTTTACTTCCACGACCACAAGGATGCACACATTTATGCTCAGAACCTTGTCATCCTGCACCATGTAACCCTTGCAAACAATTAGTTAAAATTTCATGCCATTGTGGTATAAGCACTTTATATCATAGATGTTCTGAATTAACATCGGCTAAAGCTGAAAGACGTAATGAATTGCTTAAATGCGGGAATCAATGCCCCAAAAATGTAATTAAATTATGTATTACCATAGATTAATAATCAGTCTATATATATATTACTAGTAAATGTACTATAATGTTAAATGTGCTAATTATGTTCCATTTCAGTATCCTTGTGGACATCGATGTATAAATGATTGTCATCCTGGTCCATGCAAGAATGAAAAGGAATGCAACAAGAAGGTGAAGCTGTTTTGCGTGTGCAGACGTATTAAGAAAGATTTTATCTGTTCTGTGGTACAGAAAGAGGAAATTTGTATAAAATGCGATGATATTTGTGCCAAACTAATAAACGAAAAACGTCAAGCCGAAGCTGCTTTATTAGAACAAAAGCGGCAAGCTGAAGAAATACGTAATCAACAAGAAATAGAGAAATTTGAACGAAAATTTAAACCCCGTCGCAAGGGAAAGGATAAATTTGATAAAAAACAATTACAAAATGAGACATGTAATAATTATAGAAAATATTGGATTTTAGGCATTTTAATATGTACAATAGGTATAGTAATATTTTACATGACTGCTCAACAATTGTGAACGAAATTATGTACATATTAAACTGTATGTTTGCAATGACTTGTAATTCCCATCATAAACCTAGATTATATTTTTAATTCTAGTTTAATCGTTTGAGTCCCAGGGGTCATTGAAAAAACTGAGTCGAAAAATCAACAAACAGCGCAATAGTGCTCGTCTAGCGTTAACTAGCGTTAGTTTATAAATATTTCAAGTTTTGTTCAATAAAAATTATTGGGAGGTAACGATGAAATACAAAATACCGTCAGTCGTCCGTAGCGTTGAAATGTACTGGGACTTATCGACACAAAATCGAAACAGCGCGATCGCGCTGCTTGGAACTCAAACGGTTAATAAATTAATGCTGAATCTTTCAATAATTTGTCGACTAATGTAAGATATTTCAGTCTATTAAATCTTTCTTGTAACTATATTTGTGCCATAGAATTACAAGGCCCAAAGAAGTTTTGATTATGTACATTTTGTAAATTTCTGTTATATGTCTAACGGTTAGCAAAATTGTGAGAGAACATTTAATATTGTACTGGATTTTTATTTTATTATGTATTGTTTTGGCGTAAATCAACTTTACTACTGTAACATAAAGTAATCAAATTATTAAAAATTATTTATCTACAGTTTATTTTTTTATGGACTAATGATAGATTTAGCCCTATTAAATGTCAATTTCTTCAAAGTGCCATCTAGCTTTAAGAAGTCACCATTCAACCTTTTGAAGCAGACGTTTGTATCATTTAGAGGTTAGGTGTACAAAAGAATTTTGTTTGTGTTTACATAAGTGGATCAACAAAAAGTTAGAATGGCAGGTCCATCGGTTTCGTTATCAACGAGGAATAAAAAACATTTTTTGGGTGTTCCGGCACCTCTAGGATATGTTGCTGGTGTTGGGAGAGGGTAATATATAAGAAGCAATGTTATCTAGCTAACCTAACCCCTTTTAATGAAATAAAATATTAATATATGGCTTTAACACCTTGTTTTTTAGAGCTACTGGATTTACAACTAGATCTGATATCGGTCCAGCTCGTGATGCTAACGATGTTTCGTGAGTACTGTATTACATTCCAGCTTTTTCCCTTTAATTGAAGTATTTCGTATCAATGTTTCATATCTTGTTTGTAGGGATGATAGACATGCTCCACCAACAAAAAGAACAAAGAAAAAAGAAGAAGAAGAAGAAGATGAAGAAGATTTGAATGATTCTAATTATGATGAATTTTCTGGATATGGAGGATCTTTGTTTAGTAAAGTAGGACAATGAAAGAACACTTTATTAAATATTTATAATTATATGATTCAATTTATTAAATGATTAAGTATCTTGCAGGATCCATATGATAAAGACGATGAAGAAGCTGATGCTATTTATGAGGCAATTGACAAACGAATGGATGAAAAGCGTAAAGAATACAGAGAAAAAAGGCTTAGAGAAGAGTTAGAAAGGTATCGTCAAGAACGTCCTAAAATACAACAACAGTTTTCTGACTTGAAAAGGGAATTAGTAAATGTAGCCGAGGAAGAATGGAAAAATGTTCCAGAAGTCGGTGACGCTAGAAATCGAAAGCAACGAAACCCACGGGCGGAAAAATTTACACCATTACCGGATTCCGTCCTTGCACGAAATTTAGGAGGAGAAACATCTACCAGTATAGATCCATCAAGTGGTTTGGCATCAATGATGCCTGGTGTAGCAACACCCGGAATGTTAACACCAACAGGAGATTTAGATTTAAGAAAAATTGGTCAGGCTAGAAATACTTTAATGAATGTCAAGTTGAATCAGGTTTCTGATTCTGTAGAAGGGCAAACTGTTGTTGATCCAAAGGGTTATCTCACAGATTTGCAAAGTATGATACCAACATATGGTGGTGATATCAAGTGAGTTAAAGAAACATCAAATGTATTTTAATGGTAATTATAATTCAATGAAGTTAATATTTATTCTTAATTTCAGTGATATCAAGAAAGCTAGGTTGTTACTAAAATCTGTAAGGGAGACAAATCCTAATCATCCACCAGCATGGATCGCTTCTGCTCGTTTAGAGGAAGTTACCGGGAAAGTGCAAGCTGCACGGAATTTAATAATGAAAGGTTGTGAAGTGAACCCTACGTCGGAAGATTTATGGTTAGAAGCGGCTAGGCTGCAGCCACCAGATACAGCTAAAGCTGTAATTGCACAATCTGTACGGCACATACCAACGTCTGTTAGAATTTGGATAAAAGCGGCGGATTTAGAAACAGAAACAAAAGCGAAAAGAAGAGTATATCGCAAAGCATTAGAGCATATTCCAAATTCAGTGAGATTATGGAAAGCTGCAGTGGAATTAGAAGAACCAGAAGACGCACGAATTTTGCTCAGTCGAGCAGTCGAGTGCTGTCCAACCAGTGTAGATCTATGGCTTGCTCTCGCTCGATTGGAAACTTATGATAATGCTAGAAAAGTTCTTAACAAAGCAAGAGAAAATATTCCAACAGATAGACAAATCTGGACAACAGCCGCAAAATTGGAAGAAGCAAACGGGAATAAACATATGGTAGAGAAAATTATCGATCGTGCAATATCTTCTTTGAGCGCGAACGGAGTGGAAATTAATAGAGAACACTGGTTTAAAGAAGCTATGGAGGCTGAAAAAGCTGGAGCAGTACATACATGTCAAGTTATAGTTAAAGCAATTATTGGTTTCGGAGTGGAAGAAGAAGACAGGAAACATACTTGGATGGAAGACGCAGAAACCGTAATATTTTATATTTGTATTTATAATCATATGAGCAATTACTTATTGCATTTATTGTTTTAGTGCGCTCAACAAGGGGCACTAGAATGTGCTAGAGCAGTCTACGCTTATGCGTTATCGACATTCCCTAGTAAGAAGTCTATTTGGTTACGTGCAGCTTACTTTGAGAAAACTTATGGAACGCGAGAGTCTTTAGAATCTTTGCTTCAAAGAGCAGTTGCTCACTGTCCAAAGAGTGAAGTACTTTGGCTTATGGGCGCAAAATCGAAGTGGTTGGCTGTAAGTAAAATTCATGAAAAATGAAATTTCACGAAAGTGCTTTTATAATCTATGAGTAATGTTATATTCTATTTTAAGGGTGATGTTCCAGCAGCAAGAGGTATTTTATCACTTGCGTTTCAAGCAAATCCAAATTCGGAGGAGATTTGGTTAGCAGCCGTGAAGCTAGAATCAGAAAATTCTGAATACGAAAGAGCTAGACGGTTGCTCGCAAAAGCAAGAGCGTCTGCACCAACTCCTAGAGTTATGATGAAAAGTGCAAAATTAGAATGGGCTTTGAATAATCTCGACGCAGCCTTACTGCTTCTGAAAGAAGCTCTAGAAGCATTCGATGATTTCCCGAAACTATGGCTAATGAAAGGGCAGATCGAAGAACAGCAAGGAAACTTGGACAAAGCTTTGGAAACATACAATCAAGCTGTAAGCATTCTCTTTTTTCTTTCTATTAATTCATTTTTAGTTAGGAAGTAATCTTTTAGTTTTATTTATTTTATAGATAAAAAAATGTCCCACTTCTATTCCACTATGGCGTTTATTAGCACAATTAGAGCACAGAAAGGGTCAAGTTACTAAAGCTAGGTCAGTTCTGGAGAAGGCTCGCCTAAAAAATCCGAAGAACCCAGAGCTTTGGTTAGAAGCTATCAGAAATGAATTAAAAACTGGTGGTGTTAGAGATATGGCAAATACGCTTATGGCAAAAGCACTTCAAGAATGTCCAACGTCTGGTTTACTTTGGGCAGAGGCAATTTTTATGGAACCTCGACCACAGAGGAAAACTAAAAGCGTTGATGCTTTGAAAAAGTGCGAGCATGATCCATACGTGCTTCTTGCAGTATCTAAGTGAGTGACTGTTTATTACGATATTTTTATATAATGACACATGGATTATTCGAATAATCTTTTATCATTCTAATAATTATTTCATAGATTATTTTGGTGTGAACATAAAATTTCGAAGTGTCGTGACTGGTTCAATCGAACAGTGAAGATAGATCCAGATTTGGGAGACGCGTGGGCATATTTCTACAAATTTGAGCTTCTAAACGGTACAGAAGAGCAACAAGAAGATGTAAAGAAAAGATGCATTGCTGCAGAACCCCATCATGGTGAAAATTGGTGTAAAGTGTCAAAGAATATAGCGAACTGGTGTTTGAATACTGATCAAATTTTAGTATTAGTTGCAAAAGATTTACCGATTCCAATATAATTAATTAAGTAATTTAGAATATTGTATATATCTATTTTTTAAAAATTAACTATTAATTATAACAATAGAATAAATAACATCCTATATCTTGTAAAATCCTTTGAAATTTATATATATATGTACTTTTAATTTAATTTAAATAACCAAAAGATTCAAAATCATTTTCGTTTTGAATGTTTTTAAAGTACATATGTATTTTATTATGCTTAGTGTGACTAGTAATTCATAATGCTATTCTGCATATTGTCTATGGCTTATTTTACTCTATAGTTAAAACAGTTTCGAATTATCAATTAAGAAATTCAATTCATAAAAAATATGATATATGATATTTTTCAGTTTATAGGAATACTTCCTTTCCTTCAATACATTTTTATAATTAATACTTATTTGATCCAACTAGAAGACGAAACATTTATTGAAAAGCGCCGTAATGGACGGTATTGCTCTTCCTTTAAATAAGTCAATTTTTCCGAATATACCGGGCTATTTCGAAGTGTTAGAAACACCCAACGGGACTGCCATATGACGCGCAGCTGGGAATAACTATAAGATGAGTCATTCCAGTTCTCGTCAACCCCTAGAACGTCCTTCGGTCCTGCTCCCTTTCCATTGTGCCAAAAATAGCAACGGTGCATTTCTTCGGTACTTTTGCTTGCGACTGCTATTCCAATTTATCCAGGAATAATATTCGTCGTATAAATGATTGCTAAACGAAGAAAAAGAACATAATCTAATACCGAAATAAAAGTATTGAAAGCGAGTTTACGCTTAAAAAACATGAAACTTTTTCGTGCATCGAATGCAAAATCATACTTGTCGCGAAGGGTGAGTCAGCTACCCTCCCGATGACGGTCAAGGAGACCATTGGAGGAAGTGTTCGATGGATGGAAGGAGGAATTTGGTAGTGAGCGGGAGTGAAACGATGGTGCGTGATTGGCCAACGTTCGGGGTCTGAATTTGTGGTGGGGTTGAACGGTGCGAGCGTAGGATCGGCAGAAGGAAGAGTGGAAGAGTGGTTCGCCGGTGTTACCTGGTGTTACGTGCCGTGGAATCACTAGCCGGTCAGTCAGTGTACTGCCTCCATCCTGCCCTTGAACGTTTGGCTGGACGGTGTTGCGCTTGCCTATCTCTCTAAGTGACAACTGACAGGTCAGTGCTCTTTGCCGCCGATGCATTCTATCTACGATCATCTAAATTGCATGCGCTTTCAAGTGTATAAAAAAGCATACGGTGATATTTTCGTTGACGTATCAAAGCGAACCGGCTTTCTTCGTTGCCGTTCGAAGAAAGGCGGTATCGTGTATCGTGTGTGTATACTTGCATGTTTTTTAAGAAGACGAAAACTGGTCGAAGACGATCGGTATCGGTTAGTCACTCGAATCATTCTTCCTGCGCCTGAACTTGGAAATCGCCATAAGGATAATATACTTTTGAGGATATCGATCGTCTTCATTATTCGCCGATCGAAAATGGAGGGGTGTGGTCAAATCTCCATACGCATTCTGTACACCTACGAATCTGAATCGTTGATACGAAACAATAAATTTTTCATTTTTTCTTCTTTTATATAGCAGGCGTTTAAAATATTTTATCGTAGCGTCTTGTATAAATTACTATTATACTTTTGCGATATTTGAATCTCTAAAATAAGAAATATTATTATTACCACCCTTCGTGTTTTACACACTTTATAATCCGTAGAAATATATTTTTGTATATGCCGGTAAACATTTGAAATAATAATTAAGCTTGGAATAAATGAGTCATACGAATTTTGGAAGCATTGACCATTAAGTAAGTAAGTACTTATCGCTGGGCTCTTGTGAGTCCGTTAGGATGATAGGATGGGACAAGGGCGTGGTTTTGACAGATGCACTTCGCCGCGCATCAGGCACACAAATGCGCTTCTGGTTGCCGACTGGCAAGCACGCTTTTATCCTTGTAATCGCAAGTATTTACTGCCTTTCGTCAGGAGCTAGATTTCTGGAAAAATTAATTTTTCCCTTGAAAATATTTGGATACAAATAATAGTAATTAAGTAATTATTTTAAGTAAAACAATAATGAAACAAATATTCTTTTTAATAAATAGTTGCCTTGGTGGACTCGTTACATTGCAGTACATGCAATACAAATTGCATTTTTCTCTAATTAAATCTACACATATTCATGCGTGGTATCTTCATAAGGGAGAATCCAGCGGTATTTGCATCTTATCATGTCTCGGACAAGTTGGCTCGTTTCAAGGCAAACGAGCAGATATTTCGAATAAGTAAAACACTCTAGAAATTCTGTTTATCGATTTGTATAGCAGACACAATTTTTATTTGCGATGTCTCATACGTATAACACATCGGTTTACTCTTGAACATAACGAGTATGATAACTTGTATCTATGTATTTGCAATTTAGTGCGTCCAAACTAGATAAATATCTGATGACAAATCCATACTTCCACTAGAAGTTTTCTTTAAATAAGATTCAGTCATTTACCTGAAAATAAATACATTTTTATAATCTATTCTAATAGCACGTATTTTATATTTATGCCTTTTAATAATTCTGATATATACTTCTGTTATCTACAAATGCTTGCGTGTTAATGGAAAAAGAACGAGGATCGAGGTAAATCCCACGCGATGTATTAAAAAATCACCTTTTTACCATTGACCATGAAAGCCGAGGTCGTCGATACGTTATGTAGTACGCATAGATAGCTGTGAAGAGTTCAGATACCCCACTCTTCGACCCCCGCATTGCCAATCGATGAAACCGTCTGCCACCAGTCGACCGCTCCCCCGATGCAACCCTACATGTATAAAACCGACACGTATATATTTACACGACAGCCCCAAAGGGGCGCGCGCGCACCGCTATTTCATTCACGTTCCGGAAGAGAAATATCCTAAGACTTTTTCGAGCACACTCAAGGTCGATTCTGGACTAGAACCTAGAACACAATCTACAGTTGAATGTAGAATATAATGGGATGATTAATAAAAAGAAAATATTAAAGAGCTTGATGTTAGAACATATATAAAATATTATGATTTTCTTTAAAAAAAATTTTTGTAATATATCGTTAGTTTATTAAACAAATGGTAGAAGATTTATCGTACGTTCCTGACGAAAACAGTGCCTTCTGAACACGACTGTATCAGCCCTTATTTGTCAAGTATCACAATCGGGATGTCGCTTGTCATGCAGAAGCGTAATGACGAAAGCAATCTGCAATCAAGATTGGGTCAGAGGGTTCTCTTCAGAGTTCTTTATTCATTCACGGTGTATACCTTGGTACTCGTTCACGAAATCTTGACCGCTGAAGAGAATTCCTTCCGCATCGGTTACTGCGTCGAAATAGCGGTATAATTTAATGTATGACGTGGCTTTCATCGTTCGCGGTGAATTCTTGCTTTTCTCACAACTATAAACACAGCTAAATATTTGTTAATTACGAAGATATATCGAAATCTATACCTTAATATTGATAAGGTTAATGAGATTAACGAGATTAACAAAATTAAATTAGGGCTCTTCAATAGAAATTTTTATGATACTTTTGGAGCCTGAAAAATTCATTTTATACGATAGGGACAAAAAGAAGTGTATTTTCAAGTCTGCGAGCAGGACAAGCCGCTTGGTAACACGTAATACGTCCCTGAACGTACGCGCCACCGCTCGATACGATACGCGCGCGTCCAGGGTTCGTTAGCCGTCACGGTTGCACGAAAGAGAGAGGAAGAGAAGAAGAAAGAGAGAAAAAGAGGGCGTTTGTATCGCGTTTGCTCGGAGCGCGAGCGCAACACGGAATCATCGCAAGCAAACGCATTTTCTAGCCATGCTGCACGCTTTTACGTGGGTATTTGACGGTATACGTAGGTGGCCAAGCGTGTGCGCAGTCCACTAGCACCATTAACTGGTCAATGCAATAGCCAAACGCCACACGAGTCCGCTCAGAAACGAACCGCTGCATACGCCACTGAGGGTCCTCCATTAAACGCGATTACCCAAGTTAATTGGCAGGCCGCGCGAACTCGTTAGCCGTCAGCCGTAAGATCTCTCTTTACCACGAACCCACGACAATGTCTGCCCAGAAACCTTTGGACGATTAACTGATCTTATCGATTCCACCGGATGCGTTTACAGTCGATCGGTTCCAGACACACGCCGGTCCGTTCACCAGACTTACGTAGAAGTTATGAATAATGCGCGCGATCCCTTTGCAGCTGTTCATATCTTCTTCAGCTAAAAATATATATTATAAACGTTCAATGTACAAGATATGTATGAATGACGTCAAAATTCGAATAATTACTGTTGTTTATGACAAAATACTAAACGTTCTTCATGATAATTATAGTACAGAGATTTCAAGATACCCAGTTAAACGTGAGTCTCATATGATATGTTCAATCTCGCGATGAGCATGGCTCGTCGAAGCGTAGCGTACACCGACGCGTCCTGCAAACCGGCTAGCGCGTCGGTGCGAGCAACCTAGTTTCCTTATTAACTTGCAGACCTCTTTTCTCCTCGCGAGATCAAGTAGGATTTATCGTGATTTCTCTTCGGACACTGGCGTACTGAAGCTGTTTTTAGCCCTCCTCTTTCCCCTCGTTGTATCATGATAATCCAATGAGATACATCTTTTAGAATCATCGAGGACTACCGTTGCTTTCTTGACTTTTGTGAAATCGACCGACTTAACGTTGTAACATGCCGCGAAATCGTACGATATCAAGCATTTGAATAAGACTACATTAATTTTGGCATTACTATGAGATTCTTTATTATGTATAAAGGCTTGTTTTTTTCATAAAGTTATATACAATTTTGAAAAATGAAACTAGCCTTGAGAAGATTAATTCGTATGTATTGGACATACTCAAACGTGCTAACCGTACAACTAAAGCAATCTCCTCTTCTTTTGTTACCGTTACGCATAACGCAGACCAGTGGGTGCTTTCGTATGCGTGCACTCGATGCAAGACTCCTACACGTGTACCGACGATAGGGAGAGAAGAAATATTCAACAAGCGGATACGTAAAGGACACGAATGTGTTTCACAGTTGCGTATTCAGCCTCTTTCGAGCTCTCTCTATATACAGCAATACGGCTGGCTACCATATAAGGACCTATACACAGCCTTGTCGATGCTGACCCACCGTTGGAACGTATCCCTTGAAACGTTCTCTTGGAGCCACTGATGTACGCTATATCTGTACCTTCTCATCCTTCTTGAATCTGTAATTTCTTCCATTCTGTTCTTTTTGTCTTATCGCACTTGTGTATATTTCTTATTGCCTGTTGCAGGATTAGTCTATATTCAACTAATTTTAGAACAAATATGATCATAAGAAATTTTGAAAGAAATAGCTTCTCAAGATAAATTGAATACTGTTCTTCATTAGAAAGTATTTCAATGTTAGATTTTTCCAGAGAGTGAAATTTGTCTCTTGATTTTTTAAAAATATGCTTGTAAAAAATATCGTAGGTGCAGAACTTTTATGTAACACATTTAAAGCAACTTGCTCTTTGAAATATAAATAATGTTGATTTCTCTGAAACGATAATGGAACTCCAAGAAGCATTGTGTCATAGTCATAACAGTTTCAAATACTGATAAAGGTTTTGCGACTTTGAACCAGTGAGTCCGCTTCATGAAATGTACAAGTTTCTTCTGAAGTATAAGTTTCAATGTAAAAGTACAATGTACAATCTTCTTGGCTAGTGATATTTTCTTCTGTTCAAAACAGTCGTTGAAATGCCTAAAAGTAACGAATATAAGCGACGTAAATAAGGAAAAAACGAAGTGGAAGCGAAAACACAGAAAGAAATGGTAGGGAGAGTCCGACGAATATGAGTCATTCTAGCTTCAGTGGTGCACAAGCTTTTTTAATTGTACACTCCTGCCGGTCAAACGTGTGAAACTGTATTCATTTGCGAATATACTTCATTTTGCTATAATATTGCACATAGTGAACAGGACAAATCTTGTACACGGAAATTATCATACGATTTTTAAGATTTTGAGATCGCTTAGGTACCGTGAATGCGAAGCATTGTCGATTGTGCATCACTGCTCCAACAACTGTAAAATGTAAAAGAACCGTGAGTGCCGGATTCGATGTATGAACATATGACGAGTCTTTCTGTCAAGTTCCTTACGACGGAACGTGCCTGGATTATTAATTATATTTCGACATACATTAAAACCATTTTATTATTTACGTTTCATGAATATATATACGTAATACATACAAATGCTTTGCAAAACAGTTTATGACGAAGTACTTTTATTATGAATTTATTTGTTATTTATGAATTTTTGTAATTCTTAAAATTTGGTAAAATACATAAATATAGTGTAGTATAGTAAAAGGATTTTATAAATTCGTAAATTTATAAATTTGTTTGATTAAAGCAAATATAATTTAGGAGATTAAACTGAGTGAATGAGAATCCTGGTTCATAAAAATGCCGACGTTTCAGTAAGAATTCACAGAGGAGGATATGTGACCAGAAAGGAAATGGAAAGAAACGCGAACCGGAAGTAGCAAGCTTTAGCTTCCGCTTCGTAACGCATTAGTTACTGGCGTGTAATACGAAATTTAGACAACAAAGAATCTCCAGACAGATTTTATTAATGAGAGATATCGTATCGTATCTCTAATAACATTTTTTACACAAACCAAGTCCGACTAGATACGATTAAACGAGTCCACTAATTGCAATTAACGTAACACGTTGCATTTTAAGATGTTACGTGTCCGATTATGTTCCGACATAATTATGGCCAATCCGTTATTTTCACTTATAAAAAGGAAAAAAGAAACACGAACAAGAGGAGACTGTAAAATACTAGACAAGGAATACTTGCCTACCTTTGCATTCACTAGAAACGGTGCCGTTATTCGTCCGGAATTTATAGTACTTGCATCTGTCTACATCTTCCATCAATTGAAAAATCTCTTGCTTTACAATCCTTCTGCATTTTCTCAATTCTTCATATTTAATATGTACAAATCTAGAAAATAGAGTAATGTATAATATACTAACCATGTATAATGCACAATAAAAATAATTAGACTTAATTATGTTTATAAAAATTCATACTTTTATAAATATAATTAATAAAATAGGTACTCTACTTTGAATATTTTCACATATCTTTACATATAATATATATTATATGCATTTTTGTATCTTCAAATTTTCCATAATTGCATAAAAATGCACAGTTTTGTAATAATATACAGTGACGCAAAAATAGTAAAATTTCAAATTGTACGTTTGGAAAGAAACTACAAAAAATGGTAGAAAAATTGCAGATTATGTAGTAGTAGAGTAAATGCAGTGTAATCTAATGTGTAGAGTGAATCAAATCTTTTGTTTTATAATCCTTCTGTGTCTTCTTGATCTTTTATATTTAATATTTATGAATCTAAAAAATAAAATAATGTATAATATGTAATAATAATATATAATAATGCAAAAATGTTAAAATTACAAATTTATACGTTTGAAAAGAAATAACAAAGAATGGTAGAAAAATGGTAGGTTGTGAGGTGGCAGAGTAAACGTAACGTACTGTAGTATAGAGTAAATCAAATCCAATTTGAAATTTTCCATGCATTATATGCATTATATGAAAGAATTTTCAACGTTTAAATTCCGACGTTTCTGCCAATATGCATTGAAAGCGTCGCGAGGAGCATTCGATATCGATATGTTTGGTCGATAGACGCGCACACTCGAGTGCGCGTATCACGTTTGTGTACACAGGCTTCGTTCGATTCTCGGTAACACGATGACAATGAACCGACTCGTTCGCTGACACTTGCAGATTCTCGCTTCTTCTTGTTTCCGATATATCCGACGCTCAATCATTGTTCAACCGAGAATAAAGAAAATGGGCTAAAAGTTGCAGCAAGTATCGCGATTCGGAGCGATATACAGCTGTATATCGTTTACATATGTCACGAAATTATTCTTACACTTTTTATGAACATATTACGTGTGTTATACGAAACATTTAAAAATTTTATTAATGTCGAAATGACATCCAACTATCATGATTATATTGATAGAACCATAAATGGTTTTGGAAATGTATACAATAGTTCCAAATACTTAAGACAAGTATATATTTTGCAGGGATCACAAAAGTATAAACAAGTAATCGTCAGCAACATTAGTAAGTCTCAGTATTCAATGAGATCATTTTCAATTATTAATACACAGTACATGTTTAAGATGATAAATAAGGTAATAAATACATTTTATATTTGATATATTTTATTTAGTAAAGTACATTAATTTTTTACTAAATATAACTTTATATTGAATATCTTACAACTTCTATATATTTTTTCAGATTGAGTTCAAATTTTTCATATTTTTTGAGTTCAAATATATAAAAAGCTGCATTCTGTTAGTGTGAAGAAGATAAACAATTTTTTAAGAAAAGATTCGGTAACTTACATGTATGTAGATGGCAAAAACTCTAACTCTAGTTAAATCTTTCTTAACTTTCGCTACGAATTTTTCGAGCAACCTTAATATTTGAATACTTACCATAGGAAACTTGTACATATATATTGTGTATATTATATAAAATATCTTGAAATTTCGTTAGAGATAGTTCAAGAATAATTGGATTCTGTTTTGTTATGAATATAACTTGTTCGTTTTCTGGGCAGCTTTTGTTCAACTGGACGGTAAACAAAAACATATCGCGTTCACGGACAAAACCCGACAGGTCATTTCAGATTGTAATTCTAGTTGTTGATGTCAGTTTTATAATTGGAAATTCTTCTGGACATCGATATTCAAACGAAACTCTTGCGGGTAGCAAAGTACAAATAAAAGAGATTGTTACTTTTAGATTAAGGACGGAAAATTTGTGTTATAAAATCTTATAATTTCCTAAATAGTTATAAATTTATTTGTGACGTTTTTGGATATTAACAAGTAATCTATCGAGGTTATATTATACAAATCATTTTTGTAATTAAAATATATGTAATGATACACAATTGATGTTATGAAATATTTTTGTTAACAGAAAGAAATGTTTGCTTGTTTCAGATTGAAGAGTACAACACATCACCATGTCGAATCCGTCGTTGAAAGACCTGCCAAAAGTAGCCTTAGACTTGAAAAGCGAGTTAGAAGGTTTCAATCATGGCTGTATGAAGAAAGCCGCGACCGCTGAAAAGAACGTTCTACCTTCCGCTGAAGGTACAACGCAAATATTTGTTACTTCTCTCTCCCAAAATCATTGTATTACAGAATTATTTGAATGTAATTCTTACAATTCAATATCCCGTAACTTTATAGACACATAGAGCTCTAATATTAATAATTTTGTTTCTCAAAATTATCGATTATAATGCATGTAATACTGTAATATGTAGACGTGCGACAAGAACGACAACATTCTGAATTAATCCACGATGTGGAGACGTTTAAACCAGATCAATTGAAACATGCCGATACGAAAGAGAAGATCATATTACCCAATGCCAAAGGTATCATAGAAACTTATCTGATTTTTAGGGGAATACTTGATTCTCAGATTCCCTGCTTCTACTTTGGACGGGATCAAAAGGAGGGTATGCTGTTGCTTTTGGTGCTTCGAGGTGACCAAAATATACGTGACCAAAACAAGCTTATTCACTTTCGCTTTCAGCCGCTTAGAAGGAATTGTTTTGCATGTCCAATTAGGTTGTCAGTTGTCGGTAGTCTTGTACTCTGTACTGCGTCCACGATAACAACACGATGTTACGTCCACTATCGCGATAAACATTTTTTTTAAATATCCCAATAACAATAAGGCTTTAATGTTCCTTGCTAGAGGAAACTATTTAAAAATAATATATATACTTTCTTTGCATTAATAAATAAGTTCTCTGTAAAAAATTTATATTTATTCGTAATTTTGATAAAATTGGGCAACTACAATGGTTTTAAAATAATTTCATGGTATAACGACACAGTGAAATTGTTACATAAATATATAGTTGGTGTAATTTCACTGGTTTCCACGGTGACCTTACTTTTCATAGTTTTCTCTTACATGTTTTATATTCCGTTCTTTAATCTCGATTTACGCCTTACAGATGTAGCTGCGGAGAAGACTCAACAAACGCTTATGTCAGGCATCGAGACATTCGACCCAAGCAGTCTGAAGCACACCGAAACTCAAGAAAAGATTTTCCTACCTGATATGGATGGTCAGTATTGTATTTCATGACTTTCATATATTTTGTTTACCTTTCATAATTTTTGAGAGAAATTATTAATTTGATCCAAGGAAAATGTTAACAAATCAAATTTTTCTGTGCAGTGATCCAGCAGGAGAAAGAAAAGCAAGAGCTAATCTCTGACATTGAGAATTTCAATCCCGCAAAATTGAAACACGCGGAAACGCTTGAGAAAAATCCCTTGCCTACCAAAGAAGGTAAGCTAGAATTCGAAGTAAATATATTATTAATAAAAGACAATATTTTTCTTATCAAGATGATGTTTCTTTTTGTTTTAGCAATCGACGCAGAAAAGATAGCTGCTTAAAGGAAGCTTTTAAAACGAAAAGAACGGAAAAGAAAGGAAGCAGCGACTCGTCATTTCTTCCATTTTCTATATCGTGACATTTTATAACAATTATTCATACATTGTCGACAAGAAAAAAGGAGAATGCGAAACACTGTGTTAATGTAATCTTATGATTATACTTATCCTACCGCCATGAGCGTCCCTTTCGGCGAGACGCACAAGTCGATTTTTACACAAAACTATTAACAACGGAACGACGATGAAGGTTCAGGTCCAAATTTAATTTAAAAGACAAGAAAAAAGAAAAAAATATGCGATAAAACTTCACAAGCCATTGATCTGATTCCTAAAGTTACCAGCCTTAAATAACTTTGGGCTTGCATCGACATCCGTCTTTAATACTAACTCGCCAAAGGATGTACTTTTTATACTAAGAAAGCTGCACGCAGGCAAAACGTTATTTTCGATAGCAACAAAATTGGTAGCATTGCATGCGTTACAGAATATCGCAATGGTACAGCGGTTGATCTTATATTTCTGTAAAAATCATATTTTATATAAGGGGCTATTGTACTTTTTTAATATTTCGTACACATCGCATTGTCATTCCGATGAAAATTATGACGAATAAAAAAGTAATTTGTAAGAAGGTGTCTTGTAATATTTGAACCTCTTTTGAATTTTTTTTTTTTTTTAGAGTTTAGTATTAATTAAATTTATATATAAAAGACTAATGTATAAGAATTATTATTTATATAATGTATCTTGGAAAATACGACTTTCGAACCGTCGCGCGAAAATACAAACAAAGGAAATGTGTATATTAGTACACTAAAGGTCCTTTTGTAATATAAACACAACCAAAAGTGCCAAATGAAAGATTATGATTGGTTGAAAAGATCTTTTCGTCCAATAGTCTTAGAGAAATCTATCTTAATAGGAAGCTAATGAAGAGGACCTGTTGCTAGTCCTTTGTTAGCCATGCTACGACGATAATTGCAAAGTAACAGTTACGTTGTACGATTTAAAAAATTTTTGTGTGGCTCGATAATCTCGAATCGAAGAAATTCCTCGACCTATTAATTATTTCTCTTCAAACAGGTACAATTCTGTTTACAACTAACTTTTTTGTCTTTTATTTCCACAGTAAGTATTCATGATTAACGATAGACAAAAACATCTTTTCGTACTTTACCAATAATGGAAGTTATTATCATGAGTTGATAAAAAAAAAAATCTTTAGAATTTCGCAATATTTAGACGGCTACTTACGACTATTACTTTGTTATGTTTAACGAAAATATGCGTAATTCGTCTTTTTAAAAAAAGAAAAAAAATAGTTTCATTATTTCTTTTAGTGATATAAGATGGAAATATCTCCTAGAAAACCATTGAAACGTACGCAAGAACCTATCGATGAATGGTTACAAAATGAAGGATATTTCAGGAAACATGCACCTAGAGATCCAACTTGCTTGTTCAGGGCAGTTAGCGAACAAGTTTACTTGACACAACACTATCATATAAGAGTGAGAAAAGAATGTGTAGAGTTCATGAGAAAAACAAAACATTTATTTTCGGAGGTGGATATGCTGTATTTGGTTAATTCTTAATTAATATCTATATAAACATTTTAGTTAATACATATTCTTTTGTAGGGTATATCGATTCCATTTGAAGATTATTTAGAACAAATGATATGTTTTACGGAATGGGGTGGCATGACTGAAATCCAAGCTATGTCATTACTTTACAAAAGAGAATTCATTATATTTAGTAGTCAAAAGCAAGCAAATCATAATGTTACAAATAATGGTTTTAAGGATATAATATATTTATGCCATACACCACAAAAACAGTATGAAAGTATTTATACAAAGGACTTTGTTGCAAACGCTGCTTTTTGTCAATGTACGTGTTCTATTAGATTTTTAATATTTTTTTATTTATAATATAAATATAAATTATAAACATTTTAAAAATTATTTGTAGCTATTGTCTATCAAGTGTTATATAAAGATGTTTTTCAAATGGCTAATATAGAGGGTACTGTTCATAAAATGTTACATGATAGAACAGCTACATTTAGACATGATAAGTTTTTCCTTAAAGGCAATCTAGAGATCCGAGAGTAAGTCAAATAATAATTATATCATTAATACATGGTTCAAAATGTTATTGTAGATTCAATTTATTTATGTTTAGCCAATTAGCTGCAGAGATATATAATAAAATTGACAATGGAACTGATGAGGTTGATGATGCACGAGCCGTAATAAAAAATATACCACCTTTTCCTTATAGAATTGCTAAAGCTCTTGATCCCAATATCTATCGTAATACTGACTTTGATATATGGCATGAAATTAGAAGAGGTAACAAAAATTGATTTGTACTAAAAGTATCATAACTTCATTAAAAGAAGAAAATAAATCATATTTTAGAAGTGAAAAATGCAGGATGGACTAGGCACAATAGTCATGAACTCCAAATTGGTGGCAAATGTTTGGTACAAGTGGACTTTAATGAGGAAGATTTTGACAAAACCAATAATAATAGCATTTATGTGTCTTCTCTTGGAAAGGATATTAATGATAATGATACAAAAATATTGCAAAAGAAAAGCAGTGATCCCATATTTTACTATGGACATATTCAAGAAATGGGTAAAAGTCAGGGACCTGTATTAGTCTTTATTGAAGAGTTAGGAGAAAAAAGGATTGTGCCATATTCAGCTCTTAAACCATTACCCCTAAAGAAAAATAAACAGGCCAATTGGCTACCAGTTTGCAAAAAGAATCTACTCTTAGATTCAAGTTAGTACTTAGAAATGAATTAAATGTATTAGAAACGAATTTTTATATTTTTTGTAAATATTTGTTCTGTATTGTAATAGATCAAAAATGGAGAAAAGCATGTAGTGCATCATCACGTAAAACTAAAGATTCTAATATGAACATTTTATCAAATAATATTGATAAAAATGAAAATAATGATAATATTGTCAATGATATTAATGAGAATAATTTTCAGTGGAAGGAAGGATCATTGTAAGTATCTTATCATGATAATTATTTAATAAATCTATCTTTTTCTTCTGTATTACAAGTCTCTATTTTATTGTAGAAAAGTGGATCATCAAGAATATGAGAATTATTCAATGGATAAGTGTGCTAATTACTCAATTGATGTAAGCTATAAAAAATTGATTAATTATTGTAAAACCCAAATGCATGTAAATTATTATAACAAAATATTTTCTTTTATAGAATTCTGTTGAAATGTTTCCTACAAAAATGGTTCTGGATAACACTCAGTCTTCTACAATAGATATTGGAAGGCAAGAAAATAATAAAGAACGTAAAGAAAAAGATTCATTCTCACATAAAAACTCCGAAAATAATTGTATAAGAAATTCAAAATCTGAGAGTGCAACGAATAATGATAATAATGTCAGTTTTAACTCGTATTCTAAACAGAAGATGCAGAAAGATATATATTACGCACCATATACTGGTATGTAATTAAAGACAAAACTCACTTAAATTATCATTGCTATTTCTGTGTCGTGAATTGTTTATGTTTTTTTTTTAATATTTCAGGAGATTCTAATGCTCAAATAGATCATATGCTACGTTCTATTAATTGTTCTGTACAAAAAAGTATTGATGTAAATGGTAGTGATTTGCCGCTATCAGGTAATTGTGCAAATTACTTTTATATACATAACTTGATAATGAATTTCATAAATAACCTTTTTTGCATTCCTGTAGATCCATTCACATTGAGATTTTTTTACAATTTAGGATTAGAGGTAAGGATCAATTGTTACAAACTAATTCGCAGCTATGTATTTATTTATTTCAAACTATTTTGTAGTATTTTCGTGGTGGTGCTAATTGGAATTATTTAACAAATGTGCAGTCGCCTGATTTTGGACAGTGGTATCAAGGTGTGTTATTTTTATATTTTTTATATTATATTAATCTTACTTATTATATTAACCTTATATTTATATTTAAGGTGCATCTCCGAATGAAGAAGAAATTACAAATATCACGAATATGATCCAAGATTGTACACTTACGCAACAAAAGAAAGAGCCTAACAATGATCAGAAAGAAATTGGCACTCAATCACTGTACCAAGAAAACGAAAATAGATACGTAAGTGATATCAAAAATACACAGATTCAGAAGACTGAAGTTCAAAGAGGAAATGATGGGAAAGAAACATCGTATTCATCTCGCGATAATAAATTAGAATATGCAAATAAGGAATCTTCTCGTTTAAATAGAAATGGATTAGGTCCACGATATAAGAAAAATTCAGAGAGTAAGTAATAGACAGTTTGAATATTATATCCGTATGCACAATTTTAATAAATACTTGTCTTTTATATAGATCGACATCGATCTGCTTCGCATTTTTCTAATCAGTATTCAAGCAACGGATCAAACTCTAAACTTTCCAAATTGGATAGAGATGCAAAAGAAGATAGTATGAATGTTCAACCTTCACAATCAATACATCAGCAGCTACACACTCCTGCAAATGCAATGAATACTTATCAAGCGTCTTACATGCAACAAGGCATGTATTCCGGACTGCCGTATTATGGCAATGAAGCGGAAGCATTCGCAAATCCTTACTATTCCCTTAATCCAAGTTTTATACCAATCCCGTGCTTATCACATTCTGATATACATGACAACAACAATGTGCAGCCGTTCTCGCCGCATCTGTGTCCTGGAATGGATTACGCACAAGCTTATTCTGGCCTATGCCCGCCGTACTTATGCCCTCCGCCAACCCCATATAATATACCTCCACAAAGTATACCTGAACACTGGTATGCTGTTGCTGGTCAACCACATTATATGCAGTACGCACCAGTTTTATCTGTACCAGCGGAAACAACTTGCACCGGGGTAGTACAAAATGCTAATCAAAACGTTCCTTCTTAAAAGTATTTTGCAATTACTACATATATCATACAACGAGGTTTTCGTTAACCAGTGTTCTTGCATATGAAACGATTCATCAGATTCTGTGAAGGTATATATGTAAAAAAGTTCTTATTATTTCTATATAACTTATAGTTTTAGATAGTTCTAAATTAAGCTAGGATTAAACGCGAAGATAAGACCTAACTGCATAATCTTAATAAGTCATTGTTAACTGTATGATCAATATCATTAACACGTTTAGGTACATAAAGATATATTATAAAAAGAGTTTTACGAACTATTAAGAAATATAGTACGTATATAGTATTACAAATTACAGTACAAGTTTAATTTCGATGTAACTTTCGTGATAGATTATATCATTAAAGAATGATAGTATAAATTATTTATCTTCGATATTGGTAGTTGCAATACATGTATAATAACATTCATTATATTCTTCATTTGGTATAGCCTTGTTACGGTACATAAGCCGCTCAAATAATAGTTTCTGAAATTTTATGTAGGTGACGTTCTAGTTCATTAATATATTTGGCTGTTTATACTTCTATACTTCATTTGTTAAAACAATATTTTTCCCTAATAAAAAGCAATACAATAAAAAATGAATATTTATCTTTCCATTTCCGTGAAATAAAATTCTAATTGTTATTCGATCGTTATTAAATTTGAATTAAATTTCGTCCTCCTGCGTTGCTGCCAACTACTCATGCGTAACGAACAAATGTTCCTAGAAGTGCTTTTGTTTCACTTCGAATACTCAATTTTATGTTTAACGTAGAAGAAATATAATAAATATTTGTAATTGATTTAATAAAAAAGATTTATAATCTCTCTTTTTCTTGGTCCTTTTATTATTATTTGTAAGAGTTAATTGCTTTCGTATCAGTCTTAAAATCTCTACCATCGAATGGGCACAGTTCTAAACCGGTGAAGAAGGTGCGCGCTCGAGATCTTTCAATATACAAACACCGTGGTTCTGTTCGCTGTATTCCACGCCATGACTAAAATTTGTTGGAAGAGTAGGAGTGCAGTAGCTGTGACAGGTCAAACGGTGAATAGCGAAATTACTTAATATTCACTCGTTCGAAGGATTTCTCGTATCGTAACAACGTTGACAGATTTATCCTCGGTTCGTTATTTCTGTTTCGTGAATTATCGTTAGCCGCGAGGATTTGCTATTTTCGTAGGAACTGCAGAACTTGGAAGACAAGAGGAGAGCAAGCGCAGAAACTGAAAAGAATGGAGGTTGGTTACGATTAATTATTTCGAAATTTATGTCCGTATGATCGATAACACTGTATCCTCTGGAAACGCAATGTACATACCCTGTGTCATGTTACTCCTGAAAAAGAAAACATTCATTGTTGTTCCTGGTATATTCGTTATTTCAGTTCTTCTAATTAGATAATTAGTAAATTAAATAATTAATCGTCGAATATACGCATGTTCGCCTGACGTGTTATTTGCTATTATATGGTGATTGTTTTCTTATCTTTGATTAAATAATAATCACGTTCATATTGTATTTTTTAATTTTGGTGTATTCATTGTGACATAGAATGTAGCGCGATAAATTAGATTTTTCATAATTGTCTTTGAAAATCATTTAATTTTATAAAGGACACAGAAGGTCTTGGGAGAACTTTAATGAATAACTTTACTAATATGTTTAGTAGATCATTGTCAATCAAAAAAGTTTTACATGCTATATTGTTTCATTCGTTTTCCAAATAATCGTTTATTCTACCAAGTACCATATAAAATGCAAACTAAAGATAAACAGCGGAGTGTTTATGATGCTTGGTCTGATTTTAGACACATGTACATGACTAATACAAATAACATGTATTACAAGTGATAGCATCAGAAATGAAATTTCTAGAAAGAAATGGCAAGAATCATCAAAATATCAAATAAATTTATATTTACAGAATAATATGATCTGTTTAGTCCAGATTAAGCTACCAAATATAGTAGTAAAATTATGTGGTTTCTTCTTGGCACACTCTGATGTTTATTCTGCTATGTATTTTTGTACATATATTGTGATTATAGGTGGATGAATGTTCAGCTGGTGGTGATAGTGGAGCCGAAGAAGATGAAGATGATGCATCTTCTCATGGATCTAGAAGTAATAGTAGTAGTAGCAGTATAAGTGGAAGTAGCACTTCAACTGATAGCGGAGATGATAGTGGAGAAGAACATGGCACAAGTGGCAGTGAAAGTCATAGTTCTGGCGAAGAAGATGAAGATGAAAATGAGAACACAGAATACTCTGTCAAAGCGGAGAGTCCAGATACTTTGGTGCTGTCTGAAATTTCATATTTTGTGGAAATACATTTTTGTTAACAAAAATTTCGTTTCTAGAAATGGGAAACATGTATTGCTGTAAACACTAAGATAAAATTACCACAAGATCTTTGCGAACATGTAGCTATTTTCAAGGAGTTTCTGGATTATCCTTATATTTGGAACGAATGTCTTACTGAAAATCAAAGAGAAGCTCTTTGCAACCTTTTACCAGCTTTCCCAAAAGACTGCGATGTAGAAGCTGAAACAGAGAAAACATTGCGTATGTTATTCGAACGCGAAAATCACAGGTTAGATGCAACTAATTATTTCCAGTAAATTATTGAAAGAAATCTATCTTTTTTATAATATTGTTTTTATATTTATCTTCATCAGATTTGGTGTAGCACCTTTGGATGCATTTCACAGTCATCTATCTGCTGGTCATTACCGCCCAGATATTAGAAGAATGTGTAGCTTAGTCCGTAAGGCACAGCAGAGAAGATTACTATTCGAGGAACGGAAAAGATCTTATGAACTAGCCAGTCAATTATTGAAATCTAGAGAAAGTTTGCTGTCTAACGCGTATAAGCAAGGTTTTTGTCAACCAGCGCAACGCACGGTGTCAAAGGTCCAATGGAGGAAACCAAAACCTGCCATGGGTAAGTTAAGCTTCTGCTGTGATTGATTGTAAAAAATTTTCTGGCTGTTTATACTTCCCCCACACTCCAGCCGTTTGGCAGAGAAGTATGTAGTAACTTCCGAGGGACAATACTAACAAGCAATGAACCGACAGTTGAAGAGAAAACGCAACTGCGCTATTTGGAGGAACTGAATGCACTGAGGACAGAGCTCGGAGCGAGTGCAAAGTTAGCGGCCGACACAACGTCCGAGAATGAAGAGAACTATCCGCACTATCAAATGTCCGGCGCTAAGCAGAAGAAGAAGAGACGCACTTTGGTGGGAGTTCAAGGATTATCCATTCGGGGTTTGCAAATAAATCACGAGGATGAGACTATTCGACCTGTTTTCTCCACGCTGCAACGAGCGGAATATGCCACGAATAGGTCCCTATTTATTCGCGAACAGACCGAGGAGACGTATCGCGAAATGTTACTTGAACATAAAAAGAGAAGAGCTCGGCGTGATGTACGTGAAATAATTTTTTAAGAAATTAAGTTGTGTGAATAAGAAATTCAATCATATTAGAGTACTAATGTTCATCATATTTTTTTAGGTTCATCCGGAATTAAATACACAAGGTATCGCTCTTGCTGACTTAACTCAAAGAGCACAAATTGGACAGAAGCACAAATTATCAGTTGGCCCTTCCATACGTATCACACCAGCAAAGAAACGTATGAAATTGGAGCAATCACCACTTTGTCCACCGGCGCCAAGATTAACGAATTCTAATTCAATAAAACACGAGAGTGATAACAGTGATTATTCTCATACGACGGATGAAAACAGACATTCCAATACATTGGATATAGATCATAGAATGTTAACGCCAATTAAGTCAGAACCCATAGATGCATACGAGATGCATCAGATGTCCAAAAAGAAGTTAAGTCCCATTACACCGAAGGTTAGCAAATCTTCTATGATAGTTACGCCAGAAATAAAGAAAGAGGTGGAAGACATGGAGTACGATGACATAAAAACGGAACTAAGTACGGGAGTGAACGAAGACGCACCGTTAGAAACAGAAGAAGAAGAGGAAAACGATAAGAAAGAGCTTGATTTGGATAGCATCGACATGATGCAGCTTCCAATACAACTCGACGATGGAATTGATATATTGGATGATGTGAAGTGCGAAGATGAAGGAGTTATATCGATACCAGATAAAGAAATCGCTGTTCCATCTAATGAAGACGCTATCGACATTAACAATGGGGCAGAATTAATGCAGGAGACACATGCTTGTTTCTTCTCGCTGTTAAGAGATGCATTTACCTCAAAAGGTGAATACAGGATGAGCACAGGAGAAATGAGGGATGCTATTACTCAGTGGCAAGGAAACCCCATTTCACCATTAAATGATTGGTATTCTCTGGCATCTTCTTGGCCAGCGTTGGTTCCATTGGCTTTAGGATTTCTTGCTGGGGAACTCACTTACTCTCAAGAGATCGGTGACCGACAAGAAAGAGAATCAGAACTTGTTCCCTATTTAGAAAACAAGGGAAATGGAGTCTACGCATGGATCGGAGCTGGACGAGACTCAGACTCTCGTCTGTCGGACTTATGTGCGAAGTTCTTAATGCACAAAGATTCACTAGGTCTACCGTCTGCAATATCCACTTGCTCTCCAGTAGCTGTGAAGCAACAAAATCAAGTGCCTCAAGCTAGTAGCAGCAACGTTAACAGTAATTCTGGAAGTGGAAATGTAAATTCGAGCGGCAGAGATAGTAGTCCAGCGATAGAATCGATCAGTGTCGATGGTGGATCTATCAATACTGTCGCAGAATGGGAGCCACCTCGTGCTCTGTGGCCCACAGAATGGAAGGTTCGACCATCCACGGTGGAAGAACGAGAAGAATTTAGGAGGCAAGAGCGTATGCGTTATGCTGCTCCTCATAAAGCATTTACATATAGAATGCACGGTTATGCCTCTGTCGTAGGTCCGGTGAAAGGCATTTATCAACACAATGTTGGTATGTTTGATTATACAATCTTTTATAAAAAAGATATATGTGTATAATTAAAGAAATTATTATTTATATTATATTTAATTCGTATAACAGCTTCTGGTTTGACCAAAGCTCGTGGACATTCGTTGTTGGTAGCAGATCGGCCAAACTTTGTGACTATCTTAGCCTTAGTCAGAGACGCTACTGCAAGGCTTCCCAATGGTGAAGGAACTCGGGCTGACATCTGTCAGCTACTGAAAGATTCTCAGTACATTAGGGAACAGACAGAAAGTGATGATAAGGAAGGATACTTACATTCTGTGGTATCTGGAGCTTTGGACAGATTGCACTATGAAACAGATCCCTGTGTACGATATTACCCACGACGCAAGGAATGGCTATACCTTCATCGAGCTCGTTCAGAATCAGAATTTGGTTTGTACCGTATTGAAATGTATTATTCTTATGTTATATATTTTATAGATGACGTCATACATTTTCTTCTCTTATAGAAATGTATCATCAACAACTACAAGGTGTTGCAAAGAATAAGAAGAATGGTGGCAGTATGTCTCGAAAGGCACTTCCTCCAGTCATAAAACCGGCTAATGTTAACAAAGAACAATCTCCTAATAACAGTAAAGAAACTACACCTAAAAAAGAAAGAAAGGCCACATCCACTACTCAACCTGTTATTTCGAGGTAAATATCAAATTTTATCGTGTGAAAAATGTTTTGAACAGCATATCGATTGTACGCTTTTCTTTTTACAGAAAAGAGCAGAAGAAAACCGAGGAGAAAAATATCAATGATCATTCCGCTACAACAGAACAATCGGCTGTGGTCACAAACGTAGTGACAACAATTAGTACGCCTGCGACTTCAGTAATTTCTATGTCAGGTACCACCGTTCCGGTTACGTCTCTACCTACGTCTTCTACCTCTATTAGTACCATTACCGTAGAAAAGGATGTAACAACTAGTGACGTAAAACCACAAATCACTACAAACGTTCCGGCGAAGAAGGCAGCGAACATCGGTGGAAAACCGGTCGCTGTTGTAAAAACAAGTGCTCAAAGTTTACTACAATCGAATCAGCAGCATTTTCCGCATCATCAAATTCAAGTATCAACATCCGCTGGTCTACAAACTATTAGATTATCTGGACATTCTGTGCTACATTCTGCTCAGTCTGTAGTAGCCAGCAGTGCTTCTAATGTACCAAATGTAACCACCAATTTAACCACTATATTGCCTCCTACTAAAGTACCAAGTCAACAACAACAACAACAATCGCAACAAACACAACAACAACAACAAACAATAGTGACTAATCAAGCGGGAAAAAGTATCTTGCAAACTGCTAATATAAAACAGCAACAATCTCAACAACAACATGTACTACCTGGAAAGACATTGTTAGCTTCTCAAATAAAATTGGTCAGTTCTGGACAGATCAAGTCACTTCTTACGAGTCATGGACTTCAGGGTCAGACAATATTTATTAAACAATCATCGCCATCCAGTAATCAATCACAACAAATACAACAGCAACAATTAAAGGTACGAATTGTTCGAGTAGGTCATCATTTTTTATTTTAATGACTATTAATAGCTTTAACGATCTAATATATTCATGTAACTTTAGCAGCAACAACAACAGCAACAACAAATCCAACAAAGAGTTGTTACCAATCAACAACAATCGATACAAACATCTGGTATGCAACGCATAATTGCGCAGATAGGAGGGAAACCAATCGCAGTACAGATTCAACAGTCACCGCATCAGCAACAACAGCAGAAGATATTGGCGAAGGTTCTAACCAGTTCTGGTAGTGGCCAGCTTATCTCGGTAGAAAATCTCCTTGCTCAGAAAGGATTGAAGTTGGCGACCACAACTGGCCATGCTAATCAACTCAATAGACAAGGGAAGCAGGTTATACAAACTCAGTATCAGGTATACTCCCAATCTAAATTTTTATAATTTCTAATTTTAATTCTAAATTAAATTTTTATGGAACATTTTCAATGTGGTGTTTAGGTAGTATCGCAAGCGCAGACTTCTTCAGGTCAGTCGAAGATCATAGCCAGTACGCAGCAACAACAACAGACACAGCAAGCACAAACCGTTCGAATGGTGACAGCTCAGTTGGCTGGCAAGCCAATAGTTTTAGCAAGTGGTAACAAAAACGTAGGAGTTGGAGTGAGCAGCGGTGGAAGCGTAGTACTTGGAAAGCAACAATCATCGCAACAGACACAGCAACAACCTATCATTTTACCGAGTCAGTTACTCAACATCAAAACGTTGCACGGTTTGAAGGTGATACCGACTCCTGCCGGATTGAAAACTACGGGTGCAGCAGTCTACGCGCGAGTTATTGCTCCAACCACCATAACTTCGTCTCAATCGACGGGAAATCAACAGCAGACTATTCAGACGCAACCACCGAGAAATAACACCTACAGTACACCTTGACAAAATTGATGTCGCTGTATTTTTTCATTTATTCTCGTTCCAACTTATTTTAATCTCTTGTAATTCTGAATTTTCTGACGAACACACGATTTATATGTATAAAAAGAAAACGTAAAAAATGAAGAAACGAAAAGCGTAATAGGTCAGTAAAGCTTATACATAGAATTGCGTTATGTTATGTACTATATTTTAGGTCCGGTAAAATGAAAAAAAGAAAATCGTGCAGTTTTTTCGACAGGTTGATCGGGATCAAGGCACAATACTACATCAGGACATTTAAAATGAAAACACACGCGGTCGTGAAGATTTTTTTATATTAAGTGTCGAATTATTTACAAATGCATGGTACGATTTTAAATACAAAACCACCGTTTCTTCGTTCTCTTGTATCAAGAAGATTCTTGCAGCGTTGCATGTAATGCATAAATAAAACTTATTACATAACGGTATCATTTAAATTATATTTTACAAGTTCTCTTTGTGCATCGTCTCTACGTTGTAGGAAAGTTTAATTATGAAATACCTAGGCAGCAATAGCCACCGCGTCTTTGGTCCGTTTTCTGGTAAGAGGATATCATACGAAAGACATCATAACAAAAGTCACTGATCTATGTACAAAATTTCACGAAATACGAAGTATAGATTCATAGAAAAAGATACAGAAGAAAAAGCACCTGAACAAAAGGTGCATTTATGTTCATAAAGTTAAGAGTGCATAATGTTCGTTTAACTCAATATCCTCTTCGTTGTAGCGTCAACTTATTTCCAAAAGAAATGATCCATATAATTATGTTCCCTCGGAGTTCCATATATCTTGGAATATGTCTATTAGATTGTTTACACCTATCAAGTATCCATCTTCGTGATTTCCGACTTTCCACTCGGCATCGTGACAAATCCTTGGCAAATGTTGTGGTAGAGGTAACGTTTTAGCAAAATCAATCATCCAAATGCCAGCATTTTTGGCATCGTGAACGAACAACAAGCTAGACCCGACAACTTCATGCGAGGCAAAGAACGGCGATGCTTTCAGCGTAGTTCTAATCGCCTTTAGACGTTGGATATACTTGGGTACAGCGTGCTGATAGCCTTCCACGAAACGTCTCAGCGCCTCCGTAACCTAATTAATTAAAAAGCCGATTTTAAAATCAGATTACTATTATGATCTATCGACTTAATTCATTGGTACGCTATCAACAAACCTGTTCCCGAGTCCTCGTTGTTTTGAAGTCTTTCGACGAACCTCCATGAGCAAGTTTAATACCTTCTACACGGAAGCCTAACGTAGCTGTACTGGAAATCGTTTCACGCCAGACCATGTATCTTGGTTTTGTGACTCCTTGCACTCGACGTTCCTCAGCACTTGGTGCAGATGGGTCCACTTGTATCATTTTCTCGTACATGTCTTTTCGTAACTACATTGAGAAATTAAAGATTTGAAAAATTGAAATTGAGTTTCAAGAATTGAAGAACCCTGATCCTGCTATTTTCCTCGCTTCTTCACATTTTCATTGATCATTCAGATATCTTCCTTGTTTTTCAAGTGCTTTATTTATAAAAGTTGTGGAATAAACAAAAGATAGAAAAATTATATTGAATATTTAAACCAAATATTTAAAAACTACATCTGTATTTTAATAATATCTATTATAGTACAATATCTATTTCGGGTCATAAACCCGAGAAGAATAGCAAAGTTAAGAAGAAGTATGTAAAGTATAAAAAATTAGGTAATTCAGGGAAAGTTTTATCTTATCGATCGAACTTTGAAACTTTATTTACAATATTATTCGATATTAATTCATATTAAATTAATATCATACCTTAGGTCTTTCTTTGGCTTTCGCAAGTTCTGATTCCAAATACGTCCTGACTCCAACTTTGCAATCCATCACACAAGGATGTTCAAAGTCTCCGAGAAGATCTTGCAGCTGCAAGTAAGAGGACACTACGATCCTCTTAGTCACATTGTCACCATTACCATCCTTTTGATGTGTTTCGCCTGCATCATGCTCCTCGACATTCCCTTCTTCTGTATCGTTTACATCTAAAACACCTTTGAACTCTGGAACGTACGGCCTCAATACGTCGTTCATTAACAGACGAAAGCAAGCTTCTTCCTGAGGGCAGAGTTTCTTTAGAATCGTCCCTGGAGTGGGCCCCGCTCTGAAGTTTCCTTGATGACCCGCTAGTTGGACCTAAAATTAATAGCAGAATTTTTTATTATAAACTTTTTAACACTAATTGTACTATTTACTAGTAGAATTTCATATCAAAATTGTTATTTAAAATATTAATTTATGAGTTTCTTTTCTGGCAAAAGGCCATAAGATAAATTGATGAATTGAGTAAATTTTAGTTTTAATTTTTTAATATTAACTGATAATTTTCATGTTTCAATCAATATTTGATACCAATTTTGAAGTATTTTAATGTTTTTCGAAGAACTTAAAAAATAGAAATAACTTACTTACCCATGGATACCGTTGTTTCTTGTAGGTTTGGAAAAAAGGTGTCCAGTGAACTATATTCCTAAGTTTTCTCCATCCTGACGACTGAAACAAGATTAAACGAAAATCTCATCAAAAAGCTCTCTTATCTCTTCCATCATCACTAATATTAAAATTAAGTTTCAACTTTAACCCAAATATCGATTCTCAGGGAACTTTATTGTTCAGTAATAGAAAGAAACATTTAGTATATCTGGAAGAACACAGTTTCCCGTCGTTACCTTCGACGTCTTTTTCTCATTTGACCTATCCGTGTGATCAGAATCCCATTCAGAGCTCAAATCGTCACCACTGCCTTCTCCCCATTCCAAGTTAATCTGAGGCACCTCTAGCAGCCTCAAATACTGCTGGTATCCTGAACAATTCTCCAAACAAGTCTCTTCCCTATTACCCTGACCTTTAATACACTTGTTGCACTTGGAACTCCTTTTATTATCCTCAACCCCATTGCTTCTCAAGGATTTATCTCGTTTATTTCCTTCCAACTTCAAATCACTTTTCCCGTTATCTTCACATTCAACAAGGCTACCATTTTGTAGTCTCTCAACTATACAGTTTTCTTTCCTTTCATCACTTTTATCAACTTCCTTGTAACTATCAGTCTTAACTTCCAGCTGTCCCAACTTATCCTTCTCAAAATCCTGGTTATCATAATTATCCTCGGATTTCTCTTCGTTATGAGTCTGTTCTTGAGACTGAGAAAGTAAGTACGAAGGTGATGGACTTCTAGAAGAGGAAGGTGAGCGACGCTCGGCGATGCTTGAAGAGAATCGCCTCGAATGTCTTCTACTCCTTGACCTCATCATCTTCCTCTGAATTAAGGACTTCCTGTCGCATTCTTCAGGTTCTATGCAATCTTCCAGTGTCGATTTTGAGCAGATCACTATCTTTGGTATCGTTATTCTGTCGTAAGTCTTTTGCATCTTTAATTAAATCAATTATCAACGATGACGAAGAATTTATTTAATGTAAGAAATCTTCCTGCGATATCTTCTAAATCTTTCTATGTAGAAATAGTTGATGCCTCACCGAAATAAATTGTTTCGAAGGTGTAACGTGATAGAGGTGTACGGTGGATACTGACTTTGAAGAGATTCATGGTTCTGTCGTATTGTCAGAGGGACAATTCCGCAGCGGAGCAATGCTTGGACGTAAACAGCGACGTGTCCCAGTTCTTCGAATCCCGAATTGGATGCTAATGAGTCGCGCGTCAATGGAAATTCTCGGAGGAGGCTTTCACGCCTTCATTCAAGGAACCTTTTACCTCGTCATACCTTTCTTCTTTTTTGCTTTTGAACGTCGTCTTTTTAAATATTTCATTAACTCGAAGCTTCTTTTCAACGACTTTCAAGGATAACTCTTTTTGAGAAATCTAAAATCTTTCGGGCGAATTTTCTAATTCTGCTTAGAATTTTTCTTTGAATTCCTCAAAGATATAGCAACTCTTTCTACAAGGTTCTTTCTCAAGGGTCTTTTTAGTTGGAAATTTTTTCTCCAACCTTAAAAAGTGTAATACTCTTCTTTTAAAAAATTCCTGCAAGAAAATGCAAAAATTCTGAAAAGTTGTCCTCAACAACTTCCTTCGAATCTTCCCTTAATTAAGAATTTTATTCGAATCCTTTAATTCAAAATTCTCTGCAAATTCTCGTCTAATTTAAAGGAACCTGGAAAAAAGATGATATATTTGCCAGTGTCTTAGTGATTGTCTTCGAGTCTGTAGAATTCACTGAAATAAAAAACGTTTCGACGGTCAGTGATTATCCCCGATATAACTGGTAATCATCGAGACACTTTCTCTCTTTTTTAGCCAGTCTCTATTCCGCGCGTCACGACGATGACGAACGCTCTCATGATCATCGTTCCTCAGGGTGATCGAATCGTGCCACGCGGTCCTCGGTTAATTGGCAAGCGCTTCGATAACGGTAATTATCTTAATCACGAGCTGCGGTCGAATCGAAACACCTGGATCGACTGGTAGCCCCGTCGTCCACCCACGTTGTGGCCTCTTCCTCGAGACGAAGGCGAGCTGGAAAGCGAGCCGATGCGTGTGCCACTTTTTTATACCACTGCTTGTCCGTTACACGAAATTCTTCGTCTGTTCGATGCACTAATTATTCTTCAATTCAATGCTAGATGAATTTTAAACGAGATTTCCAGCTCTTCTTCGTTTCAATTAGTCCTTCTCAGTAATCTCTATTTCTTTGATCGATTTTTAATAGGATTTTGTTAATAGATTTCTACCTCTATTTCGTTGATTCTCACGAGGAAGTGCAACAAGCTGAGACTACTTGTTTCCAATTTTATAGATGTATCATATATTCCTGGAATGATTCCAAGGAAATAATCTTTATTGTTTACAATAATAATAAACTTCAAGAAGATTTTTTCATAGCAATTGTTATTTATAAACACACAGATTTATCTTCTGTATATTTCTTCAATAATCACCTCAGTCTTTCAGAAACAATTCGTCCTTCACTTGAATCAATCGAATAAGGTCTATTTGTAATTTTATACTTCTACTAATTATAATTATGTTTATAATCAAAAAGAGAATGAAAATTATAGTTGCAATTTTCTATTGTTTTCTGTTACGCTTTAACGTGTCTATAAATTTTCTATAAAATTATGTTTCTTCGATATCCTTTGCACCAACTTCTTATCCTTCACATCTATGCTTCAATACTTGTCGTCTTGCTCTTTCGTATATAACTGAGACTCCTTCGAGTTCTAAGAATACTTTTCATCGACCGATCATATGACGCAGTCTACGTAATTAATTAATGACGCAAATAAATCACATAATTAATTCAATCAGGTGACAGGGCAGTGTCTGAGGAGGCAGAATTATTAAACGAAGAAAACAGTTGTTTACAGAGGATTTACAGTCTAGTCACTTTGGATAAATAACCGTACGGCTACGTTTGTCGAATTTCAACGCATCTCACGAGTAATCGTCGCCGTTTACGTTCCACAATCAACCGATTATGTAATATCACTGTAAGCAAACGTGACGCTTTCCAGTCGTGATACATTCACGCAAGCGGAACGCCGTGCCGCTTCGGATTCCTCGCGTTACTCACATGCTTCTGTTCCCTCAGAGGAAGAAATTATTGTAGAATCGCGGATAATTTATTATGGATGAGCATCCTCTTTCTCTCATTGATCTATTCATTCATGACAGTATTTACGAAGATACATCCGGATATTTTTCTTTTGCATTGATTGTATAGGAAATTCTTTGAAATCCACAGCTATATCTGGAGGTTTCCTCTTTCAAAGTATCGTAGGTATCGTAGGTGCAATAGTTTGAAGATTAAAGATATTTCTCCTCTTTATTAATCTTTTAGAATTCTTGGCATTTAAAAAAATTCAAATATTTGCAATACGTTGCTTCCAAATTGAATCTGTAGTTTTTTAAAAACCAAAGATTTCTTGAAAATCTTTGAAATTCTGTAAAATATTTGTAACAAGCTCCTTTTCCAAAATGAATATAGAATTCTTCGAAATCCGAAGATCTTTTCTCTTATTAATTCTTCGGCATTCATCAAATTCTAGACACTCCAAAGAAATACTCGCAAGCTATTCTTTCAAATTAGACACGAAATCCTGAAAAATTCAATGAAAGTTGACTTATAATCAATCTGAATAATACCAGAGATTTATTTATTATCTATTTCTTTAAGATTCATGTGAATTAATGTGGAAGAAGATCACTCATTAGGAGATCATCTTTCTTGGTTGATTACTTGAAACGTCGAGACAGGATAGTGGATTGAGAGCACGTGCTTCGTCTCTATCAGCTCTTACATAAGAGGAATTATAGTGACGTTTCTCTGGACCGTATTACCTGGTGAAAATTATCCACACGAACCTCAAGGCGCATCCGGTCGCAAATCTATGAAACCTCCGATTGTTAGTCCGATAATTGGTCTTATTTTCTCACGGATACGTGATGCAACAATCGTTCTCCAATTCTTCTTCTCTATTTATCCAAAAACGTTCTACTCATTCGTAGATCTTCACGAGGAATGTTACAAACTTACAAAGTATCTGTTTAAAGTTAATTCAGTAAAAAAGTGTTTTAGGATCTATAAAAAAAATGTAGAAGATTTTTAATAATCTTCAAGTATTTCAGTTCACCAAATCCATAGATAGCTTCTATAGTTTCTTCAACTTCTTAAAACCGTATTACAAAGATACCTTTGATAATTATACATGCGTGTGAAAATATCTCTCTTAGAATAAATCTCTTCGCTTAACTTCTTTCAGATTCCTCCACTTTCAAGAGCATCAACGTCTACTAACTAACTCTTCCCTTCGTCCATGGAAATTCCAACGTACGTACTCGTCGAATGATGAATGAACAACAGGTAAGTTTGCGGCGTTTTCACTTTCTTAACAGTGTAAATCAGGATGACGTAATCCATCACACGATCGTAGGCGAGAATCTTAAATTTCCTCCTCTGTTCCTCCACTTGCAAATGCTTCACTATTTGTCGATTCAAATTTCAATCCAACGAACGATGAACAACAGATGAGTCTGCAAGTTCTTCCGAACAGCATAATTATACTCTATTTATAGATTTTAATAATCTATTATTGAGTACACGTATACGAATATGTAAGTATATGTATACAAGTATACAAGTAAAGAACATGTAGAATTTTTTCCTTTAATTGCTTCTTCCAGATTACACCGCTTCCACGAGCATCATCATCGTTGTTAAATATTTGTTGATTAAGACTTCGATCTACTGATCCAGTGATGAACAACAAATAACAATTCTTCTCCTACGTATACTTGACCACTGCACGTTGAATCATCGTAAATCACGAAAAACAATCAACAGTGTAAAAGCGTCTCGATCTCGAGTCAAGGTATTACAATCTGTTTCCTGAGACCAGGAACAATATTCGCGAACGATAGAGACGGGTAGATTTTTAATTCGTTGATGTAAGCGGTTACTGGACGAGTCAAGCAACTTTTTCTTGTTTCGAGGCGCAAATTCAGCACGGCGGCGACTCGAGGAGAGTACAGCCGACTCGACGACGATCGAAATGCGTCATCGACTAATTAACTGACGTTCGCGAGCGTCATTAGCGTAATTATCAGGAGTGGACGAAACGCTGGGGCGATCCAGAGGTCGGTGGGCCTACACGGTTCGCCGGAAGTCAACGTTCTCTACCGTTTGCTTTGCGTTTTTATCATTTCTATGGATAATTTTAATCCTTTCACGATCAACGTTATATACAGGATGGCCTGTAAACTGGCGATAGGATTTGAATACAACTGGCTGATTGTACGTGAAGGATGAAGTCGAAAGTATAGGATAAAATGTTTGCATATGACGTTTCGTTTCTGAGAAAATCGAGTTTGCAAAATTTATGAAGTATACTCGAACTTGGCCAGATACAGACTGGATATGAATAAACAATCAGCAGGAGATCATTACACGCGCGAAAATAAGTCAAAATTGTGAAATGAGATCTTTCCGTTTGAGCCCTCATTTTCCAGAAAATAAAATTTCAACGTATTCTGTTAGGAACTGGTTTGGTATGCGTACGTGCTACATTTTCAAATTTATCTTTCTCATACAAGAAAAATTGTATTCTACGTTTTTAATTTATTTTCACATTCTGTTCATCTCCTGTCGGTTATTTACTCCCGCAGTTCGGGATATAGCCAAGTTCAAGCATATTTGTCAAATTTTCAAACTCGACCTTCTCGTTAATGAAACGTCATATGAAAGAATTCTATTTTATATCTTCATATTATTATTCTTCGTAGAATCACTCTGCTCACAATTGTACCATCAGTTACGTGCTACCTTGTATATTCAATATTGTATTTTAATAAGTCATTAATTAACCAAGCCATAAATACGTCAGATGGTACTAAATTTAGCGTATTATATCTCCTCTGCAAAAACATCTGAAAAAATATTCTTTTATTATTCAAAACTAATAAAAAAGATATTTTTTCACAATCTAAGGAATAATTCGGTCCTGAAAAGACTTTTGATCACTGCTGTCGAAACTCTCCTATCTGAAGATCAATAGACTTCTTTAATTTTGTTTCAAAGTGTTCTTGATTCGAGATTCGAATTTTAGAATTATATTTATATTAAGAGGGTGTCTCTCAAAAGCATTGTGGATATTGAATAACAATCGGAAACTCTCTCTTTTTAAAGATCCTTTGGGTAATTCTACAATTATTTATAATTATCTAGAGAATAAATACTTAATTAGAAAAGAGATCAATTATTTGGAGGAAGTTTAAAATACTTAATACGTATCCTTTTAAGAGAGAACAGTGCCTAAATTCTTCTTCTTTTGAAAAACTTGAAAAATCCAGTTATCAGAGGAGAAATATCTACGATGTCTGGAGAAAGAAACGAGATTGAATGATAATGAACATAATCGTGAAATATTTGCATATATTCGTATCCTTTCCATTTCCATCGATTCTCTTCGTTTTCTCGCGAAAAGCTTCTTCCACATAAGTGACGCATTAAACGAGTGCAATTAATTTTAAACGAGACGTTTAATTATTCAATTTCACGTGTTCAACGATAAACGTTCGAACGATGAATTCGCGTACTCGGCGTGTCTCGTACGATTGCGTAATGATCGCGTAGAAATTGGGTCTCGCGTTCGAGCACGCGTAACGTTTATGGAAATTTTACGATATTCATAAATTCATACGCGCTTTATTATCAGGGTTAAACACGCATTCGCTTTTTCTGTCTTTCAACCTCTCCGCTTCGTCATCTCATCGAAAACTAATCTGCTTTGTCATCTCTGTTATAAAAGAAGCATCGACTAATCCTCTAAGTTTTTGGAATTCACATTCATCGATGAAGGTGAGTTGGAATGGGATCTGGAATTTTTGTATGATTATACTTGTAATAGGAATTTTTCATGGATAAATGAAAATGAAAATTAGAAGAAGAACCTTTGATTATAGTTTTCCCCTTTTCTAAGTTCCAAGACCTTTGTTTCTTCATTTCTTTTTTCGATTCACCAACTTCATCGCTTCTCTTTCAGGCAAAGCATCCACTAATCCTCCAACTTCTTGGAAGTCAAATTCATTGATGAAGATGAGCTTGAATGGGATCTGGAATTTTGGAATTTGTAATAGGAATTTTTCACGATTAAATAGCAGTAAGGAAAATAATAGAAGGACAGAAATCAAAGAAGAATGCAGGATCAAGATTTTAAGAAGAAATAAGTTGGGTGAATTTCATCCAAAAGTAAGAGACTTACGTAGTAAAGGACTTGCTTTTAAAGTAGATTATAGTCATAGATAAGAACAGTTTCCATTATTGATGCGTTGGTTATGATAATGAATTGGTCAAAGTAACTGTTTCTGAAAGTTTAAAAAACATTCGGTCATTGAAAAGATTAAGCTACTTCTGCTGAAGGAATAAAAATAAGAGACTAACTGTAAGAAGGAAGATATTCTTCTAGAAGAAACGAAATAAAGAAGAATACGTAGTATATCTAAAAGAAAGAAAGAAGAATATTTGGAATCACGATTTGGAAGGACTTCTTCAGGAGTTTTGAAAGAAACGGAACTGAGGAAAAGCTGGATCGAAGAAGAAATAAAAAGGCGAAGAAACGAAAGCGAGAAACCCTTGACCCAGATGCTATACATTTAAAAAAATACTCGATAACGCGGTCCAAGGCTCGTACGTGGTGAAAACCACTTGGATTGGTAAAAATGGACAATTAAATGGCTATACGACGATGTCTGGATAATAAATTTTACTTGCAGACGAAAACTAATTTAAGATAAGTTCGACCTAAATAACCAACCATATAAGAAACTCCGTATATTGTGTCACTACTGAAAGCCGTGTTCAGAAGTTAAAAAAAAATTATCTGTACTAAAATACTATAAGAACATGCTACATATGGACATTATATCTATTCTAAGCCTTAAAAAAAACTTTCGCGTCAGTAACGCTGATTTGCGTCACGAACTAGATTCAGCCCTCTCAAACTTTGCATTCAGAAGGTGAATTATGCTTTTAATCGCCACATACACCAACGCTTTCTCACGTATCATATCGTAAATAGAATTATTATCTCGACTATAGAGAATTTCTCATTTAGGCTTGAATTCAGCCTACAAACATTCTACTCAGAATTATACTAAAAATAACAGTAGATCCCTACTTTTATGTCAGCTAGGTGATCCAGCAACATTTACTTCCACCTGCAGATGGAAAATTTTTCCAGCTTAATTGGCCAGAACGCGAGAGAATTCGACTCGACTATGTCGGCATTCCTCTTTTGAAGAAAACTAGAACGCGATCGAATGGCGATCGATTAGGTAACGTAAGATCGAAAAGGGAACGGCTGTTAATTGAGGCTGCACCGCCTCGTTGGGACCACCAGGCATGCACCTTCTGGAATTGCAGAAACTCGGTGAACTTCGGAGAAAAAGTCAGCCGACAGAGGTCCAACCAGGGACTTGCAAGAATTTAGGCCTTAAGCCTCGTTCAAATTAGTCGAATGACTTCTGTTCAAGTTGTTTGAGCCGACTTCGATAGTATACCTAATAGAAAATAGAAAGGAAGTAAGTTATAGTTATGTCAGATGTATGTAAAAATGTTGATTATAATACGAATTATGCTTATGAACATGACAGAAATGTTATACATACAAAGTGTGAGTGAATATAAAGTTCAAAGGAGATTCGATTGCTTCAAAACGACAAGATCAATCCAATATCAGTATTTTGTTTCAAGGCAGGAAATTGGAAGAATCTCGACTTTGTTTGAAACTTGGAGGCACATTTCTAGTCAAACGACATAATAAATTTATATTAATAAAACGTTTCAAGTTGCTTGAAATCAAGTAGCTACAATACAGTAAGAAGATTGAATAGAGAATTTAGAGACTGATAGGATACTTCAAGTCAAATAAATGTACAGTATCACACCAATGATGGGATTGCAAGTTTTCGAGTGGCTTGAATTTAGGTAACTGGATTCATCTTAACGAGGACTTAGTGTTCGTCGAACCAAACAGGATTGGTCAATCGGTTTTCTAATCGATCATCCGGCTGTCCATGGGCCTGCATTTAATTACCCGCCGAATTGTCCCTAGGCATACGAAATGAGAGTGAAACCGATATCGATTGATTACGAAATTACTTTTCGATCTATAGATCAAAGATACCTCGAGGCGACTATTATTTATTTAAGGAGAAATATTATCGATAAACGAGGCAAAATTCAATTTTATAAAATTCAATCTTATAAGATTAAGAGATATGAGAATTGTTCCTTGGGTCAGTTTAGTCCACTGCACGCTTATAGTAAATTGCTCCCAGTTAATTATTGGATGACTTGTATATCAGTCCTTCTGGTTATGGTATGATTGAGAGCTCCAGAATGGCAGTGAATAGGCGGTAATTAAAAAAGGAGTGGAGACGAGCCTGGAGGGAAGAATTGATGAAGAAGAAGTCGACTGTGTCAGCTGAAGTTACGGTTATAGAAAAGTATTTGAAGCACTTTTACAACTACGTATCACAGCAATAACAATAAAGGTAATACGTACAACATATTAATATAAATTTGTTTATAATAGTAGTTAACATAAATTTCCTTCAATCTTAGTCTTCTCACCAGTATACACATGACTATAGTATTTAACATAAATCTTTATGTTAAAAGAATTTCCATAAATCTCTGAAAGTTGCATGTTGCTGCAAAAAGTTGTACAATATTCTTGCTCCTTATAAACCAACTTCTAATTATAATTTTTATCTTAAGGATCTCAAAAACACCTGTTCCTAAAAGACATACCTTTTTCCTATCAACCACTAAAGGACTCCTTTGATAATCATCCACGATTCCCAACAAGCAGTCGTCGCATCTGCAATAAAGATTCCCACTGGAGGCTGAATCACTAGATAGAAATGAATTATAGGTGCTGGCACTATTTTGACTGTCCATCGAATCTGTCCTTCTTAGAAGAAAATTCTTCTTCTTCCCTCCTAGTCGGGCATCAGTCTCACGATCATCTTCGTGAAAATTTTGCTTCTCGATTTTCGCCAGAAGAATCTGTTCCATCAAGTTCAGAGTCGGTGGTGTGAATAACGTAGGCGATACCGGCGTCATCGAAGCCTCTTCTTTCAAATTCTCGGCTTCGTTCTTCTTTTCTTGATCCATATTAATGTCTCGCGGTGATTTATGTTGCTCATAAGTTCACTTCGCTCAGACTAATCCGCGGGCCTCCAAATATCTTCACAATTCAGATTTCTCTTGCTTTTTTATCGCACACATGCACGCCGGTTGAAGAGAGAGATTATATCTCTTAGTTTCAAGTTTCGAAGTTGAACTCTGAATTCTATAGAACTATAAGTTTCTTAGATACTAAATCTTTGTAAAGCAAACATTCAGTAGATTCGAAGTACACTGGATTCTCTTTAATTCTAAATTATTTGGATCCTGAGTCTTTTGTAGTCCTATATCGTTTGGAATTTGGATCTTCCCTAATTCCAAATTCTCATTTGGATTCTACATTCTCTTAAATCCAAGATTATCTGGATCCTAGATATCGTTGAATTTTAAATCCCATAGCTTGCTGATACCTTTGAAACAAATGAATAAATCTTCCAGACTTTAGGTCCTTTTGTACTTGGAATTCCTTTGCTCTCTTAAATTACAAATTCCTCGGATCTTTAATTCTTTTCATTCTCTGCATCTTCCATACTGTAGATCTTCCTGATCCTTCTCCAAAGAATTAAAAATCCAATCTCCTTCTAACTTCAGGGTCTCCTTACATCTATAATTCTCTACTTCTTGATAGTTGAGAAGAAAGGATAAGAATATATAAATATACTTCAGGACACTGGTAACAGACGCTTGGTAGAGTTATTGATCTAATCACAGTACCGCACCATTTATCCTGTGAGACAGCAGCCTTAGTCACAGTTAAACGTCTCATTAATCCACACCACGAACCAGTTCACATCTCAGGTGAACAATGACTAGTCCGATCCCTTTCACCATTCTGCCATTCACGACCACCTGCGAGCTTTTGTCACCGACCTGTTATAGTATTTCTTCTCTCTAATGATACATCTCATCGTCGACCTTGACGCGACCAAGGCTTTGATTAGTGCCACGTGAGAGTCACTACGAAGATCAGTTTCTACCAGACTGTTCTTCATCGCAATCGAGACTCTACTAAACTCTGTACAACCAAACAACTCTGGACAACTATTGAATTACAAAATGTCGCCGTAACTCGATACGTCTTTTACATAACATGACTCAATTAGACACAATTAAGAGAAATATTCGAGAAAAAAGAAACTTCAAAAGTTCCAAAGAAGAAAAGGCCTCCAGAGAAGACTGAATTTAATCCTTTCACGCTTGAGCAAATTTGCTACGCATAACTTTAGTAAATTATTGGCTAACCGAGCGACAAATGTATATGAAGACGATACAGCAAAAGCAAGATAAATATACATTTGTCGGTTTTCTGATTTTTATATCACTTTATGTTTCAATAGGACTTATTGTTGAAAAGGAAATCGATTTACTCTACTATGTGCAAAGATATATTACTTTTGAAAAATAAGTAGCAAATGCAAGAAGTTTTCTATAAAATTAATATTGTGGAGTGACTAGTGTTCTGACAATCTGTATTATAAAATATTCATCACAGTATATTGAATTGAAAAATTGTCTTTCTATAAAAAACAGAAGATGTGACTTATCATATTTCTTCCCAGAAGTCTTCATTTGTCTTCGGTAAAACTGGCTTTGATTTCAATGCCTTGTGTCTTCATCCGAACACACGTGTTTCCATTATTGATAATTATTACAGAAACAATCCTCCTTACGAAATAAGTAAAGTTCAATGTTGAAAACCTTGCTTCGTTAAGTGCTATTTTACTTTAAGATTTCTGTTCCTCCTGAGAATTCTCTGGGAATTGTTTTCAAGTTATTGATAGAAGAATATCGATAACTACTATTGATATCAATGACGACTTGACTTAATAATGAATTAGAAGAATAAAAGAAAAGCACGAGGACATGGAGGATCGGGAACAGCGTGCTCGAGGCAGCCCCGGTTGCACAGTTTTCCTCTACTGACCCGAATTGACCGCTTCCTGTTACAGTAGTCTCCATGATATAGCGTGGTTCTAAATTGAAGCTCCGATTGATGCAGTATCACTCACGGCCGCTCACAGTATTCTGCTCTTTTTAGTGGGGACCGAATCAAGGCTAAGGTACAGGTCATGAAATCCTAACAGAAGTCTCCCCTCCCTATCAATTAAAAAATGATACAAAGGCATAAAATAGAATTTCTAGCAATTAAATCAATAGAAACATTCTAGGGATAGAAGAATTCAATAAAAGAACATTAAAGAGAAAATTTCAGTGAAGAAAAAAGTACAGAATAATGGCATCAGAAGCAACATCAGTAGTAGAGAAAACAAACGCCATAAGAAAGATAATTTGCAAGAGTTACAAATAATGTTTAACTTCCTCTTCGTTTCGAAGAAAATTACGCTTGTTTTCGTCGCCAGTGTTCAGATGAATCGACTAGGTGAATCGGCTGGACAGGAAACGAAAGGTGTATGGTTACATCCTCTCGTTACCGTCCTCTTGCGTAATGAGCCAGTATTCGATTCGCTGATTGACGTAATAATGTGTTTGTCTAGCTCCTCGACACCGCAAATATCTTTCTATCTTGCTTCGAATGGAAAAGACTTGATTTTTCGAATTCTCGGCACGTGTGATCATAGATGATACTTGAAATCACTTGAGACACTGATGTACGAGGATTTCAAGAAACGAACGGATACAAAGGAATTCGATCAATTGATCAACATTCTAGAATTTGTAAGATGAACTGAGATGGAGATCCATCAAATTTTCTTCCGCTTCAATATTAATCTTTAATAGTAAAAAAACCGAAGATATGAAAGCTAACTTACAAATGATAATTTGACTTGATTAAAAGACATTTTGTATACTACAATAAAAACACAGAAACAGCTACTATAATATTATCGTGAAACAAATCAAGAATATAGGACATTCTAGAATTTGTAAGATGAACTGAGATAGAGATCCATCAAATTTTCTTCCGCTTCAATATTAATCTTTAATAGTAAAAAAACCGAAGATATGAAAGCTAAATTACAAATGATAATTTGACTTGATTAAAAGACATTTTGCATACTACAATAAAAACACAGAAACAGCTACTATAATATTATCGTGAAACAAATCAAGAATATAGGACATTCTAGAATTTGTAAGATGAACTGAGATAGAGATCCATCAAATTTTCTTCCGCTTCAATATTAATCTTTAATAGTAAAAAAACCGAAGATATGAAAGCTAACTTACAAATGATAATTTGACTTGATTAAAAGACATTTTGCATACTACAATAAAAACACAGAAACAGCTACTATAATATTATCGTGAAACAAATCAAGAATATAGGACATTCTAGAATTTGTAAGATGAACTGAGATAGAGATCCATCAAATTTTCTTCCGCTTCAATATTAATCTTTAATAGTAAAAAAACCGAAGATATGAAAGCTAAATTACAAATGATAATTTGACTTGATTAAAAGACATTTTGTATACTACAATAAAAACACAGAAACAGCTACTATAATATTATCGTGAAACAAATCAAGAATATAGGACATTCTAGAATTTGTAAGATGAACTGAGATAGAGATCCATCAAATTTTCTTCCGCTTCAATATTAATCTTTAATAGTAAAAAAACCGAAGATATGAAAGCTAAATTACAAATGATAATTTGACTTGATTAAAAGACATTTTGTATACTACAATAAAAACACAGAAACAGCTACTATAATATTATCGTGGAACAAATCAAGAATATAGGATGTGATCTCTCTGATCCGAACTCTTAGACTTTCCCGATGTTGTCGATAATATTAATCATTCGCTTGATTGTTTCGTTACGCTTTTTTGTGTGCTTAGAAACCGATTGCACGATGTTGAACTATTATAATATTGGTTTCTGCCAAACAACGTCATTTGATGGCCATAAAACTTCGTCGCGAATTATACTTTAAAATATTAGACAAACTGTCATCTCTTCGTTCGTTGAATAAGATGAATAATCGCTAAACCTACAAATAAAAATTTAAATGCCATATACGAAAGTAAAAAAAGAAAAATAGAAATAGAAGATAAGTATTATCGCGTGCCTTGATATGGAAACGTCGCAATTGGCGATTCTCCTATCAAACCAACTGATAATAATTCGATCGAATAAACGATTAAGGTTTGTCTGGTGATTTCTAATCTAACATAAAGATGGATAGGGAGCAGCGTAGAACAGCTGTTCAATAAATATCCACTCACGTCGACGAACGGATAACTATCAAAGAGAAAACTATTCAAAACCGTGAGTTACCATTAAAGGAATTCGATGGCCATTTGATACATGCAAAATGGCGTTTCACTTGAACGCACTAGTTTAGATCTGTACGAATCTTCTATTATCCAAATGATGATGACTTTCTTTGTTGATATCTTCATAATGATAAGAACAACAAATAACTTGATTTTGTCCCTGTTATCATTTTCTAAGAGGCAATATTTGGAGTTTGTTGTTGTCAACAAGGATCACGCGCGTTCCTATTTCTGGGGAAGGAAAATATAATGAGAAAAGATCATTCATGGTTTGGGTTTGGATAGATAGAGATATAATGATTCTTACATGAATTTCACAACTTTTACGATATCTTCCATTTATACTAATAATGCCAGTCTTCTTTTCTTCTTGTAGAATACATTTCTGCATGAAGAATAAAAAGTCAAAAGAAGAGTAATTATTTAGCTACATTTATAGGGACAATCCTATTCCATATGAAATTCCAAGGGGAATTCTTCAAATAAAGGGAAATTCCAGCAATAAAAAAACTTTGTTTGAACAAAAGAAAATGAAAATCAAACCAGGAGATCCTCAATGTCTGCAGCTATTGAAACCAAATTATAAAAATCAAATTTCAAATGTACAAAATCTATAATTGGTGTAGTAAGTTATTAATCAAAAAAAGGAAGATGTAACAGAAAAGAGGAAAGAAATGAAATTGATCTTCAACAAATAGTAAGTTACCAATCAAAGCAGATGAATGAATTCGAAAAAAAAGAAGAGAAGAGAAATGAAAAAAGGATGAAGACAGGTGAGTTGTGAGCGTATATGATTTACTTTCCCTCGTGGAAAGGTCAAGCTACGGTTTCGCGACCGGAGGCAGGACGAACTATCGCCTTTTTCGGGTCAGCTCGCGAGAAGCAGTGAATGTTTCGAAAGCGACAGGCGGCAGCAGAATTTTCAAGCGCTCGCGATATTATTTTCAGTCACGGCTATCGATGTTTTATTCATAACGCGTTTGACACAGTCTCTGCGCCCGCGCGGATTTTTTCTTTTTTTATCGGACGGATCTCTCGTGGCCGTCTTCCCTATCTTCAATACATTTTTGATATCCACGTCGATAAAACAACAATCTGATAACGTTCTCATCGGTGATCATTCAGGAGATTTGACAACTGGCTCCATTAATCAATAATATAGGATTCCAATGAGATTCCGGAGGATTCTGCAAGGAATTAAAATTGCAAAATTTAAAAACTATTGTCTAATAGCTTGGAAATGGAGTAATTTCGAAGGATATAGAAATAAGTTTTTGTGGAAATTTAAAGATAAAAATAATATTCGCTAGATTCAGTTTACAAATTTTTGAAGTCCTAGTTGTTTCTTTAAAAAATCTTCTTGAGGAAGAGATGGTTCAAGAGATTTCTCAGACATTGAATTATTAATTATAGCCAGAGCTTGGCCATATCATAGACAACTGAAATAAGAACCAAGACTTAAAATAAACATTAGCCTTTATCTGTTCTTATCTCCTTCTGGATCAATTCATGGATTTACATGACTGGACAATACTCGTCTATTCCGTAACAGTTAAATATCACTGAATTCTTCTACTCGTTTTTCTGGGTCACCTTCCACGTAGAAAGTGTGACAGATACAGGTGCCGCATTAGAATTAGTCTCGGTACTCGATAAATATACAATTCCTATATTTTAACAAAAACATTCGATAAATTTTAGTATATCTTTCAATTATATATGGTCGAAGATACTTTTCTGAATTTCACACGATATAAATCATACAAATTATAAAAGGCTTTTCACAAATACCTTGTGATAATCGTGATCGATATTCCTAGGAAGAATTTCCTTAAAGCTGATGTTTATCTCATCTCCAGGATTGACTCTCAGCGAATTTACAGAATATTTTCCACACTTCACGTTTCCACAACGTCGAAAAAGTTTCCTCACGTGTGAAAATATACGAATACAACTACTGCCGCATAAAATCTTCATTGTAAACAAGAAATACGCTGGATCGCATAACTGGTTCCGTAGCTCGTAAATAAGAAACTGACTGATTGCTTGACATCGATTGCAAGACTGTGAACACGTTGCATGGTTTTATCGCGTGGCAATTTTTCGATAATTTTTTTGACTCGTGAAACACCTTCTGGGAATTAGATTCTTATCAGATGACAAGAGATCGCGGTGTCTACCGCGAACAATATAAATTACTAAGCTTTGTTGAGTGACAACTGAATGAAAAACCTATACAAATAAACCTTTATCTTTGTTGTTTCTTTTTCCTGAGAACCACTTGTCTTAAAAACAATCGTGCTGCTCTGAAGTATAAGATAACACAACGAGTAATTGGACAACTTTGTTGTTCCTCGCTTCTAATCGCTGGAAAACGTACAACTTGTAAAGAAAAGTTCTTGTTATATAAACGAAGAACGATTTTAGTAGCTGTCAGAAATTGGAGATTGTAATTAAAGAGGTTTACGTCTACAAAATACATTCTTACAGAAAAGACCTCTAGAGTCTCAACAATCCAATAAAGTTCTTAAAAACGATGAATAGCGCAGACAGAAAATGATCTTCGTCTCCCACCCGTAGAAGTATACTGTACCATGTGGCGCGTTAAAAATATCCAAAATGCCTCCTACTTGATTTCATCAGGCTCACATATACACACACGATATCTTAGGTTTATTTAAACTCCTCCTGCTTGAAACGCATCCTCTCCTATGTACTCATCGAAACAATAAACTGCTCCTTCACTTTCACTGGAATTCTATTTTTCCTGCTTCTCTTGTGTCACTTTGTGACCTCAGAAACTCGGTGGACGCTTCTTTCTGTAATTACAAACTTTTCAGAAAATAGAACAAAGACAAAGCAACTTTTATGAGCCATTAGCGATTACGACTCTGTTTCGAATCTCGTAGATGAAATCGCGCGCCTCACACTCTGACAATGATAATCAGTATAGCAAGTATACCGCGACTAACACTGGCCGATAGAACCCTTGGAAACCGACGCTACCGACTGACTAACCGCTATCACTGATTCCAACTGAGCTGACTGACTGTCTGATCCCTGTTACCGCGGCCAGTCGAATGCTGGCTGCCTGGAGAGATATCTTGCACTTTTACAGCTGAATGCACGCCAGCACAGAATAGAACGATATTTAAAAGTAAAAGTTCCGTGCCGGTTCTTTGAACACCTTCAGGATGCGTTGTCTTCTTTGTGATTCTCGATGATGAAGATCTTGTGAAGGAAATTGAAGGTGCGTTTAGTGGAAAATAAAATTACCGAGGAGATCGCAGGTGTAACATGAGAGTTTAGAAGAAATATCTTCGAAGAACTGTATGATTGTTTAGAATGTTTGATTTCAATCGGGGGTGTAAATTTATGTAATAAACAGATCCAGTTTCTTGTCTAAACGATGAATCTTGCACGTGCTCGAGAGAAAAGATATCGGCGGAGAACTATAAAATTTACAGCGGTGTTTATGAACCGTGGCTTTTTACATCAATGTTGGTGTTTTTAGAACATCGTTTTTTTTAAACACCAGTTGAATCATGAAAAACATCTCGATAGAACATCTACGAATGTTCTTGGATTGACCCAGTAACTTTGTCCAATATGAATTCTTCAAGATAAATTTAGTAAAGTATTTAATTACATTGAATGCCTTGCAGATAATTTTACTTTCCTAGAAATCGTAAGAATTTTATATGTCTACAATTTTATAAACAGGGAATGAGGAAAATAGTGACTATAAGAGTTGCATTCCATTCGACTATGTCTTGGCATAGAGCGAACGTCGATTGAACCTACGCAAAGAATGCACAAAGCGAGCGTACACGTGCATAACACGGTTTGTAAACACGATGATCCGTATGTTGAATGAGTAGGTAGATAAAGATAAGTATGCACATTTGTACGTACAAAGGAAAGGCATGCATAACAGATTCCAAGAGAAAAGAACGCGTAAAAGAACGTTTCTCCGACTGCCACATTCTTGCGTCCTTCGTCGACAGGAATAACAATTTGTAATCATCGAAGATCCCACGTTTTACTTATCTTCGAAAATATATCGATTTCCTAAAAATATTTCAAATTCTTTATCTATCTTACGGCAGAACAATCAATCCTTTCAACAAACTTCAAAAAAAGGAAGAAAAAGGAGACAAATGCAGATTAAAAACAAGAGAATGAAATATTGTTGAAGAGGTATAAACAAATGGAAAAAGTTGATGTCTGTGCAGGCACATTGTCAGTTCATTAAAGTTTCCTACATACTGAGACGAATTCCATTCCTCTCGACGAATGAATAGTCCGTTTGTTCGCAAACTGGAGCACAAGAAGCATGGCGTTGCGTAAGATAAATTACGTGTTTGTTCACAGAAACGACAATGTATTGGTAGTGATGATGTGTCGCGCAAAACATAGTCTTTTTCCTTCGGTCTAACATTGAAATATTTATACACCTGGAATGGAAGTATGTCAAAATGACGAAGATAGAACAATAGGTTTCCATAAATTCTATTTATTGATTTTTCACTTTTTCTCTTCTGCAATTTATATTTTTCTCAAAACAGCTCCAACTATTGGTATATAACATACAACCTTCTTTAAAAATCAGTTATGGTGTAGAAACAAATTTAAAATCGGGCATCATTTTGTTTCTTGAAGTAGTACAATGTATGTACAATATATATACAGTATATATACAATAATGTTTATCGAAACATTGAGATGAAAAATAATTTTTAAATACTAGCACTCACCTTGGAGGACTTGATTGGTTGTAATTCAGCGACGTCAGATTCGTCTCCACTAAGGCTAGATGTAGTGGAACAGTCTGAGATTTTTCGTGCTGGTGGAATGTTCAATAAGCCAACTTTTATATCTTCTTGCAACTCTGAAGAGTTCCGTGGCATGTACTGTGTAAACTGTGTGTTGAGCTTGGAATAGTAGGAGTCAGTGGAATCCAGGCAAGAATTTCTTCTATTTCCAGTCTCATTGAGATTTCTAAACAGAATATTCATTAGTAAAGCACCGATTATGTTAAAGAAGAATGAAGAATTTAAGAAATAAATACCTTACAGCAACAGCATTTATAGAGTCAAGACACAAACAGCAAGAGTCCGAATGTCGTCTACTACGGCAGACTTGTAGGAACTGAGTATCTAAAGATTCACGTATTTCATCACAATCCAAGCAAGAGCAGCTGCTTGCTTGGCTAGGAGTGCCACTAATCCCTTCATATTTTTCAAGATCAAGATCATTTCTCTCTAGTTTTTCATCTAAATAAGAATAATCAGAGTAATCACTAACAACTACGCTGGGTGTTCTCCAATATCTAGGTCTTCCCTCATTATGCTCAGTCTCGCTTCCCTCCACCATATTTGTACTATCCCATCCTGCAAAAAATGTTTCATAATTACTTTAATTTTTGAAAACAATTCCCCATCCTATCTTACAAAAAATTATTTATTAAAAAATAAAGTAAATTTCATTTGTAAAATACTCAGAATTCTAAACTTTATATTAAATACTTCAATTTCTTCAAATTTCATATAATGGAATCTAGAAAATCTAGATGGAAGAAAGGATAGTCATGAAAAAAATATCAAATAAATTCTTAGAATTCCTTTTCATAATCACAATATGAATTCTATATGATTCAATCGTGTGAATTGGCTAAAAAGAAGTTATAAATAAACTGTTGTAAATGTTAACACAATGTTGAAGTTTAATGGATTAATAGAATTCAATAACATAAACTGACTAAAAACAAAAAATCACAAATGAAATATTACAAATGTTAACACAGTTTTACTCCTCGATAAGTTAAGTTAAATTAACATAACAATCAAACGGCTATTATTCTTATAAAACATCATAGATTTATCACCAATTTTCAAAAGACAGAACTTTCAAAAAATTTTAATTATACCGCCATTAGGAAAGAAACACAACGGGTCAATAGAACAGAACGAATAACACGTAAGACAATGCGAGAAAAAAGAAGGAAAGGAACGATGATGTCATTGACACAGCACGCGTGGTCAGGATCGTGTTTTCAACTGATTCTCCCCTCCCCATTGTCTTCGTGAGAGAGCAACTGGTGGCATGATTCCATCCCCCTCACCTTTTATTTGGTCCTCGTCGCTGAGCACCGCACTATCGGAGCTGCAGCATCTAGTAACCCGTAGTTTGTGTCGTTTCTGTTGGTGAGTAGTCAGAGATGTGTCCTCGTCACTGGCTGCGGCCGAATCGAGGCTCCAGCATCGGGCCATCGATCCTCTTCTTCGATCCGTGTCCGTTTCAATACCTTCGTCGCTCTGTGGACTCTTGCTCAGGGATCTAACAACTGGCATTCTCACCGTGTCGAACTCGTCATAGGTTTCATTCTCTTCTATAGGGTCGACGATACCCTCCAGGGCGTTCTGTTGCTTTTTTGACTTCATCGTGACCCCCTTGTTCTTCTCACCGAGCACTCGTTCCAAGCTTTGAACCAAGTCGCATACCGACGAGCCGGCGTCACTCTCGGCGACGTACTGATTCTCCACGATGCCTACGCGTCGTTTTCGCGACGTCTGTACCGCGTTCGAGGACGATAAATCCACGTTCTGCTTCGAAGATCGACGCTCCACTTCCGATTTCTCACCGCTGAGGAAATTATTCTTCCAACATCCCTGACAAAGTAAATAAATATATACATATACGTATATATTATATATGTGTATGTACATAATTGATATATCGGAATATTCCTAGAAAAGCCACGTTTAATAAATTACAATATATTATATATCGATTGATTCGTTTTAATGCACACGTAGATTATGGAAACAAAATTATTTTGCGGAAAGTTGTTATCAAGAATATAAATTAGATAGTCTTAGTTATCAAGAATATAAAATTGAATATTCTTATCGAAGTATTGGACAAATGTTTGATACACAATAAACTTTTTAAGATAAAAAAGATATATAATATATACATTAAATAAATAAATATATGAAGAAAATAAATGAACTCTCCGTTCTATTTATGACTAATATTTTAGAGCATTTCTCGTAAAGCCACATTTCGTGAAATACAACATATTATATATAGTGGCTCATGAACGAACATTCACCATAAAAAATTTTATGTATGCAATTTAAGACATTTTGATATTTCATTGGCTCTACAATGATTACTACGAACGACTACTATGATTATATTGGTAAAATTTGGAACCAATCTGAAAATGTAAAAAATTAGTTAACAAAGTAACTCGAGTGTATACAATACGAAGATTATTACGGCGAAATAATTTTGGTTTCTATGATTTACTTCTTTAAACGAATCAATTGATATATAAGTTGTCTCAGGAATCATATATGAAAAACACATCGGAAATATAGAATAACATTTGTTCATACCACGCTTCGTCTTTAATAAAATTAAATTTGAAAAGTTGTTTGAAAATTTGAAAAGTTGTTTGAAAATTTGAAAAGACAAGAAATGATTGTACATGCGAAAATAAGTGAAAAATGTAGAATAAAGCTGTTATGTTTAAGATCTCATTTTCAAGAAGATAGTGTTTGAACGTGTTTAGTTAAGGATTAGCCTGAGGCACTGCGTTCTTGATAAACTTTCAAATTTTGTTTTCTCGAAAACTGAGCGTCCTGTAGACAAATTTTATTCTACATTTTCGATTAATTTTCACACCTAGATAACCTCCTGCCGCTTATTTAGTTCTGTCCAGCTCGAAATTAATTAAATTCAAGTATAGTGACAAATTTTCAAACTCAATTTACTCCAAAACGAACTATCGTATGAACAAATTGTATTCTATATGTTCGAGTTACTTATTCATCTCCTTGCCGATTGTGCCATGAATACTGGGACACCCTGTATAATATACAGGACGGTCCGTAATTCATGGTATAAATTGGGTCAGTGGGATTCTATAGCTTAAAATCAAAAATAATAAAATTAAAATTGAAAATCAAATTTGAAAATTTCCCTTAACACAAATACCGTCTTAATTCTTTACTAACACTTTCCAATTCTACTTTCTCCAAAAAGAAGCATTAAATGACAAAATTTTACTCTATATTTTCATTTTTATTTGCGTATGCAGAATAACCTTCTGTCATTTGTTTATTCCTGTCTAGCCGGAAATTGGTCAACTTCACATATACCAAACAAACTTTTAATTTCAATTTTCTCGAAAACAAAGCCGTCAAAACAATTTCCTTATCCTTGATTTTCATTTTATTTTGCACCATAGAATCTACCTGACGCCATTTGTACCATGAATTACGGGCCACCCTGTATGTATATGTTGTATGTATTTGGTGAAACGTGGCTTTGCTATATAGGAATATACCTTGTTCTTCGCTTCGGTGTAGTCTCGTCCTCGTAGCAGCTGTTTTAATTGTGTCGCTTCAGGAGTTAAGGAAGATTGAACCTCACATCGACTACTTCGCCGAGGATACGTGCATTGTCTCAAAGGCTCTCGGTTGCTTGATGTTCGATTTGAAATACAGGAGACGCATCGCGCACTGATTCTAAACCAATCGCGGCCACGGCGCCGACGATAGTAGAGGTCGCCATGTTCGTTTCCGTGAACCACGTGAGAGATAGATGGGAAACGTAGCTTGATCAACTGACCCGGTTTGAATAATCGGCTGCAATTCGATTTAAAAGAACTCCTGTTATGATCTTCCGAATTGTCTTTCTTTTCATTCTTCCTTTCACTTTTTTTTCCATTTTTAAGTAGATCATTATGAATTGAGAAGATTTGATCTTCGTCGATGTTCGATATGTAGGTTAAGTTCATGATCTTCGGAAAATTCACCCTTTTCTTTGGTGGATGGTTTATCAAATTGCTCCCGACGCTGCTTCGCAATCGGCCTGCGATGACGACATCGTTCGACGAGATCGCCTGACTAGAACATGAATGAAAGAACATATGATTCGAAATTGGAATGCAGGGAAATTCATGGAACGATCTGAATTCTTACGATGACCTAGACTGCACATATTCATGCAATTTCATATTTTTATGAGCTTAATCAAAGGATTGGAATTTAAGTAGATACACAATATCACAAATCACAATAAGTGCTCTACATTGAATATATTTTTGCATATTATATGTGTTCTATAGATCTTTGGAATTTTAAATTTCCTAAAAACGCATAAACATCCACAATTTAAATGGTGAGTGTTTGTAAAGTATGATAATTCAATCGTTAAAGATAGTAACACATTAAAGCCCAATATTGCGGTAATATTTTATTCGTAATTTTTTTTTGTAATCAATTTACCTCATCGTCGTTTATTTTTTAACGTTCTAGCTATGAAATATTTCTATTTCTATTCCTATTTCAATTCATATTTCTATTCCTGATTCTGTGTCTTCCACTTAAATTTGTTATGAAACTGATCCTTAATGGATTAACGGAAAAACAATCTCATAAGTAACAATTGTTTGTAAGAATTTAATAGATTTTCAAATATGAAAGATGGCATTTGAATTATTTATTCAATGGGTATCATTTCATCCTACACGTCGGCGTCCATGAAGAAATATCACTATAAACCACCTTTATGACAGTATATTACAAACGACATAAATTTTTGTTATACTAACACTGTCACTACAAGCTCTTATCTAATCTTGGAATTATAGTTACACATAGTGCTATTCCCCATATGGGACGGTAACTGTGATTCTATTCTGATATACTATGTACATATACATATTATGAGCCATACAGAGCCACAAACGAGTGACGATATTATAAATACATGTGTATTACTATTTGAATACTTGCCATGGAAAACAGTTATGTATATATTGCATGTATTATATAGAACATCTTGAAATTTGAAATTAATCTGAAAATGTATTTATTGCAAGCAAACATTTAATAAAAAAATTGTCTTAAACTATGTAACAAATATTAAAGGCAATCTTGCTGAATATCATCGTTTATTAATACATAATCGACTGTTTAAATAATTTTGTAATCTATAACAGATACAATATATACATACAAGTTTTCTATGATGAATGTTCAAATATTAAAATAAATTCGAAATTTTCCAAAAAAAGGGCCAAAACATCAATGATATATTTGTTTCTATGTGAAAGTGATTTTTTGCAAAACGAAGAATTGCTGAAAAAGATGAGTCAAGGATCGTATATCCGGGTCGAAGAAATGCGGAGGGAAAGATGCGTGGAAGGTATGCCAGGGTTGCTTCTTGCTTCTCCGATTGACGTCATAAGTGCGTCATTGGAAGCAAAGAAACAAGAAAGTGCGATTGAATGATCGCGGTTGCAGCAACCGTCGCGCGTACCGCTCGGTATCGTTTGATTCTTTCTCTTTCTCGACAAACGGTCCATTATCTCGTCAGTTCAAGTGCCCCTTGGCCACTTGAGCCTATCTGTGCTGCGACCGTTTCGTTCGACTCTCTTGTTCATTGTGCGAAATAACCGTGCACACTGCAACGAGCGTAATATAATATACATTTTTTCTCTTTTCTATTGTCTCTGTCTTGTTTTTTTAATATCGCCCACGCGTTGTTTTCTATCGGTCGGGAGTGCCCGCTAATTGCACACAGGCGGCAGTATGTCCAGGGGAAGATAAGATTACGACACAGGATCCTCGGTATTATTTTTTTTCTCCATCAGAGGAAATGAGACGTAAAATACGTAAACATAATTACAAGGTCTGGAAAAATATCAAGTTTAAAAGTATCGAGTAATATTTTCCCAGTTTGTTTTTCTTAATTCATGTTCATCGATTTGACATTATATTAGGACGGATGGTGTTTAATAAATAGAGAGATAGAGAAAATATTTGTAAACATCGTTTTCGATGCATGTCATTACTGAAAGAAGGGGGATGTCGTTTTAATAATTTTTGTTTGATTTTCATATTTTATTGGGACAAAGGAGAAGTCGGTGATGTAGAAAGAAATTGCATAATTTCTATTTAGGAAGTCGAAGATGACACGACTGATGGAAGGTTATAGCCAAGCCTACTAGCCGGGCTCATATTTGTGACGAAATCAGGTCAGTGTCGGTCCAAGGCTAATGACTCGTACGTTCTAAATAGGTAATAACATATATCATGTGCCCGCATTAATTTCCAGATGAATAATGTTTAGAAAACAATTTGAGGAATTTACAATTGAATCGAAAATGTTTTACTCTAACAATGGAGTGGCAATAAGAATTATTAGAAAATATTCATGCAAAATGCATATTGTTACAAACATGCGTAGAATTGAGATAGAGAGAGATATTTATCATTCTAAATTTTTTATTTCATTGTACAATTCTTACCTGTCCATATTGATGTCGTGTTCTGCATTTTATTCCAGATTGGTAATATAAAATAATTTTATAAACAATTATTATAAAAAATTTGTAAATGCAGCAAAGAATTTTTTTTACAAGAAAACAAAAAAGGAAATTTATTGTATTTAATTTTGGACACGTTTACGTCACGAAACAACCTAACTTTTAAACTAAAGTCTGAGAAATTTGACCAAACATTCTTTATGTTCATTGTTGCTCGCTATCCACGGATAATAATTTCTGATTGTAATAATTGAGAAAAGCCATGTATGCAATGATTGTACGTCAATCGTAGCTGATGGCCGACTGAACTCGAGATTTGAACTTGACCATACCGCGGAGACCACCTATACTCGAGTTCCTGTGTAAAAGGAGGGGATCCATTGCATTGAAATCAATCTCCTAGAAGGGAAGCTTTCCACCTACAATTGACGCAAGAGTTATTGTCGCGATTGCATCTGTATCGTAAATCGTTAGCTTTCGTACGATTCCTAAACGATTTATTTTCCTTCCTCTAATCTCGCAAAAAACGAAAAGATTATGAAATGTACGATTAACAAATTCAACTTTTATTAACTCTTTATGCAAAACAAATCAAGAACTTAAACAAACTTCTTTTTAATGGATTGCGAAATCAGATTATGTATCACGCTTTATATAAATTTTCAGTCATTTTTCGATTTTAATAGTTTCCTTAAATTTAGATAACTTCATAGAATCTAATATCTGCATATTCAGTAGGGTCCAAAAATAATGATGCAAATATGTAAGGTTCTGATATAGTCTTCTCTTGTTCATAAGGCTTTACCCATTTATTTACTTCTTTAATTTTTAGATTTTTAAAAGTAGTTTCAATGGATGGTTTGGTAACTAGAATTGTTCCACTTTGGATAGTGGCTTTTAAAAAAGTCCAAATGTCTCTATGTACTGAGTGTGAAACATAAAATTCAAATGGGTTGTGTATAATGATGATATTACTCTTCTGAATGATTTCAGGACATTCCTCAATCCTCCTGTTCACAATCTCAATACGATCATTCATTTTGTATTTATTTACTATGTCATTTTGGAGTGAGCAAAGTTCTTTGTTCATTTCAACACCAATAATCTTCTTGGCAGATGTGAATGTATATGCCTGAAGGACAGAGTTTTAAATAATGACATACATCTTTTAATTATTGAACTGTTATTTAGAAAAGAAGAAAAATCATTACTCCATATAAAACAGCACCCAATCGGGATCCTATGTCAAGTACAACTTTTTCACTTAGACTTGGTAAAACACTGTGAAATATATACAATATAGCAGCCACTGATAAGGAGTGTGAAATGATATCTAAAAACAAATACATTTTGTTTTCATAAAATATGATTTAAGGAAATCACATAATCCAAGAAAAATGTTGAGTGTTTCTTACTGTATTGTTTCATATTGCTGGACCCACAGTCAGCACAATACAAAGTATTCAGCTCCCCACTTTCTATAAGTTCATCTACTTCCTTCTCATCATAAAGAAATGCATCAACATGTTTTGTTGAACGAGGATCACAGTCTGAGTTCTGCAGAGTTATAAAACTTATGATATTTTTTCTTTGTAACATATAGGTTGAAAAATTAATATATAGTTTTACTTATTTAGAAAATAGCAGACCTGTCCAATCGTTGGTGATACAATGTCCTCTGATGGAAATATTCCACTACTTGGTACTTTATTTCTGATATTGAGAATAATATCTTTTATAGTGTTTAACTTTTCTTCCTGTGAACTACGTTTGTTGTGATAATCATCTGCCATGCCATATGCATTCTTTGAAAGAGATTCTATCCTTACATTTTGTGGTTTCCAATTATCAGCAATGAACGATAAAAATGTTTGTTTACCAATTTCGTTTAAAGAACACATGATAGATGTGAACATTTCTATAGCACTTTCTACAGTCATACTAACATTCGCATCCATTATATAGGTCCGTTCAATTTTTTAATAAAAATAAAAATCATTTAATTTTTTACTCGTATGTGTTATCATGCATGTGTATCAGTTATAGGTTATGTCGGATTGAATTCCATATTTGAATTATACGTTAGGAATAATTTACTAGAAATATCACTAAAATTCAAATTTAAAGTTCTTTAACGCATAACATTCAACATGAAGTCGAATCTTTTTCTCAGCATATTTATTAAAAAAAAATTAAGTACACAAAATGTCGATATGCATACATAGATACATAAATAATTAGTCTTAATACTAGTTTGTATAGGCAAGATTTAAGGCACAATATGCTCCTTCATAAAATTTGACTTATTTTAGTATATATGTACAAAAATTTGTTCTTGTTCCGCTTGCAAACTGATCTTCTGACTTTGTTTTCTTTTAAAATAGACAATTTAAATAATTAACACTACATTAAAAGATATGTTATATATAGAACGACGTAAAATCGAAAAAATTGTATAAATACTTATTTACACATTTTTGTTTCCTTTTTTTGATATCGAAATTTTGACTAAAAATTCTAGCATGTTTAAATATAATTCTCGGATTCTTTTTAACGCATGATTTATCGTAAAGCTTGATTACCGTCTGGAATCTAATATCGGTCACTAAAAGAAATTGCATCTAACTCGAAGCTAGGAAAATACTGTTATTAGAAGTTCTTGATATTACGTAACAAATACTGTTAGCAATGTGTGACTGAATTATTTCTATTATTCTAGTAGCAATTCGTATGAGGTTTGTTCGCTCTCTAACGTAAAAATTATTCCGTTAAAGTCATTATTTTACCAGTATCAACGATGATAATGTATGAATAATCATAATATATAAGATAATGATACAATGATCATTAAAAAAAAGAGAAAAAATTTGAACAAAGTTCCATTCTATCACGATTCAAGAATTTCCAAAGAAAATTCCAGCATCACCGATGATATTTCCTAAAACATGTAGTATTATATAAAATACATAGCACAGCTGTCTTTTTCATCAGGCACAAAATCATTCGCCTCTAAATTCGACATAATCACTAATATTTCGCGTATTTACAACATAAAATAATGGACGCTAATTAATTTAAACGAGGAAACAAACATAACTCGTAAAAGCTGCCTGGATTAAAATTAGTATAAAATTAGGCGAGTATACGGTAAAAGCTAAATGTTACAAAAACGAATATAGTTTAAATTACGAGCTCATAAATTTTTCGTTCTTGCGTGTCTAATTACAAATGAAACTCGCTAATTGTCGACCATCAAGTGGATACAAAAAGAGACAAAGATATAAGAGAGCAACAAAGAGATAAAAGAACGAAGAGGTCGAAGAAGACAGCGGACAGGTACTTTGCATATTTTACCCACTTCATGATCAATCGTGAATTTCTAATTCTATTTTGAGCTTGAAAAAAGTTGCAGTTTACCGTCAAAGAGAAAAGAAGAAAACCTAAAACTGATTACATAGGATACGATCGTTAAATGAATACATATCTAACAATCTTGATTGAAACACTTGAGCATACCTATTATGACACCCTGTAAATGTCTTAAAACGGTTCACTCATTGTAAACCTAATGAATGACTAAAGTTTCTAAAGTTTCTCACTATTAAAAGAAGCATCATTGGAAGCGACAACATTCGTATATCGTTTTCTTCGCATATTCCCGTCACAACGTAGTTGATAAAAGTTTGATAAAATTGACAACTGGAAATACGGTCTGAGCACTATAAAAGTCTTTTTAAAGCATAGAGGAAAATGGTTGGTCGCAGAGAGACTGTTCGATAGGCAGTGATTCCTGGAGCAGAAGGGACTCTCAGTCTATTGATGCGTTTCACTGGTCAGTCCCAGCTGTGTCACTGTTGTTATGGTTGTTGTTGCTGTTGTTTTGTCCGTTAAGAAACGATGCCATTTCCATCGGCGACTGTTGCCCGGTCTGTTTAGAAACATGCGTGTTCGTTTCGCTTCTTTCAGATCTCACTCACAGAGAGGCACAGGCATGTAGGTAATATATAACGTATGTGTGTGGTGTTCGGAAAATACGAAAGAAAAGCGGCTTCCAGAGAGAATGCAGAGAGTGTGCAAGTAGAATTTTAAAGAACAGCACGCGACCAATTGCTAAAGCTAGAAAAGACTAGTCTTCTTAATATCGAATAGTCTGAAAGCAGAAATACGTTAGTTGAATGTAAATATAGATACAGTCGCGCGCGAGAGTGCGGAGGGAGGAAAATAAATGGTAGTCGCTTGTAAAAAAAAAAAAGAAAAATTAAAAAAAGAAAAAGTGGCGTACAGCTGTAACCCAGTGGAGCCCGTGATTCGACTCGATTATCGAGTATAGGCCATCGAAATGGGACTTAATCAGGCTTGATGGTAATAATGATCGAATCAATGTGCTATGTTCGTGCAATGACATTGAGGATATGGATGGACATAGTGATTTAGCGCCCAGGGTCTTATGTGTCAATCTATCGAGTGTGCAGAAAAATAAAAGCATTAATGGAAAGTTAAATATGAAGTCTCCTTTAGTGGCAGTGAAGCATTTATGTATATAGACACTATATGATTAGATTTTATTGCGTACCATTAGGGTGTGATTTGTTTACTTCCTACATTGGAATTATCTTGTAAAAATATCAACGATATAATTTAAATTAAAAAAATAATATAGAAGCCTTTTTTTCATTTTTTGACTACTTTAGGATCGAGCTCCTCAGAGTTACAAGCCGACAGAACACACACACGACAGTACGAATAGTTGCGATAAAAATATCGACAAGGCGTATAGAGATAACTATGTACGCAGTTAAGATTATATTTCTGTTCGTTTAGTAGAATTAGGAAATTGAATGACCGTAGACAATTGATATTTAATTCAGAAATAGAAAATATTGGTATGACATCTTTGTCCATTTCTCAAATTGAAATAGCCCTCAGTCATTCTTTTCCTTTGACAAGGCGAAAGTATTGATATTGTTACTTACAAATACCGACCTTAGGCTGTATTATATCTTCAGATGTATCGAGACCAGCAAGTGGATTTGATGTTATGTTTATTTTCGAGTCAGTTACTCCGCCATTCATTACTCTTCCGTTTGTTATCGGTTTTCCTAAAATAAAAATTTAATGTATAATCTATTATAAGGCGTACACTGTCTTTTTTCAAAATACGATGATATTACAAATTAAATTTACCTTCGCTTTGCGATGATTCCCGGCTTTGTTTGTGCTTCGTCCTCTTATATACTACTGCGATTGCAATTAAGCTGCCTAACAGAGTCGATCCTCCGAGAACTCCGCCAATTATGGCATACATATTTACGTTTTTATCATCTGCAGGCCTTACTCGGCTATCTAATGTTAAATTGCTGCCATGATCATTTTTATTATCATGATTAGCATGTTCGTTCGTATTTATAGCTCTTTTCGTCTTTTGTCGAAGGATCTTAGAAAATTCCGAAGCTGCGTCTACGGAAAAACTCTGAACTTTAAACTCATACGTTGTATCCGGTTGCAAATGGGAAATAGTTATGTTGAAAGAGTCTTTTCCTTCAACCGTAGTTTTTATATAATCGCTAACTGTGGTAGAAGCTCGGTGATACACATAGAAACCATCGATGTTCGCCGAATTATCCGAATTCTGCCAAATGAGTAATACTTCGTGTGGACTCAAAGCCTCGGTGTTCGTTAACAAAGGTATTGGCATCCTATTGCTTTCGATTCCGCCATCTTTATTCAGATGAAAACGTACGGAGTTTGGACTAAGTTTATTATCATTGTTCGAGTAAACTGCAGCAATTCGAAACCGATAAGTATGATTAGGCTGTAAATCGGTTACTTCGAACGACCGCACGTGATTCGGTATCTCCGAGTTCGCGGTCATCCATTTTGCTTGTCTGCCATTCATCTTCTGTCCAAGTTCGCGATATTGAACTTTGAAGAATTGAATCGGCAGTCCTGTGTTCTCAGGTACAGACCACCTAACCATCACGGACACGTCTGAGAGTCTGGTGACATTCGGTAGATTCGGTGGTACTAGCACAGCTACAAATATAAAAAACCCGATAAAATCAACATGAAGTATTTAAGCATTATGTACGGTGCAACAAATTACCAGTGCCTTTACGCTTCCCTTCCTTACTCCTTCTTCTTCCTCCTCCCCTTGTATGTTTGTGTCTTGAATTAGAGATTCCATAATCCTGTTTGGCTTCAGTCGTCCCAATATGTTGTTTAGGGTTCACTCTTAGCAAATTGCAACCAGAATGAGACCCATATTCGTTACTCGCGACACACTGGACAATTCCAGCGTGTTTTTTTTCAACCTCGGAGATAGAAAGACTCGAACCTTCGATTTCCACATTACCACCAGGCGTCAAAGATTCCCCATTAATTAGCCACTCAAATTTCGGTTGTGGTTCGCCCGTTACCGTGCAAGAGAGGTCCAATTCTCCACCTTCGGAGAACGTTGCTGCCTTCGGTGGCTTAATCACCTTTGGAGCTTCCATAACTTTTAGTATGATCACAGACTTGATGTTTACTCCATGACTACTCCATATACAATCATATTCTCCCCTGTCCGCTGATTGAACGTTAATTATCGTTAGGCCCATCGCAGTTTTAATGGAGTTCAGTGGTAACGAACTACCTAATCTAGTCCACGTGACAGAAGGGATTGGGTAACCAGCGGCAAAGCATTCCAAAGTTACGTTTTTACCCCTCAAAACCTTGTACTCCGTTTGTGGTTGTTTAACAAAGTATGGTGCTCGAAGACTGGTATTTGTGTTTACGTTTAGGATCGTCTTATGGTTACTCCGATATATCTGAGTAGTTATGTAATTTTCAGCAGTGCAGTGATAAGATCCACTGTCCGATACTTTAGCATTTTCAATGACCATGGTCTTGCTACCAACTACGTTAACATTTTTTACAGGATTATTATCTTTGTAGAACTCGACTATCGCCTCTGGGGCTGAGTAAGGCACAGGACAAGTGATAGGCACGGTATTCCCTGCTGGAACGTTTATAATGACTTCGCTCTTATCGGTAAACTTCTCTAGCGTAGCAAGCGTCAATCTTGCCGGGTCAGAAGCTAAACCACTCGAACCTAACAACGTAAAATCAAATTACCAAATTGTAATTTAAACATTGTGAAAGATGTTAAATAAAATGAAATACAAAAATATTTACCATAAAATGCTATACAACGGTAATCTCCGGCTTTGGATTCATTGTCAAAGTTCACTACGTGCCTGGACGTTTTGCCACCGTTACTAGACATGTGGAAAACCTGCAACCACCTATCCGAACCTAATGGTCTATGGCGCCAGGAGAAACGTTCTGCTCCGAGATTCAAATTACATTCAAAATTCACATCATCTCCTATTGGCGCGGCCAAAGGTTGCGGATGTTTAGTGAAGATCATGCCTAGTTCTTGCTTCTGTCCTATAATTTATACGAATAATTTAATTTTCATAGTATTCATCAATTTTTGTAGTCGCATGAAAATACTATTAAAAATGATACAAATTGTAATATACTTGAACGTAATTAATCAGCATAAATAAAATGGTGTGTAAATACTTTCTTTAACCACTGTATATTAAAATGTAATGCATATGATAAATAAAAAATATGTAAGACAAAACTGACCATGTGCAAGGCTGGCTAGGACATGAAGTAGGACCGTGATAACGGCATATAGAAAAAGCACAGGTCGCATCTTGACTCATTCTGCAATCAAAGAAAACAAAAATTAGTACAAGTTAGTCACATATGTTTCTCTCATTCTTATTATTCGTTTTTTAGTCTTAGTTTTGTCGGTTAAAAATGCGAGGCGCCGGTCTCGAAAGAGAAAGAGAGAGGGTCCACTAAAATTAATGCCGGCCAACCACCACGTTTAAGTATAGAACATGGCGAGTTCACGTGGAAATAGAACGCATTCATTCTAGTTTTGATCATGGCTCGTCATTTCGGCACGAACGATCCCCGCTCCACCAAATGGGTCGCGCATTCCAGTCCCAAAGGGATACAGTATAACACGATTTATATTCGTTTCCAAATGCGGTTCATTTTAAAAGCTTCTGTCGCGCTAAAGCTCTCAGCAATTAAGAGGATTCTCAGAGAACAGTGGTGGAAATGAGATTGTGCATGAAATCTTGATTTTTATGACAACAGAGAATAACCTAACCCTAGTTAGTATTAATGCTTCCCAGTTATATAGCCACTTTCTGTTTATTTAATATGACTGTACATATAATTTATTAATTTCTGCCTTATTAGCTACAAAATGGATTTGGATTTATATCATTTGTTTATTCTTAATCTAAGAAAAAATATTATTGTATTTTATTTTGTACCGATCTTAACGCCTCTTCTTTCTTTGTAATTATGGCTTAGATTGCTTCTTAATTAGTATCAATTTTTATTTATAATAAATAGCAGTTACACAATTTTAGTATAAAATATAAAATATTTGTAAACATTTTGATGGCAATTTTTTGTGATTGTGATTATAAGCTGTCAGTATCTCGCAGTTGTGTCATTATTGCTCTATGGATATTTATTCACTTAGAGAATTTAAATTGTACAATATGCACATTTTAAAGTACAATGCCTGTTTTAGATGGTGAAATAAATTTCTATTTAAGTTTCATTTTTTCAATGTAGAATATTCGCAGTATACAATTGCGCTGCACTAACTGGCCGCCGCTATCTTTACCAATTCTTGGAACAGATTTCTTAGAGCGAGTCTCGTATGTTAATATGTAAGATAACAAAACGTGTCAGTCTCAGGTAAGTATCCGTATCTCATTTGTAAAATCGTACTCATCAATGAAAGGAGATATTCCGTATTTCTTAGAAATATAATTATAGCTTTCTCTATAAGTAGTCTTTTAGTAAAATACTGTTTTTAACTGACTGCTATCTATATAAAACAAATATGGATACGCGAAAGGCATTATTGCTGCTTCTACTTATGAAGATAAATCGACAAATAATGGAAGAAATTCCAAATTGAAGATCACACGAGTAAAACATTTCTGTTGATTTTATGTCACTCTGTATCGCTTTATAATTAAACAGAAGAATTTTAATAGGATATAAGTAGAAATAAAATGGCCTATTAGAGATTTTTATGCATTTATGGAAAATGTAAATGTATTAAAATTTCTTATAAATGCACAAAAATCCGTAGTTTATGTACAATTACACAAAATATGTAAAATACTCATTAAATATTTAAAGGATAAAACAAATCTCTATATAAGTTCTTCTTTTATTAGCTCTATTTATAAAAATATGAATTTGCATAAATATTCGTAATCTTCTTATCATGTTCTTTTTTCGTAATCTTCAATTATTTTTAGAATTCGCTCGATTGAATATTGAAAAAATTACGAAAAAGGATATTAAAGGAAGCAGAAATGCAGAATCCATTTGCATCGTGAGAAACGAAGCCGACAGAGGTGCCACAATGACAACATGAAATTGACCATATACGGTGTCGAAAACCGTCGTTCATTGCGCGCACCGCTTTCCACCCACGTGCGAGCGGTTGACCGTCTTGAGTGACGATCAGAAAACCGCGCTGACACGTCCAATACTAATAGAAATTATTTGTTGGCTAACATACGCGTCGAATGTAGGTAGATTCATTCATGTATTACGCTGTACCGTTCGCTTACATGATAATTTAACGCTTGAAATTAATACAGAAAATTTTCTATTCCACAGAAAGCTTACATGTTTCCTCAAACGTTCTTAATAGATATTATACGTATATGGGTGCACTAAGAGAAAAACTTCACTTTCAATATCTTTGTTACTTAAATTAGTACTAATCTATTGAGTTATAACATAAATCTGTCCTGTTTTCGTATATACATACCTATACATTTTATCGGAGACAAAAACAAGTGGACATGTAATGAAAATTGGAAATACAGTGCTGACCGTAAATATTAGGATACTAGTTGATATTTAGTACAAATTTCTTTTTACTCTTTCTACATTCTGTTTATATTTTATCATAAATTTGTTATTTCATTCGTATTATGCGTGTTTCATAATGTAAAATAGTAAATAAAATAAAATTTGTTTACGGTCCTTCAATGAATGTAACGCGTAGATGTCATATTTAGGTAGGTATCAATGACGTTTCGTCAAATACGGTCTGTTTACACAAAAATGTAAATATTAACTTCAATTGTTTACTAAATAATCTATGTATTATAAGAATATAAATAAAACTTAAATATATAACACTGGTACTAGTTCGATTAAACTTCATTGATACCTACCTCTACTATACGTCCACTTATTTTTGTCACCGACTGTGTATTACGTATGTTGTGACAAATACAAAAATAGAACGAATTTATATTACAACCCAATAACAACAAACAGTAAATATAATAAAACTTCATTTATATTAGAAGTTCACTGATTCTTTTCACAACCTCTTTTCACTTGTACAATACAAATTTATACTTCAGCCAAATAAATTCAATTGATAATTCATTTAATTGAATACAAACTGACATTTCATTCCAACAAATAGAATACTGTTATCAAAGTAAAGGAATGCAACTGTACGAAAGATTTCTCACGAGAACTCACTGTTTGTTACGAAGAAATGAATTTACCAGAGGAGTGGTTCGAAGGATTGACGGTCGAGAGAGGAGGGATTTTTCATCGAAGCTGAAATCACAGGGACAAAAAGCACGCGTTCGACCCATTGGCAAGATAGTTGAACGTGTTTTATGCACGGGAGGACTCTTAACTTCTGGTTAAATGGTAGCATAAATGCCGGTGGTATGTAACAGGTGAGAAGGGTTCGAAAGAGGCTGGTTTCCGACGCTGGCTCTCATAAAAATAAAGAACTCGAATTCCAAAGCAGTGGTTGTCAAGCCCCTGTGCCCCGCGCGCACCTCCAACCAACCTAACCTTACGGACGGGCCAATGCCACCCGAGTTACGCACACGCATACAACACACACGCGCACAAGCATATAGCCAAACGAGAATTAGACTCTGTTCTACAACCTGTCGTTGATCAGAGAACAAACTCAATCCCCGAAATCCTTTTTGCACTCGTGATCCTCTCGCTTGATCAAAGATCACGATGTATCAGTGGAATTGAGTTCCACTTTCACGAACTCGCGACTCTTCTCCCGTTGGCCAAAATACAGAAAGATTTGAATCCTCTTACACAATTGCAGTGGCTTAAAAAAGTATTCGGACACTTATAGAAACTTTTTATCATTTTTTAAATATTTATTAGACTTATTATACAAAATATTTTATATAGACTTTTACATAGATCTATAACTTCTATGATCAATGATAGCTTTTTGTTTCACTAAAATGTTAATAATATTTTTAGATATTTTACAGAACACATCTTTTCCTTTAATTTAGTGTTATACAAATCGTCAAAAAATTTTTCTAACTGAATGAAAAGATAGTGAGATTTTCTGTCACAGAGAACAAGATTGTATCGAAAAATATATTGATCTATACTACGATCTTTGTAAATTTTTTTAACTTCCTTCCTTTGATATTGCATTATATATCCATTTATTAATGATAATGAACCTTTGGTTTAATATAAACATTCTTCTGGTAATGGTTTAATAAATCCTCTCGAACAGTTTTGAAGTTGTGTCATAATTGTAGAATAGGGTTGTGATTGACATTACTTTTCCACGAGCAAACTCCATGGTATTCCGTTATGTGTAACAAACAGGAACCAGGAAGATCAAGTTCCCGTTGATCGAACGCATTTGACAAGTGGATCCTTCCTTTTGTTGATCGTCGATTAATCACGTGAACTTTTATTCTCTTCACTTCGTCGTGTTTCATCCCGATACAAGACACATGACTAACTTAACTTCCCTGCTCGGCATGCATGGCGATTGCTTAGTAAAACGAGCGACGAATATTTGGCCGTATATGTGTCATACGCTATTTTAATCTACTTCCCATAACCGCTACTTGTTCGACCATTAACGCTATAACTTTTAACTAAATAAATACTTTATGTCATTTTATCTTTATTGATTAAACGATAACAATATTTAAGAAATAGTAATGTTTTCCCCTAATAGTCATTGCTATTGTACCAATTATAAGTGGTTCAATTTGATGAGCTTTACCGGGAAGTTGACAATTCATTCGCATGACTACGCGTATCAAAATGCGTACGAAACTTTAATCAGAAGGTATGCAACGTATACTTGGTGGAAGACATGCAATGAGATTGTAAATTAAAGTATTAATATATATTAGCGACATCGATAATGATTCCATGCATTTCATAGAAGTACTTTGACCATAAAAGTTATTACTCAATCAACCTACCAAATTCTTTTATAATACATGTATTGTCTGAAAAATAGCAAATTGTATACGTCTAAAATCTTCTTCTCAGGTTGTATACATATAATTCTTTTTAAATACACAAAACTACAAAGGAAGAAAACTCAAAATTAACACCATACGATTCTGAACGAGGTATTCAGCTCCTTATCTTTTTTTTATATGTCTCAAATTATTATCTCTGTTTTTAATACATATAAACTTGAATATCTCCGACTTTACGATCTTGCTATATCTTACTCAACAATAATGCATATGTATCTTATTACAACGCAGGCGCATTAAGTAGCGCGGTATCATCTGAATGAGCGTTTTCCGAATTGTCAATAGTTCTAACAATTGGTATTATTAATAATACCATGTATCCGATTTATTCACTGCATTATCCACTGCATTCAAATTTCACGAAAAATACTGGTGGCTCACCCCTTCCGGCAGGTGATCTCTCACAGCGACATCGCGACAAAAGTTTTCCATGACGAACAGTATATACAGGTCCCATTATATTTATGGTTTTACGGGATGGTGAATCAGAAACGTGAGCAAAAGAAATAAAAGAAAGGCAAAAGATCAGCGACGGAAGAAGAAGAAAACAAAAGTAATAATCATGCTTGGCACACTCACCCTTTTTCCTTCGATCCAGCCGTACGATCTATACGTTTATCAGATCCTTTTGATTTTTCGCTAAATCGATCACAATTTTCCTCGTCGGAAGAAAACGAAGTGTCCGTGTTAATAATTTTCACCGATAAATCACTTCATTTTTTTCAGAGCGATCGCTACTAAGCTCACCAAGTTCGACCTCCTATAGAACACGACGCTTGGCGTCCACCAGCACACTGGAATGCAGACCGACAGGTTTTGAACCGCGATAAAGTATAGTAACGACGTGTGCTTCGATCTAGGTACTCACGTGCAGGTTGGTACATTGCGGTGCTATCACGTGACTCACTGCCATTTCAAATCTGACAATAAAGTGGATGCGTTTTATCAAAAATTAAACATCCTAAAAATGATCGAATGTAAAGAAAAAGTTAAAATTTAGTTTATATTATGAGTTTATATATGATTTGGTTAACTTCAGGGTGATCATGAAGGAGGAATTTTTCACTGTAGGTTCAGATATCCTGCGCGGTACGCTTCTGTACATAGCGCCACCTTCGAAATTCGAAACGCGCCAACTACGATTTTATAAATAAAAACTGTATGTCATTTTTAATCAGCAGAAAGAATTATTAATTATTAATATGATAGACGTAAATAATTTAAGAGTTGAAATATAGAAATATATATTAATATATTGTATTCAAAGTAACATTAATTAACAACAATTGATCTTTGTCTTCTTCTTTCTTACACTTTTTTTACGATTAATAATTTCTTTCATGATTATATATATAATATATATATATAGGTAGTTGCATGTCGTAGCATGTCATTGAAAAGGATGCAAATTTAAATAACCAATTCTGCGCACGTTTGATTTTTTCACATTCTTTTCATTAATAAAGGTCTGTTTTGGTTACAATCTAAAATATTAAATATTCTTTACTCAATTATGTAAGCAAGGTCAAAAACTTAACAAACATTTTACAATGTATTCCGTTTTAAAATGAGTAATAATTATATTAATATTAATATTAATATTAATAATAATAATAATAATAATAATAATAATAATAATAATAATAATAATAATAATAATAATAATAATAATATTACATATTACGCCAACAAAATTCGTACAATATACAACTTGTAGATATACATATAAATAAACATCTGTTCCTCAAAATAAATGATTTTTGCGTTTGGCACGATGTCATGTAATGGAAGCAAATTAAACACCATGTTACATTTTGATTGTCCGTGGCTAGTCGCGATGCAATGAATTATTATGATTTGCTTCTTATATTTGATGTTTCTTTTCCTTTTTCTCTTTTTTATTTTTTGGTGTTGTCGATGGTGTTTTAATTTTATGTATATCAGCCGGCCCCATTTGATATAGGAAACAACGACGATTTTAATGTTACGTTAAATAATAATTTGTATGCCTTTAAGAATTACGCTGGCTCACGAAAATGATGATTTTATATCGCAATATACGCTACAATAATACTTCATAAAAAATACTCTATAAGTTAACCATCTTGTACGATTAGAGTTTTACAATTTTTTTATACTTATTTCTCTCTATACAAACGCGCGATGTAACATTGACTTGTATCATAGTAGATAAAGGTATATCGTTTTTATTTTGTACGGACCGGCTGACTAACGAGTATTCTGTCCAATGTCAGGATCAACTGGTATATATTGCTTTATGTTCACTTTGCTAATCGATTATTCTAATTTGTAACGGTGATCGATTAGCTACGTTACTATTATTATAAATGGCATCCCACCCCCTAATTTATTTAGATTAGAATAAACTACATGGAAGAACAGATCTTCAGTCATAGCAAACAAAAGCTAGGACTAAAAATTTCAACAAATAGTGTGAAAACTTGTGATATTACTTTCAATATATATATAATAGAATATCTATAATATATTGCTAATTTTAAAGATGCCAGTTTCGTCTATCTAGATCAGAATGTTTAGGTGTCAGCAAGAATGCCAATTAATAATATCAGAGAAGCGTCAAGAACACTTACTCTTTCGTTTCTTATTTCCTCTCTTTCTCTCTTCCCCTCTCCCCCTAAAGAATAAAACTTATAAAGCTCTAAAACTTCTGTTTCACCAAAATATAATTAACAACAACAACAACAAGGTGTGTCCACTTTTGCAATAATATCACAGACAATAGAAAACGTAAAGTCTACAAAAAACTGGTCTTGCTCGTGCATATACAAATTTCGAAAAAAGGTCCCCGCTACCGATCACGTACCTGCTTTTTGCTTTTAAAGCATAATTAATTTAAAAGTATTTATATTACATATATTTATGTAATATGTGTAGTGTATAAATACGTATGTGCTAAATAGAACAATTTTACATTCACGTGAAATATATATAATATCTCTCTCAAAACTGGTTTCCCCGATTGCGTATAAACATGGCATTCTTCCTTGCACCCATCTTTTAATCGTGGATTTTTTCCCCTTTGTAGCTGACCAGCTACAATCACACAAAACGTTTTGGCAGCGCGCCTTATATTCGATATTTGCCCATTTGTTTTTTCTTTTTAAGTTTATAGTATCTTTAATCCGCTTTTGTGATGCTAAAATTAATTAGTTTCCTTCCCACCGCTGTCTGTTCTTTACATTAATAACATCTAACAGTTTAGCGTAATATTTTTAAGTGCAATAACTTTACTGACTGAAAATTATTATCATTACCCCATCGACTTGGAGAGTAACTAGACAGTAAACGTTAGAGAATAAACAATATATCGTTAATAAGTTAAACTAAATTGCACCTTCTTAAGAAGCGATAATAATGAGTCTCGCGTCTGAAATGTATCTGAGCCAGCAGTAACATATATTACAAATAACAATTTACTGTTAATCGCAATTATGACGCTTAAATATCATTATCAACCTAATAACTGATATCATTCCATTTTTACATAGTATAATCGTAAGACTAGAAACGTCTTCGATGGAACAAAATTTCGCCACTTTTTAATTGGTAACCAAGATCATTTATTTCTCTATGAGCTTGTTTTTGCTTGCTATTGTCTTGTCTTTTTTTATTATTTAAAATCAAGACTATGCATTTCATATTTTACCATTTTTAACGAAGGCTTTACATTATATATGGCATATAAACATATGGAAATACTCAGGCTGCGCTACCATGCTGTGTTTGTAGTGTCACGCAAGATATAATTAATAAATGGTTTAAGCTAATGAACTGTATTTCTTTCATATCCTTTTTTAGCAATTATTAGGAAGAGCTTTTATCACGCGGGCAGTGCCCTGTAAAAATATACGTTCTCTCTATACAGAACTACGATATCAATGTATACAAGACCAGTTCATCCATATTCAATATTTTTCTTTCACCGCCATATACATCTTCATTATTTATCAGGTATTCACAAGATTCCTTAATATTATACATATATTTGTTTTTTATTTCATTTTTTTATAAAAATAGGATGACACTCTTGGTTTATACCTTTATACATTTCTTCCAATTGATATTTATCAATTCGACGCTATATATACGTATATATATACATATATATATATATATACGTATATATATCGATGCCTTAACAAATTTTTTTTAAAACTGGTCTCTGCATACATTACAGGATCTACATATATACAGCACTGTTCAAAATCATCTCAAAAGCCACAAAGAGAGTAGAAAAAGGCATGAAATGATAATATTATTCATTTCAAATCCGTATTCAGTGTACCTTGACTTCTTTTTTTAGAGTTCTTTTTGTTATATAGTTTTCCGCGGCACACATTTTGCACACATACAGCTGCGTACATGACCAGATGTATTTTGAGTGTAAATTAATGAGCATGTGAGCATGAACATGTGTACATGTATATATGTGCGTGAGAGTGAGTGGGTGTATGTTTGTATACATGTGTGGGTACGCGCGCGTGCGCATATATATATATGTATATATATATATATGTGTGTGTATATATATAATCTTTTTTTAAATATATTATCAATTTCTCTATCGAATAGATATCAATTATATTTCTATACATATCTACAAAAAACCTAATATAGAACTCTATTATCATTAATTAAACTCTCTATGAATTAATATGTATAATTGTCACAACAGGTCTAAAAAGTTTATCGTTATTTTAGTTTTAGTACGCGATATTGTTCTCCTTTTTTGTCATTGATGTTCCATGAACCACTTATAGTTGTATTCATGCCTTAACGTTGAGGAAGTAATTTTTTTCTTTCTTTTAACACTATTCTTCTAGTATTGCTTGTTGCTTAGTGCTACTGAATTCATTTTGGCATATAGCGAGTTCTGAACCCTGAGCGACCGCCAATTTGTTTTCTTTTCTTTTACTCCCCTCCCTTTGCCTCAACACTTTTTTTTCTTTTAAATAGAAATGCACCTGATAGATGTTTTTCTTCTAATATGACAGAACATATCGTGTTCTTCTCACCTTTTCATCTTAGATGCCTAACAATGGCGATAACTTCGATGCAAATCTTCATTAACGTTAATCTTATCCAAAAGACAACAGATTAATTATCAGCAACGCAAGATTTTAAATCCACAGTCTCGAAATCCATACCAAAGATAGAATTTTGAAAAGTTCACGTTTGAATATGGAAAAGAAAAATAGGAAACTTGTGATGCTATATACGTACATACAACCAAAGTATTCTTATATAATTTGCTTTAAATACCGCTTCCCTTCACTCCACTTTGGCCAATGCTTACGTCTTTTTTCAGGTGTGTTCGAATAATCATTCGAAGCTGAACGTTTTTTCAGCTTTGACGTACCATCGGACTTTGGCGTCGAGTTAATACCTTGTATGTGATGTGTCCTATTGTGATTGAGTGGTGTGGTAACACCTGCTAAATTTAAAAGCGCGTCCGCGCCTTCCGCTATCTTCCGTTGCTCATCGAAATCGGGATTTGTTTCCTTTCTTGGATATTTACTTGAAAAATAAACATGAGCAATTTATCATTTATAATATTATATTAATAAACAAAAACTGTTAATGATTACCTTTCTTGCTTGACTGAGGTAATACAACTGTAAGTATGATCTTCGCTGGAGCTCCTGGTAATTACAGGAACCAGAACCTCGGATTCCGGTACTTTCCGCTTACGATCTGCAATAAGATTGAATAAGTTATAAAATATTATGTTTGTTTAATAAGTTGATATCTTCTTTATCAGATACTTTGCCTTTATTATGATTTAAAATAATAGGTCCGTGTTTAAAAGAAAGCATAGCAGCTGCAGCTGCGTCTACATCGCTATCTACTTCAGTGTCTGTGTTGTCGGTAATGTTGCTCGATGCCAGTCTTTTGGAGAGATATGGGAAGAGGATAGGATCAGGTAGACGTGTACTAGTGTTCTTTTTTTGTGGTTTTTCAGGGGAAGACAAAGTTTGAGCAGTCGGAGGAGGAAAAGGAGCACGAGATAATGCTTGTATCAGGTTTGGACGATACTGGGCGTCTACCATCCATAGCGAACCTTTGCCCAAATTCTAAAAGAGAAGAAGTTTTTCTAAGTTTTTACTTCTAGAAGGGAAACGATCTTTTTTCGTGCATATTATAATGTAACACTTACTGGTGCTTTCTCTACTTTACGAAAGCACTTATTTAGGCTTAGATTATGTCTAACAGAATTTTTCCATCCAGTTGGAGCATTCCTAAAATATGGAAAGTGATCCAAAATCCAAGCATATACTTCCTTGACTGGTAGAGCTTTTACAGGACTATCTTCAATAGCCATGAAAATTAAACAAGAAAATGAATATGGTGGTTTACTGTTTCTATGTAAGTGAGGATCATATGGTATATGAGTTGGGTGTTTGTTGCGATTTGAAACTGGCAGATTATTGTTGTTCAATGATATCTTCGTCTGATTGTTTTGCGAGGTACTATAATGATTTTTTACCGACTCCTGAAAGATTTGCATTGATTTTTGACTATTTTTATTCGAGTGTTGATAGTTTTGACTATTACCATGCGACGTCGTATTATTTATCTTGCTATTATTATCTGCTATGAAAAAGCAAAAAAAAGAAAAAATATTATATTTCATTAATATTATTACGATTATCAATTGAAAATTAAAACATATTGAAAGTTACCTGGACAATAGCCTTCATCCAAACTGGATACAGAATTGGTGTTTTCAGAAAAGTCTGCCATATCATCACAAACATTGTTATTTAAAACATTCTCATTCTTCATGTCTTTAGTGGGGTTTGAAATATCCAAACCTTTCAACAGATTCTGCTGATGAAGCCAGCTTAAGGAAGTCAGATCATCATCCGACTGACTATTTTTCTCAATGGACTTATCAGACATGGAAAGTTCATCAGTTGAATTTGTTTCAACGAAAGCACTTGCATTTTCTTTTTCTTTCATTGTGTATACTGTTTCTCCAAAATTGAAAACTTTCGTGCTACTTAGTCCTATGCCAGTTTCCACACCTGATGCATCTGGTCTATCTGGTGGCATATTGGGTCAAGTGCTTTTTTCGTCACTGTAAAACAAAATCAAATTATGAAATTCTCAGAGAAAAATCTATATATCTGAATTAGTTACTTTGAGAACTATTATCTACACCTATGCATTACATTTTTTAAAATTATTTTTTTTACCTTTTTTGTAACTAATTAGCTTATTAATATTTTGGGGGGGAGGGGAGAAAGGATATTTAATTTGTGAAGCGGGGAAGAATTGATAAGCGTCGATGCTTCGGCAACGAAGCAGAAGAATACTGTTACTAAGCAACAGCTTCTCGTAACCCTAGCAACGTGCTCCTAGATACAATGGTATGCAAAAATTATCGGCCAGATAAATTTTTCACTTTATATTCAGAAAGCGATGTCCAAAAGAATTTTAAATAATATTGGGTATAAAGATATGATAAGCGAAAGAAAATAATATAGTACATAAACATTATCACGTAATTATATAATTCTCCTTAACATTTTTTTAAATATTGTATTTGTACTTCAAAATGAAAAATCTATTTGGCCAGAAACGTTTGCACGGCACTATTGATAGTTGTGAGGTAAAAACCAAATTTCCTCGATTAAGCGTCGCAAAAACCAATCTTATCTCTAATCGAAAACAAAACTATCACGAATTTTTTGTACAAAAGGAAATATAAATTTTCCTTTCTATTTATTACAGGAACTAGAAATTATAATAAAAACATTCGTAAAGCATTGTATATTGTTATGTTAATGAATAACTGTGTAGTATCAAGTATGTAGTGTGAAAATACCAATCACGTGCATCTGCACGAAACAAAATCCAATTTCGAAACCATATACACGGAACACGTATAATGTTTCGAATCATGATTTTCTAGGTAAAAATGTACGAAATAATGAAGATATAAATGACAACCCTACAGAGTGTATAGAGAGGGTTTGTTTTAAATAAATGTCGGTTCATTTTCTATTTTTGGTATCATATAGGAATACTATAATTACGGAAGGGATGCGTAGGCAGTGAAATTGAATTTCCGCGCATGTGACGCGCCTGTAGCCTCGAATCCAAAGTACCAACATCGTCATTTGTTTATCCACTAATAAGCGACAAAATGGCCGCGCTATTAAGAACACATTGCAATCGAAAATAAACTTTGTCATAACCAAAGAATCCTAAGACACTCGTCGCACTATCCACCGAGTTATCGATAGTTTTTCTATCATTTTCAACATATATCATTTCACAGAACTTTTTACGACGATAGTATACATTTAAATCATTTTTAAAAAAAATGGCGTCTATTCGGCGCTCTCTCTCCTTCTCCTTTTCTCAAAATGTTTTTTTTTCTTCTTGTTAACAGGATACCAAGATTAATTAAAGGATACTTTGAGAAGATTTCTTAAAATATGTATTTTTATGTTATGTGTAATTGATGGAAGAAAATTTGATACAGAAAATTTGTCTATCGATACGTGGTACGCGATAAACAGATTTTGTCACAGACGTATTCGTTTTCAGATATCAAGCTCGCACCTGATCATAGTTTTGAAGTGGAAAATATTAAAGAGAAACGAGACGAAGGTAGACAAGTCGTCGGTGAATCGATGAAACGGAAGGTGACAGTAAAAATTCGAGAACAAGCGAGACATGTCACTGCGTTACTTGTTGAATTCAAATATGGAGTTGATAATGATTACGAAACTGGAGCAAACATGAAAATGGCTACGGCATTGGTTGCACACGGTATCAACATCGCGTTTCGTAAATGATGCACTCCTCAAGCGTTTACTATTACAATAGAAAAATTGTTATACGTATTAGGGAGACGAGATTTAAACGCGCTCAGAAAGTTCCTCTGCTAACCATATTTTATGTATTTTTACATACGCGTCATTTTTCAGGTCGTTAAATTTGAACAGGACCAAGTGCTCTTCACGAAACTTCTTGAATTAATAATCACTCTGCATAATGTTCCCAGTGACTCCCGAATTTTCTTCAAATTCCACGGCGAAAACTAAATTAAAATATTTAAGAAATGAAACAGCGTTTTGCGTCTTTCTGTTTTTAATCTGCCATTCGATTATGGGACCGCGTTTAAATTTCGTTGAGCGGTGAATAAACACAAGAAACTGAACATTACGAGGTTTTTTAAAAACTCACGTATCGGAGTAGACAGACGGCAGTCTTCGTTGGTTTTCTAAAGACGGGCATCTCAAGCACACTCTACACAACACCCAGCTGATTGAGACGCCATATTTTGACGTCATCACGTGGTTACCGAAACATCTTATATCGCATCTTCAACATCGATTAATCGTATTTAATTAATTTCCCGCGAAAATATAATCTTCATTGCTACCATAAATACATCGCAAATATGGTGTTTGTTTCATATTATAAATTAGAAGTGATATGATGAAAATAAACATTTTAATTAAATCTAAAGAATTTATTTCGCCTTTTGTTACATTGTCGTCAGAAAGCATGTTTATTTGTAAATTATAAAAGACTGTAACAGGTACGGGGCATATAATAAAAGGATAAATGCTTGTTTTGGAATCTAAAAACAGTCGCAGCCCAGTAAACTGCAATAAGGACAACAATCTCAATTCATTTCGTCAACAAAGTCGCTTGCGTTATTACATTATGCTTCTGCATATACTGCTACATTGTACTGGACCACCTACCCTATTAATATATTATAATTTTTTGTAATGGATTGTTTCATTTATCATACAGGGTTATCTTTCTAATATTATATTACTGTCATTCTCTGAAAACACATTTTATAAAAGAGACAGGTACACTCATGGCACAATTCATAGGAAACGCTTTTTTACAGTAGTGTATTAAAATATTGATTTTTTTTCTTCTTTCTTCCGCTTTTACAATGGCAAAGAATTTCAATATACTAAAGATAAAGTAAAATTTACATAAACGTTTATGAATTGCAAGCAACTTGTACAAAATCTGAGAAAAAATATATCTTCATCGTTGAGGTATTTATTCATCAACGTATATTGTGTAGATGGATCGATATTTCAAACAGATTAATGTTCTATCAATGTTTCGTCAATGTTTCTTAGGCTATTTTTATGCACGAATCGCAAACCCGAACTGGATTATCCCATCCCCTATGCGGTACGGGTTTACGATGCTGCGAGCAATCTTGACATACTCCACGTCCACAGTCCCTACAATGATGTAAAGTAAGAGACACGGAAAATTTTTGGTGGCATACACAACAATTAACGACATCCGAGTCGGGGACCCAATAAGACGGTCGAACTGTATCCTTGATAAACGCTGAAAAAATTAAAAGTACCAACATTAATATAAATATTTATCATTCTTTTTTCGAGGATATTTTTTTTTACTTTTTGAATAGTTCAGAACAGAACCAACTGCACTGAGAGTAGACACCACTTGTTCAGTTACTTTCCTAGCGTTAACATCTTCCGAAAATTCAGTAGGTTCATCCTTATCATAACAGATATCACAGACTCGCACTGGTGTATGCCAATTTCTAGATGGGACACACTTCGTTTTAGACGAACACTGATCACAGAAACCTTCACCACATGCTCGACAATGGTGTTTCGTATCAGTCAGGCCGAATGCCGTTTTACACTTATGGCAGTTTTTAATTTCATTATTAGGTCTCCAATAAGTCGGAGCTACCTGATCTGCAACCCACGCCGAAAGAACTTTTGTCGGTTGCAACGAAACATTGGTTACAGCTTCAGTAAGGTACGATACACTGTCGATTACTCTTTGTGCTGTGTTTTGAGATGCAACTGAATTATTTGGCTGAAAAAAATAATTCATACTTTAAAGAAACACAAATTGGACATGAAGCTGGAATTACTTATGAATAATTCTTGTTATTTATATACCATGTTCCACACGTGCATAATCTCTGTACGAATAGCAGAATCTTCAGGGCTTTTGTTACCATACCAATACTGACGACTCCGATATATTTCTCCACAATTTGGACATTCTATCACATCTCCTGACCATGCATATTTAACTAATCCATACCAACTATTATCATTTTGAGTTTGAATTCGTTTCATAACTTGTACTTCATTTCCATTACTATAACATTTTTTACATATATATACTATGTTTTCATATTGATGCTGATATCGACACCTAATAGAATGCACATCAGTAGTATTTCTCTTAATACATACACATTAAATTGCAAATGATATTTACATATAAGACAGACCTGTTATTGCTACTATGAGGTCTTCCTTCAAAAAGATGTCCCATACTATTGCTGCACCTAGATCCACAGCTAAGACATTTAGTAGGACAAGTGAAATATTGATCGGGAAACAAAATAGAAAAATTCTCAACTTCTTCTGAAAATTTCTCGTTTAAAATTTTTAATGTATTATAAACTAAATACGGTTTTCTGGCAGACCGCACAGTACTATTAGACAATTCTTTCTTAATAGCAGTCTGCAAAAGTTCATAATCAGTCATGAAATTTGTTGTTTGTATACCAACGTATTTGATGGAACTAAATGCTTCTACTTCGAGCTTCATTTGAGCAAACCGTGTTCGAAGAATGTCTTCTGCGTTGTCTATATCATCTGCCACAGAAAAAAAAATATATATATATATTTGTTATGGAATAAATGCTTTAATCTTTTTGTTTTGTGTTGCGGATAAACTCTAATTTTGAAATTACTGTTAATCTGAGAATGTGGCAATATGTACTGTTGGTCAGAGGTTTGGTGTATTTAGTCTCATGTAATACTATAATGCTTGGTCCCAGGGTACTCAAAGAGCCTTGAACTCCTTTCCTCTGTCCTACTGCTTGCAAGGCAGCTTGAAAATAATGGCTGTATGCTCTTGAAGCAGTACCAAGAAATGTAAATAAATCTCTATTCAGTTTTTCGGATTGTGTTCTATATACAACAATGTCAGATACAGCAAGGACTTTAAGTAATAGCCTTATCCTTTCATTCTCATGAGAAGTAATTCCTAGTAAGGATAACAAAATCCATTATGTGCAAAATTAATTTTTATCATGCACTGTGCATATATAAATATTGTATAAATATAATACCTAACAAGCCTTCTGTGTCCAAACATATCACCTTAAGAACTGGATCAAATGCAGCCCAAACACCTAATGTACATGAATTTTGATCATTCGAAGTCTGAAATACTTCCTTTCCTTTGAAGAATGTTTGATTCAATGTGTGACTCTTGCCATCACCGGTGTTTCCAAAAATCGACACCACTTTTACTTCGAGATCTTTACTGCAATTTAATTCTTCCATGAAGTGTTCCGCACTGTTAACTCTGAGGTATTCTTGCCCGTCTATCAACAAGAAACTTCTGGGTTGATTGCAATGACATCTCTTATATATTTCTTTTCTATCTATGGAATCATGGGCGGAATGGTATATATCTCTGTTACAAATACACATGATATCGAGGCTTTTCATGATAGCAGGTCCAGTTGTTTCCAATTTATGTTCTTTCCAAAATTTACTCATGATGCGATTCAACAATGTTAGTCCTACAATATTGCAAATACTTGTTATTATTAAAAATTAAAAATGATCAGGATTGGTTTAAGATCAATATTTTGAGGTGATAAGGACGTGTTGGGTGATATTATCAAATTACCCCGACGTAGAACTTTAATAACGTTTACTTCGATACTGACTGTGCGTCGTATCAGATGCACGCGCGTGGAGCTCAAACGATGACTATACACTGAATACTATATACGTGCACTGCTATTGGCAATTGACTACGATGGACTAAGATCGACTACCCCGAACTTTTCCTCGGTTCCCTTTCTATAGGGTGCCGAGGTCCTCGGGGGAGAGAGTTTTCTTCCGAGGTGGGGATGGAAAGACCCGTAGACAATAGAACAATAAATTTTCCTTTCGAAGGTCCATGGGTCTTTTAGTAAGTCCCAGGATTTATTCTTTTACAATGACCTGTCCTCGGACGTCGTTTCGCAGGTCATGTGGCCAACAGATGGGCTTCAACCCTGGAACTTTCTCTACGGCCATGGGCCGCTACAATTTAGTGGAATGAAAAATACAATAACTACAGTATACACGACGAATAAAACGGCAAATTGTAAACTATTACAAATGTAAACATATAAATGACTTGATATATAAATATAACACGTTACCGTACAATGATGTGTTGAGAAAAGAATAAAAGAATGTGTACATTCAATGTAATTCTATGATCAGTTAACTGCGCAAATTAACAGAAGACGCAATGGCGATCTTACCTTTCAAAAATTCAACGATCTATCGGTATAATGGTCATAATTTTTTGGTATACACAACTGAAGACAAATTTTGAATAATTTCAGAAATTAATCAGTTGTTGATACCTCCATTTTGTGCAATTTGACTGCAACAGGACTCAATCTTGACTCTCAATACCAACTGCAATAGGCAATTCTCTAAAAAAATCGTTTGACCTGTAATTGAAAGTGACTTCAAGGCTAACGTTCTGCGTTTTCTCTTCTATCTAGAAATGTATATTTCAGCTTTTTCCTTGCTCCATTGTGAAAATTACGAAACGTCAATAAATGAATGGATGGCGACATTCGTTACCTTAAAATGATTTTTCGGATTAACTTGTAAAACCGCTCGTCATGCTAGGGAATATTTATTCTGTTTCAATTTTCATGATATAATGTACTTTTTTAATTGAATTCGTAAAACTTACTGATACAGATTTATCAATTCCATGAACTGCAAACAATGTCATCGTGCCTTCTCCTTTATAAAGGAGAGGGGATGTATACTTAGTGATGGTTAGTGGTGGGAAATGTTTTTCCTCCGTGTTAGTTACACACTCACTCACATACGAGTCGCGTTTCGTGACTCATGGCCAATAACAAAGTCTTCTTCTTCGCATTGATATGAGAATGTTTAACTTTGGTAATCTGAAAATTTTAGTTTTATTAGAATACGCGATTATTATAACGCAATAAAAAAATTACTATTATTTGAAAAAAGGCAATGAAAGTAAAATACAATGCTTATTGAAGAAATAACACTCCAAAATACGTTTGTAAATAAAAAATATACAAATTCTTATACCGAAGAAAATTCTTATCTCCGACATTATGTAGGCGGACTTATTGTGGTTTAAAATGTAATTTTTAACAGAATCTATGTTTAATCTTATAAAATTGTGTATAGATATTGGATTGTATTAACCTTACTATATATATAATAAAATCTTAAGAGTAACATGTAAAAAAATGCAAGAAATTGATTTCAAAAAATTATAAATAAGAAGCAAGTTTTATATTTCATCTTCCTCAAATATATTTAAGAATGACATACACATAATTTACAGAAAAAAGAACAATGTAACGATATAAATACTTTAAAAAATTAACATATATAAAAGTAAAAAATATTTATATTTATTGAATGCATTATGGATTGAATTTAGATAACGTAAAATGCAATATCTTCTTACGTTATATAATTTAAACAAATCTTTGAAGTTGATGTACTGCTATGTCAATGTGTACTGATCGAAAATATTATTGATTTACGGTAAATTACACTTTGGTATTGTTCATTAAGGTGACGCCGTTCACTTTTAAAATAGGCAGAGTTGAACGAGATTTTTAGATAATCGATTCTGTACGTTCGATTATCGAGTCCATACCGTTTAAAATATCGATACGGATTGATGAGGAAGTGCTGATAATACACCGCTTAGTAGACCGCTAAATCGTTGAGGTTGATTTTTCTGTTTCATTCGACAAAACATTGGTTTTACGTGGTTGATGCGTCACTTCGATTCTGGCCATCCCGATAGAATGAATGTCGGTGAAACCTAAAAACTGGTGTCGGCACATGTGTCATAATGTCACCGAAAGATTCGGTCGAGGAGCATTTAACGTTACACTTTTCAATCTTGTACGAACGACAGTGACCCACCCCAACAAAATTCGGTTTTGTCAAGCGAAATCACCGAACGATGGAAAACCATACACAGGATAATGCGATCAACATGAACGAAAGTGGTACGTTCGATACAACAGCACTTTCACAAAAATATCTTGCTTTGATTCATATTTAATGATATTTACAGTGGTTCATCAAAGTGTTTGAACATTTAACATAGAAAACATTTATGTATATATTGTATGTATTATGTAAAATATTTTGAAACATCATTAGCACTATAACGGAACAAAACTGTCATGATTATATTGATAATCTTTGAAACTAATTTGAAAACGTGTATAAAATTTACAACATATTTACTGCTTTAGTATACATAGACATGATAGTGCATTCATAAAAATACTTCCCTGTGATTCGCATTTAATGATATCTACTAGTGACATATCAAAGTATTTCAACATTTATTTCAATACACCACAAAAATCTTTTATGTGTATATTGTATGCGTTATATAAAACATTTTGAAATATTATTAGCAGTATAATGAGGCACATATTATGATTATATTGGTAACATTTGAAACTAATTTGAAAATGTATATAATGTTTACAAGACATTTATTATAAATGCATATATGTAGTACAAAATTAGTATTCTTGTTCATATTTATTACTATAATTTTGTTTTTTGTATAAAAATTTTACCAACAAAATGTTTGTTGCAATTTAGAGGATTTGCAAGAAAAGGTAAATAGATTGGAGTCAGAGACCGTGAAAATGCGGGAGGAATTCAATGTTCAAAGAGCCAAGATGAAGGAACTGTTTCTTCAAAAAGAAGGTAAATCTAGTTGATGTTAATAAGCTTAATGATGACAACAACAATAAATTGTACGTTAAATAGTGTAAGTATTTCATTTGCAGAGGAATTGAAAAGAAGATTGCAAGATAACACATGTTTGCAAAAGGAGAATGCTAAGTTGAAAAATGAATTGGACGAAGCAAAGAGCCAATTGGTTGTAGCAGACTTGAAAGTTCAAAATGATATACTTATTGAGAAGAGAAAGGCACAAGAAGAAATAGCATCTTTACAGAGGGTTATACATGAAACAATGGAAGAATCTTCTTGTTCGCGCAAGCAGCTAGATACAGAATTGGCTAAATTAAAAATTACTCTCTCCAAATTACAAGAGGAGAATGCATTGATAAAGTCACAATTACCACGAGATCCACCTATAGATGGTCCACAGATATCACTCTCCACAGTAACGAAAACAATAGCTCGAAAAGTAGTTTCCCAACTAGGTGCAGATGCTCTATCTTTAGGTCCTGATAATCTTGAGGAAAGCATGAGGAAGGTAAAAAGATATGTACGTAAGCATAAAAATGTATGGTTTTTGAACTTTTCTGCAATGAGTTTTTATGGCACTGCATTCCGGAAAGTGTTCATAAATCATTTGAATGATATCATTATAAGATGTTTATTTTATCACTTGTTTTTTCTTTTTCTTTTTACTCAACTTCACATAATGCAAATATTAGAAATTGTTGCTTTATAGGCGCAGGAAGATGCGGAAGTTTTACGCTCGCTGGTAGTGCCGCTCGAGGAAGAGATTAAAGCCTTAAAGGAAAAATTAAGAGCGACGGATGACGAACTCCAGAAGTGTAAAGAGATACAGTTGCAGAAGAAACAACAGGAACCTGGTTCTTCTGAGTCAGTATGTGATATGTGTGCAAATTACGAAGCACAATTAGTTAAGATGCAGGCAGCTGCTAAAGAATTAGAGAAGCAGCAATTAGATTCTGAGCGAATGTTACAAGTACAGAAAGAAGATTTAGCTAAGGAAGTAGAATTTAGAAAAGAAATGGAAGAAAAATGGAACGAAAAGAAAGAGGAGCATAAAATCAAAGTGGCAGAACTTACTGTTACCTCGCAAACGTTGCAGCAGACTTTAACCGAAGCGAAAAAAACTTTTGAACAAGTTCAGAGAAGCGTAAAAGACGAACTTGTGAAATTAACACGTGGCCGAGAAGAAGTACAAAGACACCTTATCGCGTAAGAACATTTTTAATAATACTGTTACTTTTATCTCATTGTTCTTCCCGATTTTCAACGTAGATAAAGTAATGTCTTTTATCGTGACATTTCTGACAAAATTTTATTGAAAATCTAGTCGAATCTTTGCAGACTGCAAAAGGAAAATGAAAACTTGGTTGGTAAACATAGCAAGCATTCCCAGCAACTACAGAGTGAGAGTATTAATATGCCGAACAATGTCGAGGAATTGCACGTTAGCCTTTTAAAAATGCGAGAAGATTTGATCACGGCTAAAGTTGCTCAAGAAGTCGCGCAAGAGAAAGAAGAGACACTACGATACGAAGTGACCTTGCTTCATGAACAAATGGAACAGGAAAGTAGAGTAAAGGAACAAGAAATATTGGTATTAAAAAATGAAATTAGTGGTTTAAGGTAATACTACTTAATTTTTTAATATCCTAATTTTTTATAATTATAAGTTCTTCGTAATTTCAATAACAATATTCTATAGAACGCAGTTAGATAAATATGTACGTGATCATCGATCCCTTGCCGAGAGGGAAGAGAAGCTGGAACGATTAGAAAAACAATTAGATACTGTTTTAAAAGAAAACAAACAAGCCGAGTTAAAAGTGGCTGAATTACGACAAAGAGTTACCAGTCTTCAACAAGAGCTAGATACTAGTGAAGCAGTGCAGAAAGACTTTGTTAGGTTGTCACAATCTTTACAGGTACAATAAAGAGTAAAAATGAACAATCTTAACGGATAAAAGATATTTACATCGTCATGGATTATAGGTACAACTAGAAAGAATTAGGCAAGCTGGTAGCGAAGTACGATGGCAACACGAAGAGGACATAGAAGAATGTCCTAGTTGTCATACTACATTCACGGTTACAAAGAAGAAGGTAATATTTGTAAATATCTAAACTCATATCTAAAGCCTGTGTATGCTAATAAAAATCTCTTGTTATAGGTGCATTGCCGCCATTGTGGCCATATATTTTGTCAGTCTTGCCTTTCACATATTGTGAAAAGTGGACCGAAACAAAGACCATCCAGAGTCTGTGATGTTTGCCATACGTTATTGGTACAAGATACAGCACCATATTTTAGCCAAGAACCACCACATACACCTGACTAAATATTCTAAAGAAAATCAGTCCAACAAGATGTGCAATATCAATTTGGTAATTTAATATGCCTGTGAATTTTAGAATATCAAGGGTTGTACTTTACAATATCATTGATTTGGTTAAGACATTCTGTTTTAACAACTTTTAGGAAGATATAGAGATGATATTAGTTCACCGGGGCTAGATATGATTCCTATTACCTGACAACTGGAGTGATAAAATAAATATCGTGTAAATACAAATTATGTACTACTTAATGTTTATTGTAATTTAAAAGATTAAAGCTTTTGAATGTATGTGAGTTATTCAAAAATTTGTGAATATTTATCTATCTTGTTATTGACATTATTAAAATAAGTCTTCACATAGAATTATGTTATACATTTAATTCATTGCCATTCGTCAGGTTACTAGCTTTGTTTTTCTGTATTAATACTTTCACATCCTAATATATCAAATGCAGACTAAATGTTAGTGTCCGGTGACATCATGTTGGTGAAGCGCAAATCGACCATTTACGTAAAGTTTACGAATTTGAAATTTTTTTACTAAAAATTGCCGGTTATTGGTTAAAATGACTAGCAAATTTATGCGGACGACAAGGTGTTTAGGGAGAAAAGAGAATTCATTTTTACGTTTATTTTAAAAGCACAAATCTGTACATATATTCCTGTTATATTATTTTTTTTTAATTTATTATTCTGAAATCCAAAAAATTTATCTAGATTCGTCATTTATTACAATGTTTGTATAGGAACAAAATATCAATAAAAAGTAACAGTACATCACATATCACATATTTGATTTCACAAAATTTGTGAATAAAAAATACAATTAGATTTTATAAAAATAATTACAGTTATAGTTATCCGATAAACCAAGTAGTATCTGAGAATTTTTGTTTAATATCTTGTATGTCATCTGAAATGTGTGTAAATCTTATAATGATAAACATGTTCTAAATGCTGCTGACAATTGATCTCGACGCAAAAACATTCAGCTCTAAACATTCTCGATTTTTTTTGCTAAAACTAGTCGTAAATGTAGTTAATACGTACAAAATGGTGAGGTACAAAGAAGAAACACGAAGTTCATGTGACTATGTTTGAAGAATCTTAACGATACTGCCCCAAATATATGATTTACGGTATCCTGGGTCATATAACGTAACTCGTGATTTCATTCATACTTTGGCCCGAGTTACTCCAACAAAGTTGGAATCAATTAAACGTCAATCGGCGAGACAGTGATTATTAAAACATTAATATACAGCTATATTACATAGAAAAGAATGTTTCGATTATTTCTTTGATTGGTTGTGGCCGTCTTTTAGGATCAATCGTTGGTTCTTCCGATTCCAAGTGTTTATCTCTTAACATTTTCCAATTATTTAATATTGTTGCATATTTTAGAACCTTGGGGTATTCGTTCAGCTTTGTGTAAACGTTTAAAAGTCCATGATAATCATATTCTAGGCCACTATAGCTTTTACCGAACAATTTTAAACCTGATATGATAAAAGTTAATTAGAACGAATGACTAAGTATGAAAAAATTATATAACGCAGTGCACATACTAATTTCGATACTCCTATAATAAAGTTTTTCAGCGTCTCTGTATCGGTTCATGTGGTAATTATATAACGAAGCTAAGTGTCCTATACTCAATCCAACTTCGTGATCATCTGGTCCTAATAATTCTTCTTTAATACGTATAGCTTTAAGATGCATTGCTTCGGCTTCCTAAAATTAACGACGAAAATATGGTAGTAATGTCATAAACGTTTAATTAAGTACATTTACGTGGAATATGTACCTTACATTTCCTCATGCTTTGATACACACGTCCCAAATTTCCATAATGTTTTGCTGTTTGTACGTTTCTTTCGCCGAATGCCTCTTTTGCCGATTGTAAAGCGGATAAATGAAGGCATTCAGCCTTGAATAGTAGATTTTGTTTCGACAATGGCGACGATGTATTATCTAACGCTATTTCTTCGAGAATTAATGCATTTATTCTTTTTGCGCTTGCTAACAACAAATGATCCCCATGTAAAAGGTTTAACATTATGTCTATTGCTTTCTCAATGTGAACACTGTTCATTTAAAGTGAAATAAAATTGTATGACTATTTTAAAATTGTTAAGAGTGATAAGTAACGGAATCATTTACCTTGCTTCTGGAAATTCGCCAGACCTATACTCAAATACGTAAAGGGCATAAGCTAAATCCTCGTGCGCTAACGCAACGTGTAAATTCATTTTACCAAATATTTCTGTTCTAATAGCTAAAGCGTCCTACAACAAATAAAATGTTAGAAAATCGCGATGAAAGTTATATCGTATATAGAATCGTATCGATTCACATTACGAACGTACGAACCCTATAAAGGTTTACACTGTTGATTATGTTATCAAAGTTTAACCAGTAAAATCCATAATCTATAAGAACGTTACTGTACACTGGATGATCAACACCAAATACTTCTTTAGCAAGATATACAGCCTGCCTGATTAAAAGACCAGCTCTCTGAAATTCGCGTTTTAATACACACGATTTTGCCGCCTGCCTTAACACATCAACAGTAATACGCGCAGACAACGCTGGTTTCAACTCTTCAAGTGCTTCTATACTCCATCTAAATCACCATCAATTGTATAATTAGTAATAAACACGACGAAGTTTATAAAAGAAAAATGCAATACGTACCTGTAGGCCTCATCATACTCGCTTTTCATATAAAAAAGTATACTAAACTCAGTATATATAGCTGCATAATTGTAATCATTGTACCCGGCCTCTTTTAATCGTTCTATTAACTCTATAGCAAGCTGATGTGTTTTTGCGGCTTGTAAAAATTCGCAATACGCTGCTTGTACGTGTAACAATCTAAATTTTTAAATGCTTATTACAAATTTATATAAATCTATGTAAACACAAATTAAATGTTTAGTTACCAAACATATCTTACTTTCTGCAACATTCTAATGTTCTACACCAATTCTGAGGCGTAGAATTATTCGCAAGACATAATTGTTTGCATGCTAGCAACACTTGTTCGCTTTTAGCATACCAACCACCATCACTGAAAAATCCACCAATTCTTAAGCCTAGGTTTATTAATTTCTCATCTGCAGCTGGATTTTCACTAACATGGAGATAGCATACTGTGTAACTCATACTCAACTCTTCTTCAACTCGTATTTTATGATCTATAAGGCTCTGAAAAATTAATGGAAAAGAAAAGTAAACGTACACACAACTTTTAATCCATTTTCTCAATAAGAATGAAAAATTACCTGAAAGCTCTGTAGTAAATGTACACGACGGCTAGTGACTGTTAACATCTTGGAGAAAATTTCCAGATTGTTGAAGTCACACCCCAGTAAACATAATCTTTTTTCTTTGTACAACTGTAAAGCAAAAAAATCTCATAGATTATTTTTTTCATATAATTGCATTCATTCCTAACTTAAAAAGGATGATGAACGAATTTTAGAAAATTTATAACAGATCTATTTTGCGATGAAATAATAGTGACGATTCGCACTATGAATATCTAATCAAAATTAATATATAGGAATAAAATTTCTATTGTATTATTAACAAAATTCTACAACGAAATGGACAAATGAATATATTTACTTTTACGTACTTGTCAAAAATGCAATTTTGCATGATTCATATGCGATTCGATATCCAACGCGAAATAAACGCAAAAAATTGATTGCAAAAAAATTGATTTGCTGTAGCGAAGAAGCACATACAATCAAAGAATATCTCATATTTAACGAATCGTTCTACTGTTCCAGGAATCATTACATTGCATTGTAAATATATGCAAAATATAAAAGCTAAGCATTAGCCGTAGAGGTTAAACATATGACAAGTACAATTCCTGTAACCCCCTTTCTGTTAAATCATCGTAACTTATTTGCCGTCATTCCCCACAAATGCCAGCTAATTCCACAAAACCTTATCGTCATACCCAATGCCAAAATACATTTTTATCATCTACATATAGCTGTCATAATAAACAGTGTTATGATCGTTCAATCGAACACGTAACATCGTTTTACATATCTAAATCAAAAATTAAAATCATAAACAGAATGTATTGTTTTTTTCAAATAGAATAACAAAATAACGTTAGATAAATAAAAAAGTTTATGGTTAAGTTGGTGAAAAAAAGTGGACGTTTTATCAGTGGTTTGTGAGGCGTTTAAATGGAGAAAATGTTTTGACGTTTACCTGATAATAAACATCAAACAGGACATCGTTCGGTAGATCAGGAAGATACTTCCTCAGCCTTAGAAATTTATTCGCGATTGCCAACACGCTCGATTGGTAAAGAGTTTTCGGGGAAAAGACCGGTGGATTGTGTGTTTCGGCCATTTTCCTAGAGGCCTTCGATAATCACGAACGCGCACACAGCCGTAATAATTGTTGTCACGTCGTCTCCGTGCGCATATGCTGCCGCGATGCTCCGCCATCCAACCATCAGCGACAACCCCCACTTAGAAACGATGGTAAAAGTAAGTGTCTAGCGCGCACCAGATAGCGAGATCGCGCTAATTCCTTTTTTTCCTTTTTATACTTGTTGCTTACAGTGATTTCGCGATATTCTCCACGGATCAATTCCTAAACCGTTACACAGCAATCGAGCTTATTTTTTGTGCCAGGCGCGTTATCAGTTAAGATGCTCGACTCAAGAATTGCAAAGATTTTCTGAGCCAATTTGCTCATACTACGATCGTATGTATAGGGTAAGGTTTGGGTTATTTGATTCGGTTTGGGTTATTTGAATTTCAGTATTTTAAAATTCGACACTGTATCTTGTATAGAATAATTAAACTCATTGTATATTATAGGTAGATTGCGGGTATTTATGCATCTTATTTGAAAGAACAAGAAGACTCACGAAAGTATTCGAACACTTGTCATGGAATTTTTTTGATGAATATATTATATAGATTATATGGAATTTTTTGAAATTTCCTTAGTATTATAATTTGAAACCAATCTGAAAATGTATATGAAAGTCTTTGTAAGACACTTATTACAAATATAAACTTAGTGAAAAATTAGTATACATTATGAATAGTAGTCTTAAATATGCAATTAGTGCTAAAGTGATGGTTCTACTATATATAGCAGGAAATTAATATAGTGAATAATTGTCTATTTAAATACTTTGGTGATTTTTGCGACGAAAGTTCGCCAATATAATCATTAATGAGATATGCTAATGAGATTTCAAAATGTTTTGTATAATATATACATATATAAAAAGGATTCTAGTATTGTTCGAATATGACAACGAAATAAATAAAATAACAGAAATTAAGTATATACATTCTATTGAATTATAATAATTGTAATTGAGATACTAATATTAACTGTACGAACTTGTTACCTTTTAATGTGTAATGGAAATATCCTCATGGAAAGTTATGGCTATCAAGCTGTCAATTTGTACAATATATTTCACCGTTTATCACGCCATTCATAACAAATTAAGTAGTCTGTTCTCAAACGTAAGTCGCTTAAAAATTTGTTCGCAACGGAATTTTGCAAATTAAAAGGCAAATTGCTTAATTTAACCAAAATATTCTAGCACTCAAATAATCCTACCTTACGCTATATTCGCATTAGAATTGAATCAATGTTACAAATCGATATTTCTTTTTTATAAGGATGTATATGCAATATATGATAGTACACATTAATAGAGAAGAAAACACGATGAATTTTGGAGGATTAACTTTTTGAAGAAGAATGATCGAAAAGATTAAACGTCGATGAAAAAGCGATAGTAAACATACATATATAGTTCAGAAAAAAGAGAGTCGATATTGTTGTGATCGTGAAAGAGGCTAATTAATGGCGCCAGCATTGGGCCATGTCTTCTTTGGCCCGGACTTCCTTTTCCAAAAATACGAGCTGCAGGATAAACGTCTAAGGTGATTCAACGTCGTCGTAATCTTTGGCACGGTGTAAAGTGGCTAAAAAACGGTAATCGGTTAAACGAGCAAGTGAAAGGAAATTGGCACGCGTACTGCCACCGATTGTGAAAGCTTCAATGTCAAATCGTATGCTTTTAATTGCATTAAAAATCGGATATCTCGCATTCGACGAATATTTCGAGTTATAGCGAATAACCAAACAAATCGGAACCTTTACTCAATATTAAATTGTTTTTTACAATTATTTCGAGTTATAGCGAATAACCAAACAAATCGGAACCTTTACTCAATATTAAATTGTTTTTTACAATTTTGTGCATTCGTATATTTAGACGCGCGCGCACGTATTGCGAAATATGTAATTATAACCTTGCATTCCATCGAATGCTTGTACGAGTGATTTCATTACCAACAATTAACATGTTGCTCCTATTAGTTGGCAATCGCGCGCAAATCTGCCGGTAAAATCGTTTCTATACACGTGGCTATCGTGCACACGTTTCCGTACTAATTCTATGCGTGTGCATTTATACACATATGTATATGCACGTGTATTCATTTATTGTACCATGTATGTACATATGTATCTGGAAAAGTTCGTATGCCTTGAAAAGAAATTTATATTCGTCAAAACACTGCGATATACGGTTCACGAAAACATTCGGACACTTGCAGAAATATTTCGTGAATATATCATTCGTGTTGTACGGAACATTTTGAAATTTCATTGGCATTGTATATAATGAGATTTCTATATACATTTTCAGATTGATATCAAATTTGATCAGTATAATTAGCATATATAATCAGTAGACTCCTAATTTTTATGCAATTTTATATTTCAACATAACTAAAGAAGTAAAGAACCTACATGAGAATTTCTTTGTCCCATTAAATGTTATAATGCCTCGCTTTGAATATTTTTTACATTTCACTTTTTACATTTTTGCATATTATGTACATTTTGTACATTTATGTACCTTCAAATTACCCACAAATGCATGAAAATCCGCAGTCTAATAATTAGTATGAGCTACTATCTTTTCAAGACACGCGTTTCAAACTACGTTTTTAAAAAGCAAACTTTTATAGAAGAGAATATTTTTAATAAGAGATACGATACAAATTTTAAAACGTTTTATTGAAATAATAAATAAAAATTCTATTTGTTACGTCCGGTGACTCTACGTAAACCAGTAATCTTAAGGAACTGTCATAGAACTAACCATTTGTATTTTACTATTAGGGCCCTCCATTGTTATAAGATACATTCAGGTCGAGACGTTCCTCAGTCGAGACGTATTGTTCCATCAGATAAAAAAAAGGGTCTGGTCAGGTTTCCTCATGTTGAATGGTCATTTTCATCTGTAAGCGACCGGTATTGGGGCGACCAATACCCAGCAATAATTTTCCTTTGCGACAGCATTGTCACCGAACTTCACTTTCCATCTTTAGATCAATCAACATCTCTTGACTAGTTTTTCAGCCTTAGACCATTTGTCATTTGTTTAACTTATTGTTAACTTGTTGCCTTAGTCATTTGTTTAACTTTTTGCTAACTTGTTGCCTTAGTCATTTGTTTAACTCATATTTATACGCACTGAGCGTAACTGTCTATGTCTACAAAATTGTTGGAATAAAGTGTATATTGTAACCTGTTACTTCAGTGTTATAATCAGTTCAACCACTTCTATTATTCTAAACGAAATAGGGGATCGATCATTTCGGTCGAACACTATTTATTATTAGTAGATCGCGGATGTTTATGCATTTATGGAAAATTTAGAATTGTAAAAATGTATATAACATGTAAAAATATATAAAATATTCAAAATAAATTTCTCATTATAATATTTAATGACTGGAACAAATTTTTGTATAGGTTATATTCCTTTAGTTAAACTCACAAAAATATAAAATTGCATAAACATTTGCAGTCCAATTATGTATTAACTATTGAGAGACAGAGACCTATATTGATTTTATTTTTAGAGGTATTTTCGATAGTGCACAAGGTGCACAGAATGGAAGAGGAATGCCCCCAGGAGAATAGAAGAGACGAGACAATGATGCAGACTACGGTCACGGGACCGAATACCTCATCGGATAACGTTTGCGACAATGGAGCACGTGTTTCCTGTCAAGAAGAGTTCACGTGTTCTTTGTATATCTCGCGTGCCGTCGGACCGCAAGGTCAAGTGCAAGGAATACCAGGTGGCAAATTGCCTACTTCTTTATTTAGCGTATCCTCCACTTGCATAAGTGGCCATACGTACATTTATAATATACAATGTGCCTAAAATTTGCACAGTAGTTGCAAGAAGTATTTAGACACCATTATATTTACTACAGAATTTACTTTGGCTTACCAAAGTATTTAAGCATTCTATGTTCATATTGTATGTGTTATACATTTTGAAATTTTATTAGCACTGCAACGAGACTATCATGATTATATTGGTCAAATTTCAGACCAATCTGAAAATGTACCTAAAAATTACAAGATATTTGCAATAAATATCTTGTAATTTTTATCTTAAGTATAGAATAAATGTTAAAAATGGTCCTATTGAACACTGAGATTTATTAATATAACGGATCGTTTAAATACTTTTGTGGTCCCTGTAAAATAAATGCTTAGACTAAATATCTTGTAATTTTTATATACATTTTCAGATTTATTTCAAACTTGACCAATATAGTGAATTTTCAATGTTTCACATAACACGCATTATATATTTATAAAAGATGTCTACAACTTTGCCTGCACATATACTAATTAATTATATCTAAATAATTAAATTTCATATCGTTTGATTGTACCGTCATATGACTGCAAAAATTTAATACTGTAAAAATGATATTTATTGATAAATAAGAATACGTGCAAATACTTTTTGCAGGTATTGTATGTTTTTTTTTCTTCGATACGATAACTGAAATTATGCAATCGGTATGCTGTTACGTCAGAGTGTGTCAGTTCTACCTCGTGTTTGAGAAATGCTTCTCAAAGCATGCTGCGACAAAGAAATAGTTTTACGATATTAGTTCCCCTTGACGGTAGATGTTTAGATCTTGTTAGAGTTGACGAATAAGTTATGCCAGGTGGCGAGCTGCTACGTTCCAATCTAGAAGATGAGATCCGCGCGTCCGATCCATTGGCAGCCTGGCACGTGTCTGAAACACCGTGTGGCCTGATTGCGGCGTTCACACGCGAAGCTGACGCAGAGAAACTGTTGCAGCGTGGCGATTTGGCGCGTATTTTCGAAGGACCCGTACAAGTAGATACAATAGATGTAGTAGATGTAAATATGTTCCTAGTTAGCGATACTCTACTCTATGATAACAAAAATCGATGGGTAATGCAAAAGTATAGTTAACGTGTTCATTACTGCTCGAATTTATTATTTTATTTCTTATAAATAGATTATGAATTCGTTTATACATTTATAGAAAATTTAATGAAATGTACAGAATACAGATAGTATACAAAAATATAATGAAATGTACAGGATACAGATAGTATACAAAAATATAAAGAAATGACCAGGTCATATTTCTTACATAATTGATGAAAATTTAATAAAATATTCGACATCGTGTATATATCGTGAAACTATGTGCTCTTTTATTGAATTTAACGCGAAGTGAACGTGTTATATTTAAAAATATAAAGAAATATGTACATATACAATACGTAAGCTTGTCATTTTTCTAATTTCCTTAATAATTATCCAGGTGTAAAATTTTGATATCATATTTTTCTCTCCGTACTGAAGAGTAACTATGCAAATGTACAAATTTAACAGTAAATTGCGTATGACATTACCATATAAATGTTACTTCACGTTGTAATCGGCCGCTTTCCTCTTCGCTTTCTCTTATGCAAGAAAATGAGATAACCGAGCTTACACAACGTAGGCTTGTCTCACTAAATCTCTGATCGCTTATGATCATAGGCGATGTTATGAATATTTTATTTGCATATTTATTCCTTTCTCCTCTTTCATTCCTGTCTTTTGCATTCTTTTCAATTAATTATAATGTTTTCTTTTTCAATCAGGTGGCTCGATTCTCAGCAAAGGACTCTCGTTATAGACAGGCGGTTCTTCTTCGTGATGTACCCTGGGCCATTCCACTGCAAGATATTAACTCCGCGCTGACGAAACAGGGAATCACGACAGGAAGCGTTGAACGTTGGCGACAATATATACGCGTCGAGGTAATTACCGCTGGCAAAATGTTGACACGAAAAAGGAAGAGAAAATACATAGATTTTCGTTAAAAGCCCCGTAATCTTAATCAGCCACGTCGTACGATAATTCGCTAAATTTAAACATTAAACGTTAGTTCCATACCACGATGATCTGTGAAATGATCATTAAATAACTTTCAGTAGAAATATTTTAAAGCAATTTTGATTATATTTTAAAGCTATTTATTGCAATAATTGAAATGATCATCGAATAGATATTTAATGAGAAAATATAGATTTTTATAGACAACATTATATAACTTCACATATAAAGTATATATACATATATATAATTTTGTTTATTGCAATAAATAAATCACACAGAAGTAATACCTCAACAATTCCTTTCATAAATATCTAAGAGAGACAGGCAGGAAGTTGTATCGTCTAGTCATTAGCAAGATAAAATCGGGACTGATTAAAATATTCTTCTCAGGTGCTGGACGCCGGGCATTACGAGCTATTGTTGCGTCAAGGACTGGACTTCTTCGGTGCGGCTCGATTCAGTGCCATTCCAGAACGTTGGTGGCGCGGAGGAACCGGAAATGCTGGTGGACCGCTGCAGGCAGGACCGGGAATAGTCAGCAACTTTCTTGAGACATCCAACTTCCAAACGGGAGATGGTGTTCTTCAGTGTTATCGGTGCCAGGGTTTCTGGCACATGGCTGCCAACTGTAGACATCTGCCACGTTGCGTTCGATGCGGAGAGCCTCACAGCGTTGAGTTTTGTCCCAGGCCTCGAAACAATCCTATCTGCTGTCATTGTTCCGGCCCTCATCATGCCGGTAGACATATTTCCTTGTGTGTTAAACGAGGCTACTCGATGATCACTTTATCCAATAAATATTTGGAACTGATATATGAAGGCTACAGATGAAAAACACATTTCCTATCTTTAAAAAAATAATTTTGAGAGACATAAATGGACTGTGGATGTTTATACAATTTAATATTTTTATGAATATAATTGGATAAAATGGAGAATTCCAAATAGAATTTAGAGAAAAGAAATTTAAGATGCTAAACATTGTAACGAGTATCTTGAACATTTTGTATATTTTTACATATTGCATAAATTTTGACACTTTTGAACTTTTCATAAATGCATAAACATCCTTATTGTAAACATTAGACGGGAAAATTACGCCTGGTCGAAGTCTAAGATGTACATATGTGCATACATTTCCTTCTCTTTTTGTCTTTGTCGTAACGTTTTTTAATTTACTGTTCAATATCCTGCTTTATGTATATATTGGCGCTATTTGTTATTAACTTTGACAATAGATATAAAATATGCAATCTATGCAAGTCAGTCAGATCGTCGAGGAGTTAATGAGTTTATTAACATTACACTGCTGATCATATATCTGTTCAATGTATTCATACATTTCCAATTCCAGGCTACCGACAATGTCCGGTTCGGCAGCAACTTTCAAACGCTACGCCTATTAGTATCACGCTGAGCACTACCCGGATTGGAAACCAGTACCCAGTGAACGCGGCTTCCAAGACGAACGCGTCCGCTCACGAGCAGCAGCCCTTGAAATCGAGTCAATCTTAACGAGAAATTACCGCATATCAATGTATCAATTCTGTCCATACATTGACCTTAGGCTCTCGTAAATTGCACGTTTATCGATATTTATAGGTGTGCTACGGTCAGCTACAGAGTTTCTAAGCTCGCGTTCAATTCTTAAATGAAACAAAGAAACTAACGTACCAATGAACATTCTTTTCTATCTCTTTTACATGTATTTTTAACGATTTTTTTATAACTTTTAATCGTCGTATAATTACTCTCGTGGAATCATTTAAATTGAAGATAATAAATCCATTAGAAAAATAGCAACTTTCTAATTGAAGATCACACGGGAAAAATATGATAAGTCCATTTTTGTTTATCTTACAATCAAATTCGATGATATAAACCTTTTAAAAATACGTGATAAGTCTACAATATTTTATAAAGAATAATATTAATTTAGTTGTTATGTTAGTTTAACTTAATTAATATTAGTCTATATATGACTAATGTTATTAATACCTTTTAAATGTCCGAGAGAATAATAAAACCACATTTTTAATGACAGTTTTAATGACATTTTGAAGACAGTTTTGATGTTTGACAACATATACGATAAATGTGACTTATCATGTGTTTCACATGTGGCCTTCAATTTGTTTCAATGTACGAATAGAAATTACATAGAGATTTTCGAGATCCACGGAGACATTCCGTTGAAATTAGCCATGTTTAGTAGTCAGACAATTCTCTACTCTTCGTCCCACTTTCTTCGTCCTAGTCTTTTCGAATCTGGGTTCCCCCCAGGTGGGATTCAGATATATCGTTGTTCATCGGTCAGTTAGTGAGTACTTTATACAGTTCGTGTTGATAAAAGAATGAGAATGGAGGGGCCTCAGCAGGTATATACCTGCGAATTCTCTAGATCGATAAGTCGAGGTGGGGAGGGCGCGATTCTCACCACACGCCGTTCCACCAGCTCAGCTTGGGGCCGCTCAGGAGATTTTCAGAAACTTATTGAGTTCTACACGAATCCCGATTCCACCGGCGACAACACTCGACTTCCAGATTTTACCTGCGTGCATTATAGATATGTTAAACGCATAGTTCAGAGCGACGGCACATTGAATCTTTATATATCTGGATCTTATGTCTTCATAGTTGTGTTAAGGAAAATTCAAACTTATAGTGTGCTTCTCGTTGAGTGTAACCACCATGCAATTGAAACCTCAAGAATGAAAAGGATGGAAAAGACCGGTCAGGTATGGTCACTTTAGGGTTGACAACTTTTAGATTTTAGAAAGCAGATAAAATACGTATTGTAACATTGCAATAGAAAGTATATAATTAAAGAAATATATAATATGTTACCATAATATGTAAGCAAATGTGTGTACGAAAAATCTTGCTGAATTTTAAGTTATGCTATTTGGAGGTATATATGCTTTGAAACTAGTTTAATATTCACTTTTACTCTTTTCCACGCTAAACTTTGTATAGAAGTTATGTAATTCTTGGTATTGAGTTTTCATAGTAGACTGCCACGTAATATTTAATAGGTTTGTCCCCTTTCTTTGATGAGTTCAGTGTCTTTAGTTAGTTTACTCGAATGTTTCTTTTCCCTATACTTTTTCCGTTTAAATACCACGCTTTGACAATGAAATGTTTCCGTGAAACGATAAAGCAAATGATCATAGGTATTCCCATATCTGTTTCTAATAATGGGGTGAAGAAACATTAATGCTAGTCCTCTAATAATAATTGGTACTGTTTTGCAGCAGCCGTGATTAGAAAGGGAAATCCTCGAAGGCGACCACGATTAAAATAATCATTTGAATAAATTAAAAGCACAGAAACATTTCTTATTCAGAATTCAAGGCAACGAGGATCGATTCCATTTATAAGCGAGGTACACTTCCATCGAATTGACGATGCAATGCGTATTTTCCCTGCACCGATTTTGCAATTTTTCTTTCCTCCGTTTGTCACACGGATAATAACAATTTCCGGCATGAAAATCTCGAGGATGTGATTAAAAAGATCATGCGGAAAGATTAATATTCTTAGTGCAGCACGGATCAAAGAATAGACATGATCTCCACGAGTTGGATATTCTTCTTGGTTGTGACCATAAGCTCTAACAGTGTTCAGCAGCCGATATTCTTCAAAAATCCTTTCAAAGGACTGAATGGTATTGTTCCGAGGACTAACGCGTACAACAGGAACGAGATTAGAGCCGTTTATTACTATGATCAAACTGTTGCGGTGGTCGATCTCGGAACAAACAACGAACTACATAATTGCAACCTGATCGAAGTATAGTAAGTGTCTTCAATTAGTTTTAGAGCTATGTTTATGCATGAATAAGAAATTAGATCGGTATCTTTAGTGAGCAAGAAGAGGCTAATGAAGTTTTAAGAAATCTGACGTCAACTGCAGTCCCACAGCTGGTATCCTTCGAACAAATGACGAAGCTCATGCAACAGTGCGAGTTATTGGACAAAATCCAGCACGATACGTTATCCACTGAGATGTCCAACACTGAGAACAAAGGTAGTCATGGTGTGGGTAGCGTGTTGTCTCTTCTCTCAGGCATCTTGCCAGGTAAATTTTTATAATTACTAGTTATTTTGTATGGTATTTATAATTCACATCTGCTGAGGTAAACTTTAACGGTGTCGCCGTTGGTAGGTACAAAATGGTGCGGCACCGGAGACATCGCTGAGAACTACCACGATTTAGGTCATGAAGCTCAAATTGATAGGTCAGTGCGAATATATTATAGTTATCAGAGCTACGAAAAGATTACGGTTGATTAAACGACAAAGATTTTAACATATTTTATTTTTCTAGATGTTGTCGCAGTCATGATCTTTGCCCTGTAAAAATCCGAGCTCAACAAACGCGATACAATCTCACCAATTATTCTATATATACCAAGTAAGAAAATATTATAAGTTTTTATTTATGTATTCGTATAATTGTTTTGTGTAATAATAATCGTATACTAATCGTTATAATTCGTAGAACTGTTTATGATTATTGGTGCTTGACATGAATTTTGTTCTTACCTTTGTAGATCGCACTGTGTGTGTGACGAGGCGCTGTATCATTGTTTGAAAGCTACAACGAATCCGACAGCGCAAGTAATGGGTCGTATATACTTTAATGTAATAAAAGTACCTTGCATCGAGGATGTATCGGAGGATACTTTGGAGAAACATACATCGATAAGAATGGGACGACGATTTATTCCTGTTCAAATGAGTTATTAAAACGAATGCAACATTGCAAAATGTTACCAACAATTTTCATATTTTTATACCGTCGCTAATATAAAGAGTGAAATTGGGAAGGAAGATTTACTGTCGTATAAATATTATACATATGTAAATATAATAATTATAAAGCTTACGCGATTCCGGCTCGATTAGTTGAATCAGTACCTATTGATACTGCTGAGTTGTAGATAAAATTGCTTGTTTCAAAAATGACAATCGAGGAACGATGTTTTGTATCATTTCCTTAATGTCAAAAGAATTGTGATTATAAAGATTACCTGTAAAAAGTATTTATTTTTGTCTGTATTTACAAAATTATTATCTTTGTAATGTAACAATAAAGTATTTCTCATTACCTATTAACCATAATGTTTCTTTTCTGATGTGTATATATTGGCATGAAAGCAATTTATTGATCAATATCTCTAAATCTGATTGGGAATATTTTGGATTTTCTAATAGAAATTTTGCCAATTGTCCGGATGTCTCTTGCACAGTATTGGCCAATATTCTTATACATGCTGTAATCTAAAATAAAGAAGAACTTTAATATCATAAGTCGAGTATAAATATATGTTAATATTAATGGAGTCGTGTGCTCACAAATAGGAAGTTGTTTGTATTATTTTCATATAAATAATCCACTATCAAAGGTACTACATTATATAAAGAGGAGTTACAAGATTGTTGTGAAGATAATAATGCTAGCAACCAAATAAGGTATGGATCTTCAAACGAAAGAGTTCTTCTTATAGTAGCATTAGCAAGTTCAATCATCTCGTTATCTCTAAAAGCATTTGTACAATTAGTGAAATATATTTAAATAGTTTTAAAATAATTAAGTAAGAAGAATAGTTATTACTGGATGTATTTAGAACCAATATGAACATAATGCATGGCTGTATAAGCTACTGAAGGCACGATCATATTATCACAGTTATGCATCAGGGATATAATATATTTTAAGCAATCTTGGGCATGGAAAATTTCAAATGCTTTACTGCTTCCCGAAATCAGATTTCCCATCGTCCATATACAAACTTCCTAATGAGAAAACATATCATTAGCTTTATTAGTATATGTGATAGCATTATGATCATTTTATAACTTACCAATAGAGGATAGTTTAAGGTATCTAATTCTGTAACAAGATATGGTCCAATGCTTTTAGTTAATGCAATACATGCCTTAGAATTTCCAAGTGCTATATTACAAGAACAGCTAGCAGCACATAACTGCAATGCATTGTTATTACTAGATAAATCACGTACCAAGGCAAATAAGATATTGTTCACTTTTAAAAAAGAATTAACATTGTCCTCGCTCTAACAAAGAATGAAAAGTCATGTTAATATACTTATTAACTACAATGCATTTGATATATATGTATCTTTAAATTATAACCTGAATGAGAGCGTTTTGAAGTTGACCATAATCTTCGATAGATAATGTTCTCTTTTTAAGAGCTTTTGCCTTTTCAACGACGAACTCTGTTGTAAATGACGAATTTGTCATAAGGTTTCCTAAAGCCACACGATTTTTGTTCCATGTTTTCGTACGATTTTGCCCCCTTTCCGTGTGAACCAATTCTCTCACACTTTCCCTAATAACCTCGACAGTATTTTCTTTAGTTGATTCTTCTATCTCCATCTTCTTTATAATTATTTGAATAACTATAAAAAATTATGCGAACAATAATTATAAAAATTATTTTACAGAGAACCGGTTTTAACAGTGATGCCTCATTGTACGGTGTTTATAAAGTGTTGATATTTAAATGTGACCAATCAGAAAATTGCAGTCAGCTGATCGAAGTCATATATATATATATATATGCCGGAGACAAAAGGACATTGGGGCCTTTCTTTTAGAATGTTTGGGAAGGTCCCCAATACTTTAGTCCAGACTTTTTATTATAGCTGTACTTAAATAATAAAACAGAGAAATAGTTGTTTATGATTTAATCCGAGTATGGGTGTCCAAGATTTATGACAGTGGGCTTGGGCTCGAAGTAACATAACGGGTCGCTGAACGTAGCCACGATCACGGGAAGGACGTGTACCTAACAGAGATATGGGGTAATTAAATAGCTCTCCTTAAAAACAAAGATTGACTCGAGGGATACAGTGAGGTACGGAAAGGAGTATATAAGGGCAGTTCCACTTGGACTGAGTTTCAGTCAAATAAGTTCTATTTGTACTGGGAACACGAAGTACGTTGAGACACACCCGAATCGTGGATCGGTAAGTTGAGTTCGACTTAGGCTGTGGCAGAAATCGCATTCGTTATCCCGTTGACCGTGGATTCGTTATCGAACTTAAATTCATTTTCATCAACATCTCGATTATCTCATCACCGCTATTACTTGTTAAACTGTAGTAATTACATTTGTATCAGTAAGATATCATCTATGGTACATTACAACGATGGCCAATTCACGGGAAGATTCATTATACGCCCCTAACTCTAATGATAACCCGACATATATAACAATGTTATGTTTGGAATGTCTGATAGATAATGCAATTATTAAGAAAACTACAAATGGCTAATTTCAATTCTATAATATTTCATAATATTTAAGAATGATGCTTTATTTATATTTAAGAATGTTAAGGAATGAAGTTTAAAAGTCGTTCGAGACAAGGTCGTTAACCAGCCCAGTATCTTCATCCTCATCTTCGTCTTCTTGAATTCGATAAATCGATAGAATATTATATATAGCATTCGGAAACGTGGCTGCAGGACCAAGTACGTGTAAACGTATGTCACACTTTTCCAGCGTATATTTCCACTTTAATTCGGTACGTTGAGGAAGTATCATTCCCTAAAAAGATATACAAAAGGATAGTTATATTGAAATCTAATTATCGTATAATAATATAATTTTATAATTTTAAATATAATTTTAAAAACCTGAAACTCATTAGCTGTGCAACCAAGAACACGTTCAGCCGCATCTCCGGACAATCGACAGCCAATAAGATAACCTGTGTTGTCTTTTAAATTGACTTTTAAATTGAGGCTTATCGTGTTTAGAGGCACGCGAGTTCCATTGCCTGATGGACATTCGAGATTCATACACGAATCCCGATTATCATCAATGACTTTCTTACATAAGGCGCTAAGAGAGACGAGGAATTGTAAAGCTACTATGTTAAAAAATATTGATTATTGAGGGAAAAGAAAATAAATTAACCATCTAATCGATAGTATTCCAGGGCTTAAGGTCTCCACATTTATATCCATTACATATGCCTTTAAAATCGTAGCGAATTGAATCCTTTCTCCTTGTTTCGGTTTTTTATTCAGTTTTTCAGAAATTTCTCTTATGGTCATTACATTTGTAATTGTATCAGCTGTGGAAATGGATTTTGGGTAATATTAATTCAAGCTTTGTATACAATTACAAGTGCATGAAACGATACAAATCACATGTAAATGAACAAATTTATAGAATGTGAATAATTGTTCTTACGATTTGGTGTCGCGAAATTTCCAGACATAATATCATTATCATAACACTGCACCGTGTTTCTTATGGCTGTGCATTGCGGTATATCAGGATTCTCGGTGATCATTGTTTTTCTAGCTGTGAATATACATACATATAGATGATATCATATGGAAACTTTCCCTGCTACTTTGACTTTTTGAATTACAACCTATAGATAAAAGAGTTTTTTTCTTGAAATTATCGTACGCGATACGAGCATCCACGAGGAGAAGCACAATATGTTTTGGTTCCCATAACGCAGCTCTTTCGATCCATTCATTTTCCCAAAGTACTAAGGACGCTACTTTGTCCGTTGATCCGTCTACTACCTCAAAGTTACGAAACTTTATACTCTTTCCGTCACGTGTTATTGCGTTTCGAATATCACTGACCTATCAAACATGAAATTTACATTATCTTTCAATTAAGAAAATAATATAGAAATTTAAATCTCAAAATATATTTTCTATCTGGAATATTAGAATTAAATATATTTGTGTTGCAAAAATTATGCAAAGGAAAGGAAATTTCTTTGTAGCAGATATAAATATAAAATGAAAATTTCATCGATATCCTCCGATGATTTCTAAATTTAAAGCATACAAAAGTAACAGCTACTATGGTGTCGACATATTGATCGCGTAGCGCTTCCAAGTTTTCAAAAATGCTTTTCAGAGTTCGCAGGCCAGTCAGCTTCTTAATCGGGAGCATCAGCAAAGGTTCATATTCTGCGCGTGTTGGTGCGTCATGAATTTGCACTAGCGAGTTGCCCTCGTTCACCGTTAGACTGCACGAGCTGGACACCCACGGTACAAACGCCTCGTTCCTGTCCTCTGAACGCCGCTCCAACACTTTTGGATTTATAACTTCCACTGTAAGTTAGATTTAAATATGTATAACTTAATTGAATATACATAAATTGACTAACTAGAAAAAAGAGAGTGGTCGAAGATTATAAAAATAGAAATAGATAGGGGAGGAAACAGTTATTTTGTGGCATAAGGATTTACTTAGCTCAAATTTAAATTCAAACTCAAATATTCAAAGTTAGATTCAAATTCGAATATTTAAACTTAAAAAATCCAAATATTCTTTACATTCAAATTCAAATATTCAAATTCAAGTTCAAGAACAAATACAAGATAAGTGCAAATTCAAGTATAAGTACAAGCTCAAGCTCAAGCTCAAGCTCAAGCTCAAGCTCAAGCTCAAGTAAAATTTCAAATACAAATATTGTGTAAATAATGTATCATTAATCATTAATTCTTCACAAACCTACGCTCCCAATATGAAAAGTGGAAGTTAATCTTCTAACAAATAGGGTACTGCCCCATACAGTTACATTTATAGAATCTTCTTTTGAATCGCGTAACGTAAACGTCCATACACCTCGATCACCGTTGTTAACTAAAATTAAAATTTTATTAATCTATCCATACATAAATCGCAAAAGTATTCTCCACGCAAATTTGTTGAGTTTGTTTTTCTAAACTCAATTTAAGTAAAAAATAAAATTCATACATCTCGTACGTGTAGCATCGATCGTTTTCATGTTAAAACTGTTTACAATTATGCCGATTACAAACGCATTTTGCATTCCAGGACGCAAAGATTTTAATGCATGTTTACACACGCTCGACATTATTGATGTTTTTAATTGTGATAATAACTTTATTAAATTGGAACCTTTCTCTGTCCTTAACACTTTGCTTCTGAAACAAACGTAAAATAATTTTTGGCGCTGTTGTTACCAACTATATTTAAATTCAAAATATCAATTAATTGAAAATCGAATCTAACCTAATTATTATCTGCTTAATCTAGTTATTTATCTCTCTAGTGTATAATTATCTATTTTAGAAGACAAAATATTTTTTATTAGAATTATTAACATAAATTATAATATTTAAATATTATTTATTAGAAGAAAAATTATTAGCCAATTACAACAAGGCAGATTTCGAAACATCATTATGAACTAGGCTTAAAATAGATTATGTTCGAACGTTGGCAATCCTGTTGGCGATGATACTTGATTCACTTTCATTGACTTTAGTGACGTCGAATCGGCAGAGTGGGAGGTGATTTTTCCTGCGAAGTTCATGATTTAAGACATTTTCGAAACTGTTACGTGTCAGGATTCATCGAAAACCATGGCTGACAACGAACAGAAAGCGTTACAATTAATAGCCGAGGCCGAGAAGAAGCTAGCATCTTCCAAGAGCTTCCTGGGTTCCCTATTTGGGTACGTTTACTACATCGATTTACTTGAACTCGTCCGCCACTAAATTTCCAATCTCGATTCGCATTATTTATTTACTTCGATTTACAATAAAGATGAACATTATGCCTTTCTTCTTTGCAAAAACATTGTTCTTTTATGATACATTTCTTTCGATTGTTCAATAAATCGTTCATTTCTATGCATTTGCATGTGTATATCTCTATGCGTAGCTATTTCACTGCCGATATAGTGTGTCAAAACTAAATTATGGTGCAGCATAAGAAATATCAAAATCATGAAAGTATGTAATTTTTGCACGTTGTTTTATTCTGATGTATCTATTTTCTTTATTTTTATCTTTTATTTTATTTTTTATTGTCTGTGTACTTTTAATATGTAACAATATTTGTTACTAGATGACTCATGGTGCAATAATTATGTCTTGTATACGAGGTGAAATTTTGAGATACAAATAAATTTCGTTGATATTAAATTTTAATTGTTGAGACGTTTAATATTCTCATTATAGTGGTTCATCGAAGGTTGAAGAAGCTGTAGAATGTTACCAACGTGCTGCAAACTTGTTCAAGATGGCAAAGAATTGGAGTTCAGCAGGGAGTACATTCTATGAAGCAGCAGAATTGCATGCTAAGGCTGGTAGTCGTCACGATGCAGCTACCAATTATGTAGATGCTGCTAATTCTTTCAAGAAATCTGATATAAATGGTACAGTGATAATAACTTTCAACGCTTGCATCTGTAACCAAGGAGTATGAAATCCAATAATAAATTGATTGCATATATTTATAGAGGCAATTAGTTGCCTGTTAAAGGCTATTGAAATTTACACCGACATGGGTCGGTTCACAATGGCAGCCAAGCATCATCAAAGTATAGCTGAGATGTATGAAAGCGAAGCCATGGATCTTGAGAGAGCAGTTCATCATTATGAGCAAGCTGCTGACTACTTTCGTGGAGAGGAGAGCAATTCCTCTGCCAATAAATGTCTTTTGAAAGTTGCACAGTATGCTGCTCAGCTTGAAAATTATGAAAAGGCTATACAAATTTATGAACAGGTAATGTTCCTCTAATAATAATAGGAATTGTGATAAAAAAAGAAGGGATTATAAAGCTTTGTTTTATTTTATTCTACAGGTTGCATCTGCATCTTTAGAAAGTTCTCTGTTAAAATACAGCGCGAAGGAATACTTTTTCCGGGCGGCGCTGTGTCACTTGTGCGTTGATACATTGAACGCGCAACACGCGATTGAACGTTATCAGGAACAATATCCTGCATTCCAAGATTCCAGAGAATACAAATTGATAAAGGTACGAAATATACTGTTATTTATACTCTGTTAAGCAAATATCATAAAATCTTCCTTGTTTAAAAGAAACTCGATATTATACTCTGATATGGTAGATGTTTTAATCTTTATTTCAGACATTAATAGAACACATCGAAGACGAAAACCTCGAAGGTTTTACAGAAGCGGTAAAGGAATACGATTCAATTTCGCGATTGGATCAATGGTACACGACAGTATTATTACGTATTAAAAAGCAAGTTGACGTTAATCCAAATCTACGCTGATCGGTTGTTCCTACTTTACGCTATTTCCTGTCGATGATATTATTAATCCAACTCTATATGTATTCTTTTTTAAATCATATCCTGCTTTCAGTGGAACTTGTAAAGTAGTTTCGTTTTTATATCCAAATATATTTTTCATAACATCTCCTTGCTCTCTTGGCAACTGTTACATGTTTCATCACTTAAGTTATCACGTTACTAATAGAATATTGTCATGAAAAGAGTATAAACGAAAAAGAGAAAGTGAATTTCAAATATTCTATGGACATTAATAGTTCATTTACGATGCCGATATACAAGGCATACAATTAAATATATAAATACATAGTATCGGAACTTTGTTGGCATTATCATACCTATAAATACATAAATAGCTTGCCAAAAAGCCACAGCTTGTACAACTTCATTTTACCGCCTGCGATTGCGATGAATTATTAGGACGAAAACAATGGTTTTCCATGAGTTTAGTCGTTTTAGTAGAATAATGTGGTGCAGTTTTATATATATATATAATATTTTTGAGCGGTTATTGATATTTATTATTAGTAATTTGGAATAATTATTAACAATAACAAATAAGATTTTGTAGTTACAAAAAAAAGTTATAACTTATGTTTCGCCTGGAATTGTTAAAACAAAACGATAGATTGTCAGTTGTTATCTTTACACTGCCAGAGTGTCAGAATAATGAATATGGTGTGCATATTATCTTCTTATGGATTTAATGTATTTTACGTTAGTATCAAATTTTCTTTTTCTTTCTTAAACCTTGATTTTCACAGAATTTTATTTAATCTGAAACTTTAAGTGTATGTATATAGTATGGTTATGATATTTTAATAATTTTTAAAATGGATGGAACATATAATTCATAATGTTGGAAAATGATCATGACATGCATTTAAGTGTAAATATAGTTGTTTCTTCTCTTTTTTCTTTTCTTCCTTTTTGGTTAAGATCGATATTTGTTGGTACTTTCTTATCATTGAAAACTGATTTTGTCAATGTATATTTGTACTTAGAGATATGTAGATTCGAAATAGCTGGTACTAGTGATTAAAAAAAGCGATTATCATTGTAAAAATTTTTAATTTATTTCACCATTAATTTATTGTTATTTAATCAATTGTACGTTGGGAATTTACTACAGCATTTCATATTTAAAACAAGTTACATATATAAATATTCTATTGTTAAGTAGGAATAGAAAATAAATACTTCTGCATGCACAGAAAGTAACGGAGCGTGCACTTCATAAGTATTATTAAAAAAAGAAATGCAACTTTCGATGCACGTAATTAATGCTACATTATCTTTTTCGAATTGTATAAGAAAATTCATTAAATAAAAAAAAATTTATTTATTCTTTGTACACATTTATCTATATATACATACATATATATATATATATATATATTAGTTTAACAGTTGTAATTATTAATCGATAGATAATGAATAACTTATTCATATGATCATGATATGTTTCTCTAAAATCTGAGAGTTAATCAATGGCGCCCAGATTTTCTATTATATTCTACGTATTGTAATATTAAACTGCGTATATCAGATGCGTTCGTTTGAAAACTCTAAAAGTAAATACAACTAAACTTAAGCAAGTCATTTCATCGAATGTGTTCGTAAAAAATTTATAAAATTTAATTACAGCTATGCGTGATTGACACGGTGATGAGAAAAAGTATGTTTATGCGTTCTTTATCTTTTTGTTCGCGAAATATCATTAAAAATTTACTTTAGTTAATTTACTTAAGTCGTATAGCGGAAAGAATTAGCGTGTACGTATGTATGGTGTGAGTACTCTGAATACGTATACCCCTTTTGAAAAAAACAGAAATTAAGTTTTTGTCGTGCATGTAGAAATTTATTTATATATACATATACGTACGTCCGTTATTGTATATTTAGTTTATGTATTGATGATTAAAATGGAATTATGTTACGATAATCGAAGCTCTTCTCGTAATTTGATTTACATTATTGCGTTTGTAAACTGATGACCGCATTGTTAAAGACCTAATAACAATTATATTAACAGCACCACATGATAGAATTTTTTAGTGGCAATATTAACATGCTTGAGAAGTTATAACCCCGTAACAAATAATAAAAAAACGATATCATACCCTACAAAAAAAATATGTAGTAATCAAATACCATTTTTTAAGTGTCTTAAACAATATTCCATAAAATGATCGAGCATTATATGCAACTTTAACGGCAGGCGGAATGTTAGTAATAGACAATATAATAGCGTTCTATATGTCATTCAGAAAATTCCACGAAATAAACTGTTCGAAGCATGTGTAGATTTCTTTTTATATAAAAATTTGCAAAGTGCGTAGCGAATATCAGTGAGCAAATAAAGTTGTAGTTTGTCTTCATATTGTATTACATATAGTTGATCGCATACTACGATAGATTTACTTTGTAAATAAAAATAATTGAATACAAGTTCGTAGTTGCTATCTGTATCATGAATTGTTGTATCTTCACTTTATAAGTTACAATAAAACAAATTAAAAGTACCGAAGTTCCTTTTAAAAGCGAAATGTAATAATTAAAGTCGGATATTAAATAGAACATATAGTGACTCGTGAAAGTACATATTTGAATATTTATTATAAAAGACTTAGATGTATATATATTCTATATGTTATATAAAACAGTTTGAAATTTCATTACTACGATAAGATAAGACTTATAATTATACATATTGGTCAAATTTGACCAATATGATGATGATAGCGAAGTCACTGTTACTAATACATATTCAAAATATTTCATATACAAGTATTCAAATATTTTCGAGAACAAATGTAGTAGCCCTTAACATGTTTAGCACGTAATACGATTGATTCTTATGAAAATTGATATTCTAAACAAATATTTTCAAAATATTTCAAACCTTAATAATAACTACCAAAAATTAATTAGAAAATAGGTTTTAAGATCAGAAGAACATAACAATCTACTATGATTCGAAAATTATAATAACCTTCAAAAAATGTGACGAAAATTTCGACCAATAGGAAGCAAGTATCATAGGAAGCTAGCATTCTCATTGGAAGAAAATATTTCGACATAATATGCACACATATATCTCGCGTATCAAGAATGCGGTCACTGAACTTGTAGGCTTTAATATTTAAATATCGATTAAAAACAATTTCAACCTCAAGGTGTATTCTGAGCAATCGAATAAAAAGCAAAATAAAGAAAACTTAACAAGTATCCGATCGTACTCGTACCAACTCTCAAATATTTAATTTCAATTTTATTTTTTTTTTCTTCGTTTTGCACACAATTCTTGTTTGAAAGGCAGTACTTCACGTGCGGATGTTCGAAGCTTGCTCATCCCAACAGATGTGTTCCGAGCATAGTTCTTGACTTCTTGGTTTTCATTGCAAATTTTACCTCTGGTCAGCCTCGATTCTACAACAAAACACGGAAACAAAATTAATTTGTTTCTGTTACGGATAATCGAGCCCCGGATCATCGAACCTAGCAAGAGTATCTTGCTTATAAATACACGTTCATCCTCGGACAGGTGAGCGATCTACTTTTCGCAACACCATTCCATCGAAAATTTCATCTTCTTCACCTGTTGTAAATTTCTCCGCAAATTTAACCTATGCCTTTCGTATTGCTGTTTTTTCTCTTGGGATACGCTTGATTACGCGAATTAGATCACATCGCAGGTAATCTTTGGCACATCAGTCACCTATTTTATAGGTTGGGTATATATCAGAGTAATCTCGATGAAGAGAAAGTATGTTATAATGATCTATTAAAGAGAAAGGATCGAAGACTGTGCAGTTGAGCTAAGATGCACGATGTCCACGTTTTTTTATGATGTTCATTGCAGCCAGGAGTTTATATGAACCTTATTTTTCATTATCATTGAACACCTTATGTGCTCGTTTTGCTTAAAGATATTTAACAAAATTGATGGCGAAATCTTTAATTTTGTGGAATTTAAGTCCCATCTCATGCGTTGAGAGATTTAACAAATGATCATTTCGGTGTAAATTTTTATGTAATTTTTGTAGATTTGGAAGTATGAACACATTTACAATAATATAACAATTATAACATTATTTCAGAATGGCTCGTGGACAACAAAAGATTCAGTCACAAGCTAAGGCAGCTGAGAAGGCTGCAAAAGTGAAAAAGCAACAAGGACATAGTGCTAATGAACAAAAAAAGGCTGCACAGAAAGCTTTAGTACACGTGTGCATAGTTTGTAAGGTTAGTATGTTATCTATTTTTAATAACCTATATTATAGACTTTAGTGTATTTAAAATTAAAAAATAACAATCTGTTTGTAGGCACAAATGCCAGATCCAAAGACATACAAACAACACTTTGAAAACAAACATCCTAAGAATGACTTACCAGAAGACTTAAAGAATATATGAGAGTGAGATGTTGCGTAAGGATACAGGTTGGGATGGAGCAAGAGCAACAAAAAAATTACTATAAATGACAAAGTGATATAGTTCGACGTTCAACTAATCATTAAATAGTCTCATACAAAAAAATAAATTAAACCTTGTTAGTGTTTAAAATGAACTATTGCACAGTTAACAATTGAATTTTTGTGCACAGCCCAAAATTGTACCATAATTGGTATTCACTTGCAAAACTAAATCTTCTAGTTTTCTTTCAATGATATTCAGTAATGTTTATCAAACACGTGATTGCTAAGTTTTCACTTGATTGAAATATGTATATTGCTAATAAATAAAGTTAATCGATTTAGCAGAATGATTACGAATGTTCATGCATACTTTAATCTTACAAGCAGTGAAAGATTATTTGTTGCATTGGCTTCTTTAACTTAAAAAAAATTAACGTGTATGTCTTGCATTCAGAATAGAATAGAATCAAAGAATTAAATGTAAAAGGGAAGATTTTATCTGCGAGAAACAAGAAACTGCCATTTTACAGTGTTTCTGCCAATTAGTCTACCAATAAAAGTATTGTATCTGTAATATGTTTGGCACATAACTTTTTCTATGAATGATCATTAAGTTCTCATACATTCAAGCCTAATTTTCATTAAAAACATAAATTATGTTTTACGCAGATAATAATAAGATGGAATTTACTAAATATTAGTTTTTTTACAAGACTAAATTTTAGCATTTAGTACTTAAATTCTTTACTGTTTCATACTGAGAATAATTGATTCAATGGACTCTCCTCTCTACATTGTAGGATTTGTTTTTTGTTTTGTAAATGTTTCTGTCTGGCACTGTATATTTGCTATTATGCACTAAAAAAAAAAAACACGGCAAAGCACTGCACAATCATCTAGTATTTAGCAAAGAATCTGTTATTCTCGAGAACTTCCAAATATAATATATTATACCTTTGAAGTATGCTTTTAAAAATTTCTACCAGAATCCCTATTGAAGATTACATATTCGTTTTTCGGTACTGATGAGGTTAACGGAAACTTCTAACATGTGTTTAATATAGAAATAAGTATGCGAATTATATGTAATTTGTTCTGACAAAATAATTATAGAATTTTACACCACAAATTGTTATTTTGTTCAAAACAATCTACGATCATCCTCACCTGTAAAAAAGATTTATCTTTAAATAATGTTAATTATTTATCGTTTTAGTTAAAGAAATAATTATAAATAAACAACAAAATTGTTCTCAAAATAATGTTGCTGCACCATATTTTGAGGTGCTGTTTCTTTGATGAGGTATCAATAAATAAAAAGAAACGCGTGAAAATTTGATAAAATGATGATATGATATCATGTAACAATGACATGAAAGCGTAAATAGAAACTTCTATTTTTTACTTTTCTATGAACATTTTGTCGTATCACGATATGTCATAATGATTTATCAACCGTTTCAAGTGAAAGCGGGAAAAATATTGCATCATGCAAGCTCGTGAACACAGGATCATATATATTGTACGCATCCATTATCATCGCTCAGTTGTTCTGTGTGCTTCTATCACAGCGTTCATATCATTAATGCTAATTTCCAACTCGTTTTGTTGTTACTTTTTCATCTTCACTTATTTTTTCACGCTTGAATATCTTTCGTGGTGATCACAATATTTTTATCTTAATCCCATCATCGTCTAGGCAGCAACAAATTGCAGTTTATTTATTCAGAAGGTACAATATGTTTTAATTTCATAAATTTAAATAATATATTGCATGTTCTTTCTTTATTGCATTATAGTGAAGGTAATTTGCGAAATGTTCTATAATATAGTCGAGCAATAGATGATAGATCAAGCAATGTAATTGTTGAAAATAATAATAGGAATCGTATTAATACATAACTTGGTAAAATATTTAGAAAAAATGTAAAGAGAGATATGTATAAAACTATAAAATAAGATTGTAAATATTAAAATTTTGTTTAATAAATGGAGAAGTTATAGCAATTCTGAATGATTTATATTTAAATCACGTATTACAGTTACGGTGAACCATTAATTCGTCACATTTTCGTAATAGATTTGCCCTAATTTAATCATTAATAATAGTCGAATTATCTAAATCCTAGATAAGGTTATTGTGCGATGTAAGTACGTTACTTCTGGGACGTCTTTTATATCGAAAAAGATATATATATATATATATACATTTATTTAAAGATGTAAAAATATATAGGATACATATATATATATATATATATATATATATATGTATCATATATTTTACATCTTTAAATTTTCCATAAATGTATAAAAGTCATTTCATATCTCTACATTATTTCTGATAATTCTAAATCCACTAATAATAATAATAATAATAATTTCCTACTGTATACAGGAGGGGACGGAAGAAAATTCCAGATTCATATTTGTGTACGATAACTACATTACATTAATAGTAACTTCGATGTACTAAATATTTTTTACCATGCTGATAACTGTCATCTATAATATATCTTTTCATAACTTTATTCTTTTTATCAATTATAGCTTGTTTCTTTAGATTGTAATATTTGTCTACTTCATATCCTTCAAACTTTCTTTCGTCTTCCACTGTACCTTCATAAAATCCTTTAAAAACAATAATAGATTAATAGATAATAGATAAAAGTAATGTATCCGTCTGTAGATAAAACGTCTATCTATCAATCAACAACTTTTATGTATGTTTCACAACCGCGAGTCAATGACGTAATCCAATAACCAAGTTCACTCTACTATGTTTTATATGAAAACATTTTCAGTGCCTTTGATTGAAAAAATCGAGAAGAGATGGATTCCATATTTCGCACGAGGTCGTTAGGTACAGCTGCCGAAGGTGTTCGAGATCAGTATGCTGACGGGAGAGCAGCTAAAGTATGGGAAGTGTTTATAGGCGATAAAAATCAAAGAACTCAGAATTATCGTGACTTTTTGGTCGGTATGCTGAGAGACAAGGGATGCAAGAAAATTTTGGATGTAGCGTGCGGGACTGGTGTGGACTCGGTGATGCTACTCGAGGAGGGTTTCGAAGTGCTCAGTGTAGACGCTTCGGATAAGATGTTAAAATATGCTTTGAAGGCACGATGGGAACGCAGGAAGGAGGAAGCGTTTGACAATTGGGGTAAATACTGTTTTACCGTAGAATATATGCATATACGGAGTGTTCCATTTATTTCAAATGAATAATATAGAATATTATTCGTCTTGGATTCATTAATATCTTATTTATTTTTGTTGGTATAAAAAATCCTTTAGATTCAGATAAATTGATTTAGAACAACGAATATAGTTATTCGAAAGTAATTTAAAATATTAATGAATGCAAAATAAATCGAACGCACACTAAATAACATATTATGAATGGAAACGTTTTTTATTTTTTGAATAAGTGAAAATAGATGAAAATTGATTCCTAAAGATTACCTCAGCTTGAGATTAATATTAATGTTTTTATTTGAAACGCAAATCGTTTTTAACGGTAACTGGATAAATTAATAAATTCGATTATAATCCTCAATACCATAAGGTATATATATGTATGTATGTATACTAATATTAGCTAATAATTTATATCGCAAATGATATTACTCTTTTCTAGTAGATTATGAAATTTGTTACTATTATGAAATTAGCTAATTAACTGAAATATCAATATTGAATTGTTGTTAGTTTCGCAAAGTTCATAGTTCGACCTAGTGCGTATGCGATTAGCGGTTATTGAGGTGAAATTCCCTATGTGTATTCGCTGCATACGTCGCGTCAGAAGCAGATCAGAACTGCGACTTATAATTTATATAACGCGACATTTCATAGTTTTCCATCGTCAAGAGAAATACAGAAAGGCAACTATATGATGAAATCATTAACCCGATATATTCCTCTCCTTGTTCGAACGTTTATGTGTACTGTAAACCGTTATTGCTTATCACAACAAAGTGCAAAAGATTAATACCTTATCGAAGGTCAATTCTTTCACATAGCTGTTTTTATTGTTTAACTGTTTTTATTTTTAATTTTTTTGCTAAAGATTATACTGAATTATTGTTGACCCAACCTTTTTACACTATAAGTTATAAGTTAAGAGTCAAGTTTATATTAACATGTTGGCTGTCATATCTTATATCTTGCAAAACAAGTCATTCTTCATTTTTTGCAGATATAGATGTGATACAATTAATATATAATAGAAGTGATACGACATGTTTATAAATAAAGGAATTGTTGTATCCAAAAGATTGAGGATCCAATTGACGAATTATATCGAGAGTATTTGCTTTTTATTAATGTAAAATTAAGATTTTGAGTGTTTCTTTTAATTTGAGAGAAGAGTAATAAAATTGAATATCTTGGCAATGTATTAATTCTTTGTTTAATGGCGTTCTGCAGAGATTGAAGAGGCGAACTGGTTGACTTTACCAAAGGATATTCGTCATTTAATAGGAGATGGATTTGATGCAGTAATTTGCTTGGGGAATAGTTTTGCTCACATGCCTGACACTTTTGGAGATCAAAGAGAACAAAGGTAATATTGATATATTTTACTCCGTATTAATGTATTAGTAGATTGCAAGTGTTTTCTTTTCAACTTCGTTATCGAATGTAGGCAAGCATTATTGAATTTTGAACACTGCGTGAAACCCGGTGGCTTGCTGCTGATTGATCACAGAAATTACGATGATATAATTGATACTGGAAACGTACCGGCAAAATGCATATATTACAATGTAAGTATACTTCAGAAACTTCGAGTCTATAAACAAATAAATTTTCGATCTTTTTCAAAAATTATATACAAAATTCCATCTATAGATGCGTCTTAAATACTCTAATGCAAAGCATTCAAATTAAAAATATTCAAATTGAAAGTATTAAAATTTGAGCCCTCGAATTTAAACGATTCAATTTTGGCGCCAATTTTAGAACCATTTTTTATGGAATTTTAGAGTCAACGCACAACAAACATTAAATCATCGGTACTATTCGTTTCGGGAAAACCAGCGATCGTCACCTTGGATTATATGATAACCTTGGATGAAGGGGAGGAAGAGCAAGAAGAGCAAGTCAGCGAATTCAGACTGTCCTATTATCCACACAGGTTAAATGTGTTCAAGGACATGTTGGACGAAGCGTTCCATTACAGGGCCAAGCATACTATTTACGGCGATTTTAAACCTTTGGAAGAAATAAAGAATCCTGGTTTCTATATCCATGTAATGGAGAAACCAGAATATGCAAATTTAATAAAACTATAATCATTTCAACGAACACAACTTCGTCGTGGAGTTCTAATTTTCAACGTGTTTTATTTATTTTCTATTTATTTCGTACATTCCTGGAAATGCTATTTACATTTATTTTGAGCAGCTCAGTCTGATTTAGTTTATCCTATTGGGAACTCTTGCTCTGTATCATGATTTTTATAATTTATATACTTTTTTGTACATTGTAAGAAACTTTTGCTGTGTTCGTTTTATATATATATATATATATATATATATATATATATATATATATATAGAGAGAGAGAGAGAGAGAGAGAGAGAGGGAGAAAGGAAAAACTTATATTATATAATATTAGTTGTAAGTTCACACTGAAAAAAGATGAGCAATAAAAAGAAGTAGAAGGAAAAATTGTGATTGATTCAAGGATCGATTCGCAAATAGAACAGCGGAGCTCGGTCAAGTTTTAATCTTTTTTTATTATAAGTTCGAAAGCAGCTTTCTTTTGAGTATTCTAGCCAGGCTTCGTTCGATGCTACAATTTGATCTCTCGACGATACGATTTTTCATCTTTTATCTTATGTCTTTTTTTTTTGTTTTTTCTTTAAGTATATTCGTCTCGGTGGTTTTTTGAGCGATCGTTGACGCCGATTCTGAACTCCTTGATCGACCCTTCGCTTCCGACCGTCGTTCGAACGTTCCACGCTTCGCAAAATAAGATCAGGAAGACCAGTGAACATTAGACCACGGTAGATTCGAAATTTTGGTTAGTCTTCACGGTTGATGTTTCATTTTACGATGTATCTGCATAAAACAAAAGAGCTCCTCAAGTTTTAACCTCATCATCGATACTTCGATTCAATCGTCAGTGGCGCTGTTCAAATACCATTTTCCTAAATTAATATTTCATCTTAAATGATCCTTTAAAAGTCCTTCATCACATTCTAACCTTAATTTCACGTTGTCTACGCCTTTTATAGGGAAGAACCATGCAATACAATTGCAATAACCTTGCAATCAATACAATTTCTTAAGGATCAATATCGTCTAAGTCTAAGCAATCTCAATCAGAATCGGGCATTACTGATTTAAAAGATTCAATATTTACAGAATTCTGTAGTAAATCGATCCTTTGAGAGAAGATTTCAAGGTTATCTTAAATAAAGACGATTGAGCTCGAAGGATGATCACGATCGTAAGCATTTTGCTCTTAGAAAGTGCAGCTTTTTATTTTCGATCGAAGCTAGAGATTTTATCGATTTAGATCCTTTCAAGGAGAGCTTTCGTCGTTGTTATCAATCGTCGACGATCGCTCGAATTGAAAACAACAACAAGAACATGAACGCGGCGAGGAGCGTTCGCGTAGGACCATTCGTTCGTCGCGTTTCGTCTTCTCTGAGTCGCGTCGAGATCGCACGATCGGATTCTCACAAGAGTTCGCAAACAGCTCGGCTCCTGTCGATTTTCCAACGCCATGAAGATCAATCGATCATCTGATCGTTTCACGATACAGATTTCTTTTATTTCGTTTCGTTCCATTTTGACTTTGATAGAAAAATGGAAAGTTTATGTTTACAACCACTCTCTTGGTTTACGTACAACATTGTGATACGCTGTTGTTCGTTACAGAATTGCAAATACGACGTGCTTTTTTTTTTTTTGTAAAACAACGGCGTTTCGATTTATAAAAGAAACATATCGTCATATATAGGAGCGTGAAGCTTTGTTTTGCGGTAACCAAGAGAGGTTATGTTTGCTAATTGTTTATTAGACAGTCACTTTCTATCGATTAGAAAAGCATTATATTAATCTAAGGTATTGAAAATCGTTGATTGAGAAACGAATTTTCTTCCGGAGGATGAAAAAAAGATTGGCGAATAAGCTGAGCGATGGTAACTGGAGATTGATCGATTTTTCGTGGCGTTCGATTACCGAAGAGCAGTTTCCGGAAATGACAAGGACAGAATTTACAAGGCCGAGGACTTGATTACAGTGCAACGAATTGCCCATATAGAAAAATGGACGAAGTGTTAGTTATAGCAAAAATTTGTTTACCCCCCTTTTCTTTTGTTTTAGTAGTAATCATAATAATGATCATAATAATAACCATAATAATATATATATATTTTTTTCTTTATTTCTTTGTTATTCCGCCGGATAGCTACTATATAGATTCTCTTAATCATTTTCACAAAAAATTCGATACGATCACGGCTTCTTCGATCGTCGCGGCGATCACAGTCGTCGTCGTATAACTTCCTTTTTTTTCTTTGCAACAAAAAGAATCTGTCATTCTTTCATATTGTTTTTGTGATTTTTATTTTAGAGAAAAAAAAGATTAAGATATCAGATTCAAACAAGAACAAGGCATCCGCTCGTCTCCTTTCTTTCGAAACGAACGAGCGGGAGTTTCACAAAGAAATAAAGACAAACTTTCGTTCGTTCGTAAACTCGTCGTTGACAAATCGATGACGACGACGATGATGACGATGACGACGACGATGACGACGACGACGACGACCCGTGTCGCGACGCTCTCCACTCGAGTACGTCGATAATCCGTTATTGCAAAGTAGCTGATATATAAAAAATTGTAATATCACATGTTTACCATATCTTCTTTCGTCGTGTTGCCTGTTTTCGCGGCACCATATTCGACAACAACCCGCCTTGTCGGCATTTAGCTTCGACGCGGACACCAATTGCGCTCCTTCACCTCCGTCATCTTCGATTTTCTTCGAGAAATCGTTCCGTGCACAATGTGCATTGCACATACACACACTGTTCCACGGGAAAAATACGTGATGGAGGTTCGTCGTTGCAATTACCAGAGACGCGGATCGATCCACACTGGCGAAACACTCAAAAAGACCGCGTTGTCAACGATTCCAACATGACGGACCAATAAGTCGATCATATGTCGTCCACCTCGATCATTCGTGACTTCGTTATCAGCTTCGTTCGAGCTTCGTCGCGTTGAAAATTGGCTCGTTGCGAACTGGTGCTAGAATGTTTCGATTTTGTCGAACATCACGAGTGGCGAGTCCGAATAGAATGTAAATCGGGGATTTTATGAAACCAATATGGCGCTGGGCTTATCGAGGAGATGAAACGCGTCGTCAGTCTTCGATATTTTCGATGCAACGGTTTACGGATACGTTTGGTGGTCGACTTACCGGTCACCAATGGAACCGCCCGACGGAGACGAGGATACGTGCGCGAGAAGAGAAGCTCTCGGATAGCGAACAGAGCGAGTCCACTTCCCCGCCATTCCAATATCGCCAGTATTAGCAAATTTTAAAATGCCAATTCGAAACTGAAATTGAAATTGCGTGAGTGAATATTTCTTGCAGAATTTCAAATATTTTCGTCGAAATTTTTATAAGATTGAAAAAAAGGATTTTGTAAATTAACTCCTTGCCTTATGATCTTTTCAGTAGATACTCAAATGAATATTTTTGTAGCACCATGTCAGATGATGTGTTATGGATATGTTATATATAATTTGCAGTTTGATTAAACATTGTTAAAGTATTCAAACTTCATTACGAGTACAATATCCCTTATTGAATTACAACTATAATGTTTGCCACGAGTATGATCCGATGTTAAGGCAAGGGTTAATTTTTAAGGTTAGTATGAAAATGGTAAATCGATTTGGAACGTCGGGCCGATAGACTGGATATGCAGCGTTAAAAAGGAGCAAGGCGCACCGTTCCCGACAATAATTCTCGATCGACGCGCGTCAGCTGCTGTAAACGTTTCAACGGCATGTTAAACTTTCGCGTTCGTTTTAAAGTGTATAGAAACTACGATAGAGCCAGCTATATCGTCACCGCCGCTAAAACCTAATTAACAAAGTCCTCGTAACTGCTCGATAATTCAACATCTTTCTCTTCATTTTCTTCATCTCGTTCTCGGTAACATCGTGAAATTAGAACTATTTCTGCATTACTCTTGTACGCTCTTCGTCTTCATGCCCCATACACACACAAACAGACATTCTCGCATTCTTTCTTCCATATTTTTCTCTTCTATTTAATATTTATAGTATTTACACGCGTAGATATCCCTGTCAGCGCGTTTGCCCGTGTTCCCTTCGTTTTTTTTTCATTTGTTCATTTTGAATCGTCGTGGATCAACGTTCAGTGGTATGTTCGGGTCTCGACGATCCGTGGTTCCCCTTTAATCTGAATTGCGTTCAAATCCGGATAATATTACGCGAATGATCGATATTCGTTAATTAATAACGCCAAAAAGCAATGCTTGGTTCGTTAGTTCACAGAATTTAACATTTTAACGATTTAACTTTCTATATATATACTACTATAGTGACCGTAAATAAAGAAAAGTAAACCATAAGCAACCATATGTTCCGCCATATGCAATATAGATACATGAGGGGAATCGCGGCGTGGAAAAATGATATACATGTATATGTAACCTCAAAAGCTCCTTCGTTCGCATCGTTTCATCTATATATGTCGGCTTAAGCTAACGAAATATATATATATGTATATATCTATCAGAGGCTTATTCGATTAATCGCAATTCTCTATTCGTGAGATCAGTACTTTCCATCTTTGATTGTCCTTCAGAATTGTGTTATTCAAAGTTCTTTCTCGAGGCGGCAGCAACAGAAATACAACATACATATGCATATGTGTGTCTCTATTTCTGTGTGTGTGTATATATATACGGATGTATGCATACGTGGGTGATATATATGAATATTCTCGTTGTCGAATCGAAGTTTTTCTCGAAACAGAAAGCTGCGCCGGAAACCGAGAAAGAATTAGAGGAAAAGGAAAGAATAATCGCGATATGATATTTTCTTCCTGCTTTTTTTTTTAACCTTTTCTTGTTGCAAACGCGTTGACACGAACCACGCGTCACTTTATCAGTTTCTTGTTTTTTCTATGTATATTATATATATGTATATGTATATGTATGTATGAATATATATACACGTGTCGTAGTTACAAGATATATATACACCTAATATTGCTGTTTGGCTTCTGTGAATGCCATGTGAACGCGGGATTAGGTCATGTTCTGCAATGTAACAAAGTACACGGAATCTTTGAGTTTCCGTAATGGCGTTTGACATTTGTCATTATTGAAATATCGCGACCGTAAGTTGCAGCACTTCAAGTTCGGTCAAAATGGAGAGTTTTATTTACTTATCTATCTTTTTTTTTTCTTTCATGCTCTTTTCCTTTCCTATACTTTATTCGTTCTTTTTTATATTTTGCTTTGCTAATATTTAAATCTCGCGCGACCGCTGCACTGGAAATGCAGCCATTCGAGGCGTGGTCGAATTGACTTTTAACAATTTATAATTATTCATTATCGTCGCGTCATGGTGGGTTTCGGGAACCATTATCGAATTAAACGTCTTCATTGAATTTTATTTTATATTTCTTTTTTTCTAAGAATCGAATAGAAAAACTGGAGGAACGAGGAGAAGTATGTTGTTTAACACGTTTAAAAAAATAAGAATGACCTTTGTCGGTAGCATCTAGGCACCTACGAGAACTGGTTTCTTGGTGTACCTTGAATTCTTTCTCGTTGAATAGCTTCATAACCTCAATTCTTATTATCTGTCTTGAGACGTTTAAGAGGTTGATGGATCACGAATCGCTTTACGGGCAAGGTCTCCTGAAGAGGGTAGTGAGAATACTTTCTGATGGGAAGCTTAGAAAAATGCAAGGGTGACCATGAGAGCACTTCCGGTATTAATTTTCAAATCATTTTCATCTAAATCTATTGTAGGATTTCTATGTTTTTTTTTAGAAAGATAAAGAAACAAGATGTGATAATACCAAACTGAAAAAAATATAGTGAACATACCACAATAAGCAAAATCTAAGTGACTAAACTTAAAGTTAAAAACAAATAACCTAATTTCAAACCTGGTGAAACAAATTTAGCTCTGAGATTTAAAATATTCAATGAATGTCCTCGCAACATCGTCACGATTAATTTTCACACAAATTCACGCACTTGTAATCGATTTTTAATCATGTACACGCATACATACGTACATAAAGCATACACACACGGTTCATTGAGACGAAACTATCGAAAAGCCATCGATCAACGTTCGCGAATCCCGCTTTTTCAAAGCTATTGACTGAAATAGAGGAGAGAAACAAAAAAGGGGAAACGGTAAAAAAGAAGAACACGGCACCATGGTGCAGCGATAGCGATGCAACGATAAACGACTTGGCAACGTGTCTCGACGCCTTTCGCCTCTAATCACAGAGCTCGACTGTCCGAAAACTCAAATGCAAAGAACATCATGATACTCTACCTATACTAACTCTTACTTTCTCAAAATTTTCAACGCTCTTATAATAATTAGTCGTCGAGCCTGAACCGTTCCAAGCAATTAAAGAATCGTGTAGCATTGTTCATTTTATAGTTGGACCGTTTATTAACAATTTTTTCATTCAAGTTATATAGAATTAATTAAGGAATGATTAAAAATGAATGAAGAACGTGAACGACGATTCTCTAATTGCTTCAAGAGTACATATACATATATGTATGTATATATTGTTCTTCGTCTTCTCTTCACTTTATTCTTTTTTATTCGTTTCGTTTCATATACTTTATTCTCATTCTCTTCCTTATCGTTTCTTTCCTTTTCTTTTCTTTTGTTGTTGTTGGTTGTTGTAGTTACTTAAAATCTATCGCGCGCAACCACGAGTCTAGCTGATATCTCCTAAAGATGCGTGTAAACCTACGATTACAGTGTGTGTTACCTTACGTATTAGAACGCGAGTATTCTGAATTTTGTTAGTTTCCATCCTCCTCTCGTTTAAACGTTCGATGTCTCGAAGAAGCCGTCGCAAGCAGTATATAATTCGATATACTTTTTTATGTATTTTTTCTTTGGTTTACTTTTTTGCTTTTTAATCGCGTGTTTGGCCATGCAAAAATATGCCAAGTTGCATTATAGTAGCGGGATCGTTTCGTCGGCACATCCCTCTTTTATTTTTGCTCTCTTGTGTTTTTTTAATCTCTTTTATAGAATTTCTTTGTTTTTTTTTCTTTCGTATTAAATTCGAACGACAATCCCCGATCCATAACCTCAAAAATCAATATCTTTTTCCCCGTGTCGGATTCGTTCTTCACGCGTACCGACGAATGCTCGCTAAAGACCAGACGCGAAGCGAGTAGCGAAAATGCAGCATGTCCTTAAAACGTACGCGGTGAAATTTTACAGGTAGCTTACTCTACCGGTACACTCGTCTCATTTCGTTGAAAAGAGTTCGCTGAAACAGCCGTCCTTCTCTTCTTTAAAGAAACTAGAAATCTTAACCTCGACACAACTTCCATTTCTTTCCGATTATGATAACTTCCAAATAGCTATTTTCCTTTTTCCATCGATTAGAATAGGACCAGCTCCGACGATCCTAACCAATCACATAAAACTTTCTTAAGTCACATCTAATTGCACCATACTTGACCCTAACCTTAACAAAATTATTCCAGAGAACGGCAGTTCGTTCCAGCGATTCTCGCCAGAATATCAGCCTCGAGACGATCGTCCGGAGCCTTAAGAACTTTCACAAGTATTCCCTAGGTCTGGGCGGAGGCCGTTTTCTGTCGGACCTATCGCTTCTGTCCGTCACGGTGATGTTCTGTTCCCTGTCATCCGTGCACTCGAGCATCTGCGTGGTCTCTGTCGCCTCCGAAGGACTAATAGGCTGACTAGCTAACGGTGCCAACGGTGCAGCTCCCTTGTTCCTTGATTTGCTTCTTCTCTTCCTCAAAATCAACGGTCCAAGGGATGTACCATCGTCCCCTCTGGAAGTGGACGCCTGGGCCAGTCTTTCTAACAACTCTTTACTCATTTCCCTCGAGGAAGTCTTATAATCACTACTACTGTCCTTCAATCTGTCAGACTGTTGCGATTGATGATGGTGATGGTGATGATGATGATGCTCTTGGGATTTGGAGCTTCTCTCTGTGGTTGTACCCTGCTCTCTGTAACCTTCGGTCGTCGACGTGGATGCAGTCGCTATAGAAATTTTCTGCTCTGTGCTTCCCCCAGGTGTTTGCGTAGCCTGGGAACCCTGTTGACAGCTAGAAGCACTTTGTGGTTGACTGGTTGGCTGAATCTGCGAGGAACCGCCGCTACCACCCGTTGAAAAATTGTTCGAGCCCTTTTGCTGCGGTGGAGTAGCCGCAGGAAGCCTTGTCATTAGCGTCTGCAGCATGTCCTCAATCTTTGCTAATCTTTGATTGACTCGTTGCACTTCCAGTTTCAGATCAACCTTCACCTCGAGCACGGCAGCTAGGATTTCACGATCGTGACTCGGCTGAGTGGTAATTAGTCCATCGTCATAGCTCTCCAGTCGGCGAAGCTGGAGCTGCTTCGAATCTGCCGCATTCTGCTGCTGTTGCTGCGTCTCTTTCACGTTTTCAGCATCACCTGATTCTTCGATGGTACCGGTCAGCTTACCGAATTTTGGGAACACCTTGTTGCTACCGGCACTAGAACTGGGACGGGTGTCCCTGGCGCTTAAGGATCGTTTGAACGTATCTACCCCGGTTCCCGTCTCGCTTCCGGAGTCCAGGCTGGAGCTTCCTGTGAAATTCAGGCTTTTTTGTGATGATTTACTTCGCTAAAATATTTTATTTCAATATTCTACAACATTGTAAATAGCTATTCTAGCCTCAATTGGTATCATTGGATCTTGGATATATTTAGTTTATAGGTTAGGTTTATTACTAACATTATTGCTTAGGTTTGATACTATTAATGATATTCATCGTGTAATATGTAGAATGGAAGTATATGAAATGGTAGTTTTCAATTACCTAAGAGTCGTCCCCACTTCCCGGCCCGTCCTTTAACAGCAGTGTTCTCGTCCGCTGTGGAGAGTTTCCTGGCGTGCGAGGATTCACCCTCCTTCCCATCCTTCCCGTCTTTTCCGTCTCCTTTCTCCACGTCAGCATTGTGTCTCTCCCTGCGGAACCTGGATAGAAAAAAGTAGAGAGCGAGAACGCCCGTGTTTAGTCGTGTCGACGTGATTCGCTTTTGTCTATTTACATTACTGGGATTAAGAGGCCAGTTTCACTAGGCGATCAATTAAATAAAGGGGGGAATAATAAGATTACATGGTGTATACAAATCATGGGTAGGAGAATAATATAGTACATATTTAAATTTGTTCTTTTTTTTTTTTACATCCAAAAGTTTCACATATGTACGTATTTCTTCTTTTCGTTTTTTTTTTCTTTTTTAGGTTAGGTTGAACTTTTGTGAAACTTTTCTGTCCCTCGATCGTGTGTGATCGATAATCATCATTCAGCGGCAGATTTTTGGGAAGGATAGATACGTATATATGCAAAATATATATAAATTGATATATACATAGGTATTTATATACATTTTACATATATAGTCTTGATATTATTTTTGGTTAGACGAAGAACAGTCGTCCTTTCTTTCTTTGCTCTGCTACTGGTGCCGCTTTTGTTATTGGTGGCAAATGAGACAAGTTCGTTCTACTGAGGCTAGAAAAAGGGAGACAGCTCCAGCGGTGTTCACGAGCAACCTACTTTGATGTGCCTACGGGATTCGAAAGAAAATATTCTCGGTGGTGATAAGATGCCATTAAGACATACGGGAAAACCTGGCAGCGTCGATGAACCGATTGTGGCCTCGTACCTATCAAAAAAAGAAAAAAAAAAAAAAAGAAAAAGGTAAGTATAAAATAAAGCTCTTACTGAAACATACACTTAGGAATACGTACATTGAGAAAAGAAATAAAGAAAAGGCCATAAGTAGATACGGGAATGAAAAGAAAAATAATGTTGCACATGTTACAATTTACAACGAAGGTACGAAAGCAAAAATAATTTTGGAACTATGAGAGGACAAAGGCTGTGCACAATGATCCATCAAATTAGTACGATCTATTCGGAAATTTTGAAATTGTTTGAAACTTGAATAAATATGTTTGGAAAATTTGTAAGTTTTCTTACACAAAATATTGAATCATTCATCTTTTTTCTCTAACACTTTGTTCGACCAAAAGAAAGATATTACTTGTTTCAGTTTCAATAACGATTTGGAACTTGTACAAAATTAGTGAAAAATCGAAGAAATGAAATTTGTCATTTTTTTTATCTGATCATAATAATTCGATTATTTACTGTTGTATTTGATTGACGAAATTTTGAACGAAAGTTTCGTGGTGAAAGACACAGGACGACATTCTTGTTGGTCGAAATCGTGATGTCTGATTTTCTGTCATGAAAAGTCGGGACACGTTGTCACGGTAATTTTTAGGCTGAATTGGCCGACTCAGAAATTTCGTGCTTGATCCGTAATTATACCGTTTGCCCGTTGAGAGCATCAAAGTTCAAATTACTGGTTATCCACCGACGTACTCTGATGGGATACGAGCGAAGAATAACAAATCAGAGTACGTAAATAGGAAAGTAGTCTTCGGCATGCGTATCAGTCTGTTCCCTTCGTCGTTTCATTGTCCTGGGAAAATAAGCGGATTCTTCCCGCGGGATTTTCTAGAAGAATGCTAAAGAAAATGAAAGATCGTGGATTAAGAAAATATAGAATAGAATTTTTTTTACATAATTTCTCTATTAACAAGAATTTCTTAATTTATGTAATTAATACCGATCCGTGGTTAATATGAATTTTCAAAATGTAAATCTTCCAAAATTTGCTGGAAAATTAAGGAAGAATGTATTTCTTAATTTCCAAATTCCACGAAAATCTAATTCGTTTATTATACCAAGTGAGAAGCAGAGAATTTCGGTGAAAGTGGTCGGTTTATGGTCGGATATGATTTGCCTCTCCTGGGCTCCAAGATATTTTTTCTACTTATTATTCATGAATCTTTCAAGGTTCTTCTAGAGATATTACGAAATGTACAATATTCTAAGACAATTTTTCTATTAGTAACAATTTTCTAATCTCACGAAAGGGACATTTTTAAAGATCGTGTCGAGCAGAACACTGAAAATTCCAACAATGATGGCCAATCTGTGATCAGACACGTCTTTCTTTCTATTTTGTCCACGATGTTCCAAAGCTTCCTGGAAACATTAAGAAATTTAAAATAGGATCTTGCAAGATTATTTTCCTAATTTAGAAAGTAATGTAAAAATTTGTTAATCTTAGAAAAAAAAAGTACCGAGTAAAATACTGACAATTCCAATATGCTGGTGACCAATTTATAATCAGATTGTGATAATTTATTCCACAGATTTTCTAAAATATAGCTGGCAAAATATTTTCTTGTTATCCACGATTCTTTCAATATTCCTCTAAAACAGCAAAAAATCATAAGCAACCAAATATTCTCAATTCTAAATCGCAGTAACCAGGTAAATGATAAGATTTCGCACGATGGAATTTCTATTCGGCCCCAATCGTGGTTCATCGACGCAACGTTAGATGATACAGTAGTATAAATGGTAAACGAGCTGCCTGATTAACTGTGGGAATGCCATCGAGCGATCAACTCGCACCACTCGATCGGAATAAGGCCAGAGAAGAGAGAAAAAAATAAAAAAAAAAAGATAGAAAAGAAAATGAAAAAGTATACCGCCACGTTCGTCCTAACCTCTTCGTTCTAAATTCAGTATCATTATTAAAAACGTACTCTACGAATCTATCATGCACGATAACATGCCACGGTCGAGGTTTCTAAAAAACGGTCGATTAAAAGTTAGACAAAAATTCGAATAATTGTTAGAGGATCGTTGGCAGTCTGGCAGTTTTTCAAGCAGCTACTTGGCATCGTTATATATATGTACATATATATATGTATTAAAATATACGTATACATATTACATATATATGTATATATATAAATACAGGTGACAAAGAGAAACTTGAATCCTAGAGTGTGTACGTCACATGCATTCGGCGTTGCATAAAATCGTAAAAGGATCGGATGCTCGAGGCGCGATGGAGGACTCTGGTATTTCTTTCAAACGGATTCGTAGACTTCTTAGTTTTTATAAAAAAGAAAAAAAAAATGCGAGGTACTGAGAGAAAAAGTGGACTAGTCCTAACACTTCACAAATTGGATAATTCTCTATCTAAAATATATATGCAAATAATTCAATGCAACAACTGATTTCATTGTATTATCTGGTTTGATTTGGAAACAATGAATTATTTCTTACACTTTTCCACGATTCATCCTTTAAAGCTACTATAAAAAAAGAGTCACGTCTGTAGTATCATGACATTTTGCACCACTTTATTCTGTTTCCATTTTAGAAATCAATGAATTCAGAGTTAAATGTTTTATTACTATTCAATATTAGGCGAAGTAACCTTGAAAGAAATTTCACCCAATAACAGTTTTTAAGAGTTAAAACAGCTCAGTGCAATAAATTAACACATATAACTACCGATCTTTGATATGGTATACGCAATTAATTGGAACTAAGGTAGTGTGATGAAAATAGATCATATTTGTTACAATAAAAGTAAATACTACTGAAAGTTAATACTATGAAAAACAGTTGCATGCTTTTGGTAATCGTAAAAAGCAAAAAAATACTAGTCATTTTGACTGATTTAGTGATTCTAGTATTAATGTAATAAATTCCAATGTAATAAATTCACGTTCAGAAAAAATGTGACTTGGTCCATTTTTGCTCTCAATAGGTCATATCGCTCTGTTAACGTTAGCGACTGTGCCGTTTCATCAAGAACAAGCAATAAAACAGTAAAATTGCTCTTAAATAATAGAAGAGATTCGAAATTGAACGAAACAGAGAGCCCTCGAGTTTGCTCTATACAAATCCTGGTTCCACTAAGAATATATAATATACGTATATATATTTATGGTGGGAGAAAAATGCGCATAACCCTCTAAAGCCGTATATCTTACAGCACTCTAGCATTCGTCAGAACTGCAGTGATCGTTAAAAATGACAAATATTGAATATAATGGCATCGGGTGATGTGTACGCATCTATAAACGATGCGACTCCTGGGTAAATCGATTTCATCATTTAAATATCATTATACCAAAATTATTAAAGGACGACAACGAAGACAAAAAGAACGGTACGACAATATTAGGACAAAAGAAAGAAAAAGAAAAAAATGATACATATAGAGTGATAAGAATGTCGAGAAATGTTTACATGGTGTAATTTTTGAATAACAAATCAACGAAGAAAGTTCAGGCACAAGAATGTTGCTTGAACCTTATGTTTGAAGTTATAAATAATTTAATTCTCTGCTAGAAATACACCGTTAGCTGCGTAGATTTATCCTTCTCAGTCTATCCTTTTAACTTCTCAAAATTGTCCTCCCTTTTAGTTTCGGGATTAAAAACATCTTGAAATTGACGAGTCATATTTCCTGTGCTTTATGGAAGAGTAATTTTAAAGTTGGATATATTGTTAGTCAATTTCCACATTAAAACTATCTCTTCATTTAATTCTCGAATGAAATATATGTATATTTATTAAATATACGTCACCTTCTCGAACATCTAAAAAATACCAATGGTATAAGTTATACAGTCTAATATTAATGAAGTTAAATTAACATAACAACTAAATTATATTTATTTCTTACAAAACATCGCCCACGTATTATCTATTTTCAGAAAGCAAATTTTTGTATCCATCTTATCTAACCTCACCACATTTTCCTCACGTAGTTTGCCCTGTCTCAGAGCGACAAATATGTGATCTACGCAGTAATCCATGTATTACCAACGTAAAACCAAATTGTTTCTAACTTGAAAAATAATCCTCAAATGATATTTTTGCACAGGAACCCTCTTCACTGTCTCAATATCTAGGCTCACAACATGTAAAATCGCCCGGGTCTTATTGACATCCTGCACAATATAAACAAAAGAAATATATATAAACAGAAGAATGTTTGAAAAATAATAAATGGAAAAAGGTATATGGTAAAAAGATGGCGTAAAAGGGTTCCGGTTAAAAGACATGGCAATTCGATTTACCCAGGTTACTTCGTAGACGTGCTGAGTGAGAATACATATCAGTTTCTCTTTCAAGCGTGTGTACAGCGATTGCACATCCGTGATACCCTTCGAAACCTTTTTCTCGAGAAAAATGCGTATCGGTCGCCCCCGGAGGAGACGTTCGCGCGAATTGCATAAAATAGGTACGACACGACCAGAAGAGGAAGAAGAATAAGAAGAAGGAAGAAGAAAAAGAAGAAGAAGAAGAAGAAGAAGAAGAAGAAGAAGAAGAGCAAATAAAAAAAGATCGGTTTCGCGGATCGCATTCGTTCGATTCAATTTTCTTTTAGATACGAAATTTTTTTTTTTTTTTTTTTTTTTGGTTCGACGTGTTTTTTGGTTTCACGGTTACGTGCAAATACACGCGATCGGAATATAGAAAAATTCTGCACGGTCCATCGTTGCCGGTAAGCCGCTCGTCCCGAGGTGGATCGTGTCGATCTAAAAAAAAGTTTTCTGTTTCTCGAATCTCCACGTAAAAAACGTTCACGCTCTCTCAACAATTGCTCATCCGTGATATATAAATAATTTAGGCAGGTATACATGTACAAGATCGACCCGTATAAATATGTATATATACATATATATAGTAACGATAGTTATAGTCGTATAGTTGACGACTACAGGGGAAGAACACGATAATTGAATATTTTTACGTACATATATTAATTATTTTGATTAACTGTATATTATACACTTTCACAGGGAAACAGCTTTAAAAATCTATGTTAAAAATCTATGATATGTGCTATTTTTATGCCTTTTATAATTTCTAAAATATCATTTTAATTTTAGACTTATTTTTTTAAATTTAACTTTTAGATTAATTAGCCAGTTTTAAAAGACGTGCACCTTTAACTTACCAAGTTATTTCTATTTCTAGTCATATCAGAAATTTTTCTGCTTAAGTCACATAAAGTGACTTTAAAATCCAGATACTACTAAAAACTATAGTTATCATGTTTTTCCCTTGTGTGTGTGATCTTCATTTCTAAAAATATAAATATATCTAGGGATAAATGTATGTACATATGTATATATACATATATACATGTATATATAATATGTATGTAGAGAAAAATCACAGTTGCGAACAATAATAATAATTATATATATATATATATATATGTGTGTATATATATAACGATATACAATTATAATAACGATGGTTAAATATAATCATAATGAGAAGAATAATTAATCGAATCAATATAAATATAGAGTAATAATAATCAATAATATAAGAGTGTACGTAAGAAGTAGCAAAGATGGCAATAAAAAGAATGAAGAAAGATAAATAAATACGTAAGAAATGAAATTGCCTAAAACTGGGCCAGGGCGGCAGGACGTTCACGGTGAGCTCCTCGTCGGAATCCTGCTGGGACCGTCCATTTGCGGCCCTGCTCACGCCGATCTGGGCATCCCCGTCGGTCTTGAACCTTTACGGACAACAGGCCAGCCAAGCAACGATCAACAATCAACAATAATTTACCACAGCATACGATACGAAAATTTTCTAATTCTTTACTTTTTTTCTCATATTCTTTGCATTGATATAATCATCAATCATGTGTGCTAACATAATCTCTTTCTCTCTCTCCCTCTCGCACACGCTCTTTCACGCTCGTGCTTTCGCTTTTTGTAATGTTAGTTAAGAGTATTATTGATTCAATAGTCTGTAATTGGCGCCCGAATGTTTCTTCTCGTATCTTTATGCGCGTGTATTTCATAGATTTTAGGACTTTCTTGTTCTTTATATTCTTTTCTGTGTTTAATTTTTGAGCAATGAATCTTATAAGGCTTGAAATACACACGTATAAGAGGGAAAATATCGTTCACACGATCCCATTCTCGCTCCTTGTTCTCTCATTCGATATTCCTAGCGAGATTGCGCTTTAAAAAAAAGATACATATATTCGTCAGCCTGTTGGATTTGCGAATACAGACCAGCTGTCCACTCTGCACGGCCTTTCACGTGATCACAGAGAATCGAGGCTAACGTTAATTATCTCGTGAATACGTATTCGTTTTTTAAATAAGCTACCTTAATAGCTATCCAGTTTAAAGAAGGTCTGTTTGAACGTTCGTTAAGATATGCTTTAAGTAATAACAGAACTCCATAGTCAGACGTAAGTTCGTAAGTCCATATGATTGATGCCTTGATTTATTTACGAACGAATTCGTATCCACCAAAATTAATTCTAATTGTAACATCGTAACCTCTCGCAATGCTTCTTCATTCGACAACAAAAAAATCACAACGAAACCTGTAAATTAAAAAAGATTTTTTTTAAGTAAAGAAAACAAAGGTATTTTTTTACTAATATAAAATTTGATTTTTTCATTGGAGAATGAGAGAGAGAACACTAAGAGAGGCGTTAGTTATTTAAATAGAATGGATCGGATGTTATCCATTCGAGCTTGACAGGCAACAAATCTGTCCCTACCTCGAGAAAATTTTGCGCACCAGGTGATCCTGAGCTTGATCTAACTGCGGCTCGTTTTTCCTCCTTTCAGCCAGCTCCTTTTCTCGACGGACATCCGCTACCTTCCGGAAGATCAGCTGCACAAAACGATTCGATTCCATTTTATGCGCTTAAATAAGCATAATAACAAGTACACTAGCTCACGAAAGTATTTCAATATCCATGGAACATATTATATGTGTTACATGAAACATTTGAAAATTCCAGACTCGACTATTACGACTGTATTGGTAAAGTTTGAAACAAATCTGAAAATATATGCAGAAAATTAAAAAAATATTTGATAGAAATACATATTCTGCAGGAGTCACAAAAGTATTTAAACAATCGATTATTCGCTATGTTAATAAACTACGATATAACAATGAAACGGTCTTTAGTACTAATTGTATATTTAAGACTATTGTTAATATATTATTCATATTATATACAAGTTTCTCTTTACTAATGTATGTTCGCAACAAATATCTTTTTTTATTAATTAACTTTTACATACATTTTCATATTGATTGCAGATTTGACAGATATAATCGTAACAGTCTCGTCTCATTACGATGATTATATAACCTCAAAATGTTTTACATAACGCGTGTAGTATATAATCCGTTTTATCTAATACATACAAGATATACAAGTTCAAATTGTCTTGAAATTGTATCAATATAATCACGACAATGCTATCTCATTACTGCGTTAATGAAATTTCAAAATGTTTTACATAACACATACGATATATACATAACATATGATATATATCTTGATATATCCATATATAATCTGTTTTATGTAATCAAATGTATACAATTTCAGATTGGTTTGAAATTTTATCAATATGATATTTGTATCTCATAATAATAATAATAATAATAATGAAATCTCAAGATATATGTATAGTATATACAATATGGACATAAATGTTTTTCATGGTATGTGTTCAAATACATTCATGATCCAGTGTATATCAATTAGCTTGCGAATCATCTTATACTTTCTAATATTTTCTTACATCTTGTATTTTCTTGCATTTTCTGCAACATTTGCAGAGTATGGAATTCGTTATGGAACGCAGTATGCTCGGCGTAATTAATCAGGATGAACGACACGGCGCAGTTGGAACGACGAGCGATTATTTATGGGGCCCGGAACAATTATTTATGCTCTCGAGTCGCTCCTTTGCTATTATTAATGGTCTAGAACGCGTTGGACCCTTTATCGGCTTTTTTACACCCCTTGCTATGTAGGTGACCATTATTCGAGTGTTAATAATCGTCCTTACGCTTCCACATCATATATATAAAACTATCGAAATAATCGAAGCATCCTTATACAAAACACAAGTGTCAAAATTAAAAAATTTTTGCCTCTTTTCTAATAAAAAATGTTTTACTTGCCAATGGGAATACATACTGCAGTATAGTAAGTAAATCTCTGCACAGAGTAATCAAACTTGTATATTAAGAAACACCATTAATCTTCAATATAATAACGAAAGAATGTCATGTATATACTTACTTTAGGTCCAGCAAGAAAACTATGAAAAACGAGAAAATGCTTCGAATAACGTTATGGTAGGGTTATTTGAGTCAGTAGCGATATATTACATAAGTATCAATAAAATAAATAGCAAAATAACTTGTAGGAATAAAATAATACACACACACTACTGAATTATGATAATTAATCTGTTTTTAAATATAAATCGTTTAAAAATTGTTTATAAACGAATTTTACGAATTCATTTCACTTAAATAACCTTACTTTTCAAGTATTACAGTTAACAGTAATGCTAATAGGTAGCACGAACGAGTAAAGAACACTTAAGTGCTACTTCAAACGATGTTAAAATATATGTACATCAAATATCACTTGGAATATTTTAAAATACGCTTTTGTAATGCATTCTACTCAAAAATGAAAAGAACGTATTAAATAAATATATTTTTAATTTACTATACTTATAGGATTTGTAAATTTAAAAATGAATGGCATATTTAGTTTTCTTTACAACTAAAAGGTGGTAAATACAGAGTTCTCTACAAATATAATTTTCTTTTTCATGAATGATGGTGAATAAATGTAAAAAAATAAAAAGATCTTTTAATACATTTCTTATGATTGAGCAGTTCAGAAGTCACATTAATCAACTCTATCAATTGAAAAGTACAGGATAGTGACGATATTAAAAACGCCATTTTTAAAATTTACCTTGAGATTTATCATTATTCGCGTGAATTTCTTGCGATAAGTAAACTGACCGAAGCATGGGAATCAGATATTATTCGTATACTCATATAACAGATTGAAGAAATTAATAAAAAGTGGAGTTGATTAGTTTGGCTTCTGTAAATGTATATCTCTATCTATAAATAAATGAAATTTCGAAATACTAAAGTCAGCTAACTTTTTCTCTTTGTCCTAAAGAAATTTGATTTTTAGCACTTACAGTGTTTCCTACAAGGATGCTTCGATTCTCAGATTCTTTGAACACAACTAACGTTTCCGGAGATGCGAGATGATCTTCGTTCGTTAAGCTTATTAAGAAACGAAATCAACGTAGGTAATTTCAGTATGTAATAACTCTCTATGTTTTAATATTCCTTTACTGGAATAAAACGTAGATAACTCGGGTAATTGAATTTTTTCAGGTAATCCAGTTTCTAATGCCGGGAAAGCGACGCTCCCCTGCTATTTCCTTTTTTCCGGATAGAAAGTTGCAGGTTAAGGGTGGGAGGTTTCGTTTAACTTTACTCTGCACATGCGCGAGTAGAGCAGTCGATAGGCGCACCGTGAGCGCACTAGTAGCAGGTTACTTGCACTTGCGACTAACCTCAAAATATCTTATTTATTGTGTCGGCTCGGGGAAGCTCCCGAACCGCACGAGTTCCGTTTCGGAACTTTGTTTCAGATGCTTGGTGATCCATTCTGAAAGAAAGTACGCGTACTTGCGTACTTCTATTAACGTGATTCGTGTCGAATCGAAGTTTTCACTGGGAAAACTGAGGTATATGGATTGATGTGGAAAGTACTCCTCGCGTTCGAAAGGTTTGTAAATCCTTATTTTTTTCCAATTTCTTACGATTACCAGTGATTTCTAAATCTAGCGACGTATATTATCGTAAATAGCAATGAATTGGAAAATATGCAAAGTAGATCGATTGTTTGATAGTCATATGTTTATACAAGAATGTTTTCTTTATTTTTTGACAGTTGTATGGAACGATTTTTCTGAAAGTAATCGATTTGTTTCAGATGGGTCATGGTTCGAGCCGTTCTGCTTCATCCGCGAATATCCTCTCCGCGGAGGAGCTGACCTTGGTGGAGAATCTGTTCAAGTCCATGTCCCGGAGTTCAGGCTCTATAAAACGCGAAGATATATTCAAGCACTGGTCCAGTCATTTGGATGATGTACTACTGCAATTTGTAGTAAGGTTCCTCTGTCATGAACCAGGAAAGAGAGTGTCAGCCATAAACGGAGAGAATTTTGGGAGATTGTATGTATTTGCCATACGTGGCAGTCCGGAGGAGAGGACTAGCCTGATTTTCAATGGCTTCTCGGAAGAGGAGCAGAAACATGAAATACCCACTACAACGTTCCTTCAATATCTTCAAGCCACCATTAATTCCTACTTGAGACTACAAAAAAACTCTGGGAATGCACACTACTTAACATGGAGCAGCATTGGCTGCACAGTAAACACTAGGAGAATAGGGATGAGATCCAGAAGTTTGTGCGTAGATCTAGTCAAACATGGTGAGACACTGACCACCGAACAAGTAGAGAACTGGTTCTCTACAACAACTACTTTCAATATCATACAATCGCACGTTTTTCAGTGCCTTTTCTTGGTTTCTCAGAAAAAGGGAGACAAGAATGCAAGCAGTAGAATAAATGATTTGAACCTCTTGCCAGGTTGCAAGGGTTTGGAGAATATACCACATTTTCCAAGCATTCTGGGATTGGGCGATGTTCTGTTCTTAAATCTCAGTTTGCCTCATGAGCTTCGCAACGAATGGAGATTTTTATTTTCCAGTCAAGTGCATGGAGAATCATTTTCCACTATGCTTGGAAGAATCACCATGCAAGGATCGACTATTTTAATTCTTCAGGACACTGATGACCATGTGTTTGGAGGTTTTGCCTCTGATAGTTGGAGAATTGGACCAAATTTCATTGGAAACCAATCTTCCTTCTTATTCAAACTTGAACCAGATATACTTACATTTCCTTGCACTGGTTACAACAACCATTTCCAGTACTTAAATCTTCATCAACAAACTATGCCTAATGGGCTGCTCATGGGAGGACAGTTGAATTATCCAGGCTTATGGCTGGACTGTGAATATGGAACTGGAAAATCAAGCTTGTCCTGCACAACCTTTCAGAATTATGTGCAACTCAGTGGCAAGGAGAATTTTAGGATTAAACACTGTGAGGTTTGGGGTGTTGGTCCTATTCCAGAAGTCGAAGAAGAAGAACAAGAAGCAAGGTCAGTTTTGGATCAAGATTCTACCTCAAGAGTCATATTAGAGATGTCTGGTCGCAAGATGCACAGTGACGGATTGAGAGAAAAGAAGGAGTAATTGTGATATTAGACATTTGTTGAGATAGTATGGAAAAGAGGAAAAAAGGAAAACATATCAGGCTATTCAAAACTGTATCAGCTTTGTAGAAACAAAAGGAGGTCATTGTATAATGCAATACCTGTAAATGAAAAAATAGAAGAAAAAGATGATTCTCTAGTTTTTGTGGAATTGTTTCAACAGAATAATATTAATAGTTACTAAAAAAGATGATCAACAATCGCGTTCTTCAAGCATTTTCTTCTGGTTGTTTGCTAGCTGATCTTTTTGAAAAAAAATTTCATGTCCCTGTAACGGCCTGATCTCTCGTACTAATGTCATTTCAAATTGACTCTACCATCGATGGAGCAATATTAAAACAAATATATATATATATATATATATATATACAGAGAAAAAAGAAATGAAAAAAAATATTATACCGTACGAGTTGCTGTGTTTTTCGAATGCCTATTATCTAGTGCCTGGTGAGTCATCAATCATTTTTAATCGGACTTCTTGATATGCTGAATAAAGTCTATCGACGAGGAGAAACTTGTACAACACATGTTCATTACTATTGTTACATAAGACTGTGTGTGTTATTCGTATATGAGTCGGCTGGCGGTCAATGTTCCCTCTGTTCTGTTGAGAGAACAAAGCCAAAGAGCAAACATTGCACTGCTGTTCAGTATAATGCTAAGAGTTCAATAAAGAATTGAAACCTCGAGATTTCAAATCTTTTCTTTACCCTTCACTTTTTGCCTTTCTTTATTGCAAATCAATTTGAATTTTTTTTAATCATCTAATATTTCAATTTGGCAAATTTCAAAATAGCAATCTTCGAAGATAGAATTTCAAATTAACTATTTTGAAGATACTCGGAACTTCAAATTAGTGACTGAAATTTCCAATTCGTGATTTTTGGAATCACTAATTCCACTTATTGGCTTTGAAATCCCCAAAATAAAAAATTAACGATCCTTAAAATAATCAAAGTTAAATTCTAAGCCATCAAAAGTTAAAATAAGAAATTTTTGAGAGAAAGAGGACCAAAATTCCAAATTGGCAACTTACGATATCATCAATGCTTCAAATTGGCAATTTATAAACTCAGGAAAATTACAAATTCTGTAAAGAAGTTATTTAAAACAATATGGAAAGATATTTAAAATTTCAAACGAATTTAACATCTAAAATAAACAAACAGCAGCACTTAATCTGTAAATTAAGTACATCTGAAATAATCAATAAAACAAAACAAAAATAAAAATAAAAGCAAAATTTAAGAAACACTCACCCGATGGCTAAGGTTGTAGGTTAGAACGAGGTTCCTGGCAAAAGAATTGGCGAAAGCCTGATAAAAATCCAACACCTCCAGCAACCGATCCCTCTTGATCGTGTGGAGATCACAGTAAGTAAGAGCTCGAACATTGGCAGCGCTTTGTCCTACGGACGGGTTTGTCCAGAAGCTGTCGCCGAACACGTCACCCTTGCCGAGGATCGCCACGACCTCGTCATCCTGTATCACCTCGAGACTTCCGGTCACGATGAAGCACAACGAATCGATAGACTCGCCTGTGTGATACAATAGATCGCCTGGCGCGCTGTGGGACATCGTGAAATGCATCGCCAGAGCACGGAGGCAGCCATCGGAGGCCAATCTGAAGACAAAAGTGTATAAATATGATTGTACATATTAATTATAAGTCATTATAATTACAAGTCATGATATAAGGATTACAAAAATCAAGACATATCGATAAAAGATACATGAGTACTGTACAATTTCTCAAAAACGAATGGCTTAGGTATATAATTAATTGTAAACTGCAGGACAAATTTTGTTAGATTATACGCGCCACATAAGAACATCTCTATACAAGAATACACTAAAATCTAAGAAAAGTGACGAAGCTTGCCTAAATGCAGGGTGTTCGTTGAAGACCTTCCTGTTCAGATGAACGCAGATATCCGCCTTCATATCCTTGGGGCAATAGTTAAGTACCTTGTCGGTGTCTAGGCCCTTGGTCATCGCCCAGGTGCTCACCACGTAATCCATCACGCGTTCGCTAAGCGCCTTCGGCACCTCGTGCAGCTTCATGAACTCCCTCACGTTGTTCAGCATGTCGTGATATTTGGCCGTGGCCGATGTCATCTGTTGGATGATCGTAGTCACGTGACCGAAGATCGTGGCATACAACAGGGCTGCAAACAATTTTACAGGTTTATAGATCAATTCAAATAGAATTTGATAACGATAAATTAGCTAAAACGATAACGCCTGATTGTCAGTCAGGAAGACACCGATTTAAACTCTTTGAGTTTCAAATAAAATTGTAAGGTGCTCGAAAGTTCACAAACTAGTCCAGTAGAGAGTAGTTGCAAATTCGTGTTTGTCGTGACCCGAGAGATAAGTATGTTAAAACGGATATTACGTCTAAAACTGTTTGTGAGAGAACCGCACGACGTAGGTATTGCAAATTATATCCGATACACTCTGTGCAAACTCGTGAAAATTTGTGGAATTAAATTTTGCACAATCTCCTTCCTCTAAAAGTCTGAAAGTGGTAATCAGATTATGAATACTGATATATTTATGAGAAACGCGAAGGCATTTTAAAATTAAGAAGTCATAGAGATAAAAAGGCAAAAATATGTGAACTATCCAAAATATCTAACATTCCTTATATAATATTTAGTAAGTAAAAGAAATCTCCATTTAAATTGAGGTTAGGTTCTTTACAATCCCAACATTCGCTCTTGAGGATACAAAAATTTCATTACCAATTGGATACCTTAAAAAGATAATCTGACTTTAGTAAAGGTAGTATCGCAAACTTCAATTAAGGAATAAAAAGAAAAAATTGAGAAATCATACCGGCAATGATCATCATGCAGATGGTAAAAATCTTCTCGTTGTCGGTCTCGGCGGCGACGTTGCCAAAGCCCACGGAGGTCATGCAGGTCATCGTGAAGTACAATGCAGTGACATACATGGTTCTCCTGGACGGTCCTGCGATTAGTTCCGGTGCGGTGCTGGTATTGGTCCACAGATAGCTGTACGGTGACTGGGTGACGTTCGCCAGCTTCCACAGCCAGGAATACTGGACTCCGTTGTCCGCGTCCGACCTTCCTATCGAGTACCTTTAACCCAACAACCCTTCTTATTATTCTCGTCATATTCATCTTTCTACCATTTTACATTCTCTAATACACGCTATAAAATATAATAGAAATATACAGAGTGTTTTCAATTTTCCTGGATAAATTGCTGAGACAGGATTTACAAATGAGCCTCTCAGAAGGCAAATTAATTCAACCGTACTTTCGACGAAGTTGTCAATCTTATATTATCCTAATACATAATTAGTATTCGATGAATCAAGAAAGAAATCTTATCTTCGCAAATATGAGCACAAATGTAGTTGCGAATTTATATTTTCGTGAAGGAACAATTAAGGGAATAAAACTTGGATAGAAATTTGTATCCTCTAGTAGATATAATACTATAAGCAATACTTTAAGTATTCCATACATTTTTAACACCCATTCTCTGCATTGTCCTATCTCTAAATCTCCTACAATAGCATAAGCGCATTTTCAAAATAGTAGTAAAGAATTTACAGCACAACTTCATATATGACATTTTTCATAATTAAAAGTGAAGAAAATTGAAGATTTATTGTTGTCACTTGTTCAAAATACTATAATAAATAATATCATTTTTAACATATATTAAATCAAAATTATATGACAATTAATAAGAATAAATATTCAAAATATTTGCTCATCATTTTATAATACAGCCTGTACAGTATAACTTTACTCGCTAGTAAAACACATGGGGATCTGCAAGTACCTCGATACTACCTTGAAAAACGAAAAATGTAAGATAAAGTATTTTAACTAGTAATATGTAACTATTTTCTTCAATTAACGTTTTTATCTTTTATCCCATTATACTGTTGCAGTTTTCTCAGAAAAATTGGAACCACCCTGTACAAATAAAAGGCGAATAGGGTTCTCTGAGGACGCGTGAAAGAAGCACGCATGCTTTTTGGTTGGCTAAGATTCGTGTTGAAAAGCGTTCTCTCTCCACGTTCCTCTTTAGTCTTGACCGTTATCCTTGCTTCCATTTCGTAACTGTTCTTCCACTTTTCTTTCTCTGCTTCCTGTCTTTCTTTTTTCTCTTTTGGCTATTCTTTGGAACGAAAAAATATCTGGCAAGAAGGATCACGGTCAAACACTCGAAGCTTCTTTTGGAAACGAGGACGGTTCGCCAACAGAAGATAATAGCGTTTCGAGCGAAAGAGCTCCTGTTACGTTCGTGGTTTCCCGTGATCGTCGATTCGACGATGGAGAACGTCTAAAGGACACGGAGGCTCTTTGTCGAGGAAACGAGCGGAAGGTTAGCATCGTCGTCGACTTTATTCTCTTGCACTCGAGAACAAGCCTCCTTTTTTCTCCATATTTTTCTCTTCTGTACTCTCTTTCTCTTTCACTCGCTCTTTCGTACTCTCTCTTTCTCTCTCTCTTTCTCTTCTATCCTCGTCATCTTCAAAGAGGAGGCAACGTTAGTTTGAAGCGCTACTTCGTTTATGCCGCTTCGAGCGGGGAAGAAGCGAAAATAATTAAGAAGCGAGGTGAAGGAACTAGGCAGCAGCAGTTTTAATGCGACGTTTCTTCGCGTTCTTTTTCTTTTTCGATTGTGTGGCTGATCGATCTCTGCCCTGTATTCGCTGCATATCGCTGATATCGGGTCATCCTGAACCTTTTCATTATTTTTGAATAATACAAGCTTTTAGCATAAAAGTACTTCTATCTTAAAATTCAGTATCTTCGTTTACCAATACCAGTACTATAATACTTCTGAATAATATAAGCTTTTAGAACAAAAATACTTCTGTGCTGAAATTCAGTATCTTCGTTTACCAATACCAATAATATAATTCTTCTGAATAATATAAGCTTTTAGAACAAAAATACTTCTGCCTTGAAATTCGGTATCTTCATTTACTAATATTAATGGTACTATTTTTGATACATTTTGAACATTAGCATAAGGATTGTAATATCAAATTCAAATTATCTTGTCGATCTTCAATGAGTATCTTCTATTCTAATACCATCTTGATATCTTTGGATGATCTTCATACAGTCTTTAAGTGCCTTTGAAGTAACTATAGTCTTGAAACGCTCCTCGGATGTATCTTGTATATCACGTTGGAATACATTGTACAGAACATAACGACGATTACTAAAAAATAAATAAATAAATAAATAAAACTATATTAAATGTCAGAAAAAATATATTCTTTTAACACAAATCTTCAGGATGACCCAGTTAGCTCTTGTTACTATTCTAGAAGCCATGGCAAACTGATTCCTTTCGGGAATGTTCCATTTTTTTTAGACAAAATAAAAGTAGATCGAGATTATGGTATCTTTTGCACAATTCCCAGCGGAACGAGAGTGCTATGCTGTTTTGTAAAAGCGGCACGGCATATCCTGTGTGCACGTGTACATGTTCTGTATATGTGTGTATGTCTATGTATGTATATCTCTATTTGTGTCTAGGTAGCACTTGATGGAAAATGTTAGGTTAAGAAAATCGGGGGGAGGGGATAACGACGTCTAAGGTTTGATTTAGCCGTCAATCCTGCCGCAGCCGTGTTACCTTTTTGTGTGTGGGCAGGGTAAAATCACCTTAAAGTGACGTACCAGACACAGGCCAGCCAGTGAGCAACCAACATGTAGAAACAGAGCAGTAGAATGAGCATCGCGGCTCCATACTCCAGATACCGGTCTAGTTTCCGAACCACTCGACCAAGACGAAGCAATCTGACCACCTTGAGAGCTGAAAACAGGCTCCCTATGCCGTCCTCGTCGTGGTCGAACGCGTTGAACACGTCGTACGGCAGGCAGCTCAGAAGATCGATGATGAACCACGACTTTAGGTAGTTCATTCTGATCACCTGTCGTTTTAATGGAAAATTACATTAGACAAAGTCTTATAACGAGTTGTTCTGAGAGCAAGTGAAGTACACAGAGGCGAGAACAGTTGTAAAAGATATTTTTGCCACGTGACAGAAAACAATGGTAAAGAAAAATGACTTGACATAATTTTCACCAATGCTCTAGATTCCCAGTTTTAACTTTGTCCGGATGAATCCCTGAGAATATCTAGAGAATTCTTCGATGATAACTATCCTCTGATACGACGACATTGTTAAAATAGATTGCGGTACATGGAAATTTGACATTTTTCCAACTTGGCAAATCCTACAATTTAAAATTCCTCAGAATTGGAAAATTTCATAGTTTGAAATTAAAGATAACGTTGCAATGTATTTCAGCATCCATAGATTTTTCAACAGCTAGCTGTCAGGGAAAAAGAGAACAAGAAGAGGGATAATTTCAAAGCGAACTTTTACATAAAAGTGAATAATGTTGCTAATGTATGAGCTTTCGTGTGCAACGATGGAACCTGAAAGCGGCCGGAGGATTCTCACTTCTCTGATTTTACGCTAAAACAATGAAAAATAGAATCTGGCTAAGAATCACAGGAACCTTTTACACAACGAGATCGACAAACAAACCTTTGACGAGTATAACAGTTAACGCACTTTTGTCTACAATTATCGAATTATCTATTTGAAAGGTAACGTTTATCGGTCGCAGTATAACATTGTATTTAATACATTTATTCGTTCTGCACGCATATCCGTACTTACATGACCTCTACTTTTCTCTATAGAAACCCTATTTTCTATAAAAGTCGCGGTTAAACTGCAGATATGTACCTTGGGCTAATGATCAATTGTCAAGCCAAACCAAACCGGTTTTTCATGGTGTTTGGTTTTGCGAGGATATTTGTACCTTGGGGTCAGACACCACCTCGCCACCAGGTCCAACGAACGTGGTGTGAAAATTGAGGACAATGTCGATGAAGAATATGACGTCGACGATGCTGTCGACGACCAGCAGGGACACGTCCTCGCTGGTCTTGTTTTTGAACGCGACGTTGTAGGGTACCATGATGGCCGTGTAAAAGGTCAAACATAAAATGATCCAGTCCCAGATCGCCTTGAACGCGCAGTAATGTAACAAAATGTGCGGCGGGGTCTTTGGTGCCTCTTGTCTGTACTGCGGCATCACGTCGCCGCTTAAGGACATCATCTGAAAAATGAAAATTATATTAGCGTTATGCATCGACGTGATTGTTTCAGAGAAATGAAAGAACATTTTTACGAAAAATTTAATGATTCATTTTACTACCTTTCGATTTTCGAGTTAAAATTGTCTCCTTCTTTTACTTGTGAATTTAACAACGAGTTTTATTTCTCTTCTTGCTCTATCTCCTGCTGTTGCTTACAGACAGGCTTTGAAATTTTGATAAACGTTTCAGGGGCTTGAAATCAGGCGATAAACGCAGCACAGCTCATGCATTTAAATATTGACGATTACAATAATCCAGCAATCTCGAACACGTACAAATGGTCTGCGAACCCGTTAACATTTCCATGCAAATCTCTTCGAAACGGGAACGAATCTCCAACGCGAGTAAATCTTCATCAGACACGTTCGGATACAAATGGTAGTTGGTGGGAGTGACAAAATCAAAATCAAAACAGCTTACCGAATAAAGTGGCAGGACTTTTTAGCTAAAATGATTAGATGCAATGTTATTATGATTGTTATTTACTTTATTTATTTTTATATCCGCAGACTTGGATAGAATGCAGGATGACCCAAGTTAAAAGTTCAGAAAGAATTGCATGCGATTGAGTTAATTAATTAGTTGTTCTGGGATTGATTAATCGACTTGCAATTAGTTGTACAAATTTCAAATTTCAAAGTCCAAACTCTCTGACAATTAAAACTGTTGTATAGAGTTTCATCATTTTAATGTATATTCAGTAACTTAGATATTTTGTTGATTGTACTGAACAAAGACTATGACTGTGCTTATGCATTTATGGGAAGTTTAAAAAAGTAAAAATGTACAGGGTCAATGATAACCCTTGTGATAGTCTTCAAAGGTTAATTTGTATTTATAAGAATATGAATTTCTATAAAGAAATAGGACTCAGTAACTTTGAAAATGATTAGGTAAGTAACAAGGATTAATTGATTGATTGAAAAGGAGTGAAACGTTACTCATAAAAATGTGAATTTCTGTAAAGATTCACAGTTGGATGACTTTAAAAATGACTAGGCAAGTTACAAGGATTAATTAACAAATTAAAAAAGAAAAGGGAATATTACTCATAAAAGTGTGAATTTCCATGAAGATCCACAGTTCAGTGACTTAGAAAATAATTAGGTAAATTACAAGGATTAATTAACAGATTAAAAAAGAAAAAGGGAATATTACTCATAAGAATGTGAATTTCCACAAAGATCCACACAGTTCAGTGACTTGACAAACGACTAGGTAAATTAGGAAGAATAAGGAACAATTAATGAATTAAAAAGGGGAGAAATATTGCTCATAAAAATGTGAATTTTCACAAAGATCCACACAGTTCAGTGACTTGAAAAATGACTAGGTAAATTAAAAAGAATAAGGAATAATTAACAAATGGAAAAGCAGAGGAATATTGCTCATAAAAATCTCAATTTCCATAAAGATCCACAGTTCAGTGACTTAAACAATAATTAGGTAAATTACAAGGATTAATTAACAGATTAAAAAAGAAAAAGGGAATATTACTCATAAGAATGTGAATTTCCACAAAGATCCACACACTTCAGTGACTTGAAAAACGACTAGGTAAATTAAAAAGAATAAGGAATAATTAAGAAATGAAAAAGCAGAGGCACATTGCTCATAAAAATCTGAATTTCCATAAAGATCCACAGTTCAGTGACTTAAAAAATAATTAGGTAAATTACAAGGATCAATTAAGGAATGATAAAGCAGATAGAGTATTATTCGTGAAAATGTGGATTTCCACAAAGATTTACAATCTGTTAACGACTCTGAAGGTCTGCCTTCCATCGAAAACGAGAAACTTGTAAATTAGATAATCGATCAACTAATTTAGTAAAACTCCTACTAAGGAATCAGTAAGATATCTTACATGAGCTAAGTGTGATTGCTTCGCGGTGGTTGGCAACGCGGTATCCTTGAGGGCGGGCAGATGGGAGCTGAATTGTGATACAAGAACAGATCTCGACCTGGTGACCGATCTGGCGAGTTTGGCGAACTTGGAGAGGCCACCCTTGCTGTCGTCCGCCTCGATTGGCTGCTTCAGGGCAGTGATGTCCCGGAAGGTCAACAGGAACAGGACCACCAGGTCCCGTTCGTTTTTTATTGGCGCTATTTGTAGAAGCAGCCATAGTGGTGTTTCTATATGTCCGCAACAACAGAATGGAGAAAAGCGTCATTCGTTGGCTAATTGCGATTCGATAATTACATTCTATGTATCTGTTTCTATCCTTGACTAATTGGTACATTGTGGTCAACCTAATTAGCTAAGTATTTGCCTTTTGTACAGTGGATATTAAGATATAATTGGCTACCTTGCAGGAAGGCTCTTTTCTATCGGACATATTAAATATTTCTTTCTTATTTTTTCCTTTTATTAGAGAGACATTAAATATTATTTTTAATACGAGTTTTGCAATGTCTTCATTTTTATCCATTTTCTTTTTTTCTTTCTTTCTTTCTTTCTTTCTTTCTTTCATTGCGTATCTCCCACCCTTCCTTTCTTTTGCCTGTCTTTCTTCTTTTCTTCTTTTCTTCTCTGGCTACGCTTCTTTTACTTTTACCTTCTTTCTTTTCGTTTCTTTCTCTGTTCCTTTCCTTTAACTTTGTTGGGATTAGACAGATTGCTTGAATTCAAACAGCCTGTAGTATCCTAACAATGGAAACCTAAATAACGGGTTCATATTCATAATACTTAACTTGAAAATCGTTCTCATCAAATCCAATTATTCCTAGTTGCTTGAATTCAAGTAATTTGACTAATCCGAATGAGGCTTCTTTTCTTTCCCTCTTTCCTTCTTTTCTTTCCCTCTTTTTTCTTCTTTCTTTTCTTCCCCATTTTTCTCTTCTTTCTCTTCTCTTCCTCCCCTTCTATTTCTTCGCTCTGCTTTTCATTTTCTCACTCCTTTCTTCCTTTCCCTTCCTTTTTCTCTTGTCTTCCTTTAACAAGAATGAAATCTATGTAATGTGACACAAAATTTTATATTTTTATAGCCAAACTCACTCAAGTCCTTTATAACAGTAAAAAAAAAAAAAAAGAAAAAGGAGAAAAGAAGGAAGAAGAAAAAATATATAACTATTTCCTTTCCTTCTGCTTCTTTGAAAAATAGGAACATTGTACACAAATCAAATAATCCTTCCTGCAAGACACGTTTATTATTCATTATCCATCATGCTACGAGCATTCAAGAAGCAATCATTTAAATACTAACAAACACATACAATGCGATTTACAATTAGTGAATACGATTCATTTGAATTGGTGAATATATGGCCATTACTATACTACTTAGATATTTCGAATACAATGATTATCGTAGTTTAATTATAACTAATTGGAAATTAAATGTTTGAAGTACTAAATAGCTGGAACAAAGCATCAATAAAATGATCAGAGTGTGCTGTATAACTAATCCATTGTAATAAATGTGAACTCATGCCACCATTCGAATGTCGTGTGTGTGGAGTGCGTTCATTCGTGTGTCATTAAGGTGAATTTATACTTTTGCACATTGTATGTGCACTGCGCATGATTTAGCCACAGTGATTAGGGAAAGAATTACAGCTGCAGAAATATACGAAATTTAGGGTTGAATTCATTCGACTAGGTTTGAAAATGTCAGCGAAATTTCAAATTCTGGTAATTTCAAATGTGTTGGAAATTGCAAATTTTTGCAGCTACTCAATTAGTAGGAAATATTAAATTTTGGAGATCTCAAGAGCATCATCTTGAATATTACAAAATTCGAGAATTCCAGATGTTGGGAATTTTTAATTTTGGGAACTTCAAGTCTTGGAAATTTCCAATTTTTGAAATTCTAATATTTGAAAATCCAAATTTTGGAAATCCCAAATTCTGGAAGTTTCAAATTTTGAGAATTCTAGACATTGGCAATCTTTAAATCTGAAAACTTCAAGTCTTGGAAATTTCCAATTTTTGAAATTCCAATGTTTGGAAATCCAAATTTCGAAAATCCCAAGCTCTGGAAGTTTCAAACTTTGAAAATTCCAGATGTTGGCAATCTTTAAATCTGAAAACTCTTGGAAATTTCCAATTTTTGGAATTCCAAATTTCAGAAATCTTTCGTTTTGGCAATTTCAAATGTTGGAAATACCAAATGTTGAAAATTCCAGATGTTGAGAAGTTTTAATTTTAGAAATCACAAATCTTGGAAGTTTCACATGTTGAAAATATCGAAATTTTAGAAATCCAAAATTTCGAAAACGGATCTCAACGAGTTTAAACTTCAAAAATCTGAAATTTCAAAAATTCCAAGCGCTGTACAAATTCTTGTTTTCCGAAAATTCACGTTTTGGATATCTCCAGTTACGAAGATCCCAGATTTTGGAAATCTTAAATTTTGTCAATCGCAAACGTTGAAAATTCCGATAAATGCCGCGTTTCGCGAATTTCATATCCAGCGAATTTCAAACATCCAGCAGCCCGAATATTGTACATGCAAAAGCGAGTTGAACCACTGTGAATGAATCATCCGCCACGCACATCCAAAACATCCAGAACATCCAAAATATCCAAAACATCCAAAACATCCGTTTCAAAATTCGTCATTGTTTCAAGCAGTGCTCGATCGTTTGGTGGTGTGTGAGTAGTTTGATCAGAGAAATTGGCGATGCAGTTCAAAGAAGAAACTAAACTGAAAGTGAAAGAAAAAAGAAGGAACATTAGTTGCAGAAATTCTGATATAAATTTTCTAATAATTCGTGCCTAATATTCGTCTTAATTACAATTCCTTGTGTACGTTTCACCATTAAACAAATAATTACACTTCTTTTAGTGCCAGGTACAAAGGGAGAAACGAATATTGGAAACCGGAAATGCTACAACAGTTTGTCTTTACATTGGCGAGCCTATGTCAATTTTCCTTTTGGTAGAGCAAATGTATACCTTGTTGATATTTTCTTTAACGATCGTATACCATCCAACTTTGAGTAATTCGCATCCTGGTAGTTGAGTTTCTCGAGAATAAGCAGCTAACGAGTCATCCAAGACCAGAGGAATGTATTTTCTTCTTTTTTTTTTTTTTTCTTTTTATTCTACACAACACGTGCAATTTGCAACTATAAAAGCAAAAATATTTGTTTCCTCGTCTTTGATGGCTCGAATTTTTCGTTCCACCACTACTTGGCTGTCCCTGGCGATACTGAGTGCTGGCTCGGGGCTAATCGGCGGTGCTTTAGTGCGAGTAGGCCGCACAGGGTTTGTAATCCAACCTTAAATTCCATTTCCTTTACGATTGTTCAACGCAATTGGAACTTTGGTCAGTCCGCGAGCTTTTCTCTTTCACGAGCCAATTACTCGATCTTCCTTTCAATTTCTTACGATTCGGTAAACTAACTCAGATAAACGTCCGCGTCTAATAAAAATAAAATTCGATTCAATTTCTCAACGTAATATTGACTTGGCAACTAAGCGACTGCGAATTTTGTCAATACCATCTAGTGACAAAATTCGCAATCACTTAGTTACCAACCCAATAGTTTCTTTGAAACGACTTGAACGACTCTCAATGTAGCAATTCTTCTCAATAAAGCAATTTCCAATACAAGTCGAAGTTTCATATATTTTTTTACAAGACGCATGGACGCTTCTGTACATCAAATATCGTGGTTCATTGATCCGTAAGGATCTCCACCGATAAATAGTCTCATAAAATACGAAAATTTACGTCTGCACGTCTGTACGTCACAGACATATTCGTTCAATGATTAATAATTCCTGGCAATGATGAAAATCGATGGTCATCGGCAGATGTTAAAAACGTTAAAAGATTATTCACGAAAAAAACAGAAGAAAGAAATAAAATGAAAAAAAGAAGATTAAAAAAAGAACATTTTAAGAGAAACACTGCACAAGAGTCGATGGATATTTCCGAGTGTATTCGTGCGGATTTGTTAGTATTTTTAAGCACTGTTTTTAAGTCGATTAAAAGATGACTATGAAGAGAAGAAGATAAATTGTACGAAATCGTAACGAAAGGAAAAAATGCGATTTCTTATATTTGCGAATTTTAATCCTACGCCGATGCGTGTCTTTACCACGGCAAGGACGTGCAATGATAAATTTCCTTCAGTCTGGCGAACTTTTATCAATTTTTTCCCTCTTTTGTGCTCCGTCATCCCTATCGTCCCCTTAAATTTGTAATTTTCCATCGCGAGTTTCTTCGCTTCTGATTTTTTAATATTTCCAAATATACTCGGTTTGCTGATCGACATTCGGGAAAAAGAAGAAAAAAAAGAAAAAATAAAAGAATTTCACGCGCCTTCAAAGAGTACTTTTTTTCTTTTTTTTTAATTTGGGACACGCGAATCAACGATTTCCATCAAATTCTTATCACTTTGACATCTGCGTGTTGTTTAAACGCGTTTGCATATTCCATTCATCGATCTGCTCGCCATCGACGATTTATCATTTTCGCAGTTACTTAATTTACCGAACCGAACTTCGATAACCAATCGTTTTAAACGTCGTACATTCTCCGATAATTTCCATCGAATCTTCGTTTCCACGATATTTCGATGTTATTGAAACACGTATTGAAATTAATCGCACACCGATCTCCACTTTCCACGCTTCGTAATAAACCCGGCGTTTATTTCATTCTTCCGGTGACCATCGATTCGTTAAACATTCCGTACGATCGCTGCTAGACGTCGTTAATGTCACAGCTGAGAAAATTTCACATCTGCCTTTATCGAATTTTAGCCAACTGCTTTGCCTGTCTCTGTCTTCGTCACATGACACGCCATATATATATTAGGTTGTCCGAAAAATTTCTTTTCTTTTATGAAGAAATAATAGACGTACAACGTTTTTGTTTTATATTATTTTGTCAAATTACGTACGATCCATTTTGTTCTGTTGAGATAAACACCGTGACATTTCACAGACTTGGTTTCGCGTTTCTATGAAGGTGAATTGTTGGAAAAAACACGTTTGCAAAAGAAAGACACTTTCTGGATAACCTAATATTATGTTAGGTTACCCGAAAAGTTTCTTCCCTGTTATGAGGAAATAATAGACGCACAACGTTTTTTGTTTTATGTTATTTTGTCGAATTACGTACGATCCATTTTGTTTTGTTGAGATAAACACCATGACATTTCACAGACTTGGTTTCACGTTTGTATGAAGGTGCACTGTTGTAAAAAACAAGTTTGCGAAAGAAAGACACTTTCCGGATAACCTAATATTATGTTAGGTTACCCGAAAAGTTTCTTTCCTGTTATGAGGAAATAATAGACGCACAACGTTTTTTGTTTTATATTATTTTGTCGAATTACGTACGATCCATTTTGTTCTGTTGAGATAAACACCATGACATTTCACAGACGTGGTTTCACGTTTGTATGAAGGTGCACTGTTGTAAAGTTTGCGAAAGAAAGACACTTTCCGGATAACCTAATATTATAGGTATAATAGCATATTTCTTTGTATTACATAATATTATATATATTATTTTTATTTTATTTCTTTATATAAGTATATACATTTTTAATTTATTATTTATATATTTCAAATATATATTGGGTTGCTAACTAAGTGATTGCAGATTTTGTGAATACCACCTAATGACAAAATCCGCAATCACTTAGTTGCCAACATATATATATATATGTAATTACATGAGTTTGGCGTCAGAGGGCAGCTACATTATGTTAGAAATTGACAAATTACATATTTAGAGAAATTTACATTTTGAAAATACATTTGAAAGTACATTTTGAAAATTTAGAGCCTCTCCTCTGAAACGTACGTGTTTCAAGCGCAGTGCCACGATTGACGCCGCCAAGCAACGATAGTGAGTTATTCTCAGTCGTAGAATTATTTTCAGATATTTTGTCCAGTTGAATTTCATCTTCGCGGATGTTCGAATAAATTTCCAATCGATTACAAACCCCGCACGGGATGATTTCTTTGAACAAAAGGGAAATATCATTTGTCTACGAAGGGCCACCTATATATTACGGCTAAATAATGGTAATTACGAGTGTTTTCGATTGTGACGAACTGGAGCTCGCCATCTTTTAGATAGTCAACGTTAATCACAACGACCTCGCAATAGCCTCGATTAAGACGAAACACACGGCCAACTTACTCTCTGCTTGCCTACGTGCCTGGCGAACTTTGCCCGATCGATTATAGAGAAGTGAACGCCATAATTGTTCAACGATCTTGTTTTCTGCACGACGACACCGCCACGATTTTTGTGAAAATTGAAACGATCGTTTCGGCAATCAATGAAAATCTTTTTTTTTTGTAGCAACGAAGAGTAGAATTGTTAGAAGTTAAACGAACAGTGGGAATATGTTTCTTTGCGTCGATACTCGCCACTAAATTTTCGAGTATTTTTTCGAGCATTTCGAGAACATATCGTATGTTTCAAATTGACGAAATTTGGGATTTTTTAGATTCCGGTCTTTCGGTATTCAGAGTTTGCTAATTACCGGACTCTCAAAGTTTGGGATTCTTCGAAACTTTGGATTTTCAAAATTTGCATGTTTTAAAAATCCGTGTCGACAACAAATTTGGGATTCTCGAAATTCGGTATTTGCAAAATCTGGGTTTCCCGAAATTGGAATTTTCCAAAATTTTTACAAAATTCGAGCTTCCCAAAATTTCAGACCCACTACCGGAAAATTTGGGTTTTTTTAAATTTTCGGTTCTCGAAACCCGGATTTTCAAAATTTCGCAATGTCCAAAATTCGAGCTTTCCAAAATTTCAGACCCACTACCGGAAAAATTGATTTTTTTAAATTTGCGATTCTCGAAACACGGGTTTTCCAAAATTCGATCTTCCAAAAATTTCAAACCTACAACCGGAAAATTTGGATTCTTTAAAATTTGCGGTTCGCGAAACCCGAATTTTCCAAAATTCGCAATATCCCAAATTCGAGCATCTTAAAATTTCACTCCTGCGGAACTTTGATTTTCCAAAATGACTTGCGAAATTCGTAATGTCCAGACTTTCGCTTCCAAAATTTCCCCTTTCCAAAATTTGCGATTTCCACGGGAATAAGATTTCCCAGACGTTCGTCTCGAAGTAACCAAATTTTCAATTCCTTTAAAAACGTATCGAAACTACCATTCGTAAAAAGAACCGACGCAGTTGACGAAAAGAACAACGTCAAAAATAAAATACAGAAATTTCTTCAATACTGTGCAGATACCATCTCCGCGTGAAAAATAGCTTGAACATTCCCAAAAATCGTTACTACGGAAAAAGACTGTACCCAAGCAATAACGACTAAAATCCGAAACAGTAGTATTCATAGAAAAAAAAATCGTAGAGAAAAGAGAAACATAAATGATAAATCGTGGAGATAAATCGTCGTAAAGAATGGCGTGTCGTTCGCCTGGCTGGCAAAAGGACAAAATCTGGCAAAAATGCCGATATATACGTGTTGTAATACGTGTGTCTAGTACTTAGGACAAAGATTTCAGGGGGGAATTAACTGAAATCAAGAGTAGGTGGGAGGTCGAATAGCGTCCTCTCATTATGGCCGCCCCTTGGTCCCGGGATCGTTCGACGATCCTTGTACGTGTGTCGTCTCTTGTTCAGGCTAAAGATGGGTGTATAACAATCGTATACAATATACCTCGAAATGTACATTAATACAATATCTGTAGATACACAGTTATCTCACATCGATTGATATTCGGTTATGGTGTTTTCTCTGTATTGGTAATTTCGTACAAGAGAAGATGATTTAACACTAACGTTAGCAGGTCCAGTCGAATGACAGGTTTGAAAATTTCATTTCAAGTTGTACATTCATCGTCATTTTTTCTGTTTTTTTAATGTCAGAATTTACGTAAAGTTAGACGAGCGGAAGAAATAACGGCAAAGGCGCAATATTAAATGAAATTTTGAAACTGGTCATTGGTTGTCTACTTAATCAATTTTTCAATTTTCGTTAATGTCAGAATTTACGTAAAGTTAGACGAGCGGAAGAAATAACGACGAAGGTGCAATTTGAAATTAAATTCTCAAACCGGTCGTTGTTATCTAGTTAATCAATTTCTCAATTTTTATTAATGTAGGAATTTACGTAAAAAAGTGAAAGTGTAATTTGGAATTAAATTTTAAAACTGGTCGTTGTTATCTCATTAATAATTTTTCAATTTTCGTTAATGTCAGAATTTACGTAAAGTTAGACGAACAAAAGAGACACTTTAAATTAAATTTTGGAAGCAATTATTTCACCGGGTCTGGTATGGTTAGCGTTAAACACAATATCGCTTATTTTACGAGAATACGAACCATTCACAGCAACTTCAAAGTACAATAAACAATTTCTTCCTAAAATCGATAAGATCGATCGAACCATAGATTTTGGAGAAAAAATTGTCTTATTTCTACGTTACTGAAATATATGGAAGCTTATTTACGCTGCGTAACATAATCCACATAGTAATCTTTGCAAATGGCTAGAATTGCGAAATAGATTTATCTCGTACGACTAACGACACACCGAGCGTCTAACGTGACACGAAAGGGGAAAACAATTTTGACAAAGAAACAACTTACGATATTGGGTTGTCCGACGTTTCTTTCGTTTTATAAGAAAATAATAGCACAATATTTTTTTTATATTAGTTTATTGAATTATGCACGAACATAATAATAGAAATATAACGAAATGGGTCATATCTAATTCAATAAAATAATATAAAACAGAAATTGTTGTTCATTTATTATCATCTTATAAAACGAAAGAGACTTTTCGGACAACCTAATACATCGTAATAAATAAGTTCAAATAAATATACCAAATCAAAAATAAATTAAAACAAAAGTTATTGAGAAATTGCACGATTATCAGTCTCAATCGCAGCACATATTTCGAGGAGGATTCAAAGAGGAAAATGCTTCCATCACAAGCATTTTCTACCCAATTTACGAAACGAACAGGGCAATTTCATTTTCGTGATAAATCTATCCGTACGGTTAAACGTTATCGTTAAGAAGAAAACATTTTTCACACGTATTTTCAAGCTACGACAAACATCTGATATTCTTGTACAACAAGCAACACGATATCCAAATCATCGTCTTCTGTACGAAGCAACGAATACGGAGACTCTACCGAATATTAATATGTCTAACTGTATACTTATATTTACGTATATATCTATGTATAAATATATATAAATTATAGATATATATATATAATAAATTAGGTGTTTTGTTATAGTTTTTGTTATAGTTAGATTCGAGGGTGACTTACTGGTGGGTTTTTCGAGCACTCTTTTGCGAACCTGAGCTAGACATACCTCGTGGGGCACCTTTAAACAGAACACGATCACTCTCGTTATTTCGCACGGCTGGATCGTCAGGAGATCGCTAGAAGATCGCTAGGATCGCTACGAGATCGCTAGGATCGTCTCTAGAACGTAGGAGGGCGGGTTTATATTTTTCTCTTTTTTCTTTTACATTTGTTGGATTATTCGTTGGAGTTTCAATCTGTCTGGGATTCCTTTCGACACGATCTCAGCTCGTTACTGGTCGCTGTCGAATTTCTTTCTTTTTTTTTTGCTCAACGAGCAATCGCACCGACCGCCGATAAATCCGTTTTCGCGAGTTGCAAGCGAATTTCAATCGAATCGTAACTGGACCATCGATAGCTAAAGCTGCTCCACAGATCTTTTGCTTTACATTGCAAAAGCGATGTATCGAGGTATTTGCAGTGCAACGACGTCCCTCGAAAGTAAACGGTAAAAGGCGAAGAATATTCCTCGCTCGTGTCCGAGATTCTTTCTGTCTCATGTTATTTGAAACTTATGTTGTGTGTTATTTCCTACCATAAATTGAGAATTTCTTTCTAAAAAGAAAAACAACGTCTATCTCGTAACTGGTTATTATTCGAACATGCCATTCGTAAGAATAAATTCGTAAATTCGTCAAACATGGTATAGCAGCAGCTTTGGATTATGGAAAATACGAGAAATTTCAGTGGAAAATCCTGTACCATTCGAGGCGTACGTGAAACTTCGATGCAGGTGGAAAGCGTTACCATATTTTTCCGATTATCTGGATAAAGTTAAAACCGGACGAGGATCGGTGGCAGAATATTAACGTTGATGGGGAAACTGGTGTTCTAACCGGTGGCTGTTGTAGTCGTGTTACGACAGGCACGAAATTCGGTTTGAAAATCGTAGCACGAAACGGTGAAGTTGCAGCTGGATTTTTGTTCATACAACATTTTACACGACTTTGCACAAGTAGCTTTTATTGGCAAATAATCACCAAGAAGCGATTTTTCCCGCTTTTATTCCAGCGATCGACCGTCAATTTTGAACCTGAATATATCCATTTTGGCAAATTTAGACACTTTACAAATTCTATCGTGCGTCGATAACGCTATAACCAAATATAGTATCGTTAAAGTTTGTTGTTACGTAGTTGGCAACTAAGTGATTACGGATTTTGTCAACGCCACCTAATGACAAAATCCGCAATCACTTAGTTGCCAACCCAATATAACATTAATCAACGATAGTTAGATAATCGACTATAAAAAAAATTCTTCATTTCTCGTAGAAATTCCACGCTTGCCCCTGCATTTGTCCATTTGTAGGACTGCTATGATCTTTTTTTGTAAAATACATTACATACATCGTTATGTATTTTCTTGTTATTGGGTTGGCAATTAAGTGACTGCGGATTTTGTCAATGCCATCTAATGACAAAATCCACAACCACTTAATTGCCAACCCAATATATTCTTCTTTTTCTGTCCTTTTTCACTGCTTTTGTACAAACTTCACACTTTTGCCATCGGTGGTTCTAGCGTTAAAATAGTTGGAAGCAACGCTTGTGCAATGTAAAACAAAGGATCCATCCGGAGACTTTCGCGCGTCACCGTGCCAAAGTTGAAACTTTCGCGTAATTTGCGTCCTTCGGAAATATTCCAAATTTCGATACAGCGTCGGTCATTCGATTTCGAAGTTACTTTGAAAGTTTTAGGATATTTCGTTGGCGACGGTCGCAACTTGTCCGAAAGCTTCGATCTCAATGGCCGATATATCAGATCGCGAAAGTGGCGTACAAAGCTCGGAGAATCAGAAAAAAGTAACAAATGGAAAATAAAGGAAAATAGAGAAATTAGAAGAGTCGTGACTGAGAATGTCGTCAATCGTGAATGAGACGTCAGGCTGGTGCGTATGAAATATCGTTTCCGTGAAATTTCAATTTCACGGGCTCCTGCTACTGCTTTCAGCTTCTTATCCTGCTATTATCGTAACGTACGTTTATCGAACGTTGATACAACTATACGTAAATGCAATATTACGATTCCTATGAACAATTTTATACAATGAAAATTTTAACGCTAATCTTACCAGGTCCGGTGAAACGATCGATTTCAAAATTTTATTTCATTTAATTTCGTCGTTATTTTTCTTGTTTCTCTAACTTTATGTAAATCCTCGTATTATCCGATTAATCGATCTCCCGACTTTTGTTGATACAGGAATTTGCATAAAGTGAAATGGACGAACTAACAATTCGAAGAAAAATATAACGACGAACGTAGAATTTTAAATAAAATATTGAAATCTGTCATTTGACCGAGTCTGGTGAGCTTAGTGTTACAGATCGACAACGTGGTAAAGTTGAAAGTCGCAACGAGCAATTTATTAATAATTGCCAATTTATTGTAGCAATACTATTGGTTCGAATATCATCGCGCAAGAGAACTCTGGACGATGTCCAAATATCTTGGAACGAATCTCATACCATTTCGAAACGAGAGATTCGTGGAAGAATGTAGCGTTCGAAGAATTTTCAAATTCTACGAATTCTTTACGTAATCCTTGGGAATTGCAAACTCGAGAACATCCTGCAAATTATTTCCATCAGATACGTACACATGTCCGTACAAGCTCTGTTACTCTTAAGCTACTGTACTGTGTATCTTATTACGCCAATCTAATTTTCCTCTGCCTGTCTATATTTCCTCTTGCCTTTTTCCACGTATATTTCATTTCCACCCCGTCACAAATGAGAGAAAAGAAACGTCGCACGTGATATTTAACGTAGAAATTTGATACGGAAGTATTAAATATAATAATCAGAAGAGAAACTTGATACGAGTATGTTGAATATCGTTATAGGCAGATAAATATTAATACAGACGTACGTCGATAATACGAGGGTCGTCCAGAAAGTAACAGGCGTTTACGTATAGAAGCCATAAGAAGCGACGCGATGTGCTTGCAGAAGGTCAACCAACTTCGTTCGTATGTTGGCATAAATTATAAATTACGAATTACAAATTTCGTTTTGTAAGAGGCAGCCCCGCTCTTTGTGCGTTTTTTCTTAGAAGCACACATTCTGTTTTATTTAAAAAAAAATTAAAAATCTTTCGCTTGGATATGGTAAGAATAAGGAAGCAGTAAGTTTCGAGTAACTAGACACGATTCGAAAAAGGCTCGATATGGCACACTCGCTCAAATTTACCCAAACTCGTTCAATTTTCTTCAAACATGCTCAAATCCAGCCGAATTTATCCAAATTTGCTCAATTCAAAGTAAATCAAATTTACGCAAGCCTACTCAAACTCGCTCAAACTCGCTCAAACTTGCTCAATTTTTATTCAAACTTGCTCGAATTCGCGCGGATTTATTCAAATTTGCTCAAACTCGCGAAATTTTTCACAAGTTTACTCAAATTTGTTCAAACTAGCCCAAACTCGCTCAAACTTACTCAATTTTTGTTCAAACTTGCTCGAATTCGCGCGGACTTATTCAAATTTGCTCAAACTCGCGAAATTTTTCACAAGTTTATTCAAATTTGTTCAAACTAGCCCAAACTCGCTCAAACTTACTCAATTTTTGTTCAAACTTGCTCGAATTCGCGCGGATTTATTCAAATTTGCTCAAACTCGCGAAATTTTTCACAAGTTTACTCAAATTTGTTCAAACTTGCTCAAACTTACTCAATTTTTGTTCAAACTCGCTCAAATTCAGACGAATTTATTCAAAATTGCTCAAATTTACGCAATTTTACTCGAGACCACTCGATTTTGTTCAAACTTGCTCAAATTCACGCGAATTTCTTCAGATTTGCTCAAACCAGCTCTAATTTACACAAATTTACTCAAAGACGTTAATTTGATCGATTTGCTCAAATTACCCGAGAGTGGAGCAGCCTCCTCATCGCGGCAGGCTCTTCAATCGTTGAAGTTCCATTTAGTTTAAGACGGTGATAAGAACTGAAAGTTTGAGCGACGACGAGGTGCCGTTTGTCGCACTTTTACGCTCGTTGAACGCTGGAAACGTTCGTCCACAAAAGGAATTTACGGTCGAATCGCATCACTTCACGGTAATAAGATTATACTGGCTGAGAAACCAGATACTCGATCGTAAACGTTTTGATCGCTCGTCTTCCATTACGGCGGATCTGAAGAAACGCGTCTGCGATTCCGTTACGAGCGACCGACGCGTCGTTCCAAATTGTCATTTCTTTCTTTGTAAGATCGAGAAAGGTCTTGAATGGATAACATTTCGCAGGAAACGATGATTCAAAGGACCCCCGGTGGAACGACGGTTATGCGAATACGCGGCGGAGAACCCCTGCTACGTTACGATAAACGTTGAGACAGGAACGACGGTTGTATCGAAAGATACCTAGGTACTCAAATAACATCGAATAGATCGAATAAAATCGAAACAAATCTTGGTTCTTCACACGTTCTTCGAACAGTTGATCGGAACTTACTTTCTGGATACGCCTCGTATTTAATAAATTAAGTATTTAAGTATCCAAATATGAGATTAACACGGATGATTAGCGTAGCTAATAAACGTTAGTTAATAGTTAGTGAGATAAAAGAAAGATGGAAGAAAGAAAGGAAATCATTAGAGAAGACGACGGTTTCATACGCACCAACCTAACGAAAATAGAAAAAGAAATGACTATTCAGAAATGAACAGTAGAATGGTCAATGAAGACAAAAGGGAGAGTTTCTCTCTCTCTCTCTCTCTCTTTCGATTTCTGATATACTCGTGTTGTGGTAGTAATATATATAGGTACTCGTACTGATACACGAGGCGAGTCTGCGTGAACCAGGCGACAGTGACGACAACCAACAACACGTGAAAACACACGGGAAACTCTCGAAGCCGACAGTCCACGATTATACAGATGAATGCAGACAGAGTTCGGTATTCGGTGGTCGACCAGCGTCGAGCATGCACAATGATACGTCGTTTTCGTGCCTCGAGGCGTTCTGTCAGAATCATTTCGCCGGCAATCGACGACTTCCGGCCGTCTATAGGTTCCAAAGGCGTTCCGCCTCAAATCGCCTCCACGTTCTTCGTAGCGCACGTACCAATACCGTCATCTATTGTTATTACACTCTTCGTATATTCAGTTTTCTAAATAAATATAGTTATACGTATAGTTGGCTATTAAGCATAGCGCGATAGTAGAAAGTTTCGTAAAAATATTCGAAAAATTTTACGGCGGACGATAATTGGTTTTTATCTTCCTTGAGCTTAATTTTACGTTACAATTGTAGCAAATTTGTAGCTTGAAAACTTCGATTATTTTTATTTCAAGAATTTTATGAATTCTTTGTCTCGATCTTTTTGGCAGTTTTTTTACTTTGAAACGTTTCAAGAAAAAAGGAATCTTCTTATATCTTCCTCTTTATACGCGTATCTTCTTATATATCGTAAGAAGATACAATTGGGAAACTCATTTTGGAGGTTAGAAGATTCGTAAGAACATCTTTGTCGAAACGAGTCTCTCCTTGATCAGTTAGCTGTATTCGACGAATATACTCGTCACGAAGAAACGGCAATATTTTCTGTTATCGAGAGCTCTGTCGGTAACAAAATTCAAAAATAAAACAGTCATTTTACTACACCTTAATCCTGTATTAGCACAGCCACACATACTCTGTGATTGACGAGTATACTCGTCGCGAAGAAACGGCAATATTTTCTGTTATCGAGAGCTCTGTCGGTAACAAAATTCAAAAATAAAACAGTCACTTTACTACAGCTTAATCCTGTATTAGAGCAACCACACATACTCTATGTTTGACGAGTATACTCGTCATCGCTTGTTTCTTGTCACACATTTTAGCTACGCGCTTCTCAAAAAGATCGCAACGACTAACTGGTTAGCAATTTGGAAATTTCTAGTAAAAATTCCATTAAAGAGAGATTGGTTAGCAATTGAAGAAAATACAACTGTTTCCTCTTTTTTTATTAATCTTACGAACGAACAATTTTCAACGATCTTAACCGACCAGGATCTTTAATCTGTCCGAAACGTGGATTTGATTTTTGTTTGCCTTTAAAATGGAAGTCGTCGATTCCAGCGATGAAAGAAGCCACGAACACCACACTTAAGCTTCTCCCATGCGAAGTAAATATCGTAGGGGTACTTACTGTTCTTCTTGTACAGCAGGATCTCGAATTGATCGTGAATCTGGCCCTCGAGGCATTCCTCGATCCTGGCGATCGTATCTTTGTCCGTCAACTCCCCGTACATGAATCCGCAGCGGCAGGACTTTTGCATAACCTGACGGCAGATTAATCCATTTACATCGCTATCTAATCTATTCGTCGTTGAAGACGACCAAAGTTTTAGCGTATACCAGTTTTCATGGTTGGATGTTGGAATTTGGCCAAAATAAAGAAAGGACGAATGTATAAAAATTGGCAAAAATGTCCAAGTACGAGGTGGCAAAAAATTGGGAGTCAAAATTGGCAAGAAGTTTAAATGAGAAATTGAGATAAATTTGAGGCGAGGAATTCGCGACAACTTCATGCTAGAAATTGACGAAAGTTGCGAAGTGAAAATTCGTTGCGAAAATGGCGAATTGGAAATTGGTGAAAATTCGTTGCGAAAATGGCGAATTGGAAATTGGTGAAAATTCGTTGCGAAAATGGCGAATTGGAAATTGGTGAAAATTCGTTGCGAAAATGGCGAATTAGAAATTGGTGAAAATTCGCGAGTCAGAAATCACGAGATTCTGCGAGTGATAATTATCAAGAACGTTGAAATAGAAATTGGCAAAAATTTGACACAATTGGCGAAAGTTTCACATTGAAGATTGGCATGAGTTTTAAGCAAACAATTGGCGAAAATGTTGAATTAGAGATTAGTAAACGTTTGGAAGTAAGAATTCACCAGATATTTCAAACTACAAATTCCCCCACTACTCCAACTCGAATTATCTTTTTATCGCTTTCCGTTTAAAAAAAGTTACCGCGAATACGAAGAAATTTATTAGAAAACTGTGAACTTTCAACGTCTCGGATTGCATTATATTCATTTGCTCGAGATATAAGCGAACAATGTACCGTATTTTTATTTAAAAATATTCCAACGAAAAGTGAACGAAACTGAGATATACATTTTTATTAAAAAACATTATGTTTATGAAGAAAAAGGGTGTCTAAAAGATTAGAGAGCAACTTTATACGCAACGACTTGATATCCCAACGTCTGACCTTACATCTACCAATTCTCCTACCATCGAATCATCATACATAGCATCATCATATAATAGCATTTTCTACCATATTTCGACCAAGAAAACCGAAAAAAAGCAAAAGGAATTCAATTTCGTCTCTCAATTACGCTACAACCATCGCATCTTTCCAAGAACGAATGCCATAAACATTCCCATTACGCTTTCACGCGTATAATGGAAATCGTACGGTGGCTAAACTCTAAATTCGATTCATTGTGCTTCGGGACGTTTCTAGCTACGATAAATCCAACGTAACCTGGTGAATTTAATTCACGAGAGAACGAACTAAGGAAGAGAATTGGTAATTAAGCGAAATGAGGGAATCGTCGTGAGATTAGGTACACGATGAATGTTTTTTCGCGACGTGTGTTATCGGGAAATTAGATGGAAACCGGCCCGGGCCAGGTGCGACGAACTACAATCGCGTTAAACCGGTTACGTCCGCGCTAAACGGCCAGGATAATCCGATTATCGGGCGTGATTTTCGCGAATGAAATTAGTTTAAAAGTTGAGCTAGCGCAGCGCTTCCTCAAGCTATGAATCGCTCGTACGGCATCAGAATTAACAGAGTTAAGCTGCGTTTGCATTGGTCCTGTAGCTGGATCGGGCGACTACGTTCCAGTTGTTCGACCAGAAACTGTTCCATGTCTACGTTATCGCAGTGTTTGTCGAACACACGTGAAATTTCGTAGACTTTAAGCGACTAATCGCGGGAATTAGCTTTAAAAATCACTTACAGGATTGAAATCGAGCAACGACGAGTATATACGTCGAACCCTGGGCAAACATTCCTAAGTCCTATTATAAATTTCACGAGAAAAGTAAAGCTAGACGAGGGAAGACTACAGTTTTATTCGATAAAAAAATCAACAATTCGTTGGAGAGAAAGGTGTTGTTATTAAAAACTTAGAAACTGCCGAGAAGTAATAAAGTAAAGTGAAGAAAACAATTCGGGAAATCGGCCAATGCGTTAGGGAAGATAATCAACTGAATTTATAAAAGGCAGTACATTATACGGAGTATAAACGATATACCAAAGAGAATAATCAAATAATCAAACTTTTTTTTGTGTAAAATACATCATAGTTTTACTGAAAGAACAAAGAAAACTAAATGTAATTTATATTACCTTTTGCTAAAATTTTGACCTTTTATAGTAAATGCTAATTTTCTATTATACACGACGAGTATACACAAAGTATACAAAGTATACAAGTATACGAGTATACAAAGTTTTCCATTGACGTATATATACGTCGAAACAAAGTTTTACATTGACGTATATATACGTCGAAGCGAAGTTTTACATTGACGTATATATACGTCGAAGCAAAGTTTTACATTGACGTATATATACGTCGAAGCAAAGTTTTGCATTGACGTATATATACGTCGAACGCAGTTAGCTGGTTAATGGCATTGGATAAATCGTACTATTCTTTAGCCAGCATTGGACGTCGAGCTACACGATTCCAGTGACACTGTGCAGGTAAAAATTGAATTGGAAAGAGGATCTTCCATCCAGTCGTTGCACTGGATTGCTTACTGGAATGACACATTCAGCCAGCACTGGATATCGAGTCTACACGATTCCAGCAACGCTGGAACGTTACTCGAATGTAGATTGAAAAGAGAACTTTCGATTCAGTCGTTGGTCTGAAACGCTCACTGCAACGAAAACACCGATCGCATTATACCAGTTACGAACCAGTGCTGGATTGGACCACTGGACTGGACTGGTACGCCACTGGATCAATGCAAACTCAGCTTCATGGGGCGGTGAAAATTTGTTACAACCGTCAAAGATCGGCGAAACGAAGAATGTCAATCATCTGTCAATGAACGACGAACAAGAATTCGTGAAATTATTAATCGATACAGGTGGATGACGACAGCTTTTCAAAAAATCGTTCAACTATTGTAGATTTCTGCTTGGAATTAGCGTAGAAGTTTCAACGATTTCTAAAATGGTCTTAGACACGCGCGTAACATTTCATACGAAATATCTGTGGTGAAACGACGTACTCGTCATCGACGATTGTCAAAATCGAAATATCGCTAAGACCGAGAAACGTCGAAGATGCTGTACTACGTCGATAACCTACGAATCTTCAACTTTTTCATCTGGTCAATACGCGAATCTAGCAAATATGCGAATCTAAATTATAAACATAACAAGCTATGGTTTAAAATCGAATAGCAATAACAATAATAATAATAATAGTAATACAATAATTTCATTTATTATCGATCATCGTCTTCTTTTGCATGTCGATTCCGTGTACCGTACGTTTCTATGTTGTAAAAACCGGGGTTGCGTAAAATTTTTCTAGACAAATTTGATTGGCGGACGAAGAAAGTTTAAGAAGCGCCGAACTAACGTGCAAAGTTGCTGAGAAAATGGCTGGTATATGGGAGTTTCACCGAGGTATTCCGATACGGTGATGAATTCGTGAGGCGGGTTAGAAAATGTTTAACCTCCGAGACTTTTTGGCGTTTCTTACTTTTTTTTAGCGCGCTACGAGCTTATCCACATCATCGTTTCGTATAAATTTTGCAACTCTCTGTTATCTCCGATTACTTTGATGAATTTTCATCGGATAGTGCAACCTTCGATTATCATAACGCGCTTCAGATATCGTTTCGAATTAAAAAATCAAATTAGCTTATTAGTTTTCAATAAAAAATTAGATAAATCGAAGTGCTTTTTCCTTACTATACAGGGTGTCTCGCAAGAAAAATACACGAACGTAAAGCTATAGACATTTATGTTTGTGTGTGGAAGCATCTTCCATCTCTATCGGTGCAAAGTGTTAGAAAGTTCAAAGAAATATTAGAATTTATCGTTTCGAGATTGAATCTCACGCACGAGAATAGCAAACACACATCGAAATTATTATACTATATAAATGTGCCGGTATATAAATTGATATCAACGTGTTACGCCACGAGGCTTACCACAGGCTGTATTTTCTAACCGTCGCTCGCGGTCCTACAGTGTCGCAGGCAGATCGTCTTATCTGCCCGGCGGATCATATACAATGTATCGACGAGCGCATAGTTGCCAAGCAGCGAGCTCCAGAAACGTCGATTTTTGTCCGTTACGTTTTCCACACAAGAAGGCGGCATACGTGATCATAGGCGCGAACGGTGACGCGACCCGAGCATAGTGGGGGTCGTCTTCCAAACAAGACAAAGAAACGATCGAGAGGCGATCAGTCCCTTCTGACGAGCCAAACGTTATACATCGAGACGTCTGACGAGCAAAATCAAAATCACAAAGTCTAACGAATTCATTGAAAGATATTGTAAAGTTGAGTCAACTTTCTATAGTATATTGCTTTATTCATTGTTAAACAATTTGTGGCGTGTTCATCATATTATTATCAAATATATTATTTTATGTTAACCTGTGAATACAGTGTTAAATTCATTGAACCACCTCTGTTATCTTAATCGAAACAGGGGAACGACTATTTCGCGGCGTCGATTAACAGAATCGTAGCAAGAATTTACGCCTCTCGCTGACGCGTTTTCCTAGCGACCGCGTCTCTCCACGAACGGTCGTAACACAACGTGTACCACAAACACTATGTATCTTGTTCTATTCTCCGTTGAAGAGGAAAAGTGTATCGACAAGCGTATTTGTTGCACTTTATATTTTCCTTAGAACTTTCCAACCAAATATTTACGCATTGCTATGCGAAATTCTACTCGTATTTTCATCCGTACGATACACCGACTAAGTTTGTATACTAAATTGCGAGCCACCCAGTATATTAAGATTTTACCAAACGACACTCCAAACAAACGTTCCGAAACGTATCTTCCCGTATTTCCTCTTCTCATTACGTTCGCATTCTCAATGAGAATTGATTGCAAAATTCTACCAAATAAAATAAAATAAAAGAAAAATTACGTTTGTATTATAATTATAAAAATATAATTGTCAATATTTTAATATAAAAATATCACTAAAAAAAAAAAAAAATAAAAAATATCCCGAACAATTATTTCTCCGTGGAAACTCGATTATCGTAGGTTTGGTCGATGGAACAAGTTTGAAAAAGAGTGGAAGGGGTAAATTGAAAAGGTAAGTCCGGTCGCGAAACGTTCGCCGTGGGACGAAAGAGGCTTAAGGAAAGCGGAGAACAGGCTATTTACCTCGGCACGATTATAGCCAGAGATTTTGCAAAAGCTTTCGTTGCAATAGACAATAGGGAAGTCGACGATCTGAGCGTTCGCCAGGAGAAAACTGCTGTCAGCTGTGAACAGAAAAAAAGAACAAACGGAAAGATTAGCTCGTGTTTTTCCCATTCTTTCGTACAATTAGAATTGAAAGAAGAATTTGATTAAAAAATTATATTCGAGAAGAGGAGTTATTTAAAAGAGAAAAATCGTTCTGAGTTCTAATCAAAATTTCTAAATGAAATTCAACATAAATCGGGCGAATAATTTTTAATTAAATTCTTCTTCCTTTATTTATTTCCTTGTCAGTATAAATCCCTGACTTTTCCATAAAATGAATTACAATCGTTTAAATATACATCGGATCCATGTTTCTTCGATCGATATTTTGTTTTTTATTCGTATAATGTTAACGAAAAACAACGACAATTCACGACGTTTCTTCTATGTTTCATTTTCATATTAGGTTAGCAACTAAGTGATTACGGATTTTGTCGTTAGGTGGTATTGACAAAATCCGCAATCACTTAGTCGCCAACCTAACAGTATTCTCAAATAAATTCATTTAGACTAATTTCAGATAATTTTCGAATAGGATATAAAAGATATTACAAAAAGAAATATGAAAGTACTAATAAATACTAATTCTATTAAATTGCTATTGAACGAAGTTTAATATACCTGCACCTCGTTAATCGGTGTATAACCTACAATAAATAGGATGGCGTGTCGATACTTTTTACAGGCACAGTAGAAAAAGAAAAATGGTAGAAAACAAGTTACTTTATCGAGTGCTGGTCATAAATATTGCAACATCTATTCATTACGTTTATTGTTTACGCTTGAACCTCTAACCTTGTTACATTAATTAGTACTTAAAAATAAGACGAGTAGAAAATAAGAACAATGGGCAACTCTCGTATCTTTGTTCGTATATTTATGAGTAGCAATGTATTTTTGAAAGAAAAAAAAGGAGAAAGAAAAGAGTATCGTCGGATAATATTTCCAACATTAAAAATGTATCCAAAATTTGAACAAGACACGTTTTCTCTTCTGTATATTAAAACTGATCCCACTGATTTGCTCCTCTACAACTTTAATACACGTGTGCCTTAAAAATATTTAAAAACAAAACCTTGCACATAGTTGCCGTAGGGAGATTTCCACCGACGATATCAAATTTTTTTTTCTTATTTAATTTGTATTTTACAATTTGTCCAGCTGCACATTCGGTAAATTTTTCTAGCTTTATTGCTATTTAACATGTGGATGACTACCCCCAGCATGGTACCATTTTCGAGTTTGTCTATTTTATGTCTTTAGCGAGGTCAGTGGGGTGTTTTCTTTTTAATCTTCTTTCTATGAGAGTGATATGAAATTAAATTCATTTTTTCTCTCCTTTTTTTACTTTCTTATTTACTTAGATATTAAAATAACACCATGATATCCTAATCCGTATTTATTTAGCCGGTGACGTTTTTGGCACGTAATAAAGCTGGAATAATAATAACGACGACGATTTTCCGCATAGCCGGCGTGCATTTTCCGTGGAAATTCCAACCTCTTCAGCCAGCCCGCTCGGTCAGGTTTCCTCATCCACTTATTCGCTAGCGGCGCACGTACCGCATTAACGAGCTTTATACCTTTATTCGAGCCGCGTCTACCGAAGAAAAATCGTGGAAATCGTCATTCACGCGTCCCCTCGCTCCTTGATCCAATTCCCGCTTCAAGTTCATTTGAAATTCCTTTGATATCGCGAGTCTACGACTACGTTAACTCGCCAGAGTAGTCGGACGCTCCTTGCGTAGAAAACCTTTTTATGCGGACAGTTACTGAAGTTTGCATACAAACGCTTATCGAATTTTTCGTGTCTCGCTTACTTTTCATAGTTACACCGAGAAAGGCGTACCTCGTCGATTTCAACCAAATCGAAGAAAACAACTTGCCAAGCGAACAATGTCCCGCGCTATTTTTTCCTCTACAAGTAACCGCAGCTCGAGCTTAGTTTCTCGGATGCTGGCAAGAATCTTTGATACGATTCGTGTTACGATTATATTCTCACGTATACGATTCATTTTCGAGCAGATGGCTGCCTTTTCATACAGAGTTCCATTTAATTTCAAGTCATCGACGAAGGAGATAATTTTGATTTCCTGATAATTAATTGAGATAATTCATTTTAACTCATCGACGAGAGATCATTTGAGGCGATATCTTTTCTTTTTTATTTAATTTGTAGAGCTGGACATTCGGTAAATTGTCCTTGATATCGCGTAGAAGACAGGGAAAAGAATATGGGTTGGGCTGGATCAGTGTCCGACCTGTTGAGGTTCTCTTGGAATAGAATGTGGAATGCGCGGATGAATGTATAATAGAAATATATCTAGGTAAGTGTAAGTATAAGCTGCACCATTTGTGCAACGCATGTTCCTAGAAAAAGGCTGTGAAGCTGAGAGGCTCTTTAAATTGATTTAGAGCTAAAAGTTTTGCTAGAAGTGAGGATCGCTCCAACACGATCGACATTGTTGTTTCTATCTAGTGTTTTTATCTAGGGAAAGACACTTGCATGAAATTACGGCTCCCTCGAAGCCATCTAACTTTTGTTTGAAACGTTTCCCGGTATCAATTACGATTACTTTTACAGATGTGTTCATAGACGTCGATTTAAATTGGACAGCCTGTATATTGTGAATATTTCAAGATTCTCAATTAAAAGGATCGGAACGTATCGTCGATACCGTGTTTTCGTTTAGAACCTTGAAATATCGACAGTATCGTCGATAAAACAGTAAGCGACGACGAATATACTCGTGGAACACGGGTTACGCGTGGCTGTTATAACGTCGAAGTTGTAACGAGAAGACTGTTCTATTTCTTAATTTTATTAGTGCGAGTCACTGCGATTGCTAAATTGTAATTTAAACGGCAAATTATGACTACGTTTTACGCATGACGAGTATACTCGCCGTAACACAAAATATTGTTTGCAAGCGCTTTATAGGAAAATTACGCAAGAAACATGAAAAGTCAAATGAATCAGACTTTTGTGTTACTATTTTAAAAGTATTATTTCGTTTCGAGTATACAGTATCTTTCGAAGATTAAGTTTCTCACTTTTCGAATTTGATGCTTATTTTGCTTCGACTCACTGAATGCGTCACGTAGATCCTTTGTATCGGTTCGTATCTCGAATCAATTCTTGCGCGACACATTATCACTTTTATCATTTGCCCGTAGATAAAAGTCCAACAGCGTAAGAGCTGGCGACCTCGTCAACCGAACAATGCGTCCTCCCTGACCGATTCATCTCTCACGATAATATTAGTCTACTACCTTTAGGTTCCCTCTTTTTGTTACAATTTTCTCATAAAGCGTTCGCAGAATTATGTTTATATAACGTTTCCTCCTTGTTCCCATTCGTAGAACAAACTGGTAAAGTTTGGTCGTTTAACACCAAGCCACCCTGTACATATTTTGATAACACCTATCCACTATATTTATACTCGTCTTGTGGTTAATTTTCTTCGCGTTTTGTTATTCGTTGCTATTTTCCTGTCTTTCTTTCCTCATAGTGTCTCTCTTTCTTTTTACACTTAAACTACATTGTTCAAGTTTACGAAGAACCGTTGATACCGAGACACCCTGTATAATAGAGAGGAAAACACGTAAGACGTGTGTAAAACACGGGTTCCATTCAAATTACCTGCGCAAGCTTCACCGACAATAGCTTTGACTAACAATAGCGTCAACTGGCTGCTGGTATTAGCGCAGCGAAATGCTAGGGGATTTTTCTTCCTGTAGTTTTATTGCTGCGGATAGTTGATGGTCGGCCTGATCAGGAAAGCCAACCCAAAGCCAATACAGAGCACAAGCTGGCTAGCGATGAAATAAGTTTCCCTTCAATGTCAATTAATCAACATTAAGTTTCCGTGTAATTTCAACGCTCGAAACAATACCAAATCTGTGACACACCACAGTGACGGTCAGTGTGTCAGGTTTGAGCTAGTAACTTTCATCCCTCATTAATTACAGTAATAAATCTACACAAATAAAAATCCTTTCTCACGTCCCTCTGCTAATACTGTCAGTCGGTAAAAGCTGTCGTCGGTGAAGTCTGGCGTGTGGAGCAAATTTTGTGTCGGTGAAAACACGAACAGTAAAACACATTGTTCCTGTCACGATGCTGGGGAACAAGCAATAAATAAAGCCGCTGCTGCTGATGATATTAATTAAGGGGAAAATTCGATCCAAGGAAAACCGTGTAACGGAAAGATAGAGATATTTCATAGGTAGAAAGTCGCTGACACTGAAATACGTTTGAAAGGAATAAAAGTGCGGTCGAAGAATGTGCAACGGAAGGCAAACTGAGAGAAGATTCATTCGCGTATGGTTTGCAGGCTGAGCGAGGCCGAAGAAAAGGTCCTTGAACGTGGGCAGACAAAAGAGCGAGAAACCGAAAGTGTCTAAAGGAATCTGGAAAGCGAAAGTTTGGCAGAAGACACGAAGCAGACAGACTTTTTCTTTGCGAAGCGTTGATTGGTCGGAATGTTGCATCTGTGCTGCAACTGCCACATCCACTTTAACCAGTTAGCTGTTGCAACCTCTTTGAAAAACCTAAACTGTGTGGCAAAAAGTAAGCGACGACGAGTATACTCGTCAAGTTTTATCTTTTTTTTTTAACATGACGAATGTATTCGTCGTAACACAAGGTATTGCTATTTCCTTGTAACGAGTATACTCGTCAGAAATACCTAATTGGTTAACGGTGTATAGAAACAGAATCACGTGATCAATTTTCCCCTATTTTTTTTTGCCAAAGGAAAAGTAACCCGTTCGGTTCTAATTTCAGATGAATTTTACATATATGTATATATATTTATGATTTAACATTTACACACAATTAAAATTAAAATTTATTTAAAAAAATAGAATTGCTTATAGTTTGAACGAAATCATTCTAGAACAATAGTGAGACGATAGAGCGAGAATAAAACGTACGCGTTCTTATCAAGCGAGAAATATTTATCGGTGATAAATAATCGCGATAGAAAACGAAGGTAGGGAAAATCTCTCGACTACCTGATAATTTCATCCTCGTTTCGCGGAAACGGCTGATTCCATCAACGAGCTGTGAATGGGCAAGAAATTATGAAATTCTCGAGTTCGCTCTCGTGTACTATAGAGGCGCGCTGGTCAACGTAGTTCTACCGGAGATTCGCCCGTGGTGAATTCCCATTTAAGCGGGTCGCTCCTTTCACCGACTCTGCCTTAATTAAAGTCTTTTTTGGTTTTTTCACCATTTCTCCACCGGCCACCATTACGAATCGCCAGGGAATTCTCGACTCCGTACATCCTTCGATTGCAAATTCCTCCACTGTTTTTACCAACTTTTAGATCATTGTATTAACTGGCCAGCAAGATTACTAACCAATTAGCTGTTTCTGACGAGTATACTCGTCATGTAAAAATGGTAATATTTTCAATTATCGCGAGTTCTGTCGGTAATAAAATTCAAAAATAAAATAATCGTTTCATTGCAACTTAATTCTGTTACAACAGCCACATGTACTCCGTGCTTGACGACTATACTCGTCATCGTTTACTTTTTGCCACACATTTTATGTACGCAATTTTCAAAGTTTTCAAAGAGGCCGCAATAGCTAACTGGTTAAACCGATGACGTTTATCATGTAATTTGCCGTTAAACGTTATACGATATCATTAAATTGATGATGTTTACGATGCGGATAATTCATGATTGCATATTAATAGTGAACCGTTCACATTTGGTTCGTCCCACTTTCGTGAAATTCTTCAAAATTGACTGTCAAAACGCTTGATCGATGCTCATCCTATACAGGGTGTCCCATTCTAATCCAGCCACGTAAATATCTCCTAAATTATACATTTTTGTTAAATATCTATATTGGACTAACGACTGCTGGCTCTGTTGTGCCAACTAGCAAATTCGACGGTGTGGATATCACTCGATAGTATTTTCACTCTATTTCCATATACTATACATAATTCGAGAAAAGGAAAAAAATGTTATTTGTTTCAAATAAAACTGTTTCTGGTTATAAAACTTGTTGCTGTTGGTAATCCTGTGAAGGTAACAAATCTCATGTAGGTGGACGTACCTTGGAGATTAGAGGTGATCTTTGTCTTTTTAAGTGGAACTATATATTTTTTATACACCGTTCGATGCACTTTTTAATTCTCTACAAAAAGGTGTTAGGGTATTTGGATCGATAAATAATCGGTTCAAAAGTTATTTTAACTTTAATCTTATAGAAATTATCGTATGGAAGATAAGGAAAGATAATGCAGTGTTTTCGTCGTTATGTTTTCCTTATCCTTTGTACACTGGATTCGATGAAATTAACATTGAAACATTTCTTAAACTTTAGTTTAATTTTGCAGATACTCTGCAGTTGGATACTTTTCTGCGGAGAATGGAACACAGCGTGTCGTAAAACGGTGTATGGAAACATGGTGTATAGTTCCATTTAAGAAAAGGGGGGTCATCCTGAGACCTCGAAGGCGCCCCCACCTAAACAAATCTGCTGATCATCGTAACACATCTCCCTTGAAACGGAACAAGTTTTATTGGAAACGTCATACGTTTTAGAGTAACCTATAGTTCACGAGATATCTGCATGGGTCGAATAAAACCAGGGGACACTCTGTATATAATTCGGCTAATTTTCCCTACATTCTGCTTTGTGCATCTAGCGACAGATTTGGTGAATGAACAGCTTATACGATCTTATTAAATGGACAATGTTCGATGACGTAATTTATTATTAAACGTTCTATGATGTTATTAAATGCGACGATGTTTATGACGTAATTTATTATTAAACGTTATACGATGTTATTAAATTGATGCTGGGTCACGATGCAATTTATTATAAAAGCTTATACGATTCTATTAAACCGATCGTATAAATTCGATATTTTAACGAACACGAAGCAGCGAAGGGAAAAGAAAAATTTTACTCTTCAAAAACACCTATTTGCAAAAAGCGTTTCCTACGTTTTTGCGTGTACAAATTCGCACGCGTTACGCATAGTTTCACGCGGCCATTGAACAAAACACGAAACGAGTCCACGCGCTCTTGCAATTTTCTTTCATTTTCCTCGACATTTGCCATTTTCTCGCGCGTTTACAGGCGAAAAGACGATAACGATAATCGTAGGCGTGCACGAGTACCCGTGCACCAATACTGCACGCAACGCGAGCAAAAGCTCGATTCTATAACGTTGGTACCGACGCACTCTCCTGACCTGGCTCGTTCGATGAAAACGGGTCAAGGCTACGTGCACCGACCCTATGCAACTTTCTACGCGGCTAACCCACCCACCTATTATCCTCTCGACCATCTGGTTGGAAGTACTCATTCATGCACCTGATGGGAGAATTTCTATCCTCCTTAAGACGCAAAATAATGCCACAGATTCGAAGTAACAGTTATGCCAAACATCGCTTCGCGGATAGTCATGGTGAGAATGTTCATTCTTATTCGGACGGAGGCCAGCTATCGAGAAATCTGAAGAAAATTTCTCAGAAAATCAAACGATCAAGAGATATTTAGCCTTTAATTGCTACGATTACGAGTAACCATCGTCGACGATAGAAGTTTAATTTCGCTCGTCACTAACCAATATAAATGATTGGAATTTTTCTTTTCTTGCATTTGTTTTTTTTTTTTTTGGTTACCAATAGACATTATCGACGATGAGAATTTTATTTTGTTTAGCGGTAATCTTTATCGACGGCGAAAAAATTGTTTTGGTCAACGATAAGCATTACTAATGATGGGAATTCCATTCTAGCTACCGGTAACCGATATAAATGAGCGGAATTTTTTCTGGTTACCAATGATCGTTATCGAACAGCAGAATTTTGTTTTGGTTACCGATAACCATTACGGGAGACGTAAAGAATGTTTTCTTTACCGATAACCATTGCAAAATTGTATCAAAATTTTTTAGATTACCAGTAACCATTATCAACGATGGAAATTTTATTTTGGTTACGAATAATCATTACAGACGATGGAAATTTAATTCTGATTACCAATAACCATCGTCGATGATCGAAATTTTCTTTCCGTTACCGATAATTATTATCAACAACGAAAAATGTTGTTCTGGTCACATTCAATTATTGTCAATTGTCGTTAACATTACTGACGAGTCGTATTCATTGAGTAGCAGCTTCCTTTTTTGTATTTCAAACTTGAACGTTCGTTACTGTCAGAGCGAGAGAAAAAAGAAAAAAATTTTTTTATCTCTTATAAAAGAATCAGCGAGAGAAATGAGAGTGAGAGTGAGAGAGAAACCAAGTGGACTCTCCATCCGACGATAAATTGCATGATAATTCACAAGTACTTCAATCAGTATAGGAAATCGAGAATTATAAGGAAGAGAGATGTCGACATCGACACCGAATTTAATGGTCTATTGGAAAGAGAAGAAGTATGCGGCGATATCACGTGTAGCAAAATTGGCTACAATTTTCACGCGGTACCTGCCACGCAATCCAGCGTGGAAAGAGCATTTTCATCTCTTAAATTGTTCGCAGAACAAAGAGCAGGGATGCAACAAGAGGCGACGCTCCTCACAAAGAAACCACTTCTAAATAGAGACGAAACGATGCGACCAATTTAAATGTGCATTCGGCAAACTTCGGCTATGATCGGTGACTTGCGGTAAAATCGCAGACTCATGTACTACAGCGAATCTCAAAACTGTGATCTTCGCCATTTTTAATTCGTTTTGTAACTCGTAGTAACGTTCATCGATTTCGGTGAAATTGTCAGCGTGTGTATAACTGCCATAAATCTTCAAAATATGTCGTTTAAATTTTTGTTAAAAGAACCAGATAAAAAAAAAATCGAAAAGAATGATATTCTCTTGTTTTCTTCGCGATTCCGACCAATTGCAATTTTTTCAAAATTTTGTTTACGCTATTCGTTTCTGTACCATCTATATTGTTTTATACTATTCTTCTTCATACTACTATTTTGTACATTATACATTAAACAAGGACAAAAGAAAAAAAAGAAGGAGAAACGTAAGAAAAAAAAGAGAAGAGGGCGAAGAAGAAAAAGGAGAAGGAAAAAGATAAGAAAAAAGGAGAAGAAGAAGATAAAAAAGAAAAAGAAGAAGAGGAGAAGAAGGAAAAAAATAAAAAAAGGAGAAGAGAAAGAAGAAGAATTAAAACACAAAAAATCAACCGCGCCACAGACAAAACAAAGAAATTACTAACAGAAGAAACGCATCGTCTAATCATTTCAAATGCAAATACATTTCTTTACCAAATGTCCAGCTGAACAAATCGTGAAGTACAAATTAAATAAAAAAAAAAAAAAAAGGAAGAAAAATACATTTCTATTTCCACGTTTTTAGCAGCGAGACACATGGAACGACACTCCTCGGAGTTACGATAACGTTTCAATCATCTCGTCTATCTTGCCGCGAGTCGATCACAAGACAACGAGAACAATGTCTCGCGTGCTGGAACGGTTGACGAGGAGGATGGGTGAAAGAAGACGGCGAAGAAGTCGACGACGAGCAGCCACTTTCCATCGAGTGTCCTCTCGAATCGTAGCCCAGCGTCTTGAAAGCTTCTGAACGATGGATCCTCGACCAGCGTGTGCTTTCCCGTCCAGGCCTATGCAACAGGAACACCATGCAAGCAAATGATCCTCGAATGGCTTGGCAAACCATTGGCCCGACCACGAATCAAACGAATGAGACAGCGTTTCAGGAGTTTACGTGATGAATAATACGCTTAACGCAAGAAGGAAACTGTTCTGCGAATTGAATCGGTTATGGCTTATATGTGCGCGTTGACAAGTGTAGCTGCAAAGATGAACAACGTTGGCAGAAACACGTTCCTCGAAATGGAAATATTTCTCGCTCGGAACATTCGAAAATCTACGTGGAAGCGATATAGTGTTTGAGGAAACGTGCTAAGGAAAGGATCACGAAAAATCATTTAAAAGTGAACTATTTTCAAGGATTCTCCGGTTTGGTTTTGTGCAAACTAGAATTTTGTGAAAATTATAGGGCAGAATTTTGTGCAAACTATACGCTGAGACTTCAAAGGCCATTGAACCTATTTGTAAGTGAGCAATTTTCTCCACATTCTCTATTTTGCTTTAGTACAAACTATACGGTAGATCTGGCTAAGAATCGAAAGGTTAGTTGGCTAAAAGTATCGTAGGGAGCAAAGTAGTTATTAACTTATAAAATTAAAGATTTTATTTATTAACTACAATTATTAATTACAAAGTGAAAATGCAAAATAGCCAAAAATACGACAAGAATACCCTGGATAGATCAATTGATCCACATACAACCAGGTGGTTCGTATACAGCGGAGTCTCGTTTATGCGAGTTCGACCTAAGTTCCGTGCAGTCCGAGACGCCTTAAACTTGAGCGTAACTTCGTCTTTCTGGACATTTTAACGTGAACAGTACGTAAGAGCGCTGGAATAGTCGGATACTGCGAAAGCAGTTGATCAAATTGCCGATAGATCAAACGATGAATCAAACCTAAACACACGCGCCATGTTACATTGTGAAAATAAAATTTCAAAATAAAATCCTACGATTTTATGAACCAACTAACAGATCTCACTAGTATCTCAGTTTTTCACTAAATAAATAGACGACACATCATCTCGGATAGTCAAGGCTCTACGTAATTTCCTGTCCATCTATTTCGGTCGGTTAATCGCAGTTCGCGTTCGTGCAAGAGGATTCCACGAAACATTTTCTCTTAAATACGTTGCAAACTTGTATTGGATTGGCAACATATAACGCGTGTCTCTACTGTTTCCACCTTATTGTTAGACACTCGTACAAGGTAGGCTGGAGGTTAGTTCAGACGATAATAGGAGGTCGGCTAATAAAGTTCAGTTAATCCGAAAAGTTCCTTTCGTTTTATAAGGAAATAGTAGATGCACAACATTTTTTGTTTTATATTGTAGTATCGTGGACGAAAGGCCTAAGAGATATCGGGCGATATAAACAATGTCGCGAGAAAGTCGAAGTGGCGACAGGCCCAACAATGTATCGTCGATCCTTCAATCGAATAGTTACGCCGAAAAGGCCTACGTGACTCTGGCCATGAGCGGTTGCGGATCACGTGCGTGGTGGGGCTAAGACAAAGGACAAAGGGACGCTAAGGGAGAAAGACGAATTAACGATCAGTGTTAGTTGAGAAGTCAGAGAGCGCGAATTGCGTTATCGAGAGAGTGTGGTCCGTGTGAGAAAAAGCGTTGGAACCGTGGTGACGAGAATTGCAAATTAACTATTTAGTTGTCTTAATTATAGTACGTTATTGTATTTAGTTCCATCGTTTCCTATTTAACCAACATCTGTTTAATCTATTGTAAATACACTAATTGTAGTAAGATCCTACAATATTATTTTATTGAATTATGTTTGATCCATTTTATTCTATTACCACAAAATGGATCATACATAAATCTATAAAATAATATAAAATAAAAAATATTGTGTATCTATTATTTCACTTATGAAACGAAAGAAACTTTTCGGCCAACCTAATAGATTTCGTACAGGCGGAGTTACACTCTACGTAACAGTGCATTTTATTATCTGTTCCATGTAAACTTTCGTTGAACGTACAGCCCAGTTGCAAGGTATCGGGACGCTTGATACAGGTATCGCGCCTATAAAACTCTAGGATCGACCCAGATTACCAAGGACGCTATTAATTTTGTTATAATTAATGTTTGTTTGTTTTAATTAATAAAAGAAAGAAAAGGCAGCCAACTTTTGCGAACGGCTAACTGCAAGAATTGCCAGATATTTATACTCGGCCAAATAACTCGTTAAACACGGCTAATTGCGGACTGGATAGAACCAGATGATCGACAGAAGGTGGTTCTACGTGTGAAAATAAGTGGAAAACGTGGAATAAAATTTGTTCATAGGACGCTTCGTTTCCGAGGAAAATAAATTTCGAAATTTATCGTACGCGCGTGCTAGAGACATTCCGAACTAAACGCGTTTTAAACTTAGCGGGGAAAAAGCTACGTTCTCCACTTACTTTCCGCACAGTCTCCTATGGATAATTTAGTCCTGTCCAGTTTAAAAATTGGCCATGTTCCAACGTACAATCTTTAAACTCGATTTCCTCTCGATTTCGAAAAAAGATTTTACTCTGTATCTTTTTCTTACTTTCCCACGAGAATTCGCGTTTCGCCCGCTTCCACGTGTTGCTCGATAGGAAGCTGTACACTCAAAATCTCTGCATTTGCTTGCATATTTCAATCGTTGGATCTTACGCGCTTTCTGTATTTCTGCGGCTCAAAATATCGCAGAGTAAGTAGCGATTCGACGAAAACGAACGAGACAGCGTTTCGATAGCTTCGCTGATAAATTTGTTTCAAAGAAGAAATTGTTTCGCGAGTTGGATCGAGTCGAGCAGCAACGTAGCTTCGTCGTTTCTTCTTGCTACTGCTGTTCGAGGATGGATGTTGATCGTTGCCAGCTGGATCGTCAAGCAACGATGTGGATAAGAACGGCGAGAGGCGAACGTCGAGATGCGGTTGCTGTGCCAAATCGACACGACGACGAGGAATAATTGGGCAAAGTGAAACAGGGCGGAAACGAAGTGTTGCAAGAAAATTGTTACGATTCTGTAATTTGACGATGGATCGATCGAGTGATTATTTACGAACGTTTCTTTGTTCCAGTTGAGATATCAGCGTTATAAATTGTTGTATATCGTGGAATAATAAAAATGAGGAAGAACGCAGCTGGATAAACGATGGAAAAATTTCTATTTATTTATCTGATCGATAACTTGATGATATACAGGGTGTCTCGTGTTAGTCGCGACTCACGCGAGTCATATCTCGTAAACGATAGGTTTTTCGAGAAAATGTTTCCAATAGAACTCGTTCTGTTTCAAGAGGAGCGTCCTACGATGATCAACAGATTTATTTATGTGGAGATGCTTTCGAGATTTCAAGCTGAATTTGACTTATTTACACGCAACTGTATGTTTCTCGGTACTCCATTTCATGCAGTTTTTCATTGTCTACAAAAAATGCACGAGATACTTTGGTCAAGATATTTTAACTGTACCGTTGCAGAAGTTGTATTTCTTCGTTCAGGGCTGGGGCAAGGCAGGTTCAGCGCGTTCTCCGGAACCTAGCCCCGCGTTTTAAGAGGCCCCGCGGTCTACGAAAATTATCTACGATCATCGATAAGCCAAGAGAGATTTTCTTCTCTGACTATTCTGTCAATAGAAAGTGAAGTAGCAAATTCAATCGATTTTAATGATTTTATCAAAGATTTGGCGTCGAAAAAAGCGAAAAAAATTATTTAATATTATTATTGGATTATATTATTATTTAATATTCATCTTATAAAAGATATATAATATGTAACAGCATTTGTAAATAAATAATTATAAATAAATAATAATAGGATTTGAATGTGTATTCAGGCCCTGCAAAAAGTCACGTATTTGTTTTTTTAGGTAATCATTGCTCCACCCAAGTACCTGGATTAGGAGAACGTAGCGACATGGAGGCACTGCGCTATGTTTCCTCGTCCCTCGCGATCATTTTCCCGAGATTAAAGTTAAAATTATTGAGATATATATAATTTTGTGTGCTAGACTAGATTATCCGTGTAGTAGTGACATACGTATGCGAGTATGAGTGTATGGATGTATGTGTGTGCACAGCATCTCGAAAAACACATGAATGCAACTGTTCCGTTAGCAGTGTGGCACAAAAGATGGTGAGACAAAGAGAGTACTAAGACGCGTGCAAATGTATATCGACGAAGATCCTATAAATCATTTATTAAATAAATCTAAAACTATTATAATATAAATTCTAAGTGTAATCTTAATGTTCCTTTACTTTTATTTCGGCGATTAAGATTCACAATTCTCAACAAAAATATCTTTCACAAACCGATCATTTTTCAACCCAAATGCCCAAACACTTTTTTGCAGAGAACAAAAATATAAAGATCGCGTATAAAGGAACGCGTGGTTCCATTTAGAAAGACGATCACCTCGAAATGTCGAAGGCACGTCCACCTACGATAAGATTCGTCATCGTCACAAAATTACCAGTAACAACGAGTTTTATAACCAGAAACAGACCAACTTTCATACGAAATGTTTTCTCCAATGACGTTTTTATCAGAGCTTGGAAAATATTTGTCCAGTTCGATCCAAACGAGACAATTTTGTGCATAGAAACGGTGAGAGAATTAATTGACGAAAGTTTCCACTGTTGCGAATTGAAGAGTTGGGATCGAACAGCGTTCGAAGATTATTTGTTCGTTAAATCGCCCGGACTTATTTCGTTAGAAACTGGACGAAAAAGATTGTCGGCTCGAAGGTGTCGGTACGGTTGAAATGGGCAGGATCGATGGAGCGTATCTTGTCGACTCGAGTAAAAATGATCGGCTGCAAGCAAAGTTTCTCAGCTGTTCGGCGTCTCGTGTTTCAGCGGGTGATCCGATTCGCGAGTTTTTAATGCGTTTACCGAGGCAAGCTATGGCAAATCCGATTCAGCAAAGCGAAGTGCCTCTTGAATATGGATGAGATTAACGGCCCGATGTAAGAGAACATTTGAAACCCTCCGCCTGCCTCCACTGCGATAAACAGCCCTCTTATACCATAAACTTTTCGATATAGTATACTTTCTAACGTTTATCCACTCTAGCGAGTCTTTCTCCTTCGTTCTATTACCGGAAGCATATTAGAAAATTTCGATAAGCGAACATCCAGTCAACGAATACAAAGACAGCATCCTCGACTTTATTAATTTTATTAATATCTCAAATTTATGGTAAATATAAATAATATAAATTTTAGAACTCGATTTTCTGGAAAATGAAACCTTGAAAGAAGAAATTTTATTGCATATTTTGTTCTTATTTCGTTTGTATATAAATATAAATATATAAACATAAATAATATAAATTTTGGAACTCGATTTTCTGGGAAATGAAACCTTCAACGAAGAAATTTTATTGTGTGTTTTGTTGTTATTTCGTTTGGGCGGTGGCTTGTATATATCAAATAGAAAAAAAGGACTTGCTTGTATCGAGAGAGAGAGAGGGGGGGAGTGAGGGAGGGAGGGAGGGAGCGAGGGAGGGAGCGAGCGAGCGAGAGAGAGAGAGAGAGAGAGAGAGAGAGAGAGAGAGAGAGAGGAAAATTTAGAAATGGAATAAAGTTAGAACGATGGGAGATATTAGTTGGCGAAGGTTGGGGAAAAAGGGGAATAAAGGCGGAAAGAAACTCGATGTGAAATTCGTTTTATCGCGTACGATCTACGTTGTTCTATTCCAAGCGAAAGAAACGCTGTGACCGCGTAATTTTCCTTAGAGCTCGCCCGAGTTTTCCCCGACCACCGGTTCGATAACATCTTCGTGAAAATCCTGGTCGCGAGCAACGCGGTATTTCTCGATCAACCGATATGTGTGCTGTTTCGAACACGTTCTATTATTGTCAACTAGAACGATTTAGACCGGATTTATCTAACGTTTCGGCGAAATGCTATTTCGAAAGAAGAAATATTCTGATTCCGCAACATTGGTTCATCTGTTAGAAACTTGCTACTATACGAACGATAGTATAGCAAAAGTATACGAACGCTTACCAATTAGACAATTATTAGAATTAGGCAATTTTTATGAACATGTTCCGTGCGTTGTAAGGAACATCGAGCAAATATTTGTACGTTAACATTATTCGTAAATCGTGTAAGAAGAATAGTAACTTGGTTAGGCGATATGTAATTCAACATTTTATGATAGAACATTTTTATGTTCATTCTGTATATATTACATAGAGTGAATTATGTATTGACATATTAAAATTGTTATTATGGAAAACTGTTATGTAAAACTATCATGATTATATTCATAAAATTCCAAGTCAATCTGAAACTGTACATATGGTACGTATAATATAAAACACATTATATATTGACGTATTAAAATGTAGAACGTTATGTACATATTGTATGTGTTACGTAAAATTGTCCTGATTACATTCATAAAATTTAAGTCGATCTGGAACTGTACATATCGTATGTACAACATAAAACGGATTATATATTGACATATTAAAATGTGTTAAATAGCATGTAAATATTGTACGTGTTACGTAAAATTGTCCTGATTACATTGACAAAATTTAAGTCAATCTGAAACTGTACATATCGTATGTATAACATAAAACGGATTATATATTGACATATTAAAATGTGTTAAATATCATGTACATATTGTACGTGTTACGTAAAATTCTCCTGATTACATTGACAAAATTTAAGTCAATCTGAAACTGTACATATGGTACGTATAATATAAAACACATTATATATTGACGTATTAAAATGTATTTAATATTATGTACATATTGTACGCGTTATATAAAACATTTTGAAATTTCATCATTATTTGGAACGACACAAGTCTGTTATAATTATATTGGTTAAATTTCAACGCGAACTAAAAATGTACATTAAAGTTACCAAATATCTACTGCAAACATGTATTTAATAAGAACCAACTATACTTGATATATTTGTTCTATTGATATAATTTAATATAATTGTAACTATTTGATATAACTTTTAATAATAATAATAATTAAAATAATAATAATAATAATAATAACTATTTGATATAATTGTTAAAATATTGGTACGACCTCTGCGAAATATATTATTATTATTATTATTTATTATAATCCTTGCCTTTAACTTAGAATGGCTTCCAGCTTACTCTCTGCAAAATACTATACATATACAATAATTGCACTAGATATCGTGCAGTTTACTTTACACATTTTCACATTTGCTTCATACTTTACCAATATAATTACGATAATCGAGTCTCGACTTATGATGTCAGCGCTAATCAAATTGTAAAATATTTCGTCTAACGCACCTGCTATACTCGTAAAAATCATCTACGAGTGTCCCAATACTTCCATGAGCAATTGTACGTTTATTCTAAATTCTCACGTGTATTCTACGTTTATTTAAATTTCTATAAACACGCTCGAATATTTCCACGAGCGAGCCCACGTTCGTGTTCTAATCGCTGCGTCGTGTCGCACGTTTATTTCAATTTCTATAGAAGCGCTCGAATATTTCCGTGAGCGAGCTCACGGAATTTCTAATTTTCTAATTTTCGCGGAATTTCTAATTTTTTAATTTTCACGGAATTTTCACGGTTTATTCTAACTTCTATAGATCTTCGAGTATATACTTTCACGAGCAACTGTACGTGCGTGTATTCCAACATCTACGAATGTTCGAACACGTACCGTCACGAGCAACAGTACGTTTGCTTCTGATTTCAACTGAGATGATATTGGGTGTAGTGTGTTAAATAAACACTCGATGTTTAGGTCAACAATGTATTTATTAACAAGTGTCTTCTTTTCATCGCGTCGCATATCGCTCTCGGTTTCGCTAGTCAATCTCGTTGTCCGGCTACAACTCGACTTTATCGCTTCATGGTTTGAACCTAACTGTCGATCGGATTCGATTCTTTTCTTTTTATCGCTCCTCAACATCCCCACTATCCACGCGTTTGTTAGGCGTTCGCAACCGTTGCCATGCACGCCTTCTTCTCGAACATTCGGCGGAAGGACCGTTGGGATATTGATGGCTCATTAGGCACTTCGCTTCGGCGATATACATTGTTGCCAAGTGTCGCCACACTACGAATGCTCAAGTATGTACTTTCTCGATCAACTTCGCGTTTATTCTAATTTTTTACGTGTGTCCCGCAGGTCGGCTATTAATTCCTTGCAGGCTCGTTATAAACGTTGACGATGTTTTATCGTCGACAGGCAAATATTTCCTTCCTGGCTGCGGGGCAAACGAGCAATAAGCCCGATAAGATTGGACATCGGCTTACGGACGTGCACCCACCACCACCCACACGTCCCTCCAACAGGCTGATTTATGCGCCGGTTAAACTACTTTCGAGAATCATAATCGGGGCTTCTGATGGCTAAAGCTCGGTTTACGTTCGCTAATCAACCTCGAAGCCTTTGCAATTCGTACCTGCTTCTCGTTTTTAACGCGAAAAATAAGCGGCGAACAGTCCGGTATCGTTGATTTCTCCAGTCTTTTTATTTGCTGCATTGACCACAGATGTTTATAGAATATTCGCCTACTTTTGATTTATTCGTTTTAACCAGTCAACTGTTAACCGTGTTCTTAACGAGCACACTCGTCACGAAGAAATGGAAATATTTTTCGTCACGACGAGTATACTCGTCATGAGTAGTTAAGTAGTAAAAGTAGTTAGAATTTGTTGTTTAAATTGCAATTTTAGCGACAACTAAAATATATTGGTAAATTTCAGGATGTTTCGAATATTTCGAGGCGAAGAAATAAAACAAACAAAAATGAAAAAATATAAATAATTATTGTGAAAAAATTGTATATAATGTGAACAAAGTAGCTGTCACTTCCTTTGTTCTCTGCGACGCATTTCAGCTGCACAAGCTTTTCAAAGAGGTCGCAACAGTTAATTAGTTAAATTAACTGTATTCATAAAGGTATTTACGTACATTGCAACAAATAATTATAAACGTTTCTCGTGATTTTTTTTTTTTCAAACAAACGTATTTTTCTTTTCTAATTCTACAGCTTCTTCTTAAGAATTATTTATTTCAATTATTTATCTAAAATTACATTAGATGCATAGAAATGATCAATTTTTCTTCGCATATGCGTGTAGTAAATTGCGCGTGCGGTTGGTTAAGTGTTAAATCAAACTACGCAAACCTCTAAACTTGCATTCTTTTCTTTCTCTCTCTTTTTTTTCTTTTAGTCAGAGATGTCTTTATTTTAAGCATTAGTGCCTCAGCGTAGTATTAACTTCGATTTCATCATTTTCCATCGCAGTGTATCGATAACTGCGTCAGCAGCGTTGCTTAAACGACCGGCACATACGTATACGCACGTCACATACATACGTCAATAATCTCGAACGTATTAAACGCCCTCTTGAAACCTTAATTAAACACATCGATTAAATTATCCTCCGTTTATTATTGGATTGGCAACTAAGTGATTGCGGATTTTGTCATTAGATGGTATTGACAAAATCTGCAATCACTTAGTTATCAACCCAATATATCTCGTTTTATATTAACGCTTTACCGACCGATAGCCAATTAATCGGTCTTAAAACTTACCGTTCGCGATGAACGAAAAGAATGGTATTGGAGGGTCTAAACCGAAACAGAGCTAGTGCTAGGGAGAATCTGCGCCTGAGTTACCGGTCAGACGTGCGTATGCTGTTGAACCGCTAGCGGTCAGTAAAGTGTTAATCAAATCGATGGAAATCGATGCGAGGATCTACTCGATAGAAACAGAGAAATAAGAAAAGAGAGAGAGAGAGAGAGAGAGATGAAAGGGATAGATGGAAAAGAATGATCAATTGGGTTAAGCAGAGATTGCTATCTTCTTAGGTTAACGTAGTTACGGCCACGTAACAGAGCTGTAAAAACGGCACCTTGAAAACGACCATTGACTATGCCTCGCGGAAGAAGGTCGGCCAGCTTTAGTTGGCGTTATATTTATCGCTGCGCGTAATCGATAGTTCGTCTCTCAGGTAAACAGTGTAGGAGCAATCGTTATTTCGGGGAGAAGAGCATGTCGCCGCATGGCCCCGTACTTGAACCACTTTCGGCCTTTCCTTCAATTCTAAACGCGATTAAGCCCAGGGCTTCGCGCGTCACTCGGCCGAACATCCTTTCGCCAGCATTCTTTCGCGCTAACATTCACCAACCGTCTCCGATCGCTCTACTCTAGAGTAGCAGTTTAAAAGCAGCGTATCGAGGTTTAATTTATTTTATTGCATTCAAGTAAATAATGTCTTTGTCGTACACGTGTACGTGTGCATGTGAATGAACGTTATTCCGTCTAAATGAACCGTATTTTTCTCTTTCTTTTTTTTTTTTTTTGGTTATTGTAATGTTCACGCGACAGTAACGACATGTAACAAGTCTTCGCTACTAATAGAAAATAATTGCGGATTTTGCCATTAGGTGGCACTGACAAAATCCGCAATCACTTAGTTGCCAACCCATTAGAATTGCCTCGTCCCATGGGTTTCGGTCCCATAGAAGTACGTCGTCAAGATCATCGTTTTTGACAACATTTTCCCGTACGTATGTATAGAGTGGTCGGTTTTAGCCTTCGGGTTATACGAAAAAGTATGTCACAGCGACGTATAAAGAATGAAAAAAGTAACGAATATTGCAATAGTCACTAAATCTCGAAGGAAACGGAGTTGGTTAGACTATGAAACTGGTGGTATAAATGAGTAATTTAAATCTGGTGATATAAAAAAAAAATTCTGAGGGAATCGCTAAACCAGTGCCAAAGTAACAGCTTTCTGATATAAGTAGGTTAATAGTTTTTTCAGAAACGATACCGAGATGGATCGATCGTTGTATTCGAAGATATATGATCCTCTATAAAAAAAGAAAAAAACGCCGGTGACCTTGGTACGTCGTCTACGCGTTTACCTACGAAGAAACTAGTCCCTTCAGATTATGATGTTCTCCTCGAAACCATTCAATCTGTACCAGAAATAATTGTTTAATATTACCAAAAACAAATGAGATGTTCCAGGTGATAAATTTACATGGTACACCCTTTATGTGTATAATTTAAGCCGTAACATTTACCTATCCTGCTATATATCGTACGTATTATACTGCGGTATATATATGTCATGGTAGTTCGTCCTGCACTTGCACCTAATTAATTAGGATACAAATATTGGGTTGGCAACTAAGTGATTGCGCAATTTGTCAATACCACCTAATGACAAAATCCGTAGTCACTTAGTTGTCAGCTTTTAATAAATACGATGGTGCGCAGATACTCCGAGTAGCACGGTAAATAGCGCGATGAACAACGCGATAGAGAGCAGAGACCGGGAAATTTGATATGTTCTGTATATTTTCGTGGACGTAACTGAAGAGACGAAACTTAAACCGAAATACGTATCGGCCGAAAAATAATAGACTCTATAATAGAATTTTCAAATTTCTTCGCAAACGACGCACAAATTCAGAAATCCGCAGTCTAAACGACGAGATAAGTACAAACGCGTTGAAGTTGACTGATAGAAAAACGAGTGGATGAATTTGTAATAGAAAAATACATTGAAATAAGTATAGGTATAAGTATAAGTATAGTGTATGCTGATCCAGATCCTCCCTCTTACAGTATTACGATACAATAGAAGAAGCTTTGATAGGGAGCACGTTCATATGTTGGGTTGGTAACTAAGTGATTGCAGATTTTGTCAATACCATCTAATGACAAAATCCGCAATCACTTAGTTGTCAACCCAATATTTATAGCAAAGGATATTACCAAGAAGTTAACCTTTTAGCTCTAGCTGAAGGCTCCAAGAAACAGCAATAGAAATCTACTTATAGCTCTTTTGCTTCTAGACCTTGTAACCCAAAACATAATTTATATCCAAGAACACGATAATATGGACCTCTTTTTATTTCGAATTTGTTGTTTCACTAAATTCTATTCTCTTCGTAACAGCGGTGTCCAGGTCATGGATATACAAAAGTAAAGATGTAGAGTTTTTCTCGAAGTCATTAGTTAAACAAAACGCAAGTTTCAATACCATCGATCGAGTTAGTCGATTCAATAGGCGATCGTGGCAGAGTGGCGCGTGCAGGAGCGCGCACGCACGGCCCGATGTTTAATGGACTTTTCTACTTAGAGGCCAATCAAGTGCTCTGAACCGTGGCGAACATCTTTCCCCTTTCACGTGAAAGCTCTAATCTACCCTTGGACGGAATCATGCTTCTCGACTCGGTGAAGCGCAACCAAGGAACGCAAACAGGCCAACATCGAAGATGCAGGGACTTTGGAAACGTGGTTAAAAGCTGTGAAAGGAAGGTTCGAGCGGAAATATCGACCCGCGACTCAGTCACCTGCGTCGTCGCTGTAAATACTCCACCTGCAACATTGTCTGGTATCTGTTGCATAATCGAATTCACAGTGATTAATATGGTAAATGAAATTTTACGAGCCATAAATAGACTGCGCACTTTTCTGCGTTTCGACCAAGTTGGAAAGTGGAAACTCGTAGATAATGCACGTAATACGAAGAAATATTTGAAGTATCCGAGGTATAGTGTTTTCTATAATGTTTGATAAGCGAAACGATTTCCTAGCGAGACTAGCGACACCTTCGATTATGTTCCCGGAAATGTATATAATAATTTGTATAAAAATCTGTAGTCTAGTCGTAAGTTGTTGGGTGGATGGCGAATCACGTGTGAGAATTGATATTTTTATGAACGCGCTTGAAGGAATGGAATTGTTAACGCTATACTTTGAATATTTTGTGGAATAACATGTAGATAGATTTGATAGACAGATTTATTTCGCTGTATATACACTGCGTGTGATTGTTGATAATGTAGGAAACTTATTCCTAAGTTACACATTTCGATTGATGTATAGTTGTGATTTTAAGATTATTGTGGGTTATTGTAATATCAAAATTATATGTGTTACAAATTATTTATTTATCCACGTACAAATTTCATTGTAAATTGTTCTAGTTATAATATTGAAATAATCGTGGAGTGTTATAATTTTCAAAATTATATTAAAATTTCTATACACTTAATGCATTTTCTCAAATTTCTCACTAGGGCTCATAAAAATCCCTAGAGTAATTACTAGCAAATAAATTCTCTTACGACGATAATTGGCAATGAAGCGTACGAAATTCTAAAAGAAAGATCTGTATCCTACAATTTGCAATTTGTCAATTTATCGATATTTTCAGTCGATACATTACCGCGCGAGAGATCGAAATATCGTGGAGCGAAGCGAGAGAGGATGAAACGTTGTGAGGAAAATTCGAGACACGATCCAACATTAACACGTTCTGGTTTTGCGGCAACTTCTGGTCGCCGAAGTTATTGAAGAAAGTTCCTGTGAAATAGCAGTAACAGATAGCCGAAAATGTTTCGATTTAATTTCCCTCGAGCGACAAAGTCGCGCTATTCCTCGTTTCATACTTACACCGACGAACCACGACTAATGAACACCCTTAATTAGTAATTAGCAACTTTACCGACTCATGAAACTTATCAGTTTATTCCCAGTCGAACACCCGTGTGTTTAACTCTTCCTTTACTGCTACTGATTATACAATGTGGACCGTACAAAATGATATGAATAAAACGCTTGAGATCTACAAAGGATCGCGATATTCGCAGAGAACGAACTTCAATCTATGGCAGTTTAATAGAATTTCACTATTTTATTATAACTATATATATAACAATTCTCCAACGTTTTTTCCTCGTCTGAAAACATTTTTTGAATTCATCTCTGCCTCCTTGTTCGCTCAGCGTTTCTCGTCTTACGTCTTCGACTCGCTTCGAACTTGCTCTTTCGTAGTTATTTTCGTACTTGGAGACGGAAAGAAATTGCGCGGTTGTTGTGTGTGACGAATACGATGGTTGATAAGTCATAACCGTATCGTCTCTTGCCAAGAAGTTTCTAACGAGCAACGATGCTCGAGCTGGCTCTTGCATTTCAGGCGGTCGCAAAGTCGCTCAAGTGGTAAAAATACAATTTACTTGACAGACAAGCAAATCTCAAGTAGTCGATCAATCTGAATAAACAAAGCGAAGTAGGTCGCAAATCAAGCGAATCGGCAACGTCGAAACGATCGCTTCTTTAATCGGCACTTCCTGAATCGGCGAACCACAAAATTGTAGGAACAAATAATGACAAGTTTTCATTGCAATTGATGATCGTATTTCGGAAAAATTTAAGTGCTGGAAAAATACACAGAATACATAATTACTTTAATTATTTTAATTTTATTAAAAATACGTATGTAACTAATTAAATAATTATATTACGTATATTGTAACAATGAATTTTTCAAAATAAACACCGCATAAAACCTACATAAAATTAGATGAAAAAAAGAAATAACAAGGAACGTAGAATTTTTAATTAAATTTTGAAACCGGTCGTTTCACCGGGCCTGATAGGGTCAGTGTTAAGAATATGACTTTCGAGTGTCAGCGTATTTTACTTCTGACGGATATCGTCGCGTTAAAAATACGTTGAAGGAAACGCGAGTGCATTTGAAAACACAATGTTCCGGAGAAAATTCAGTTTCCTTGTAGTGGATTCTATAGAAAGGGCGGCTGAAGATTGACCACTTCTACTGGCGCGCGGCTCAACGTGACCGGACTATTCTACTGCCTTTGTGTCCGCTCTCGTTAACCTATTAAAAGGCAACGTTGCATTCACGCAACATCTTCTTTTACAAACTTTTACATCTCCTTTTGAACTTTCAAGCTTGCAAACTTCGAATCTCTTACGGTGGCTTAATTTCTTATATCTGCGAAATTTGATCGCGATCAAAAGCGTAATATCACGAGATATGTCTATCGATATACATGTTCGACAGTACCGAAATTTGAGATTTTATTTTTACAACTTCCTTAACACGTTGATGATGATAAGTATATAGCTTGAATTGCCACGTATTTTTGGAATTATTTAATAAATGATCGGAAAGATTCCAAAGAGTGTGTGGCATTTACCAAGTGTAATATTTAATAATAATAATAATATAAGTCTATATATACTATAAATAGTAACATATAGAAAGTAAGATAAATTTTCATTTCATTTAACACTCTGATCTATTTTTGTCTGCCTCCTCATTACTAAATAAATTATCTCCAAAATTTTGTTTAATACCGATAACAGTTTCTTATTATTCAAGCTCGATGTAGTGTAAAAACACTTTCTGAACATTTTTATAGCATCAATTGTATTATATGTTTATAGCATCGATTGCTTTTTCTACTGTTTTATTTAAGAGTAGTTAACGTTCTTATAAGTTTCCGCATGAAATACGTAAGACGCGAATTAGCGTCTCCAGTAGCCAGCAGTTGAGAAATAAAACACGCTAATTGGCGTCTGCCGCCGTCAATGTGTTAATTTCCAAGAAAATCGTTTTTCACGAGATTTCCAAGGTACAAAGTTTCGAGATATCAATCCGGGAAAATAAAGTTTCACTTAGTTGCCAACTTGATACCATCGATTAAAATATAACACGTGTTCGACAGTTTTGAAAATTTGCTATTCACAATCTTACGTCCTTGCGTTCGCAAAATTCGGAAAGATCCGAAAAATACTACGAGACATCAAATTTCAAAATGACCGATTCACCTACAAGCCTGAGAGATCGAAAGGCGAGTTCTACGTTGAAAGATACGAAGATTTGAGCGGCAGAACTGCGGCAGGTGCGAGTACAGTTGTCACGATCACTCGACGATGCGTGCAACTGCACAAGGTGCACCTTGACCCAGCGGATCCGGCTTCGGTGGCGGCTTGCATTCGCGTGCGAATCGAGATTAAGCAGCTAATCAGCCTGACCGACCTTAGTCGGTAAACACGATCGCCTACAGTGCGTAATACGTCGTGTCTTTTCACTTTTTTGTTTCGCAGTGATTCGCAAAATCACGCTGATTCAAACGCTTGTCGTGGAAAGATTTTACGTGTACAGGGTGATTCATAAGTGCACGTCTCTACTTGAGAGGATGATTCTGGCGTTTGTGAAAGCTTTCCTATTCGCGATCCCATTTTCTGCGGGAAAATTTTGCGCGATTACGTACGTGAAGAGGTGGAGAAAATAAATATATAAATAAACGAAACTTCAACGGATAACTAGTCGAAGAAATTTTAAACAATTTTTTGTTAAATTTAGAATTTTATCATCTATTGCCTACCATATTAGGATTAAGCTAAATTTGCGTATTGATGAGATAGATAGATAGATGGTTGTTTATTTTTGCGTAAAGAATTAAGTCTTGGCTGATCAAATGTGATACAACAGAGCATCTTCGATGTTTTTCAGGGTTCGTCGATATTTTTGCAGACATTTCAGGTGATCTCATTTATTTGTCCTATACATTTCTACCTGAAACTTGGGAGTGAAACTTGAAAATCTCCGAGTTTGTCGAATAAGTACGCGATTTTCAATTTATTAATGATGCATTTTAACATACATTAAATGACAAATTAATAATAAATTAAAATTAAAATAAAAAAATAATTAACATTACAGTAGAACCTCGCTCATCCGCGCCTCGTTTATATAAACAAATTCAGACCTAACCTCGGATATACGAATTCCTAAGTGAGCCTCTATTATCCGAACCGAGGTCGAGAGTACTCTCGATTATACGAACGTGTATTCTACAAGGATGGCTGATATATTTTGTTACTATGTAATTTTTCCGGAATATTTACTGTGTAATACATACATACATATATACATGGTATAACATTCAGTTAGAAAGTAAAAAATATTTAATTCTTAATCACAATAAAAATCGTGATGGAACCAAAGATCATGTAAGTATGGCAACGAATTGAACAAACTCGGTTATCCGAACACCTGTCTCTCGTATCCGAACTTATAATATAACAGGTGGTGACAGCTAGGGGTAACCTTCATTATCCAAACTATTCGATTATCCGAATCGCCTTGTCCGCAGAATTGTTCGGATAAACGAGGTTATGTTATATCAGATTATTTAGCCAGGACCACTAGCCTCTTTTCTCTTGGATTGTCGAATGAAAGTGACATTCAGCGCAGATGTCCTGTGTCGAATCGAATATATCATAACAAGAGTCTTTGGTGTTTTGCAAAATTTCAATCATTGGTTTACGTGTGAAGAAAATGAGCTGAAGATCGTTGGAGTAAGTATACATCAAAAGATCGTCAAAGTTACCTAGCGAAACAATTTGGTTTTACTTTATCTGGAATCACCTTCCCTGGGATTATCACAACTAATTGACAATCTGACCTTCGCCTTCGTGTAAGAAGTTTGAACGAGTTTCGTGAGGTTATCTCTCGATCGTTCCGTGGATAATCTCGATGGACGTATAGCCGTTTCGACGGACGATGCGGCTAAACACGACTACTAGGAGTGGTTACGTAACCTCCTTCGCGATAACCGTTTGCCCATCGTGCCACGTTCATGAAAAAACAAAGAAACGCGTGTCGCGGTTAATTTCTGGGTCGAACGTAATCTGTATAGACTTCAATCGGACGAAGGATGTCCTCGTTGTTTCCCTGTGATCCGAGATCCACACGAGCGAACCGGTTTAACTGCGGCTTCATCGATGTACCACGTACGCGTATTTGTAGCGCGGATCGGATTTTCTTCGGTTCCTTTAAAACGTGGACGATACATTATTTAACATGTTATCTATAGACGATTCAATTTTTAGGGAGCCCGACCTTACCGACATGGAAATATTCACCTTCAAAGTTAGAAACCCTAACACGTAATCCCCTGTAGCAAACCGCTGCGCTAATGATTTTTTGATTAATTACGGGAAATCCATTCTTACAAAGTCGTTGAAAAACTATCAACACATAGTGTGAAATCGCTGAAAGAGGAACTCTTTTTTTAAATTCATCTCTGACTTTATCATTTTCGAATAGAAACAACGTGAAAGATGCGATATCGGTAATGTCGTCAGCGTTAAAATCCCGTAAGATGCGATATATGATAATAATGGCATATAATTCCATGAGTTTTGCGCCCGGAGGATCACAATTATTACTCAAGCTGCTATCAACTTGCACTTAGTTTTCTAACGACACTGGCTCATCTTCGGTGATTTTCTGACGCTACAAGATTTCTTCGTAAATTTTAAAGAGCCTCTTTTTTGAAATTACACGTTTTCCCAATTGTGTCATTATCAATGCCAAGCAGCGTTACGTTACACGTGTGTATGTCTCTTTAGACGGTCTTTCGGTATTTGAAAAAAATGTTGTAATTTAAAAGTAGGGATTTTGAATCTTCTTAAGACAGGTAAGATAGGACACTTACACCGAACAGCTATCGTTATATCGGCTGTCGTCGTGTTTCTCATTTGATAATGCAACTACGATGACTGGTGACTGAATTATTACAAATCGTCTGAAGAATTTTTGCATTTTGTACACCCGTACATTCGTGAATTTGGCGCTTGTTTGAAAATCGCTGTGTTAGTGCAACATTTCAAGTCGCAATTTTTTTAATTAATTTACATTATCTGAGTTTCGTATTTTTATCATTGCGACTGAAAAAGAACTGATATTTGTTACTTGATATTTGTTTCGTCGCTTCGTTCACAAGAACTTTTATGGCAATTGGTCGTCTCTCAAGCACGATATATCGAACGAAAATGAACAACTATTTGTTCGTACTACTTGTTTACTACTTGTCTATTTGTTTAATAAATAAGCAGCGACGTGACTTCTTTTATTTCTTCTAAGAAATTTCCTATTGTGAAACGACTAACTGACTAAAGTGGTTTTTACTACTTGGGAGCCGACGTTCCAAGGCTCTGATACTCGCGTTACGAACTACTCGTGTTTTTCTTCATCTTGAAGCCAATACCACATAATGTTCCCTAGGATACTCCTACGCGATCGTATTTCTCCAACTGCTTTTTCCAACGCTGACTGACAACGATAACGCAAATTCCTTCGCGTGACGTACGTTGCGAAAAAAGTGGAAATCGTTCGACAAATATCAAATCCACCATAAATTGAATCGTCTTCTAATTGTAAACTCAAACGAATCAGCGATAGCATAAAGAAGATAAAAAAGATTTATCGCCATCCAGAAACGCCATCGAAAGTATAGCCACGTGTATTCAGTGGCGGATAAAGGAAACTATAATATTGATAAGTACGCTATAAATTTTACCAACTGTTGTACAAAACGTTTCTTTTTCCTTCCATATCGGTAACTGTTATCTATTCTCGCGTATACTATAGTGTTATATTTATTATATCGTGGTATGTATGATATTTATTCGTTATCATATTATATTACGGATTACTATCGCTAGGTAAATACCGTAGCTGTCAGTTGATCGTTAAGTTAGAATAAGACAGATCAAAGCATATCTAAGTTAACGTAAGGAAGTTTTGTGCTATTGATGCGGCGTGTAAAAGAGAACCGAAACTCTTGTAATTTTATCGAGGAAACGATATATGAGATATATATTGTAGATTGATACTTCTTGTAGAGAATGTCCAGCTGCATTGGCTAATGTATTAAAAGATATATGATTCCGTCTAAAAAACATCGCTGACCGTCGTATGTCGTCTACGCGTCCACCTAGGAAAGAACTAATCGCGTCGAATTATGCCCGCCTCGAATCCATTCAACCTGTTCCTGAAACATTTTTTAATATTATCAAGAACAAGCGAGATATTCCAAGTGACAGAGTTAAATGGAGTTAACACCCTGTATATGTATAATTTAATCGGTAAATTAAGTTATATTAGTAAGTTTATGTAGTTTATGTAGTTATGTAGTTTCCTGTTACATTATAGTATATATATACTATAATACTTATACATTGCTCTTATTATATAAAATTTATACATCATATAATATTTACCATGCGTAAATTCATTTTGCAAAATTATGGTACCTTTTTAATATTTCCTACTTTATAATTTATTCTTTGATATTATATATGTGAATTCTATAGAATTTAAATTACCCGCCAACCGACATATTTACTTTTGCTTTGTTTTACCGGCAGCCATTTTACTGGATAGATTAGATCACAAAAGAAGAACGGTAATTTAGGACTTAGAAAATCGATTCTCGATTTTCCAAGTAAAATTTGTAGTAAATTTCTTATTAATTGTTATTGTATATAACATTGTATATATGGATTGTCTTATTTACTCCAAGGATTTGCGTTATTACATATATATAAAGAGAGAAAGAGAGAGAGAGAGAGAGAGAGAGAGAGATGAGCAATATAGCGAAAAATATCAAAGAATAAATTATAAAATAGGCAGTGTTAAAGAGGCACCATAATTTTACAAAATGAATTTACGTATATATATATATATGTCTACTATCTTATTCTTCTATGTTACTCTTTTGTCCATTTGCCTGCCATTGTGCATGAGGCTGGTACGAGTCGATCCTCGAGTGAGCAAACTAAGTCGTCGATTGTGGTCGGAGTTCTAGCAAAATCAGCCTTGGGCCGGGTTCCCAACGAAACAAGCGGTGGCACGGTACACGCGATATTCAGCTGGTCGTGCTTCTAATCGTTGCAGTTTCGCTTTTCGTTACGAATGCCTGAGGAAGGAAGGTGCGTGCCATGCTCGATAAAATCCGTCGAGGAACCTTCGGGAAAAATTTCTTCGCCATGTCGCGTGTCGTCCTATAAAGTACGGTACCAAGCTTGCGACACCTCTCGAAATACGTTCGTCTCATTTTCGTGACAATCTCGACCATCTCGAGCGGAGTTCCAACATCGAAACTGCTTTCTCTCGGACGTTTCGATCGGGAAAATTTGCTTTCAACGAATAACCGAATCGGACTCTTCGTTTGTTTATTTATTATTGTTTGTTTATTTAATTTGCATTAAAACGCACCATCTAGTAAATATATATAGTGTAGTAAGTAAGTTTTCAATGTTTGTGGAAATAGCCACAAGAAGCAAAATGAAAAATCCACATTGAGCAATCTTGAAACTGTTCTTTTTTCTTATTTTTTGATGGAATTTGATTTTAGATCCTATTCCTTGATTTATCTTTGCAAAAATATAAATTTACATCGAAACGCGTTATATAAACGCGAATACTAGTTTACTCTTTCATTTAGTTGAAGTTTGGTAATTCAGTTTCGTTGAACTTCATGTCATAAAAATGAAACGGAATATACATCTGCTCTGGGTTAAATTTACTTCAATTCTGACGTCGCATTCGTATCTTTCTAAGGAAGTCGTAGAAACTCTTCGAAACGCGTTATCCTAGATTTTTACGATTTTCATATAAAGTTACGAAGCAATCAGTTCGACTTTCAAATCTGTAATCCCCTCACTGACGGCGGCATTGGTAAACTTCGAATCCTCTACTTCTCCTCTACTTTTACAACGATGCTTGTCGATACATTTTATATTTATGACAAACTGCTGGTAAGCTGATAATCACCATGACGAAACTTCTCCATTCCAATTACCAGTAATTGAATCAACAGTAATGAAAATATGTCAATATATTGTAGGTTAGAAACGATGCTTATTGTCAACAAACACAAACAGACTATTCGCTGCAGTAATTACTTCTTCAGCAAATCAATATTTATTTCTATTGTGTATCAAAATATCAACGATAAAAATACAATAATATATTATAGGTTAGAAACGATGCTTATTATCAAGAAACACAGACTATCTGCTATGGAAATTATATCTTGACCAACCCGATATTTATTCTTAAAAGCTGAAATCTAATCTTCTTCCAAATTGTGTATTGAAATAACAACAATGAAGATACAATGATATATTGTAAGTTAGAAACGAAGCTTATTGTCAAGAAACGCGAACTATTTGCTGTGGAAATTATATCTTGACCAATCCGATATTTATTCTTAAAAGCTGAAACCTGATCTTCTTCCAAATTGTCTATTGAAATATCAACAACGAAGATACAATAATACATTGTAGGTTAGAAACTGTTTTATCGACAAGGAACAAAAGAATCTTATCTACCGTAGAAATTCGACGTTACTTCTCAACAACTCACTATTTATCCTTAAAAGCTCGAATTTATTTAAAGAGACATCGCATAGCGCGCGTGCGGTAGAAGAGAACCGTTGTACTACTTTTCCCTATTTATTTCCCATTTGATCAAACGAGTACGCGAGTAAACAGGAGAAAGAACAAATACGTCCTCGACATTCGTCTCTCTAAACTTTCCAAAGCTTTCCAATTTCAGTTCGTCAGTTTTTTTTCACCTATCCTGAATTCACAACCAGGCAAGCAAACCTAATCGATACGTTTGAAAACAGGTTTTTCTTGCAACAAGCTTTCGTTAGTGGTAAAATTCAGATGGATTGGCGAGAGCGGTTGATGTTTTCGAGGGAAACACATCGAGTATGTACAGGCACGTAGTATGGGTACGGCCATTATTCGAGGGAATCGTCGGCCTCCTAATAACGGAGATACCGTCGTTGATTCCGTTATCTCGTTGTCATTCAACGAGATCGTTCCGTATTCCAGGCTCGTCCCGGAATATCGGCAATTTTCAATGATCGTTCCACCGGAACGCACAATACCCACCAAAGTCTATTAAATTCCGCTCGATTCCGCGCCGCGGACGACAAGTCAAATCTTGTCTCGATTATTGTTGCCGTTCTTTGCCGATTGCCTGACGTATTCAGATATTTTAGGTATTTCTAGTAAGCAAGCAAATATTGTAATTCGAATCCTGCCTGAAAGTATACAGTGTGTATCTTTTAGCAAGAAGATGATAAGAATCACGAGGTGTCGAATGAATTGGCTGTATCTGTATTGGATGTTTTAGGTTTTTTTTCTATTTATTTATTTAAATTTTACAATTTGTCCAGTAGGACATTTGGTAAAATGTTATATCTTGGTATTGTAATAATATAACATGTGGGTGGTTACCCCCAGCGGGGTACCATCTTCGTGTTTGTTAGGTTATGTCCTTTGTGAGATCTGTTGGGTGTTTCCTTTTTAGTCTGATGTTTTAGGTTGACGAGAAAAACAGCTGTGAAAGGATTCGAGTGTAAGGATTCAAGGGTCCTTTGTTTTCGAGAAATTAACAAGTTATCTTATTTTTATTTTATTACATTTCTATAATTTATTTTGTTGAACTTTCGATCGTTTTAATTTATTATAGTACTCTTGCATATTGTTACGATTCACTGGGTGGAGATTGTAACGAAAACATTTTAAAATATAAGAAATTAATTTAAAGAAGTTAATTTCACGTGGACAAGATGCGATTAAATTCTTTCGGGGCTGTTTTAGCATCGATCCAAGGGATCCAATACAGATACAACTCACTCTTTCGAGATTTCGTAATTCCTGTCGTCCCTTCGTAAAATCAATCGCCGTTTTCAGGACATTTCCAACAACGTGAGAAAGAAATGTTTCGAAAGAAGAGGAATTAGTCTTCGGTGCACTGCACGTTTGGATATGAAGAATTTCCGAAGAAACTGTCTTTCGATAAAAACTCCAAGTCACCTAGATTTTTCATACCCAACATATTTTTCATTTCTATATTTTATTTGTCATAATCACTCGAATTTCAATAGCAAAGCTCTGCGGCATGCAGCTATGAACTCTTGAAAATTGCAGACGACATCCACTTAGGACTCTCGTAACAGAACCACCGACTACAAATATGTTAAAAAGTTTAACAATCTCCACTTCGATCCTCCTGTATGTTATACCAACTGTTCCTCGAAAAAATAAAAAAAAAAAAAGAAGAAACGCCGTGTTATTGGATTGGGTCATTAGGTGGTATTGGCAAAATCCGCAATCACTTAGCACGTCAACGAGAGTTGTGTTCCCGTTACGATTAAATAATCGACGCCACGAACTGATCGATCCCCTTATTTCTATTATGATAATAAGGGTAGTTCAATAAAATTGCACAGATTAACACAAATAAATTACTGTTTAATTCAACAACTTATTAACTACAAAAATAAAATTGCGTTTTGTTTGATGAGTAATGCGCGACGTATGATACGTGTTGACGGTTCGACTTCTCGAAAAGTTCTGATCGCCCTTCGATCTCTTTCGTCTTTTCTGGAAGACGACCCCCCACTACGTTCGGATCACGCCACATTCTTGTACGCGAGATAAAATAACGGCCACGAGTCGACGTTTCTGGAAGTCGCCCTGCTTAATGAACCATGCGCTTGCCACTACAATGTTTATTTGCCGGGCAGACGCGACGATCCGTCTGCGACATTGTAGTGTCACGATCGACGCTTAAGAATATGGCCTATGGTAAGCTGCATGGCGTAACACATAGGAGACTCAAACTCGAAACGAGCTATGGTAATCGAAATGTTCCATCAGCGAAGCTATGGAAAAAGAGAAAAACGGAATTAAGGGCGAGAGAACAAGACCTACAAAAAAAGACAGAGAGAGAGAGAGAGAGAGAGGTGGCGATGAAAATTAATTAGTCGCGAGGAATGCAACGAGCGAAAGAATGCACGGTACGAACGTTTGCCGGTCGATTTGCAGATTCGTTGAATGACGAAAGAAAGAAAAAAAAAGAGAGCTGCGCCACCTAACTTTCCCTTTCTTCAAATCACCTTTTCTTCCACCTCTCGAGGTTTTAGCTCGCGTCTCGGCTATTTGTTTCCGCGAAGGAACGAGCGCCGCGAGTACGAAGGAAACGATTGTGAAGCAACTAATTAGGAAACGCGCCAATACAATCGATGCGCACGATTTCTCGTTAACGCCAAACTCGTTTTGCATTGTTTCGTCACCGACTAATGTTCGTTAGTGTTCGGTGTTCGTTCTGTTCCGGTAACCTTATCGAGCTAAGAATTCGTCCAGTTCAAAGGTCATTGGACCAAAGATACCGTAGACAGAAAAACGTTCGATCGATGGAATTTCTGAACTGGGATTCGAGTCTGAATCGTTCGATTGCTTTGCAATTTTTTTCTATCTTTCTGTCGCGTATTTATCACCAAAATGTTACGATCAGAATACGATGGAACTCTGTTTATATTAGGTCGTCCGAAAAGTTTCTTTCGTTTTAGAAGGAAATAATGGATGCGCAATATTATTATTTATTTAATCGAATTACGTATGATCCATTTTGTTCTATCAAAATAAAGATCACAACGTTCGACAGATTAAGTTTCATGTTTGTATAAAGATGCGTTGTTGTAAAAGACGTGTCTGTAAAGGAAAGACACTTTCCGGACAACCTAATGTGAAACTGTTGCAGAACTACAATAGTTGGCTCGTGTGATAGTCGTGTGATAGTCGAAAATATAGAATAAAAATTTTTTTTTTTTAATTTTTCCATCGAGAAAACGATCTACAGTGAGATCCGTTATGACGAGACGTGATAAAGTGCACGCGTACCGAGCGAAAATTCAAAGTCGATTTTCTCGAAAACAAAGCCTCAAACGAAAAATTGTTATTCTATATTTTCGACTTCTTTTTTCGCGTAGAATCACCCCCATTCCGCTTGTACCACCAGTTACCAACCACCCTGTATAATACTTAGTACTAACTATAGTATACAATAAATAGTGGGTCGAGGAGAAAGTCATAAAAATCACGTGCTTCTATTGTCACGTGTGAATCTCCCTTAGAGCAGTTCTTAAAGTTTCTTACCTCTGTTCTTCACACTTGCCTCACCGCTACATTTTCACTGTCTTTACAGATCTGAAATATGGTTACCCATATCCACAATCCTTCGAGAACACACGCCTAAATACACAAATTCCATCTCTATCTCTTCTGCCTCTCTTGCATATTTGCTATCGTTTCCCAAGCCCAACCTACCCCTTTTCTAAAAACCATAGTCTCTGACTCATACGTTCATCCTGCTGTTTCAAGTATTGGAAAACGCTTTATGCTCGCTACGAGCCTCGTACGGCATGACGGCGTGAGATTCTTATGTGGATTACCCGCTAAAACCGCTTTCCAATCGACGTTAATCTAACCGCCCACCAGCACTTTAATCGTCCATTTTGAAAATTATCTGTGTTTTAGTCTTTGCACGAGTCAGCGGAAAAAGAACTGCGAGGGACGACATTCTACTTACACAACACGTTACAGTCGTTGGAAAATTCCAACAAATTTTACTTTGTTCGCTACTTTACGCTAAGAGCACCTATGATTCTCGCAAGATCACTGATTTATAGTAAAAGTAAGTGGTGTACCCAGCTGCTTTGCCAGGTACTTATTCATACAGACAGTTTGAGAGCACTTGACCAGCTGTTTTCGAAACAGGTGGATCGGTCGAAGAAACCTGTGCTTTGGCCTGCGTGGTCCTCAGGTTTAAATCCTCCCTTTTTTTAAAATTTTAATCGAACATTTATTGTAATTTATTGTAATTTTGTGGATACTCGCAGAGACGAAGTATTAGAGGAAACGTTAATCTTCTCTACTCTGAAATTTCATAGCGCGGTTTTTTCAATACGCTCTTACGGATTTCCACGAGTAAGCAGGTTTGATCTTCAATTCGCCATTCTTTTCGAAAAACATCGCGCGGGGTTGTTTACGTCTCTAAATACCTTGGTTTTCTTCCCTACGACTCGTACGAGGGAAAACTTGCACGCGCCCCGTTGCACAGGCCGACCTCCTTTCGTTCGTGTAAGGAGGTTTGCTCGCGTGCAGGCGTATTTTGTCCGAGCTTTAATCGTCGATAACTAAGAAACAAAGGCGAAAACGCAATTTTTTTATTCTTCATTTTCGTCTTCTTTCGACTTCTAGAATCAGCCCTTAAATTACCTGACACATGTAGCCGAACACCCTGTATACACCATAGCATCAGTTTTGTCGTACAGCCTATACAACACGTAGAGTATACGGGACCACGAATTTCCGGATTATGGATGCGGTTAAACGGCGATGCTTTCGTATTAGCATGTTTGATCTGTGTTCACCGTCGTATTAGAGGCTTCTATCGGCTTTGTATCATCGGCGGCCGCAGCCACGGACATGTGTATGTAATCAAGAATGATCAACCTCAGTCAGAGTAAGTATCTGACGATTGTCGCGAAAATCATGTTAACCGTCAAAAGCAGAGTCTTCTTGTAAAACCAGTAGAAAACGAAAATCTTCGGTGGATATTGCTCGCCTCGCTTCTATGAATGAAATTCCTTATGACAGTGAAACTGATGAAGTTGAAGCAACATGAAGTAATATGTTGAAGTAAAGAGTCGGAAATATGAAGTACAGCGGAGTCTCGGTTAGTCGAGACCCGTTTATCCGAAGTTCCGTATTAACCGAGGTGCTTCGAACTTTACGCTAACTTCAACTTCTTCGAAATTTTGTACGCGAAGAATACGAAAGCGTAAATAGTCCGATACGAAACTTTCAGCCGATTAAACGATGGGTTAAATAAAATCGACCAAATACACGTACGATATTCATTGTCAAAATATTTTCTATCGTTTTATTCTGCCATTTATGAACACTTCTGGTATTATCCGACTTTTCGATCATCCGACAGAGCTCCACGTCACTTCGAATAACCAACGTTCTACTATGCTATAACTACAAATCATTTTTTCCTCCCCTAATTATTCCACGAACCGAGAACTTTTTATTCTTTTAAAACATCGTGACTAAGAATTGAAATAAAGGATTCTGCTCGACCACACGTACGAGCGACGTTACTCGCGTGGCTCGCATGCTTCAAGCGTTAAGGGACATCATTTCGCAGCTGTGCACAACATCGAGAAAATTACGACCGACCGACTGAAAGCAGTTTCAGTGGAAGAATTCCAACGCTGTTTGTAGCAGTGGGAACACCGCCTCCGGTGCTGTATATAGTACATATGGTGTTGAAGAGGACAATGTACGTTCTTGGTTAATCGACGTACAAACATTTTTACAGAACCAGTCTCGTTACTCTTTAGACATATACAGGGTGGTTGGTAACTGGTGGTACAAGCGGAAAGGGGGTGATTCTACGCGAAAAAAGAAGTCGAAAATGTAGAATAAAAATTTTTCGTTTGAGGCTTTGTTTTCGAGAAAATCGACTTTGAATTTTCGTTCGGTACGCGTGCGGTACGTTATAACGGATCTCACTGTAGATCGTTGTCTCGATGGAAAAATTAAAAGAAGAGAATTTAAAAAAAGTTTTTTATTCTATATTTTCGACTTCTTTTTTCGCGTAGAATCACCCCCTTTCCGCTTGTACCACCAGTTACCAACCACCCTATATATACGTCGAGTTGTCATTAGGGTTAGGGGCGTGTAACGAATCTTCCTTTGGATTAGACATTGTTGGTATGCAATAGAGAAGATATTTACTAGTACAAATATGATTATTACAGAATTTGACAAATAACCATGGTAATTAGATACTCGAGAAGCTAATGACAATGATCTTAGGTTCAATAACAATCACGGTCAAAGGGGTAGCAAATGCGTTTTCTTCCAAAGTCTAAGTCGAACTCAACTTACTGGTGCACAATTCAAGTATAACTCAACGTACTTGTCCACAGTACAAGTAGAACTCAAGTGACTCCCCGGTCCAAGTGGAACTGCACTTATATGCTCTTCTTCGTACCTCTCTGTACTCCTCGGGTCAACTATATCTTTAAGGAGAGCTATACGATTACTCTATACCTCTGTTAGGTAAAAACGTCCATCCCGTGACCGTGGCTACGTTTAGCGACCCGATGTGTCACTTCGAGCCCAAGCTTACTGTCATAAATCTCGGGCAAACATAATCGGATTAAATCATAAACAACTACTTCTAAGTTTTATTATTTAGGTATAGCTATACTGAAAAGTCTAGACTAAAGTATTGGTGATCTTCCTAAAAATTCCAAAAGAAAGGCGACATATATATGTCGAACATGAAAGAACATCGAGGCCTTTAGAATAGGGCAAGAATATACAAAGAAGAGTATATAAGTGCAGTTCCACTTGGACTGAGGAGTAAGTTGAGTTACGCTTGTACCGTGGACAAGTAAGTTCAGACTTAGACTTTGGAAGAAAGCGCATTGGCTATCCCGTTGTCCGTGTATTCGTTATTGAACCTAAGATCATTGTCATTAGCTTCTCGAGTATCTAATTACCACGGTTACTTGTCAAATTCTGTAATAATCATATTTGTACCATTAAATATCATCGATATCCTATAACAACAATGGCTAATCCAAACGAAGATTCGTTAAACGCCCTAACCCCAATGAGAACTCGACATATACAGGGTGGTTGGTAACTGGTGGTACAAGCGGAAAGGGAGTGATTCTACGCGAAAAAAGAAGTCGAAAATATAGAATAAAAATTTTTCGTTCGAGGCTTTGTTTTCGAGAAAATCGACTTTGAATTTTCGCTCGGTACGCGTGCACTTTATCGCGTCTCGTTATAACGGATCTCACTGTAGATCGTTGTCTCGATGGAAAAATTAAAAAAAAAAAAAAATTTTTATTCTATATTTTCGACTTCTTTTTTCGCGTAGAACCACCCCCTTTCCGCTTGTATCGCCAGCTACCATCCACCCTGTATATATGGTATATATGGTACATGTTTAATTCGTAGCATTATAGAAGTATGGATGGGTGTGTATCTTTGGACATGATGGATGATCTAATAGTCGCATGGAAATGATTGACAGTTAGAAATACGTGTGCCAAGCCCCTTTTCCAGGTTGTGAAACCGGGATATAAAAGAATATAACAATAAGAATGAAGAATAATAGCACGTGTAGATTATTGGAACAAGAAATTCAAGAAATATATATAAATAACGTCTGCTCTGGAGAAGCTGTTCTTATCGGCTGAGAAATACTGGAAAGTTCAAGGAGAACGCGGCGAAAGAATCGGCGATGTAAATGTTGCTCGATGGGGTAAGGAGAAAGAGAAGGATTGCGGTATCGCGTGTATCGTTGTTTAAATTATCAACGATACAAATTCGGGGATAAACGTCGCTGCTTAAATGACAGCGGATTTAAACTAAAAGCTCGTACGATTCCACTCTGCATCATGGAGGAGCAAACATCGATAATCTTTTTTAAACCTTTCTAATCTCCCCTTTCCGAACGTTTAGAATTCTTCGTGCAATGCAAATATAACAAAAAAAAAAAGAGAGAAAAAAATGATAAAAAAGAGAATCTTCGCAGCATCAGAGGGAAATAAAAGACGAATGGGGAGAGCATAGTGGCGCAACTCGTTTCGATATCACGGAGTTTCGTGTTTTACGGGTGATCGGTTGACAGAGGCGAGCAGACGGCAAACATTCACCGTTTCCTCTTCCTCTTGCCTGATCTCTGCTGGTCTTTTTCACTTGCTGCCTCGATCGCACCCATAGTCACGGTCACAAATAGTCGTGGCTTTGGAGAAAATTCACGTCAAGTAGAGGGTCGATCGCGACAGAAGACAACCTGTCCCATGCTCTTTCCATCCTTTCTGTTTATTTTCAGCTCCCTTCACTGCACACTGTACCGTCTTTAGAATCGTCGACTCGCAATTTTGTTGATTTTAGTTCCTTTCAGGCTTCAGATTACACGATCAACCTTCTGTTCCAACTATTCTGTTCGATGTATTTCTCATTTTATCAACGATCATCTTTACACAATGCTGCGCTCTATTTTTCATATTAGAATTCTTCATTTACATTCGACGATTTTATAAGGTTCGAAGAGATCCAGGTATTTATCAGGTCTGTAAATATGAAACCGGAATTTGCCTATAGATGGCCCTAGCTGATAACGTAGTTATCATTAAACTGCGTCATTAATGCCAAAAGTCTTTGTTGACATCTTACAAACATTTTCGACTCAGAATAATACAAGTTTCGTACAACAGCATAGTTTGTAATAGCGTTGAACGTGTCAAATTTTGTGCCTGGAAACTACGATTTGCGGACAGCGTTGATTTTCTGTTACCATTTGAAGAAAACTGCTGCAGAATCGCATCGAATACTTGTCGAAGCTTACGGTGAGCATGCTCTTGGTAAATCACAGTGCTTTCAGTGGTTTAAAAAATTCAGAAGTGGCAATTTTGACGCGAGGAACGATGAACTTGGAAGACCACCGAAAAAGACCACCGAGCTGTTAAAACCTGGCGAAACCGTTAATACCGAGCGCTACCGACGACAAATGATCGATTTGAATCAAGCTTTGCGTGAAAAACGACCAGAATATCAAAAAAGGCAACACAAAGTAATTTTGCTTCGTGATAATGCACCATCGCATACAGCAAAACCGGTGAAGGAAACGATCGAAGCGTTCAGTTGGGAAATACTTTCGCACGCGGCTTACTCGCCAGACTTGGCTCCATCCAATTACTATTTATTTGCATCGATGGGACACGCACTTTCTGACCAGCACTTCGCTTCTTACGAAAATGTACGAAAATGGCTCGATGACTGGTTTGCCTCAAAAGAGCGACAGTTTTTTTGACGTGGCATCCACCAATTGCCAGACAGGTGGGAAAAATGTATAGCCAGCGATGGGCAATACTTCGAATAAAATATTTTTAATCATTTTCATACGATAAACGTGTATTTTCTATACAAAAATTCCGGTTTCATATTTACATAGCTGGTATACTACGATACTATGATACACTATACGGGTGTTTCACTTTTAGTCCGCGAAACCGTGTCAGCGTATTCTACGATTAAAAATATGAGAAAGATGTTATACAAACATAGGGTGGCAAATGCTTTATTACAACGTTGGAACAAAATACCAAAATTATAAACCAACTGGATACTCGTTCGATCGATCGGTCGTGTTCAACGAAGTTCTTGTTCAAAGTGTCGTCCGTTCTTGCAAATACTAAATCGACCTCGTTTCCACGCAGAAACAGACAAAAAAACCGGTCGTTTATAAAATTTTCATCAGCGTTGTTACGTTGTAATAACATTTACGACTCTGTGTTTAAATAACACTTTTCTCTTATCTTCAATCGTAGAATATACCGACACCGACTCGCGAGAAAAAATGAAACACCCTGTACACTTATATTCTGTTAATACGATTCGCAATATGGTAACTCGTTCTCTTCTTAAATTGTAGAAATCTCCCGAACAAATTAACAACAAATATTTGTAGAATTATCTTTACTTAGAGTTTACAGAACTATGATTGAGGTTAGGTTGAGGGATTTGTAGAATTATCTTTACTTAGAGTTTGTAGAATTATGATAAACTGTAGTTTTTTTAAATGCAGAAAATTCGAGACAGATTAAAACCTTAATTACGAGAAATTCTCAACATTAGAAATTACGTTCCTCTGTACATGTATTTTCCTATAGTTTTCTGTACATTTTTTCATATGTATACTCATACTGTGTAGCATACTCATAACTCAATTTTACAGCAACTCGAACTAAACAACGTCTAAAAATAAGGTCTGCTTGTCAAAAAACCGGAAGTTCTTTAGAACGAAGTCCGGGGACGCTGACAAACTGCATCCGGAGAAAGATGCATTCGAAATGACGAAGGAGCCATGCACGGACATCGATTATTCTTCCATGACAAATGGCCAGCGTCGCTAACTTGGCGTTATTTCAAGGCAACCTAACGTAACCTAACTTTTGCCTAACCTAACCTCACTTTTACCTAACATAACCTAACTTTCGGCTAGCATAAGCAAGTCTACACAAACGTAATCATAACTAGTTAGAAAGTTCGTTCGCTCGCAAAGTCTAGATATGGCAAATATGCGTGTCACAAACTTTTACAATTATAATATACGTATTACGTATGCACACGTACCACGAACAATTAAGTATGTTAATAATCTCTCGAATATTCTTAATGACTTCAGTATTAACATATTCGTTGCATGACGATCTACGTATAATTATCGACATACACTGTCAGCCATAAATAATACGATATTTATTAACAATGTTATTTAGTGAAGATCGAATACTTCTCGCTTTTCTTATTTTCCAATTAATTATTAATTACATATTAACGAGTTATTAAAAACACGGAGAGACCACGTAACTAAAAGGAAATAATTATTACGACAAATATTACTAACTATTCTAAACTATTAACATAACTAAATTAACTATATCTCGTAACAATTGTTGATTAACTAATAATTGTTACTTCGTTCCTCGTGTATTTTAACGTAAAATAGCGAACGAAGTACCAAGTGAAATGTTAAATAAAACATTAGATGAACCGTTAACGATAAAATTCTAAGTAGAACAGAATTCGTTCGACTTTCTTCGCGAATATAACGAGTCGGTGTCGTAATATTCACAGTCGACAACAAGTAGCATAAACGAAAAATCTTATGTCTCTCGACAATACCGCGATAAACATACTGAGCAGAAAATCGTTTTACGAGACACGAGGAAACGAGCACGAAGAAAACGCTTGATACGAGCATTGCGTGCCACAAAATGATTTATTTCGAGGCGAGAGTGTCAAGGACGCGTCAAGGTTGAAACAATATTTCTCCACGTTCCTTTCGTTTTCATAAATTAATTTACGGTACGTAACATGAAACAGAATAAGAATGAACAGAGAGAAAGAAAATAGCTGCAGGTACAGTGGCTTCTGTTTCGTTTTAATCCGACGTTCGACGCGTTTCTTCCTCGCAACCACTTTAACCCACGTTCTTCAACCCTTATACGTTCCGAATTAAAGCTGAAAAGGGAAGAAAGGAGACAGGTGTGGATTGACGTTGATACTCGACGAAGGAAACCGGAGGGCAATCGTTTCGATTCCCATGCAGACTCTTCTCTCCTTTTCTTTTTTCTTGTTTTTTTTTGTTTGAAGTATCGTTTACTATCGCGTGTAACTTCCATGGAAATTTTTACACTCGTGATATTAGGTATAATATAATATTTGGAGATTTGCCACGTTGTTAAATATTGTTAAATATTCTATTTTTTTTTTTGTATTTTTTTTTTGTTTGTTTGCGCGTTTATCGTCTATCCGTCGTTTCGTGTTCACGAAAACGTAGAATACCGTACGTTCAATGGATATCTCTTTTCTTCTAACTGTTTTTGAAAACACTCGGTTACAGCGTAATGCGGAGGATGTGTCTCTAAAGTCTCTCGCTCAGTAAGCTACACACGGTGGCTAATGATTTCGGAGTCGACTGAATCTAGAGACCATGTGCAAATTCCATGACATCAATTCTAACTCCCCAACGAGCGCTTAATATTTTTCTCGGAGCAAGAGTTTGTAATCCTTTCACGTTTCCTCGGTTGGATTTAGCAGTTGTCTCTTCTTCGCTCTTAATACGTTGTTCTAACTATAGAATACAACCGTTTGCAGATTTTTATGCAATTTCATATTGTTATCGATGTAGTAGCAAGTAATAGAACAAAGGTTTATTTTTCCCATTAAATGTTATGACAAGTACCACTTCACTTTGTGTGTTTTCTTCTTTTTCATTTCTCCATATTACGTTCGCTCTTTGCATTTTTCCAACTTTTAAAATTGGCAGTCCAATCATGTATATATATATAGTATATATATTGTTATTGATATAATAGCAAGTAATGGACCTAAGATTTATTTTTTCCACTAAATGTTATGACAAGTGCCACTTCACTTTGTGTGTTTTCTTCTTTTTCATTTTTCCATATTACGTGCGTTCTTTGCATTTTTCCAACTTTTAAAATTCGCATTCTGATCATATATAAATATAGTATATATAGTATATTATATAGTACTATATATTAGTATACAGGTTGGTTGGTAACTGGTGGTACAAGCGGAAAGGGGGTGATACTACGCGAAAAAGGAAGTCGAAAATATAGAATAAAAATTTTTTGTCTTAATTTCTTTTTTTTAATTTTTCCATCGAGACAACGATCTATAGTGAGATCCGTTATAACGAGACGCGATAAAGTGCACGCGTACCGAGCGAAAATTCAAAGACGATTTTCTCGAAAACAAAGCCTCAAACGAAAAATTTTTATTCTATATTTTCGACCTCTTTTTTCGCGTAGAATCACCCCCTTTCCGCTTGTACCGCCAGTTACCAACCACCGTGTATATTATAATAGTATATTATATAATAGTATATATAGTACATATAGTATTATTATTGATATAACAGAAAGTAATAGAACAAAGGTTTATTTTTCCCATTAAATGTTATGACAAGTACCACTTCACTTTCAATATTTTTCTTCTTTTTCATTTTACCATATTATGTGCATTCTTTGCATTTTCCCAACTTTTAAAGTTCGCAGCCCAATCAAATATATTTATATTTAGTTTTATAGTGTATATAGTATATATAGTAGTATATATAGTATTGTTATCGATATAATAGCAAATAATGCAACAAAGGTTTATTTTTTCCACTAAATGTTATGACAAGTACCACTTCACTTCGTGTGTTTTCTTCTTTTTCATTTTTCCATATTACGCGCGTTCTTTGCATTTTCCCAACTTTTAAACTTCGCAGTCTAATCATATATACATATATAATATATAAGACGAGATCGCGGATGGAAAAAGTCTAAGAATCCACATAGCTAAAAACGAGAAAAAGGCGCCCGACTCGTTTCTTTAATGAAAAAATGAAAATTTACATATTCTCGATTTTGGCATAATAGGGGCGATATTAGGAGAAAACTCTACGGTATTTGTTTGACGAAACATTTCGAAATTTCATTAGCACTGTAACGAGATAAGTAGCGTAGGCGAATTGTACGAGGTCCAAGAAATTCTCTTCCCCTACCATCTTTACCAAGCGTGAAGAAAGAGTTGAACAAACGAACGATAATTTTCGCCCCCTTCTTTTCCTCACCTCCGTATATTCTCTTGTTCGTTCTCGATTTTTTTCCACTACCGTGGAACGAGCATTTCTCCCCTGAGCGACTATTTAGTGTATACCTATTACTGCGTTTATTTATATCTTTGTTGTTATATCTACGTTTATTATTACACGTGTTCAGCGTTTGTTACGTCCGGTGACCCTTTGCATAAACCAGGATCCATCCTTCGATCAAGACGGCCACTAGCTGTGCAAATATAATTAGTCGAACCGCAATAATAAGGAACTGTCTTAAAACTAAGCATTTTGATTTTATTGTCAAGGCCCTTAATTGTTATAAAATATTTTCAAGCCGAAACGTTGCTTATGGTTATTATTCGATCGAGTAAAAAATTGGAAGGTCAGGATTTTCCCATGTTCGACGATCATTTCCACCAGCAATCGACCAACCTCCAGCAATAGTTTTCCTCTGCGACAGTTTGTTGTCCTTAGATCAGTCATCAGTTAACTTACTAATTGTAGGCAAAATACGGATAAAAAGAAGATAGATGTACTGGCTAACTAGTCGAAACTCTAAATTCAGCATGGAAAATGAACTAAAACTTTACGAAACGATTATAAATCTAATTTGCATGTACGGAATACTACTATGGAGGACAGCAGCAATGAGCCACATAAATAAACTAAAGTCGCTACAATCGAAGATACTCATAACAATAGTCAACGCCCCATGATATATCAGAAGCAAGGATATACGCGAAGACTTAAAAATACCAACGGTCAAAGAAGAAATCGGCGGGGACGCAAAAAAATACAAGGAAAGAACGGCAACACATCGAAACCAGCTGGTTGCTGAAGCGAGCAAAACTCTCATAAAAAGAAGACTAAAGAGAAAACACCCCACTGACCTCGCTAAAGAAATAAAATAGACAAATTGGAAGATGGTATCCCACTGGGGGTAGCCATCCACATGTTATTTAGCAATTAAGCTAGAAAAATTTACCGAATGTCCAGCTGGACGAATTGTAAAGTACAAATTAAGTATTAAAAAAAAAAAATTACTATTTACACGTCTCTGAGAATATGTCTATACGCACGACGCGTAGCTATTTATATCTACAAAGTTGTTGGAATAGAGTATATATTATAACCTGTTACTTCAGCGTTATAATCAGTCAACTACCTCTATTATCCTAATCGAAATAGGGGATCGATCAATTCGTGGCGTCGATTATCTAATCGTAACGAGAATTTACGACTCTCGTTGACGCGATCTACCGGTCGAACAGCGTTACTTATGCTTTTGACGAATTATTTTCCAGCCGTATATGCGCTACAACGATCGACAAAGGCTATAGAACCGTACTTGGCTGTTAATTCAACTTTGACCAGAAGAGGCGCTATAGGCGTTTAGTCGACGTCTCCATACAATTGCAAAGTCCACCTGTACCCATTAGCTCGTGCAATTTTTATAACGCGTTTCAATCCCTCGTTTCTACCCTAATCTCTCAGCCTTCGATTTACCGCGACGTTTCTACTTAAATTCTACGCCGAAGACATAAAAACTGTTATTGGTCGCGATTTTTCGACTGCCGATGAGACTTCGGGCACGTTCGGCAAGAATCGCGAGTGAACTTTTCCAATTTCAGCGCAGCCGTCAGTTCGTTCGATGCAAAGCAGCGCGAATGCCTGTCACGTTATTTAAAACTTGGAAGAGAACGTCGCTGGCCGCGAAATTACTTTATCCACGACGTGTCACCAGCTTTTCATCGTCGCGAAGAATACCACAAGTATGAGTTCGAGATCTCGAATATCGCTTTAAGAGGGAGCAGTCGCGATTCTAGCGAGAGATATCGCGTTGGCACTAAGCTCTAGCAGCGCCAAACGACCGGTTTGAAAATCTAATTTACAGTCGTACATTCATCGTGATTTCCCTTGTTCGTCGAACTTTATGTAAATCCTTTTAGCAACAAAAATTGAGAAATCGACCAATCGGTTAATATAAGAATTTACGTAATGTTAGACGAACGAAGGAAATAATTCAAGTATACTAACTTATAACGTACAATATATGTGTAATATAATGTATAATATTGTTAGAAAATACATGTGCGTACATGTGTATTATTTACTTAATGTCCAGCTGGACAAATTGTAAAGTAAAATTAAATAATAAAAAAGAAAATCTGTATTGTATGAGCGAGGAATGAAAGAGAGGAAAACAAAAAGAAAACGCCATGAGACAAGCGCATCGACTGTTCAATATAAATTCATTCCTGTTTGAGATGTATAAGAGAATAGTTTATGTTACATATAAACTATTTATTAATTTAAAATAGTTATTCTGTTATATATAAATTTTGTATTTAATAAAACATTATATTATTACTTTAACAAAGATAATATACATAAGTACAATGTAAATATATAATGTAACATATAATGTATATATAATATAATATATATAAATGTATAATATAAAACAAGTATAATGTAAGTATAATAGATTAAGTAACTATAAAGAAATAAATAAGACGAATGTACAATATTAAATTAAATTTTGAAACCGGTCACTTGACTTGTCTGATAAGGTTAGTGTTTTAAATAAGATTTCTATTCATTGATACACCTTTCGGTAGGATTTTCAGCAATCGTCCGGAGAGGAGCAAATGTCGTCAATTTCCATGACCTTGAGATATCCTGAAATATCTATCTATAAATAACTACCCTGAAATATCTCTGACCTTGTCAAAGTCATCGTTCTCGATAACTTTCCCCTGTACGTGTTACCGCCGATCCACCCTAATTTCCCCCAGATACTCGCGAACAGCTTCGATTGAATTTTGTGCCAATATAATCTGTTCTGGCGTATGGACGGCTGGATTTTTATACAGACCGTTCTAAACTTTATTCTCGAGCTTTACTCTTTCGATGTGTTTCTTGCCAATACGAATTTTCTTCGTCCAGTATAATTAAGTTTCGATGGACGTCTCGCTTGAAATTTTAGAACGCGAGCTTATTTTCTGTGAGTTTGCGAGAACCTGGAAATATCGGGAACCGGATACTCGGGCCGGCTCGGCTCGAGTTTCGAAAGTATCTGGTAATCCGATGTTGTCGGGATTCTCCAGACTTCCGCGGGATTCTCGAGAATTATAAAATTACATAATAAACGATAACGTCTTATAACGAAACATTAGAATCTAATTTACGACGTATAATTTATAATCTATTACACATCTTTCGTTGTTATCTTTCTTTCATTCCTACATATTTTCTTTTTATTTATTTATTTAAATTTTACAATTTGTCCAGTAGGACATTTGGTAAAATGTTATATCTTAGTAGTGTAATAATATAACCTGTGGGTGGCTACCCCCAGCGGGGTACCATCTTCGTGCATTCGTACATATAACATGAAAATTCATCAGAATCTCGAAAGTCTCCGGTGTCCTGAGAATCTCAAATTACGAGATATTTTGATGGAAAACCGGAGCCGATTGCGACAGAGATTCTCCAGTCGTCCCGATCCGATATTTTCAAGTTCTCGCCTCTGCTATTCTCCCTTCCGAAGAAACGTGACGAAAAAGTGTCTCCCAAAATGAATATCGTCGTCGCGGCGACGAATATCGTTACGTCGAAGGTATCGCGGCCAAAAGTGAAGGTAGACTTCGAAGTATAAACGATCTGATTGCTCTTGTTTGTACATAGTACATATTCCGTGATTGACGAGTTTACTCGTCGTGCGTAAAAGGTGGTCACAATGTGCCGTTTAAATTGCAATTTGCCGGTTGCAATAAATTGCAGTGATGAAACGAAAGAATAAAACAGTTATTTCGTTACAACTTGATTCTATATTGTAATATACAGGGTGGTTGGTAACTGGTGGTACAAGCGGAAAGGGGGTGATTCTACGCGAAAAAAGATGTCGAAAATATAGAATAACAATTTTTTTTTTTTAATTTTTCCATCGAGACAACGATCTACAGTGAGATCCGTTATAACGAGGCGTGATAAATTGCACGCGTACCGAGCGAAAATTCAAAGTCGATTTTCTCGAAAACGAAGCCTCAAACGAAAAACTTTTATTCTATATTTTCGACTTCTTTTTTTGCGTAGAATCGTCCCCTTTCCGCTTGTACCACCAGTTACCAACCACCCTGTATAACAGCCAAGCGTGCTTTGTGTTTGACGAGTATATTCGTCATCGCTTGCTTCTTACACCACACGTTTTAGGCAGGCACTTTTCAAAAAAACTAGAAAAATTTACCGAATATCCAGCTGGACAAATTGTAAAGTACAAATTAAATAATTTTTATCAACAACAACAACGCAACAGCTAACTGGTTGAACGTGAAGAAAGCTGAATGTTCAACTAGAATTTAGATAGATTGCAATAGACAAAAGCAAAGAAATAATTAACTTATATTTCTTTCTACGTATTTTAGCGTTATTAGTAACTGTAATATTTAGGAAGGTGTAATTGCACTTAAATTCTAAGCTACGGTACTCTCGTTGTTACGTAGAAAATATTTTCCTACGCAAGAACAAAAGTCTTTAATTTTGGCATTTGCAGCGTCGTCCACAAACGCTATTCAAATTAGTTCCAGCTATAGAAAGCGACGTATATTGCAATGAATCGTCGCTCGCTATTCAAACGTTTACACACGTATCTCTATACGCTGTCGCGTTCGCTGCTCTGCGTAGCTTCTGCACGTAGACCTACTTTTTTCTGAGCATTTTAAGAAACGGTTTTACAAAAATTAACGAATTCGCTTCGCGATATTCCGACATAATTTTTCTCCAATTTTGACACGATATATACTTCGATACGGCTTTTTACTGTTTCCGGGAAAAAAGTGAAACCGAAAGCTTCTTTTTTCAGATCTGCCATATGGCAGCCGCGTTAAAGTGCATCAACCTGTAATAACAATTTCTCCATAATTACGATAATTATGACAAATCGATTCCGAATGTTGCACGAGGGTTTCATCCACCACGAACTAGTTTCCCTCGAAACTTCAGTGTCTTGAATTTCCACGTTTACTTAAGAACCATTTACCTTAAGTTCCGTACATACGACGAATAAGTCGCATAAAAATTTGCGAAACAACGAATTCCCATAAACATGCTCTGTCTGTTACTAAATACAAGGTGTCGAGGTTGTTACAGGCTCATAAAACAATAATAGGATAATTACGCCTGACAAACATCCTGCAGACCACAGCCATTGTCACAGAGCCATAAATTAGCAATAAACAGTGTCCCAGGGTCAGAAGACAGTAACAGCATGGCCACCTCTGACCTGGGCCTTATCCCCTCTCTATAGGAGCCAAACCCATGGTACATAACCTTGTCAAAATCAGCTCTCGACGCACTCTGTTCTAACATTTTTAACCGTCACTCTGTTGGATTCACTTAATAAACTTTGCCAGCATATCCAAAGTCTAAATTTTTCTTGCTTTGCTCGTGAAACGTTTAAACCTGCGCGAAATTATTCGAACGACGCGAGGAAACGACCAGTGTTTTCGACGTGACACCATCGAGACGATTATCAGCTAGTGTCCCAGGCTCAGATGACAGTAACAAGATAGCCACATGTGACTGGCGACAATCCCTCCAGAGGGCCCAAAGCCTATATAGCATACAAGCCTACCCAGAATCCACACTCGACACTCTATTGCAAGATTCCGAATCGTTAACACTCTGTTATAACACTTACTCTGTTGGATTCGTACAATAAATTTTACTATCATATTTAAAGTGCGAATTCTTTAACTTACTTACAAAACGTTCGAACAACGCGAGATCACCAGTGATGTGTTAATTTCGTGATTTCTTGTGTCTCCTACGTGTCACGGCAAACGTAGTGCAATCAACGAGACGGCGGAATCTACGAGCGAAAAGAACGAACCGCTGACTGGCACAGATCCGAATAAATTATTTCCGCCTCGTTATCGCGAAAATCAAGTTTGCAATGCTGAGAATTGTGGATCTTAGTCGCCGAAATATATATGTAGGAACACTTACGTTACACGTAGAAATGATATTAAAATAGTTTCATATTTATTTAATATGTGATTGACAAGATATTCGTAGATACCCATTGCACGTGTCTCAGCACTCCCTTTGTCTCGCCATCTTTCCACCACAATGCGTACGGAACAGTTACATTCTTCTAGCTAGAAGAATGTATCGAATGTCCAGTTGGACAAATTGTAAAGTACAAATTAAACAATAAAACAGAAAAAAAACATTCTTCTGTTCTACGAGACGCTGCGCACGCACGTACCCCCACACACAATCATACTCATATATGTGTATTATTACCGCGCGGCTAATTCGGTGTAGCACACAAAATTATATATATCTCAATATGCAAGTTTATGAAAATTGTACTTCGAACGTCTCTGCTACCGGAGGAGACAAAATTTTGTACATTTTGTCGGTGGTGAAATCGACCAAATCTCGAACGTACCGCGGAGAAGTGCGAGAACGAAAGCAGCACGTTCTCCAGAGACACGTGGACAGGGTTATTACACGAATCAGACGTCGTTTGCTAATTGATCTATTATGTAACGGTATTTCGCAACGCGGTTAATTGGAGAAATTGCCGGCGCAGAGGGGAAATCCGGCCGGGACCAGCGTTAATTGGAAATTCGAGCATGCTCGTAAATAAACCTAATAAACGATCGTCCCTACTTAACTCCCGGTTCTATCATTCCATAACGTTACACAACTATGCAAATGATCTTTTGCTCTGGTTATCTGATAGAGAAATGCGTGGATGAAATTGTAATATATATTGTCTCTTGAAATATATATTGAAGTAAGTATAAGTACAGGTACAGGTACGCTGATCCAGTGTATGCTGATCCAGATCCTAACCTCACTCTAGCAGTGTTACATTACAATAAGAAATGACAGGGAGCACGTTGATACATTTATAGCAAAGGACATTATCAAAAAATTAACCTTAGCGTGTAATTGAATTAGTTGGAAGTTACAAGAAACAGCAATAAAAATCTACCTATAGCTCTTTTTAGTTTCTAGAGCTTATAACACAAAAAACAACATACTCGATTCATATTCGATGACACAATAATATGATAAGACCTCTGTCTTTTTTCATTTTTTTTTGCTTCAGTAAATTCTATTCTTTTCGTAACGGCAGTATCCAGGCCACGAGTATACAAAAGAACAAGATGTAGAGTTTTCCTAAAAGTAATTACTTCAACATTTTACTCTCGAGCATCTCGTGAAATTGATAGCATTGACGGTCCGCGATATATCAGGTCTGTAAGTATGAAACCGGAATTTGCCTATAGGTGGCCCTAGCTGATAATGTAGTTATCATTAAACTACGTCATTGATGCCAAAAGTCTTTGTTGACATCTCACAAACATTTTCGACTCAGAACAATACAAGTTTCATACAACAGCATAGTTTGTAATAGCGTTGAACGTGTCAAATTTTGTGCCTGGAAACTACGATTTGCGGACAGCATTGATTTTCTGTTACCATTTGAAGAAAACTGCTGCAGAATCGGCTGCTCTTGGTAAATCACAGTGCTTTGAGTGGTTTAAAAAATTCAGAAGTGGCAATTTTGACGCGAGGAATGCTTTGTTTTACCGGCAGCCATTTCACTGAATAGATTAGATCACGGGAGAAGAAATTCGGACTTAGAAAATCGAGAATCGACTTTACAGCTAAAATTTGTAGTTGATTTGTTATTAACTGTTACTGTGTATAATTTAATCTTTTTCTAAAATAAACTCGATTTTCCAGAATCGATCGTCTTATTTACCCCAAGGATTTACTTTATTACATCTCTATGTATATACATAATATTCTAACATTAATAATAATATTAATATAGAGGGTGATACGCGAAAAAAGAAGTCGAAAACATAGAATAAAAATTTTTTGTTTTAATTTTTTTTTTTTTAATTTTTCCATCGAGACAACGATCTACAGTGAGATCCGTTATAACGAGACGCGATAAAGTGCACGCGTACCGAGCTAAAATTCAAAGTCGATTTTTTCGAAAACAAAGCCTCGAACGAAAAATTTTTATTCTATATTTTCGATTTCTTTTTTCGCGTAGAATCACCTCCTTTCCGCTTGTACCACCAGTTATCAACCACCCTGTATAATATATTTACATATTTTATAAAGCGAAGGTAAATTGCAACTATGCCGAATTAGCTGCTCTGTAAAACTATTATTACTGTGTGTGATTTCTTGATCAAACGAAAGTTAGCTAATCGAAGTTGACGTTTCGAAATGCGATCTTTCACAGAAACAACGAATAAACAACATTCCTTTGCCCACTCGAATTATCAACATTTAGCGAAAACAAAATTTTCGTTTATCTACCGAGGTCAGAAATAAAAAGTTACCATCAGATGAAAATTAAAAAAAGGATCGACATCAGCGTTCCGTAAACTTTGTCGTTGATTCTACATTTTTTTTTTTTATTATTTAATTTGTACTTTACAATTTGTCCAGCTGGACATTTGGTAAATTTTTCTAGCTTAATTGCTAAATAACATGTGAATGGCTACCCCCAGCGGGATACCATCTTCCAATTTGACTATTTTATTTCTTTAGTGAGGTCAGTGAGGTGTTTTCATTTTAGTCTTCTTTCTATGAGAGTTGATTCTAAATTGAGACGCGATTGGCCAGGTTTGTCCACGTAGAATCCTCGTTTACGTAGGCCTCGAGAAGGGAAGTTATCGTCGAATGAAAATCCAAAAACACCGATAAAAGTCACTGAAGAATTTTAACGGTGATTGGCGACGCGAAGCGACCTTCTCGTTCACAGCCGATCCAAAGGAGAGACTAATAAACGTCCAGCGAATTAACGAGCTGAAAAGCAATACGCTTCGCGTATTTCCGGTCGTTTTCCGGATTTCCTCGCAATAAGCCTGGCTCACGGCTACGCTTTCTCAACCGTACTGTGTTACACGTGGCTTTACCTCTCCGTGAGAATGCAAATTCGAGGTGTAATTTGGTTTTAACGATGCAGCTGAAAGAATGGCCAGCGAGTGGTCGTAAGGAACAGACGCTTTCATCAACGACGAACGAAAACGTATGTTTCAGATTGATGTTGTCAAAGACGTGCGATCATCTTCTTATGAATATTCATAAATATTTTGAAACTGAATTAAACTTTACTCTCGCGTTCGAGTAAATTTGAAAATTTCCTGACTTTCTCGCAAGCAGAAACAAGTAACAAACCTTTGAACCTATCTGTAAGAAAGATGTTACAGGACGAACAACTTTGAGCATCTGAATTTGTAAGGTTGAAAGATGGTGTATGAATTTTCTTCAATTTTTCCGAGGACTTTTGTCCGATGAAAAACGTGTGGGGCATAAATGACCCACGTTTGCGGCTCGCGGTAACCGTAAAAACGTTTACGGAATAGGAGTGGAAAATTTATCGAGTTGTCGAAGAATCGAATAAAAACGCTGGTAGAGAAGTGTATCATCCTGTTCCATAAAGTTAACTTCGTACCATTTCTATGCTCGTATTTTCTCGAAATTTTTTCCAAGACGTTCGACCAAAGAAAAACGTGTCGAAAGTAAATGACCCCCCGTTTACGTAACGTGAGCGAGAAATTTATCGACTCGTCGGAGACTCTAAATAAAAGAAATTTGGTTTATCATCTCTGTCGATAAAACGAATTTCGTATTACCGTTAAGTTAGTATCGTTAAACGATAGACGAGCTGCAAGAGGCGGAATTAAGTTATTCAATTTGCTAAAAAATCCAGCTCATCGGCTTACTTAGCATGCTTTTACTGTCGTCGACGAATAACGAGATCTCATCCTGATATAGGTTGACGATTTATTTCTCCATCTCTCTCCGTCTACCTAAACTTCTCCGCCCTTTTTTTCCTCCCCGTTTCTCCTGTTTCTCTTTCTACGTTTCCTTTTTTTCTTCTCCGTTCCCTCCACCTTTCTCGGTCCAGTAAATTTCCTCTTTATTGGACTTCGCCTTCTTAGTTTGCATGGAAGCACGCTCGTTTCGTTGGAACTTGGGAATCCTCGACGAACATCCTTTCTCTCGGTCGACTAGAAACGTTCCTCTTGTAAGCGATAAATTCGCCTTTAAATATCACGTGTACGTAAACGGGGAACAGACACGTGAAACGTTCCGAAAATATCCCTATAAATCCCTATAAATAATGGACATAATTTCGTGGCAGGGTGCAGGTTAACATCCCCATCGAACCAACCGATAAACATTCGCGTGTGACCTCGATCGGGTTTCGTATCGAGGCGACAGCCAATCGAGCGGCTGCCATCGACATCCCAAGGGTTAACAACCCTCCAGTAACGATGCGGAGTCTCGTAGCTGCCACGAAATTACGCTACTTCTCCTTCTCCCTTTTTTTTGTTATTTTCTTCTTCTTTCTTTTTCTTATGTTCGACACAGATGACAGAGTTTTATTTATTGCTCGAATTTTATAACTCTGTCGATGATTCGTTGTACGGGCGAATACGCATGATAATAGAAAATTCTCAATGAGAATTGACGCTGGATGACGAATCAACGAATTTACAGAAATTTGCAGGCACGAGGTTTGCTTTTGTAACGAGACGATCGAAAATCTGCGCGATAGAACGATAAATTGAAAACCTGTGATGAATAGATAGGCAGACATATGTATGTGAAATTAATGGGGAAAAAATGAATTTTGCATTCTCCTCTTCGTTAGTCGCGTTTCAACTTGGGTACACTTTGCAGGCAAATTATGTCACTTTTCCATATACTTGGAACGAATTTTTGTTATTTCTCTGGTATATAAGTATTTGTATATTTTTTTTATTATTATTATTTAACTTGTATTTTACAATTTGTCCAGCTGGACATTTGGTAAATTTTTCTAACATAATTGCTGAGTAATATGTGAATGGCTAACCCCAGCGAGATACCATCTTCCAGTTTGACTATTTTATTTCTTCAGTGAGGTCAGTGGGGTGTTTTCTCTTTATCTTCTTTTTATTTTGTTTTCTTATTTAATTTGTATTTTACAATTTGTCCAGCTGGATATTTGGTAAATTTTTCTAACATAATTGCTGAGTAATATGTGGATGGCTAACCCCAGCGGGATACCATCTTCCAGTTTGACTATTTTATTTCTTCAGTGAGGTCAGTGGGTGTTTTCTCTTTATCTTCTTTTTATTTTTTATTATTATTTAATTTGTATTTTATAATTTGTCCAGCTGGACATTTGGTAAATTTTTCTAACATAATTGCTGAGTAATATGTGGATGGCTAACCCCAGCGGGATACCATCTTCCAGTTTGACTATTTTATTTCTTCAGTGAGGTCAGTGGGGTGTTTTCTCTTTATCTTCTTTTTATTTTTTATTATTATTTAATTTGTATTTTATAATTTGTCCAGCTGGACATTTGGTAAATTTTTCTAACATAATTGCTGAGTAATATGTGGATGGCTAACCCCAGCGGGATACCATCTTCCAGTTTGACTATTTTATTTCTTCAGTGAGGTCAGTGGGTGTTTTCTCTTTATCTTCTTTTTATTTTTTATTATTATTTAATTTGTATTTTACAATTTGTCCAGCTGGACATTTGGTAAATTTTTCTAACATAATTGCTGAGTAATATGTGGATGGCTAACCCCAGCGGGATACCATCTTCCAGTTTGACTATTTTATTTCTTTAGTGAGGTCAGTGGGTGTTTTCTCTTTATCTTCTTTTTATTTTGTTTTCTTATTTAATTTGTATTTTACAATTTGTCCAGCTGGATATTTGGTAAATTTTTCTAACATAATTGCTGAGTAATATGTGGATGGCTAACCCCAGCGGGATACCATCTTCCAGTTTGACTATTTTATTTCTTCAGTGAGGTCAGTGGGTGTTTTCTCTTTATTTTCTTTTCATTTTTTTTTTATTATTTAATTTGTACTTTACAATTTGTCCAGCTGGACATTTGGTAAATTTTTCTAACATAATTGCTGAGTAATATGCGGATGGCTAACCCCAGCGGGATACCATCTTCCATGTGTTACTATTTTATTTCTTCAGTGAGGTCAGTGGGGTGTTTTCTCTTTATCTTCTTTTTATTTTGTTTTCTTATTTAATTTGTATTTTACAATTTGTCCAGCTGGATATTTGGTAAATTTTTCTAACATAATTGCTGAGTAATATGTGGATGGCTAACCCCAGCGGGATACCATCTTCCAGTTCGACTATTTTATTTCTTCAGTGAGGTCAGTGGGGTGTTTTCTCTTTATTTTCTTTTCATTTTTTTTTTCTTATTTAATTTGTATTTTACAATTTGTCCAGCTGGACATTTGGTAAATTTTTCTAACATAATTGCTGAGTAATATGTGGATGGCTAACCCCAGCGGGATACCATCTTCCAGTTTGACTATTTTATTTCTTCAGTGAGGTCAGTGGGGTGTTCCCTTTTTAGTCTTCTTTCTATGAGAGTTTTGCTCGCTTCAGCAACCAGCTGGTATTTGTATATTTGTATGCGCGATTGTTACGTATGTGGCGATGATCGTTGTTTCGTGAAATGCTGTCTGTTCCATTAAATCTCTTTCAAAAGTGATATGCGTATGGGACGAATATTCGAAATGAAAATATAATAAGATATTCGTACAACACGATACTCGTCTAATATCTGTGTATTAATCGCTTACTTTTTAATTAGAAATAGCTTCTTTCATAAAACGTATTTTAAACACGTTAAATGAAAGTTTTCTGAAGAATGAACGATATCGAAGCTTCGCTGTTTTAACTGTTAAATAAAAATACTGTTAAAAAAGGGGATGACGCTTAGTATCTGTATATCAATAGCTTGTTTCTTAATTAAAAATACCACCCTTCGTAAAACGTATTTTAAACGCAATGAGAATCTTCTCTGGATAAATCCGTGAGATTGAAACCTCCTCTTTTTAATTATTGAATAAAGCTACGGTTAAAAACCAGATAATAACTAATATATCCGCGCATCAATCGTTTGTTTCTTAATTAAAAATACCTCCTCAAGGAGACACATTTTCAAATACGTTAAATGAAAATCTCCGGAAAGATCGACGAGATCGAAGCTTCTTAGCGAATAAACTTCTTCTTTTCTTTTTTTTTATTTAAATTCTACTTTACAATTTGCCCAACTGGACTTTCGATAAATTTTTCTAGCTTCTTAGAGACTAAAGTGAAAGTGGTGTTAAAAAAGAGACGATGCCACGCATCCACCGCAATGACACATCGGCAAAAATCACGGTAAAGGTCTGCACCAGCCCTTAAAACCGATAAAAGTATACCGGTAGACCGTCAAATGTCACGTAGTGGTGTTATCAAAAAAAAAAAAAGAGAGAGAGAGAGAGAAAAAAAGAAAGAAGAAACAAAAGCGAAGAAAAGAGAAGATAGAAGGAAAAAAGGGCGCTGAGGTGAGGAAAAGAGAGGTTAGGATGGTCACGGGGCACCCTGTGTTATTCATCTTTTATTTGGGCTCGACCTGGTCGCGGCACGGGCCACTCCGGCTTCTCTAACTCCGGGCGGTCGGTATATTCTAAAAATAGTCGCGCATCGAATAACGAGCCGGCCGCGCGCCGCTAAGGGTTGAAGTTTGCATTGTGAACGCGTACAGTCTGCTCTGTATATGGCTCTACCCCCATGTAACCGAAGATTTGACCCAATGACCCAACGGACGGAGTCGAAACCGGCCGGAAACACCCGATCCTCATTCACCGACTCCCATCGTCTCTCTGTCTTTTCATCAGCCGCTCGCGTTCATCCTTTTCCTCTCTTTTTTCCCGCTTCTTTTATTTTTTTCATTGGTATTTCATAGTTTCACGTTGAAACTAGAAAAATTTACCGAATGTCCAGCTGGACGAATTGTAAGATACAAATTAAATAATAAAAAGAAAAAATAGTTTCACGTTGGTCCCTGCGTCTTTCCACGGAGTCATCTTCTTTCGGTGCGTTAATTTTCAGGGTAAATTGTAAAAAGTTGTAGGATACCAATGAAAACGGTGTTGTAAAACTCTGTAATCCAAACGTAGTTACGCCAATTCTAGAAACAGTGTAGTCGATAGTCACGCACCTGGTCTTTCGAGACTTTGCGACTTATTTCGTGCCATCGCTCCTTCTCTGTGTATTAATTCCTTGGACAAATTCTAGGATACTTGGAGAATTCTGTACAAGCGCTACAAATTGCGTTGAACGTCGTTCCAGAAGCTAATTGGTCGCGGTTTCCGCTTGTTGATGATACAACTTCTAATCCGAACGTTACATTAACTGGAGCAGCAGCGTAGCAATTAGTCGCGACCACGATTTAACACCTTTCTTCGCGCTTCTCTTCAACCTCTCTCCTATCGGTGCATTATTTCTCGCGACAAATCCTAAAAGATCTTGGCACACCTGTTACGAGCTTGCAAGCCTGCAGAAACACCACGACTCGTTCTAATGTCGTTCCAGAAGCCATTCACCCGTGGCATCCTTCTGTTAATAATACAATTCCTATAATCCAAACGAGTAATCCAAAAATAATCCTGACGAATTCTGCAGAACATTCGAATACCTGTTACGAATCTGCGAGCTTGCAGAAACACTATGAATCGTATCTAACGTCGTTCCAGAAGCCATTCACCCGTGGCTTCCTCCTGTTAATAATACAATTCCTATAATCCAAACGAGTAATCCAAAAATAATCCAGACGAATAATCCAAAAATAATCCAGACGAATTTTGAAGAATATTCGAATACCTGTTACGATTTTGCGAGCCTGCAGAAACACTATGACTCGCATCTAACGTCATCCCAGAAGCTATTCACCCATAGCTTCCTCTGGTTAATAATACAATTCCTATAATCCAAACGAGTAATCCAAAAATAATCCAGACGAATTCGACAGAATATTCGAATACCTGTTGCAACTTTGCAAGCCTGCAGAAACACCATGACTCGTATCTAACGTCGTTCCAGAAGCCATTCACCCGTGGCATCCTTCTGTTAATAATACAATTCCTATAATCCAAACGAGTAATCCAAAAATAATCCAGACGAATTCTGCAGAACATTCGAATACCTGTTACAATTTTGCAAGCTTGCAGAAACACTATGACTCGCATCTAACGTTGTCCCAGAAGCCATTCACCCGTAGCTTCCTTCTGTTAATAATACAATTCCTATAATCCAAACGAGTAATCCAAAAATAATCCAGCCGAATAATCCAAAAATAATCCAGACGAATTTTGAACAATATTCGAATACCTGTTACGATTTTGCGAGCCTGCAGAAACACTATGACTCGCATCTAACGTCATCCCAGATGCTATTCACCCATAGCTTCCTCTGGTTAATAATACAACTTCTATAATCCAAACGAGTAATCCAAAAATAATCCAGCCGAATAATCCAAAAATAATCCAGACGAATTCTGCCGAACATTCGAATACCTGTTACGAATCTGCGAGCTTGCAGAAACACCATGACTCGTATCTAACGTCGTTCCAGAAGCCATTCACCCGTGGCATCCTTCTGTTAATAATACAATTCCTATAATCCAAACGAGTAATCCAAAAATAATCCGGACGAATTCGACAGAACATTCGAATACCTGTTACAACTTTGCAAGCTTACAGGAACACCACGACTGGCATTCAACATCGTTCGAAAAGCTATTCGCGTATCCATGACGTCTTGTTTAATACGATTCAAATACCACTCTAGTATCCAAATTACGCTAACTTTAGAAACAGTGTAGTCAATAGCGAAAACGTCGCGTTGAATCTCAGTCTAACTTAACCTAACCTAACTCAAACCGATTTGCATGTGCAACGTGGATTTTGCTCGAGCATTTACGAAGCCTTGAATATAGTTATCAGCAGGTTAGGGGGTAAAATTCTTTCAAGTTGTTCATAGTTACTCGCCTTCATCGTATTCATAGTTCACTCGTATTCATAGTTAGTCGCCTTCGTAGGTAACGAGGTAGTTATTGTCTTTTACTGTTGCTGTCAGTGTTACTATTGTTACCGCATTGTACACCGACCTGTACGCTGCGTGCACGTCCTTCTAAACACACGCGAATCGACTAGTCCGTCCTTGCCCATAGATGTCATCGATTAACCCGTTGACGATTGTTACGCGACCGCGAAAAAACGTGTTGAATCTATTTTGTGGTCAGTGACGTTTGTAGATTATCGGTGTTATAGTTACCTTGGTTTTTCAATGTATAGTCCACTATTATTCGGAATACAGTCATGTTCCACTATACTTGATAAATTATCAAACTCGATTTTCTCGTAAACTAAGCCTCAAATGAACAAATTTTATTCCATTTAATTCTTTTCTTATCTATTGGGAAACTAAGTGATTGCGGATTTTGTCATTAGGTAGTATTGACAAAAGCCGCAATCACTTACTTGTCAATATTATACAGGGTGGTTGGTAACTGGGGGTACAAGCGGAAAGGGGGTGATTCTACGCGAAAAAAGAAATCGAAAATGTAGAATAAAAATTTTTCGTTTGGGGCTTTGTTTTCGAGAAAATCGACTTTGAATTTTCGCTCGGTACGCGTGCGGTACGTTATAACGGATCTCACTGTACATCGTTGTCTCGATGGAAAAATTAAAAAAAAAATTTTTATTCTATATTTTCGACTTCCCTTTCCGCTTGCACCACCAGTTACCAACCACCCTGTATTTCGTTCTTATTTTTTCATAAGGAATCACCTGATGCCCGTTTGTACACGTTGTTCGGTCGCACCCTGTATATACAATCGGTGCTCTTAATTTTCTAGTCAACAGCCCTACCAATGACATAGCTATGATACTACGAATGATGTCAATACCATTGACATTAATACCAGCCTACTAGCATTGTCGATCCAGTCTACTAACATTGTTACTAGCGCTGCATTTCTCACGCAACTTTCGACTGGTCCTTTAAAAACGAAATCAACTGGACCAAGTACGATGGAAGAAGAATGCCAGAAAATACTTAGCGCCACGTGTCAAGCTCATTTACAGAAAGAAACGAAACGCTATCGCTAGAGAAGTGAGATGAGTCAGAGAGGTAAAAAGGAGCGGAGAAAAGCTGCATGTTCTTCTTATCGACGTGGAAAGCGTAGCAAACATTCGACAGGGAAAACAGATAGCCGGTCGTTCGGTTTTATCGAAAATCGACATTCTCCGCTCTAACAAACAACCGTTACGAAAAACGAGGCTCGCTACCCTTTAACATGAGAGCGAATTCAGTTTCTCCGTTCAGCTCGAAAATGTAAATTCCTGTGCACCGGCCTACCACGTTCCCCTTTCACGACACTTCCACGTGCGAAAATTTCATTTTCCCAACTGCTATATATCACGCGTTCTATACACATACCAATATCGGATAAGTAATAAATTATTCAAATATTGTTTAACAAAATTGTCACTGGATATTGCTGGGTACTTTGACTAGATTTTTGGAAATCTTCCAGTTTTGTTTAGATTTACGTATCGATAACGATAGTAAAATTTTTCTGAAATTTTTCTGCTCGAAATTATGATCACGTTTGCAATTTATGGCGATACCTTTTTGAAGTGATCCGTTATGGCGAACTTTTGCCTGTATCAAGTTTCGATATTTTAGTTATATCTGCAAGTATCGTAATTACATCTCTAATCATAATAGAAAAGTGGTCGTAGAAAACGTTGTAAAGAAGTCAGGAAACTTACGCATTAACCGGTTAGCTGTTGCGACCTCTTTGGAAACTTTGAGAACTGGGCAAAGGCAAGCGATGACGAGTATACTCGTCAAACACGAACTATGCGTGGCTGTTACAATATAACATTAAGTTGTAGCGAAATGACTGTTTTATCTTTGAGTGTTATTACCGACAGGGCTCGTTATAACGCGAAATATCGCCATTTCTTCGTGACGAGTATACTCGTCGAAAACTGCTAACTGGTTAATGTAGTCCAATTGCACGGAGAAGAAAAGTATGTCCATTCAAAAATCCTGTACATGTCATTTCTTTAATTGCAAAGAACATCCAACGCTCCATTCGTTTAGACAAATGGCATCGATAAAGAAGAAGCAATCAACTGACGTTTATCGGCACTTGCATCTTTATCTGCGTCTTCTGGCATTATTATCGATAATATCGTTTATTACCACCGATAGAAAGGGAGCTCACGCTTAAATTCCACGCTATAAAATTCTACGGTATTCTCATTGGTACACAGAGCGTTTTCCAATAGAAGAACAAAATTGGTCAATTTTCGCGGAATCGGCAGGTACGCAGAAAAATACAAGGAAAGAACGGCAACAAATCGAAACCAGCTGGCTGTTGAAGCGAGCAAAACTTTCATACAAAGAAGACTAAAAAGAAAACACCCACTGATTTCACTAAAGAAATAAAATAGTCAAACTCGAAGATGGTATCCCACTGGGGGTAGCCATGCACATGTTATTTAGCAATTAACACTTTATCGACCGCTAGCGATTCAACAGCATACGCACGTCCGACCGGCAGTTCAGGCGCAGATTCTCCCTGGCGCTGGCTCTGTTTCGGTTTAGACTCTCCAATACCATTCTTTTCGTTCATCGCGAACGGTAAGTTTTTCAAATTGGTATAAAACTGTGGGAGCTTACAAAGCAACGCAACTGACGCAACTGAGCAAGGTACTTTAGTACTAAATAACAAATTACTGCTCAAATAATGAGAAAAATCGTTGGCGACAAAAAGCCGATTAATAGGCTGTCGGTCGGTAAGCGTCGGCGACAAAAACCGATTAATAAGCTATCGGTCGGTAAAGTGTTAAGCTAGAAAAAATTACCAAATGTCCAGCTGGACAAATTGTAAAGTACAAGTTAAATAATAAAAAAAAAATTTTCATGGTGTTTGGCTTCAACCTACAGCGTTTTCTGCAACCATTGTTCGGTTATTCTCATAATCATGCCTTCGTAACACAAGGAATCTATGATTAAAGGTTATGTCTAAAATTAGCAAGTGTCTGGTGACTTATGTACGAGTCTGTACACGGGACACGTGTGTACGTACGTGTGTCTCGTATCGGCGTATAAAGCGACTTGAAACGAGTGAAAAGTGGAAGAAGGAGGTGAAAGAGCTGAAACTCGTAGAAAAATCGCGGAGAATTACTACGACGAGAGAACCAACCGCGTGCGTATCGCGAAATCTCATGGTACTCCTTTCCATCCCTTTCATCCCTCCGTTTCTTCTCCCTTCTCGCCGATAACTGCTGTCTACTGTCAACAAGCGAGTCAGTGTTTGCACATTTCCCAGCGAGAAACCTCGTAATAATTTACGAGGGACGCAATGTCGGCACAGTGCGTGAAAAATTAATTCGAAAGTGCTCGAATACAACAGACCTTATGTCCAGTTGGGCAAATCGTAAAGTAGAAATCAAATAATAATAAAAAAAAAAACAACAGATCCTGATCATTACGAAAACATTTGCTCGTTTTCCTTCGCTTCTTATCTCGCGTGTTGAATCTTTTCGTATTTAGAAAAATGCGATGTAGTATTGGAATTATGAAGAAGGTGTTTATATAGCGAAGAAACAACAGTTTCGTCATAAACAAAATTCCGCTTCTATGCAGCGTAAGTGTTTCTTTACGCGGCGTTTGTGCAGCAAGCCAGCGATGTAGCAAAAGATTATACAATCCAGTAACCTGTCTAACAGTTACCTTCGCTTACGTATCGTTTCATTAATCAGATTCGTTAACCGCATTTGACGAATATACACGTCAAACGAAAACTTTGTTTTGGTATGCCTGACGAGTACACTCGTCGTCACTTGTATACATATTGTTGAGAATTGTGGATCTTAATCGCCGAAATAAATGTAAAGGAATACTTAGATTATACTTAGAATTGATATCAAAATAGTTTCATATTTATTTAATATGCGATTGACAAGATATTCATAGATACACATTGCACGCGTCTCAGCTCTCTTCTTGTCTCACCATCTTCTTTACCACACTACTAACGGAACAGTTGCATTCATCTGTTTTACCAGACGCTGCGCACGCACATACTCGCGCACACTCATACTCATATATGTGTGTTACTACTGCGCGGCTAATCAAGTCTTTTTTTTTTTATTATTTAATTTGTACTTTACAATTTGTCCAGCTGGCCATTTGGTAAATTAATCTAGTCTAGCACACAAAATTACACACATCTCAATATATATATCACGCACTCCACGACCTAATCGCACGACAGATTTCTAAAACTAGATCCCGCAGTCGATTGGTTAATCACGAAAGAGTTAAACGAGTCTAAACCACGGGGAAAGAATTGTCCACGGATTCCAGAAATACCTGCGAGTCTATCGAGCCGATAAAGCATTATGTGGCTCTATTGAAAATTTCCTGCGAGCCTCACAAAGAGATGAAAAGGGTGAATACGCGCGGCATCCGGTGCCGCGGAAAGGTCACCGATGTTGCGTTTCGATCGGATACCTGAAAACCGTCGCAGCCATCGATCAATCGAGCCATCGTCTGCGCAAACTGTACAACAACCTTCGACAACGATCACACACCTATTTCCTGTATTTCCCGTGCAATCAATGACGACAACACTGTCGCTGCATCAAATTATTTCCCCAATCTATGTACTTTAAGGCGCGGTTTCCCCGTAATCCTACGAGTACAATTAATTGCTAATTCGCGTATTTACTTTACCATTAATAATATTGATCCACGTGCAGCTCCTAAAAGCCCATTATCGTATTATCATACGCGCCGTGTCGAACATTCTACCTCTTTCTCAATGTCTCAGCAATATTACCATATCAGCTAGAAAAAAGTTAGAAAGAAAGGAAAAATGAGAGGGACGCGTAACAAGAAAAAGAACAAGTGATATTAACGAATTTTGTTTCGGGCTAACTATTGGTCGTATGAGACTAGACTTTCCTTTCGCGTGTAAATAAACATGGTTTTCGAGTATAAATGTGATTTTATATACAGGGTGGTTGGTAACTGGTGGTACAAGCGGAAAGGGGGTGATTCTACGCGAAAAAAGAAGTCGAAAATATAGAATAAAAATTTTTCGTTCGAGGCTTTGTTTTCGAGAAAATCGACTTTGAATTTTCGCTCGGTACGCGTGCACTTTATCGCGTCTCGTTATAACGGATCTCACTGTAGATCGTTGTCTCGATGAAAAAATTTAAAAAAAGAAAAAAAGAAAATTAAAAAAGAAATTTTATTCTATATTTTTGACTTCTTTTTTCGCGTAGAATCACCCCCTTTCCGCTTGTACCACCAGTTACCAACCACCCTGTATATGATTATAAAGCAGCATTTACGATTATTTTCTAAGCTGTGTTTATGATAATATTTGTAGATTACCCCTCAAAGATATGGATGCAAACACTGTGCATCGTTAGATGCAAGATTTGTTTTCATTTTTCTTTTTTATTGATATTCTAATAAAAATGTTTAATTGTTCAATGTGGCACTTTTTATTTCAAAGTATCTTCTATTTATCAGTTATATTCAAAATGCCCTAACTGTCAATTTTTATACAATTTTTACAATTGTAAGAAGTTGAAGCGCTCCTGTCACCAATGACTACCGTGGCGTCGCAGGAGAAACCGTGGCAGTCAGAGTTAAGGCGCATCCTCACTGAAGCAACGGCGAGCAACTTTCTACCGATGTTTCACGTTCGAAGCTGCTGCTTTCTGTTGTCCGATATTCCGCCAGTGTTCCTTCCAAGTTTCTGTTGTCGCTAACGAAACTTGCTGCTTGTTGTTACTGTTTCCGTTTGCAGCGGTAAACGTCGAAGAGAAACAAGAAACACGTAGCAAGCAACGCATAGCGACAGAAACAAACGTTTCTTCTGTGTATATGTGCATAAGTATTTCGACGTTTAGAAATTACTGCGAGTGTATAAAATACGCTTGAAACGAAACAGTTTAATCTGATTTTCGTGTTTAATCTTAGACAAGGATAACAATAGTTGAAACATATACAGGTAGTTGAAAATTGAGAAAAACAGTAACAACGTAGAGACAAACAAGAAACCAAAAATTGGGTCCTTAATAAGTGTAAAAGCAACCTTTAACTAACTTCTAATGTAGACAGTAGCTTTCTGATAAAACGAAAGAAACTTCTAGTCTAATATTTTATTATTAATATTTTTGACTAATATTTTTGATATTTTTCGTTTCGAAACACTTGAAGCTCTGCGTTTGACGCGTGCACTGAATCCTGTTTAAACGACAGGAAATCTACATTTCTGCCACCTTGTGAACATGGTTTCGGATTACTGTAACGTAAATAGACCGAGCGACCGAGGATAAGCGATCGTATTTCTTAGATTCTTCGCTTACACCATTTTCATGATCGATTACGAAAGTGATTAAATATTGTTGTAAACTATTATTGGGTTGGCAACTAAGTGATTGCGGATTTTGCCAATACCACCTAATGACAAAATCCGCAATCATTTAATTGCCAACCAAATAATAGTTTATAACTCATAACAACTGGCCAACTCAACTTTCCACTCCTCACAACTCGACTCTTAGTTAACGACTGTCGATTAATTCGTCTCTCTCCTTTGATCCTTTCGCTACTACGGGCGACTACAGTCGTTCTCCGTAAAATGCCACTGACATACCACGGGCGACTACAGTCGCTCTGCGTAAGATGCCACTGATGTACTACGGGCGACTATAGTCGCTGTGCGTAAGATGCCGCGTATTGTACATACGACGAGTATTGTACATCCTCAAGCCTTTTATTAACAATAAAATGGTGTGACAAGTTGGCAGTGTGTATGTTGTTCTCTTTCCACAACGAAGAATTTGTTGACACGAAACGTCAAAAAATGATTAACTCTTTGCACACGAGAGGCGCTCTCCGTCACCACGGCATTCCGTGCTGCAACTCCAGTGGCGAGCGAAAGGCGACAGTTCCTGTTTATGCTACATTTCAACATCTTCTATTGATCCAATTGATCTCCAATTAATGAGAGTGCAATATTGGTTCGTAAATTGGTTCCTTAGCTCTTTGTGTTATTTGTTAGGAAGCATAAAGTGTTAGACTTTAAAATGGAGATAAAATATTTAATACCATATCTCTGCGAAACTATGGTTCTGACAACGTCTTCAACGTTAGTTCGGGTTCGATGATTATGGCAAAAGTATTATAATTTAAAAACCCTAAAAAATGGTTTTCGTGAAAATTGTGAAATTAGATGAAACGAAGATGAACTTGATTTTGAACTGTTGAAAAATAAGATTAATTATATTGAAGAATGTTGAATCTCGTTGAATGCTTTATAAATTATCATTCAAAAAAAAAAAATACAGAAATTAATATTACAAAATCATATTTTCAAAGATGTAAATATAGATAAATTATTAGAATATAATGTTTTTGCAAGTTAATTTTTATATAAAACCATTTTACGCTAGCTGTAAGACACGAGTCACGTATATGCTAAATCATCCGGAGTAGCTGCTACGTTCGACCTAAAAAATCCTCGAGTGCCAAGGGTTAAGTATAAATATGTCTATGGGTCTATGGGTATTTATACAATTACGAAAACTGGCCTGTCCGTAGCTCACTGCATTATCTGTGCAAGCCATGTTCCTAGAAAACTAACTAAATTGATTTAGCGCTAAACAATATTCAGTGGCTTCGACGACTAAGAAAATTAAATTTTAGAAAAAATGTGGAGTTTTCCTTGAAAGTGGCATCCACTTCAACATTGGCGAACAACTGTACGAAGTTAAAAAATTGGACGATGTGTAAGGAGATAATAAAGTGACAAGAAGTGGGAAATTATTATTATTACTATGATTATACGAGACCACGAGGGTATCTTTGCAGTCGCTTAACGCGGCTGTGCGAGTTCGCCGAGAGATTCTTGTCCTCCCAGGCAGCTTATTAATTCATTTTCCCATTAACGTGCTCTCGCCGAGCTACTCTGCAACGTTAATCACGCCCCGATGATAATTAACGTGAGCGTCGAGCGATCAATCTTCCAGGCATCCCTTTGTTCCATGCGTGTTCTTTTCTCGATAAACCAGCTGCGTTTAATAAATCGCTCGCTAATTTGCTTCGTTCTGTAGGCGAACGTCTTTTTCACCGAAGCCACGACGACCAACACTTCTTATCTGTTGTGACTGTTCCAAATAGCGTCCAACAGATATCAACTTGTTGAAACATTTGCTTCTTACCGGAGTAACGCAATGCCAGGAATATTTGGCTTCCGTTTCGATTTTAAAGCGAACTTTGTTCCTAGCAGCGAGTACGCTACTGTGCACGAGCCTTAATGTAGCCGGTGCAATTCGACCGAAACGTTTGTTATATCTTTATGGCGATTAAGAAGCGACGAGGATGTCCACAGGTTAATCTAATTACCATTTTGCTACATCTTCTCTATCTCTACCATCGGCTATATCCTTCACGCCCAACTTTCATCTTTTCAGTTTTTTGCATTCTGAAAGCATAAGCTGCAACGTGGTTCTCCTGTTCTTTCCGATCCCAAACCTCACACTTCCTTTCCTCCTCCTCCTCCCAGTACTTGTTCCGTCTTTTTGTATCATCACATCTCTCCCTCGCTATTAGCTTTTCACCATTTCCATTCGTAGTTCCTTTCAAATTCTGCACTGCCCGTAGTCTCTTTTGTCTCTATCTGCATTCTACATTCTACTTTGCACTTTCTATCTCGTCATATCGGATTTGTCTCTCGATTTTCATTGGCCCATTCCCTTAGCCCTTTCGTCATTTCTTGCCCATATTTTTATTACGCCTTTTACATTTCGATGGAGCAAGGTTTCTCTACTTGTAAGTGTTTGCTTCGTGACGTAAGTGGGGTCGAATGTTCGGCCAAGTTGCAACCTAAACGAAAATACGTCTTTGTCGCTGACAAACGTGCCTGTTATTATTGGGTTGGTAAAGTAACACGGCTAAGTAACGAAAAAAAAATAAATAAAGTCAAATTTGGAACGTATCTGAAAATACATATATAGAAGACACAATATATTTATTAGAAGCGTGCACTTGGCGAAAGATTATCAAAATATTTGAACGATTATTGGGCAATCTGTGTTAAGGCTTGTGTCTTCCAGTTACATTTCTCCTTAGTTTACGCTTACGATCTACTTTTCCGACCATCGAGCTCAGCGTCTCTCGTACTTAACATTTGCATTCAAAATCTACAACTTAAACTTGACCTTAGAACGTGCCACTTGTATCCTTACACTCTATGCTTTTCCACTTACATAATCTCGCAGCGCGGAAACTTCAAAAACGAACCAGAATAAATCGAGAGAAAAACAAAATTTTTTTTTTATTTTTTAATCTGTACTTTACAATTAGTCTACCTGGACATTTGGTAAATAGACATAAAATGTGAAGCTCTAACGATAAAATATAAGACGACTGTCAGCTGTATTAACACTTTACCGACCGATATCCAATTAATCGGCTTCTTGTCACCGACCCTTACCGACCGATAGTCTATTAATCAGTTTTTTGTCGCCAACAATCTTCCTCATTATTTGAGCAGTAATTTGTTATTTATTACTAAGGTACCTTACTCAGTTGCGTCAGTTGCGTTGCTTTGTAAGCTCACACAGTTTTATACCAATTTGACTACCACAATCTCGATAATCCTGTCTCGTTACGATGGTCAGAAACCTTCAATAAGTTTCGTACGGCGTACGTGGTAGTCGTAGAATGGTGGTAAATGTTTGAATATTCCGATGAGCCGTTGTATGCGCAACGCGCACCCGGTTTCCTTCTTTCGGTTTTTGAACCTTCTTTATCTATAGAGCGTCGTCATCGTATAATTCGTCTAATGGCACTCGCAAAACGCGTTTGTCCATCGTGAAAGATGATCTTTCGATCGAGATCGCCGCTGCAATCGGATTCCATCTGCAATATTTTATCTCTGCTGTCTGACCTTTCCACGAGTAGATCTGCCACTCTGGTTGGTTTCAGGAAATATTTTTAGCTTCTAGGCTTTTTAGAAGTTTTACATTCTCCGCTAGTTGGCGACTCGTTATTTTTCCGCTTCGTTAATAAAGAACCACGATGGTTCTTTTTAGGTTTCTCTTTTTTTATTTTTAATTAGTTAATGCACACTATCCTAATATAACAGATAATTAAATATATTCGGCTTTACGTCTTTGCGTCTTTGTGTTCTTTGTGTCTTCTCCGTGTACGATGTAATTTAATGTGTAAAACGAGCTACTTTTTACTCGTCTAATAATAATAATAATAATAGCGATAATATGTAATAATCTTCCATGCAAGTAACTGCGTTGCGACAAATATTGTCAAAATAGAAACACATTTACCAAATGTCCAGTTGGACAAATTGTAAAGTACAAATTAAATAATAAAAAAAAAATAGAAACATTTCTGAGAGAAGAAACTGTAACTGCAAATGTGGAGTATTGAAAAATAATAATATCGTACATGTACATATAATAATATTAGTAATAAGGAATGTGTTAGTGTTTCGAACGATAAACTTAATTTTCCACAAATTACAACTACAAATTATAACTAAATACTAAATTACAGATAAACGCAATTTTCAAAGTATTTAAATTATTACTTTTGGAAATATTCTATTACAAACGACGTACAAAAAATACTGTGGCTGAGATATTACATTACATTACATTATTATTCATTACATTAACGAGACTCGACTTGCTAGCTTCTAAGTTTTTTAGGTTATATATCGATGTGTTATTCGTGTCAATTAGTCACATTATTTACCGAATGTCCAACTGGACAAATTGCAAAGTACAAATTAAATAATAAAAAGAAAATTAGTCATAGTGTTTGTCAAAGAATAAAATGAACGACGGTTGCGAATCGGAAGTTTAAAGTCATTAGATATACTAAGAAACGTTCGGACGAGGTCTGGAGAAAAGATTAATAGCCGTAAACTTTGCAGTACAAATAACGTGATTAATGTCGCAGGACTAAGGGAATTTCGTTCCAACTTTTTCCCCAAAAAACTTTCCCCTATCGAGAACAAAAATACCTAGACGTTTAAAATACGTGGAAATTGTGCGAAGTTGCTGCGTTAAAGAATTATCGGTCTGAATGTAGCTGGAGGAACCTTTCAACGGCAGAAAAATCTGCTAAAATCAGCGTTCATTTCCAGAGAACAACTGTCCTAACGTTTACGTAAGCCCCTTCGAAACGCTAATGTAGTTTCGGCAGGTATTTTTTTTTTTTAGGTTTCGTGCATTTTTACCAGGATTACGTTTCTGAACTGATAGAAAAAGTTAGCGGAATATATTATTAGGTCGTGACGTCAAACAACAAAGTTCTAACAATTTGATAAATATCGGATATCGGCTAGAATTTCAAGCGAGGTTTCCGCGTGCTAATATTTTATTTCGTCGACCTGATATTAAACAAAAAAGAAAGATAACGTCAGAGCAAATGCTTTTATCGGTTGATCGTGCTTCGAAGCCCAAAATTGCCAGGAAGATTCGTACCAGCCATTGTATCTACAAATCTTTCCACTGCAAAAACGTTTCCTCTGCTGTTACGTTTAAAGTTCGCGGTTTCGTTAAACCATCGGGTCATCGAGCGGTGAAATGACGTGTGAAAGTGGCACAAGCGAAGAACTGTAGAGAATTTGAAGGGAAGTAGAGACGATAAAGATGACAAAAATCGCCAACCGATTAAATATTAACTTGATAACTTTAACGCGACGACTTTTTATTTCTTCGACGTTTCACATATAGGGTGTCCCAGTATTGACGGTCAAGCTGGAGATGGTGACTGTACATGAGAAAATAAATCGGAAATTTCTATGGAATAAATTTTGTTCGTTCGAGGCTTTGTTTTTGAGAAAATCGACATTGAATTTCTTTCTTTCATTTCATTTTCTCTTGCACGCGTGCACTTCACTATGTCGTGGTTCAGCGGATCTCGACACAAACCTGTACCTATTTACTTTATTCATTTATGTATTTAGAAATCTACTTATAAAATGAAAAGTTTATTCCGAAGACAACGCAAGTCTTCCGCAATTAAAAGCGAGGATCATTTTGCCGTTCGAAAATTTAATTCGGTGAGCACATCTGTGTGTATGTGGTACGGGGACCAGCATCTTTAACAATTTTTGCATTAATAAAACAAATTTTAAGAATTACGTGCTTTGTTATTGCTCGTAAACCTACGGCAACGAACAACATTTTTTCCATATTTTCGACTTGTCTTCTCGCGTACGATCATCTCGTCCAAGTTGCGCCATCAATGCTAGGTCTCACTTAGACACACAACTTACATGGAAGCAATATACTAAATCTGTTATAGACAAAATACGGATAAAAAGAAAACAGATGTACTGGCTAACTAGTCGCAACTCTAAACTCAGCATGGAAAATAAACTAAAAATCTACAAAACGATAATAGAACTAATTTGCACGTACGAAATACCACTATGAGGCACAGCAGCAATGAGTCACATAAATAAACTAGAGGCGCCACAATCGAACATACTCAGAACAATAGTCAACGTCCCATGTCAGAAACGAGGATATACGCAAAGACTTAAAAATGCCAACTGTCAGAGAAGAAATCAGTAGGGACGCAAAAAAATATAAGGAAAGAACGGCAACACATCCAAAGCAGTTGGCTGCTGAAGCGAGCAAAACTCTCATAAAAAGAAAACTAAAGAGAAAATACCCCACTGACCGCACTAAAGAAATAAGATAGGCAAACTCGAAGATGGTATCTCGCTGGGGGTAAACATCCACATGTCATTTAGCAATTAAGCTAGAAAAATTTACCGAATGTCCAGCTGGACAAATTAAATAATAATAATGAAGAACAGAATGCTGGGACACTCTGTATATCGTAGATGACTCACAGGATAAGTAGGAAATATTCCAAGCTCGTATAAACCAGCGTTGGACAAAGTTTCACTCGAATAACAAACGAAGGTAAAGAATGAAACTTTATTCGCCAACCGATGAAGAAATATCCAATCGGACAAATATTTATCCGAATAAGAATTTGTCCGACTAAAAATTGAATCGCGTAACTTATTTGGATAAAATTATATATAAATATTATACGCAGATATTTATTCTGCCAAATGGTACATTAGAATATTTGTTGTTCGTTGGTGAATTATTCACCTGGTAAATTAACAGCATAAACTGTATCGATATCTGTACACACAATACTCGGAAGAAATTGAGTGGAAACAAACGATTATTCGTATTATTAATCGAAAAATCTACGATCATTGTTATTCGGATAAATATAGAAAATGGTTACGTTATAACAAACAATTATTCCACATAATAATAGTAATAATAATAATAATAATAATAATAACAAAAATATTCGACCAGTATGAATTTATTGCAATAAATTATCTTAGATGAATATTTATTCAAATGATTAGAATAATACCCAGCTCTGATATAAACATACGTCCTGTTTGACTTTATTTTCAAGTTATAGCGGATTTTTAATTAACTTTATGCGCTACCTTTCATGACAGATGTTCGAAATGGTTCCCTTGGATTTCAATACAGGCTGGCCAAGCTCATACATCAGGCGCATGTCTGCTATTTCTTCATTGGAATAACGCATATTGGAATAATTCACGCTATTCATACACAACGCGACGTATTTCAATAATTTCAATCCGCACTATTCTCGTGACTCGTACGTACATAGATACTGACGGTAAGAGATAGCGTTTGTAAAATTCGACTACAATATTGGGCGAAGGATATCAAGTTTTGTTTGTAAACAGTTCGGCAAGAAGAATCGAGAAACACAACATACGTCTATCGAACTGCGAAACCAAATCCGTAAGACAATATATACTTTATATGTTTATTTTTTTTTTATTATTTAATTTGTACTTTACAATTTGTCTGGATATTCGGTAAATTTTTCTAGCTGCTTTATATGTATAGATAATTTATATGAAACTTTTTTTATTTTTCAGACGTGCTGAAGCTATTTCTAAAAAAAAAAAAAAAAAAATTCGGTGAAAATAAATACAAAAGGATGTTGATACTTCGAAGAATCAATTAGAAATCAATTGTATCTATAAAATTGATACGTTTTCATCAACTTTCCATTTTTAGAATATGAATATTTTTTGATATTTGGAATTTACGTTTATTAAATATTTTTCAAATATTTGTTAAATATGTAAATTCAGATTATCAAAATCTTGCAATTATTTTATCTTTTAATTATTTTTTCGCATATCTTAATTATTCCTGATTTTTAAATAACAACATATATTTTTTAAACGAAAAATTAGTAACGACAGATTACTATTCTAATTTTAATTATGTTAATTCCAATTTTGAGAATCTTCTCTGACCTCGAGAATCTTCTGACAGAATCTGAACGATTAAACGATAGAATTGCAGCTACGGGAAAGAGAAAGATGCTCAACAGCCGAAGAACCTCAAACGTGTTTAATTCTCGTTGAAAATTAACGTCGTTCAGGTTGACAGGAAATTTCCTTTCAACGATCGAACCGGATCGTTCTTCGATGAAATATCCGGCCAATTAATTGTTCTCCACTCGTTCCGTAAGCCTGATTTTCCTTCAGTGCTGGATTAACGCGTTCCATTCGGTGTCTCCACCTTGACTTTTGACTTTGCCAACGAAGGAAAACGAAAAGCGAGAAAAAAAAGGAACGGCGAATAAAAAAGAAAAAGCAAGGGAAATAGAAGAAAGTAGAGAAAAGAAGCAAAAGAGTGAAACAACGCGCACATATAGTACAGTGATATAGTACAGTGATGGGCAAACTTTGTTATACAATGGCAGCAAATATATTGCGTGTCAGAGACTGTGTGAGAGTTCTTATTTTTTGTTTCTTATTTATACATCATACGTATACGTATGTATAGTTTATTGCCATGTATAGTTATTTATATCGTATATGGTAAAATTACTGTATGATAGGTGCTATACAAATCTTCCTGAGGAGCTAAGTTCGCTATAAATAGATAACTAGAAATTAGGTTTGTCATAAGTAAGCTTAGTGTGCGCTTTCATGAAAATATGGGACAGAAAATATCATCGTTCCATTGGGTGAAGAACGTAAAAATATTTCTGAAAGAAATATTTAGAAAATAACATCAAAGAAATAAAATAGACAAACTGGAAGATGGTATCCCGCTGGGGATAGTCATCCATATGTTAATTAGCAAAGAAACTAGAAAAATTTACCGAATGTCCAGGTGGACAAATTGTAAAATACAAATTAAATAAAAGAAAAAGAAAAATTTAGAATATAAGAAATTAGGTTCGCCATAAATAAGTTTACCAATTGGAATAGCTGCAAATAAAAAGATAATTCAGAGAATATCTTTATCTTCTGAGAAATTAAGTTTACTATAAATAGATAACTATAATCGAAATAGATTATAGTTATCTGCTAGCTATTAGCTTGTCCGAGAAGTTTCTTTCGTTTTATATGGAAATAATAGACGCGCAATGTTTTTTCTTTTATATTAGTTTATTGAATTATGCACGAACGTAATAATAGAAATAGAACGAAATGGATCATACCTAATTGAATGAAATAAGATAAAACAGAAATTGTTGTTTATTTATTATCATCTTATAAAACGAAAGAAACTTTTCGAACAACCTAATATTTATAGTCATCTCCGTAGACGACACTGTAGGTGTCATACGTCGAACTTTTTAGAAGAGAGAAAAAATCCTCGATTTCAAATTATTTTCTAAATTCCAGTTGTTTTCGTTTTCGCAAGATCTGAAACGTATATAAAATCCTAATGCAACGCGGAATTTTCTATTTCTCTCGCCAATGTAGTGGAAAGTCATCTGAAAAGGGATTGGATTCGTATTGTAGGAAATGTACGTGCCCTCTCTCAGTCGCAGAGAAAACTGAATGCGCCAGTCATCTAAATTTGGAAGCACTGCAAGTACCAATACCGTTTGTCCCCTAAAACAACTTGTAGAAAAAGTACAAAATATATTCTTCCCAGATGTTCTTTTTACTTTCATTACAAAAGTATATTTTACAATGTTCCAGGCAAAAATTGCCGCAAAATTAGTGATAAAAGAGTGAAAAATAGCTATCGCTTAACGCTACTCACATTGCTTCATACGGAGGCGACGCTCAAAATACCATCTTTTGATGTCATCTTCTAACAATATTCATAATTATTCACAAATGGAAATTGCTCTTCAATTCTACACTGCGGTATTCCCATTGACACATAGAATATCATTAGATAAAAATACAACACCCTTTCATTTTTGCACTTGCTATGCCTCCTGCAAAACATCTTCAATTGGGTTTACCCTAAACTAGGTTATCCTTATACTTTACACCTTATAGCTTATTTTATAAATAAGTTGACTAACTGTGGATCTTCATTTAGATAAAAACACAAAACTCTTTCATTTTTGCACTTGCAATGCCTCCTGCAAAACATCCTCAAATGTGTTTTTACCATGAATTAGGTTTACCTTATACCTTATACCTTATAGCTTATCTTATAAATAAGTTAACTAACTGTGAATCTTTATTTAGATAAAAACACAAAACTATTTCATTCTTGCATTTGCAATGCCTCCTGCAAAACATCTTCAATTGGGTTTACCCTAAACTAGGTTATCCTTATACCTCACACCTTATAGCTTATCTTATAAATAAGTTAACTAACTGTAGATCTTTATTTAGACAAAACACAAAACTATTTCATTTTTGCATTTGCAATGTTGCCTGCAAAACATCTTCAATTGGGTTTACCCTAAACTGGGTTTACCCTAAACTAGGTTTACCTTATACCTTATCTTATAAATAAGTTAACTAACTGTGAATCTTTATTTAGATAAAAACACAAAACTATTTCATTCTTGCATTTGCAATGTCACCTGCAAAACATCTTCACTTGGGTTTACCATAAACTAGGTTTTCCTTATACTTTACACCTTATAGCTTGTTTTATAAATAAGTTCACTAACTGTGGATCTTTATTTAGATAATAACACAAAACTCTTTCATTCTTGCATTTGCAATGCCTCCTGCAAAACATCTTCACTTGGGTTTACCATAAACTAGGTTTTCCTTATACCTTACACCTTATAGCTTATCTTATAAATAAGTTAACTAACTGTGGATCTTTATTTAGATAATAACACAAAACTCTTTCATTCTTGCATTTGCAATGCCTCCTGCAAAACATCTTCAATTGGGTTTACCCTAAACTAGGTTTTCCTTATACCTTACACCTTATAACTTATCTTCTGAATAAGTTGACTAACTGTGGATCTTTACAGGAGAAAATAATTCTGCGAGTACTAGGAAAATTACAAAAAGTCTGAGTAAAATTGAAAAAGAGCCGCAGTTTAGCCACCGCTATTGTATAACTTGATTTTTCTTTTCCTGAAAGAGCTCTCTTCTCGATGGTTGGCCGTTGTTTAACGACATTGTTAAAGGGTTAACAGGCAATTGCCTGAAGAAGTCAGCACCAGGTAACACGTGCTGGCGTGTCGGCGAATTTGGTTCGTCAGGCATTTTTCAGGAGGACGAAAAACAGGCGAGCGAGCGTACGTGACTGCCGGTCCTCTTCACGAACCCTCGCCGCTGGTTAATTCATTCTCGGCGCGTTTGAATTGAGAACGTAACAACCTGTGCATAAGGAGCGGAAGAGAGGAGTTTACGCTTCGCTCCTTTGCTACGGCAGAAAATATTGAAACGCTGACGCGGTGTTAGCCCAACCACAATCAATCTTCGTGTCTTCCCATTAACTTGAATTTACCATTCGGAGATGCCGAATTGTGGACAAACTTTTTATTTGTTACGATGAAGTAATAGCGAGTACGTCGCGAAACGTTAATTTTCTACAACAACAACATAATTCAAAATATCAGGATTTCAGAGAAAACTAGCTTCAACGATCTCAACTGTTACAAAGGTGCTTTCGTGCAGTGAATTTTTGTGATTCATCTGAACCGTACATGAGAACTGTATCGATAGAAAATACAAGGAACAATTGTTTATTCTGTACCGATGATGACTCAGAAACTAGGTGTTACGCCACGAGGTTTACCACAGGCTGTATTTTCTAACCGTCGCTCGCGGTCCTACAGTGTCGCAGGCAGATCGTCTTATCTGCCCGGCGGATCATATACAATGTATCGACGAGCGCATAGTTGTCGTCAAGCAGCGAGCTCTAGAAACGTCGATTTTTGTCCGTTACGTTTTCCACACGAGAAGGCGGCATACGTGATCATAGGCGCGAACGGTGACGCGACCCGAACATAGTGGGGGTCGTCTTCCAAACAAGACAAAGAAACGATCGAGAGGCGATCAGTCCCTTCTGACGAGCCAAACGTTATACATCGAGACGTCTGACGAGCAAAATCAAAATCACAAAGTCTAACGAATTCATTGAAAGATATTGTAAAGTCGAGTCAACTTTCTATAGTATATTACTTTATTCATTGTTAAACAATTTGTGGCGTGTTCATCATATTATTATCAAATATATTATTTTATGTTAACCTGTTAATACAGTGTTAAATTCATTGAACCACCTCTGTTATCTTAATCGAAACAGGGGTACGACTATTTCGCGGCGTCGATTAACAGAATCGTAGCAAGAATTTACGCCTCTCGCTGACGCGTTTTCCTAGCGACCGCGTCTCTTCGCGAACAGTCGTAACACTAGGAATTTGTAAGAGCAAAAGAGGAAGATTCAGCAGATGAGGTCTTTAGAGTTGGATATCTCGCTGATTTGTTGGAACAACGACGAAACTCAAGAGCCACAAGCGTCGATACTGTGAAGATTTTATCTACTGAATCTTCATCTTTCGCTATTAAATTGAATTCCTCTATTGTGTAGGTATGCTGAGTGGCAGAGAAGATTTTTTGATGATAAGATAATAATGACCTATGTATATAGTCGAACTGTAACATAACTTTCGCTATATTGAACAAACTCTAAACAAACTGGATATTGAAGTTGCACTTTCTACATAGATCAACCTAACCTAAACGTTCTTCGGTGTATCTACGCAAATATGATCCAAACTTTTTTCATTCGCTTCGCATAAATTACGAAACTAACTACTTACACTTGTGGATTAACAAGTTATTATTCTTACAATTTTTTATTTCAATTATATCATTTCTATCGCTTTAATTATATTATCATTCATGTATTATGTATTTATTTATATATTATTTCTATGTTCGATCGAGACCTAGTTACGAATTAAATTATTAACGTATCGGGCTTTGTTCCAGTGTTTCTGACACTGATATTACAATTAACGATATCAATAAACAATTAGCAATATCGATATTAATAGCTTCGACGCTAATTAATAAAAGATAACAAAAGTTGTTGAAAGTCTCCTAACAGATAACCGATCGAACGAATGTAATAGATTCGACCACTTTATCAGCCTATTCGAAGTTCTTGAAACGCTACAGCCAATGATTCGACGAATCACGACGCGTATTCCTGAATCGAATCATGTCACGCTATTGCAGTGGTTCATCAAAAATCCATTGGGATAATGCACCGAGCTAATGTTACGAGATCGATCTAACGCCACTTTGACATAAATATTTTTTCACCGCCTCATAGCTTATTAAACGCTAAACAACCCCCTTACAAGGAGTTAGTCTCGCTAAAGATACGAATTACGATAGTCTTATCTCATTTATCCAGGACTATTTTATATTTTTTTTATAAAGGAAAATAGGCAAGTTGAGTCTAAGCATTTGTTTTAGCTACCAGATACGATAATAAATACTGAACATTGTATATTTTGTGTAATTTTGCATATTATGCGCGTTCTCTGCATTTGACGCTACAATGAAAGTCCTATAAGGATATTTATATTCCTATGAAATCAAATAAAAGAACAGAACATACTAAATGTTGCAATAACTATTGAGTCGTTCGGAAAGTAAGTTCCGATTTACATTTCGATTCGATATACATTTCTCGAATTATATGGGCGCCATTTTGTTTCATAACCTTTCTATATCTTTCACGCAACTCGAATGTCCTATCCTTTCATAACCTCTCAGGTTTTTCTGCGAAAAACTTCCCGATATGATCTTTCGTGTCGCCCAAATTACTTAAAAATTACCCAATGAATAAGGACGCGAATAAATTTGTTAATTACAGTAATCGGTCTTTGAATCGCTATGCCGCCGCGATAGTTCGTGTACCACCGGTGGCGCATGACGTCCCTTGGGGAAGATACGAATGTACCACCGGTGGTTCAGCTCGTTGTGAACGTGTTAAACGAATGAAACTGCCACGGTGCGGGTTATATAAACACGAAGTTTCATACGCTTTATGTCAACGTACGAACGAGGCTTGGTGACCTTCTATGAGCGCGTTCGTCGCTTTATACGCGTATTACTTTCTGCACGACCCTCGTCTCCAACGTTTTGAGGGAACGTCAGGATAGCAGTGGGGTATTGGCGATTGAAGAATTTCTGAGTGTCGAAGGGAACCAGTCTTAAGGCAATGGGGAAGGTCATGGAGGAGACGGACTAAAAAGAAGAGGGAAAGCGAAGAAGAGTGGGGACGGGGTTCTGATGGTAAGAAAATAAAAAGAAAATGAAAAGAAAAGCCTGAAAGAAAGGTCTTTTACCGTATACGACAATTGGATTAACCACTGACTGTAAGAGGTAGGAGGAAATCATTTTTAACCAGGTAGCTCTTTGAAAAGCGTGTACCTGATATGCGTGGCAAAAAGTAAGCGATGACGAGTATACTCGTCAAACACGGAGTATTTGTGGCTGCTATGATATAGAATGAAGTTGTAACGAAATGGCTGTTTTATTTTTTAATTTTATTGCTGAATTTTATTATGACTCGTCGTAACACGAAATACTGCCATTTCTTCGTGACGAGTATACTCGTCGGAAACGGCTAACTGGTTAAGCCGCAAGGCAAAAGGATACGAATAATAAATAAAGATACGCTGATTATGCACGGAGGAGCTCAACTCCAATTTTATTGAATTTCAGATATGTCGTGGAGAGGAGGATCCTGAGTAATATGCACTTTGTCCAAGGACGTGGAACGATTTCGAAGGTTCGAAGGTTATGGCGAAAAGAAATTGGTACATGCTTTGTTAGATTACATTTACTCCAATACAAGTGGGTAGAAATGAAATTCCATATGTATTTGCATAGGATTGCGATCCTAATAGCGGTATGGTTAGGCCGAGTCAGGTTATTGCGGACCGAGCCCTCCAGATCCCCCGAAAGATCTAACCTAACCTAACTTTTCAACACGATCGTCCCACGCCTTGAACAAAGTGCGTGTTACTCAAATAAGTAACTTCCCCTCTACAACATATTTCAAGATAAAGATCATTCGAGCTTTCAAGTTCTCTTTTGTACATAATTACCAAAAATATACGATATATCCTGTTTAACGGTAACCTTACCAAGCCCAGTCAAATGACCGGTTTGAAAATTTAATTAAAAACTGTACATTCATCGTTATTTCTTTTGTTTGTCTAACTTTATGTAAATCCTTACATTACCAAAAATTGTTAATCGAATAATATAAGAATCTACATAAAATTAAACGAACAAAGGAAATAACGATGAATATACAACTTTAACAAAAATTTTGAACCAGGTAATTCGACCAGGTCTGGTAAGGTTAGTGTTAACTGGAAACGCCCAAATGTCTGAACAAATACGAACGATGTGAAAAAATGTTTCAGACAAAAGTCGTGTGGTATGGGAGGGAGATACGTTGTACTTCTATCTATTTGATTCATTTTATCCTGCGATAACTTTGAAACAGTCTACAAAGAAGAGGTTAGAATCTTTCGATAGATAGCTTCATTTTCGATCGCATATTCTCTCCCACCGACTTTCGTAAGTTTTCCTTTACAGACGTAAAAACGTACAGAACGTCCCACAGGATATCATATAACTTTTCTCTGAAACATTTCTTCGCGTCCGAATCTTTCCAGATATTTCAGCCTCGTATTCCGGTCTAGAAATTTGAAAAAATCGAAAATTTTTTTTTTTTCATATTTCCAAAGTTTAGACATTCAAGAATATGCCCTTAAAAGGATTTTTCAAAATTTCAATTATTTTATGCGTTACAGCCATTTTTGTGACGCAGCATTTGCTCCGGTCCGACCGGGACCAATGTGCAATAAACGGTAGACGCTGCCCGAGTACCTACGTCTCAAAACTTTAAACGCGTTTTTCTCGAAACTACTTTTTTCGAGTTGGCGTGCACGATATCTCAAGTTCTAACGAACCGATTTATTTTAAATTTGGTCTGAATATTCCTTGTATACTCCTCTATCGTCCGGACCACGTTCAGCTCAAAATCTTTAATATTACTATTTTTTAAACGTTCGGAATTGTCAAAAAAACGTACGAAATAAGAAATTTTTTTTAAACGGCCGTCATTTTGTGAAAAAATGTTGTATTGACTTTTCCCAGGTTCAAACGATAGCGGCATCCATACTAATTAAGAATCCGTTTGCATTTTTTGTCTCGGATGACCAGAAGGGTTGATATCATGCACGCCACGACACCCCATTTTTTCTGCAGCACTCACTTTGCCAGCTCATAACTCTTTAAATATTGAGTTCTTGTTTTCAGTGAATTTTTTACGCAATCTCGAAATATCAATAAACAAATGCTAAAAAGAAGGATAGCAAAAATATTTTTTGTTTCGCTTGTACAGAGCTTCAAAAATCGCCCGAAATTCATGCCTCTAGACCAGAATACCCCCTTAATCAGAACACGCTGTATATTTTGCACATTCGTACTTCGTGCATTTTTACGCTTCCTAATAAAAGTCCGACTGATTACCGTAAATCTGATTCTCTAGTTCCGAAATATCAGAAAGTCCAATCAAGAGACTGTCTACCGTGTTCCTAAAGTTTCTCGACCTCTGTGATATATAAAACAGCAGAAAGATCCCGTTACGTGTCGTCATTCGGTTTCCTGATCAGATTTGTCAGCAGTTTCTCGAGACGGATTTCCCATCTGCTCAGGACGAACGCGTTGACGGGTCACGGTCTCTAATTTCAGGATAGTCGTCGGGGCCACGAGCGACCGATAGGTTAGGTTGGAAGTCAGGATGATGCCTTTGCAGCTCTAGGGAATATTCGGAAGTTTTCCGGAAGACTCGAAACGCTGCACGATGGCTTGCGAGAAGCTGAATCGGATATCGAATCTTCAAGTTGGACAGACTTCGACTTTCGCAGTTCTCGCCAGAGATCACCGAAGTGAAATAAATATTTTTAGCGTTGAACTCGGGGATTTTATATAAATTGCTGGCCATCCGATCTTTCGAAGATTATAGTATTCTAGACAATTGTATTTTAAGAAAAATTGATCCCTTCGAGAGAAGAAAATTCTTTCAGAGATACCTTTTACGTTCTGGAATATTAGAACCATTTAGTAACTTATAAAACGATAATAATTATTGTTAACAATGTCTTCTTCGTGGAATAACGAGGACAATTAACGAACTGCTATTGCAAGAACGAGTTACATGTATCGCAGCAAGATAAGAATTGAATAGCAATAGACCTATTCTACTGTAGGAACAGACTTGTTCCACTGACGAACCTATTCTACCGCACAGACAGACCCATTAGATAATGACTATAACTAAAATTACGACTGCAATTAAAACGCGAAGAAACGAGAATTTCTTCTAATTTCGTTTCTTTCCTTTTTGTAGGTTCACAGCCTTAGTGTATACTTATATTAATCGTAACAAAATTAATAACAAGGTAAACAGTTGCTCCACATACTGCGTAACACGCGCAAGAATCAGCGAACGTCTACGAGGAATCGCAATAGTCGCAGGATTTGGTACAAAGCTGTACGACGAAAATATAATTACGTCCCATTGATTTTACTAAAACTACCATCGTGTCTTGAATAATCCCACAAGTAGGAATCCAAAATCCGTGATTTCTGCTAATCGAGTAGTTCCAACGTTCGTCTCCGTAGCTGCCAACATCATTGGCCAGCAACTTCATAAATCCTCCGTTCGCTCTCCAAGGAAAAACCGTTTCTTTCTCTTTCCTTTTTTATCCTTTTGCATCGGTGTGCTTCGTACTCGTAATAAATAACTGCGAACAGAATTTTACGCGGAATAAAGCTACGTATCGCAACTTGTGCAAGGAGTCGACACATCAGACGACGAAGCTAACGAGACGAAATGATGAAAAATGCATTGGATCGTGCAGAAGCAATTTCGATGGAGGGCGCGGTAATTCGTAGGAGCAAGCCACGGTTAAAATTTCATCAGAAGAAACGACGTGTCGTATGCACCGACCTAATAAAGGAAACGCGATACCAGATCGAAAGTTCGGAATGCTATATGGAATCTACTGCAGCAGCCAGCTGGCAAAAATTCCCAAAGCAGGACACCGGTTCCACTGTAATTCCGGTAACCGAAAGTCGTTTAGAACAGCACGGTCTCTGAAACGAGCCTCTGGGGCTCCTTCGTTATAAATGCTCGTGTTCCCTATCTTCTCTACGCTGCCGAAAGTAATCAGACAATTTGTCAGCGGACTCGGAGAGTACTTGCAATCTGCGTTGAATTTCGAGCGTTTCAAGTTCTCTGACGCCTGGTGGCGCGATTTCAGAGGGTTACAGTTGCCGTTGAGGTTCCTGATCAGGCGAAGTCGCGTTATGTTTGCTCTCGTTGTTCCTTAAACGAGGAAGAGTTGCAAAGGTAGACCCTAAAGGCAACTTATAATAGTCGTTTACAGAGAAGATTGCTACAACTGTTCGGTAGAGCCCGTGGATATGTTGGAAGATTATTTTTATTAAGACAATGTTCTAGCAATGAAATGTAGATATGGCGAATGGGTAGATAGCGACGAAAGTGTTTGTACGCCGTGTAAGAAGATTGCTTTTAGTAAGACGAAGTTTTATGAAAGAAATGTAAATTTGTTCGAATGGTAGATAGTGGCGAAAGTTATTGTACGCCGTGTAAGAAGATTGCTTTTATTAAGGGGGTATTCTGGTCTAGAAATTTGAAAAAATCGAAAAATTTTTTTTTTCATATTTCCAAAGTTTAGACATTCAAGAATATGCCCTTGAAAGGATTTTTCAAAATTTCAATTATTTTATGTGTTACAGCCATTTTTGTTCGGTCACATTTTGATGATGATTCGATTAATTCAATAACGTTATCATAAACAAGTATATGGAACATCTGGCTGTCCCCATATTGCTATTGTTGAGATATGTGTAATTTTCTGTGCTGCACTCAGTTAAATGCGTAGTAGAGATACTTGTATGCGAGTGTCGGTGTGTGGAGGTATGTGTGTGCACGGCGTCCCTAAAAACAGATGACTGTAAACTAGTCAATCGGTTAAGAGACGGTTAAGAGTCGGGTATGGAAGAAAGTGCTGAGACGCGTGCAAGTATGTATCGATGAATAAATAAGGAATCCTCCATGAAACAAATATATTACTATTTTAATATGAATCGTTAGTGTAAATTTAGTGTTCCTATAACATTATTTCGGCTTCAAAGATCCACAATTCTCAACAGCTATAATAAGTAGATGGTGAATTTTTATGCATTTATTATACATGCAATATTTTACAAAATACATAACGTCTCTAATACGAAAGAATATACAAAATATCCAAAGTATAGCGTTTGCTCTAACGCTTGACAGATAAAATAATTTTCTATCGTGACTCTACTCTTCCAATCATATCCTCAAAAAATATGAGTTTCTATAAAAATCCACCGTCTATTAATAGCAGTCACTGTATATAAATTTCGCGTAGCGTAGTCAACGTGTTGACGGATCGATCCTTCGAATACATTCGAATGATCGACTACGGGCAACCGTTTCCTCGTATTCATCGAATATTAGTGGAAAAGGCATCGTCTCGAGAGAATCTCTGATCGAGAGTGTGCTCGAGCCGCGATAACAACGAAAAACGGTCGGCCACGGACTGTTGGCGTTGGTCAAAGGTCACTGACGATGAATAGGCTGTTGCAAAAGGGTGAAACCAAGTGTGGGCGGCATTGACCCATTAACTAGAGTACGTCGGATTCCCAAGATTCACGGGGGGATAGAGGCGCGCCTATCCTGCAACCTCAATCAAATTATGTATAACAAGATACAGTATGTATAACTAGAGAACACGTTCTGAGATGGAATAATTGTTCACGACCGGATGGTATAATTTATTCGACCGTATAACGTGCATGAATTCGTATTCAAATATTACACACACACACAGAAATTGTGCTGTACTGGTCTCGCGTGTTGGACCAATATTACCTGATATCGTTTCGCTGTTTGAAATGATACTAATTTTGCCGGTATAATAGAATCTTCAATTTTACGTTTTCACGATGTTCGTACGATATACAGGGTGTCTGGTTTTAACCTCTTAGGTACAGTTGAATTTTGTGCGGCACTGTTTCTCTGTACGGCAGAGAACCTATAATGAGAAGCTACCTAAAATGTTCGATTCTTGTACAAGTACAAGATACACATGTACATATCTCTCTTTCTCTATAATTTTCCTATTTTTTCCATTCCACTTTTGCCTCTATTTCGGCTTTCGATAACTATGATACAACCGAATCCATGTACACATTAAAAACGTCAACAGTATAAATGTAACCTACGGATTGATTTCTCTTTCCGAAATAATTTCTCTATCGATTCCTCTTCTCTGATAATTTCCTATTTTCTCAACTCGTCTCTGATGGCTTTTAATCTCACCCTATTTTCGGTAACTTCCGCCCGGCTCGGTTTACCGTGTAATCGAATTTAATCGCTTTGAGTTCGAAAATACAGGAGCGCACAAAAGTATTATACAACGATGTGAGATTCGACGCTGTCGTAGGATCTTTAATAAAATATTCGTTAACGAAAATAATTAGCCCGCTTACGCTCCTTACGCTCTTTGCTATTTTACCTAACAAGCAATTTTCCAAGCTTCGAAGAAACTCCGAAGGACGCGCAGGTTTACAGACGTTACTTTTGCGCGACCGTGTATCTCAGTGCGTCAAACAACGTTCGTTTTAGCGCACTTAAGCCAGAAACGGGGAAGGCCAATTAAAGCTCAGCTCGTTACCAAGCTGCTCGGCCGCGTTACTTCGCACGTGCGCCGCGAATCCAGACAAACGCGATAAAAGACGCGGGGGGACGATATCGTGAAATACACGCTCGCTCATCCAATTATATTAATTAAATATCTGTCGGCGAGATGGTAAAGAGGGCAACACGGCCGATAACGCCGACCATTTGTAAATGAATCGCACGAGAATGACATTTTTTCATCGCGTGAAGGAGGAATTTTTTTCCTACAGGTATACGTTACTATAATTCAACCCTTGAATCGAACACGTTACTTGAATTCAACCCTTTCCCTATAGCAATAACTATTATCATTCATCAAAAAACTGCTATTCTACTTTTATGCTTCTTCGCGTTCGCGTTAATATTTAATACTGTCGCTATATTCTAATTTCTGGTAACATGCTTGTTACTCGACCTTCTTATACATCCATAAATATCCTCGGTCTATCATTCATCGAGTTTCTTTTCACAAGCAGTAGTACTTATGGCGCAAGGCAGTGGAATTTCCGATATCTTCGAATCCAAGGAACCATCGTTCTTACAATTTGAAACCGCCAGACGTGTCCAAGAGAAATTAGAATACTGGAACATTTCATCGTCGCTGCGACTAGCGCATCTTCGCTAACAGAATGGTACACTGGTATCTAACAGAGATAAAATTCCATTACTCGATATATATATCTATATAGTATAAGACTGTACTATATAGTAGAATATAGTAAAATCCATTTATTGGAACGAAATTTTAATTGATACCCGTTTAATTGAACTTCTACCGATTGAATTCGTTTATTTGGGCGTGAACTATTGTGTGAGCGAAAAGTAATACGTTGGGAGGAAAATTGGTGAAGTCCATTTAAACGAACGAATAACATATATTACGAGTAAAGCACGGCCAGTATTCTACCGTGCAGGCAGACTTACACTACCGTAGTAACAGACCTACTATTTACTGCAGCGACAGACCAATTCTCCTGCAGTAGCAAAACGTCAGAACGTAATTTCTATTGAACACAGAGGCTTAGATCAGGAAGCCTCAAATTGCATCAACGATATAAACCCGAGCCGTGCAAGCTTAAAATCCTTTTCTGCGTGTAACTCGTGTACGTTGTATCTGTAAACAACAAGGTGCGATTCAAGTAACGTTAGCCTCTAGCGTGTCCGCTCTTCGACTGCTATAGGTATAGCGAAAGGGTTAAATCGTGTAACGAAGTAGAATCTATCATGGTCATCGCGAGTAATCTCGTTATACGAGGGGGCAACTTTTATCTCTGCACACTTGCCGCGGTTACGTAAAGTTATTAGCTTGACCTATATTTCCACGACGGTGAAACAGAGGGAAGAGGGCGAAGGGGATGCGAAAGAGCACGCACTAAAATCCCGCGAATAGTCGGGAAATTGGTCTTAAGAATCAATTTATCCCTTTTTTTTCTGTTCCTCTTTCGTATTTCTGCACTTGACCAATATGAGAAATTTATGAAAAGAATGAAAGGTCATATGCAAACCGGCGATGATATCCATACGGCTTCATATCTTTCCAGACATTATCAAAAAATTTAATTTAAATGTATATTGCTGGCCAATTATGAGGAGAAAAGTATGTCTCAAAGGAACAATTCGTGGCAAATAAATGCCACGAAACAAAGGCTTTTACAGCTTAAGAGAATACTTTATGATACAGTTACTGCGTTTCTTGTTTGCTATGTTTTCTTAAGCGAAATATCGCACTTTACTGCAGTGCTACTAAAAAGAGACTCGAATGTTTACAGCTACGATAATGGTACAAAGAAACTCATTTTACACTTTCTTGCAGCTATTATCTATTCGCTAGAAGCGTGAAAATGTGGAGTTTTCTCGAAACAATTGGAGCATCGTTTTTTATATCAGTTTCATTCGATTTGATCCGCTACTTGTAAGAATAATCGATCAAATATAGCGCTTCTTTGTTCTCTTTCTTCTAATCGATGCAATAGAACCATTCATAGTAGGTATTCTTTAATTTTTCCAACCAATGTAATAGAACGAATTCTTCACCCTGTGTATTTTATATTCATTCGCATATTATACACATTCTAGTTACGTATACATACGTATATTCTACAAAACGATTAATAGGAAAAGGAAACCAATTAAAGTCGTGTGTCGTACTCACGTTGACTGCTACTCCGTCTAATGATGTTCTCGAGGAATGTGTTTTGCGGGGCGACCAGGCCCCTACGCCCCCCTGGCATCCTTTCTTCCTTGGATAATCCCGGATCCTGGTCGCTGCGGCTATCAGGACCTCGTCCAGCCTCTAGCTACGACGATTACGTGCTGTCTTCCTCGCCGCATGTCCAGCCTTCTTCTCTCGATCCTTCCTCTTCTCTTCTATTCTCTCTTAATACTTTCTTACAGCTGCACAGATGCACACGCGCGACAACAAGCTGTACGTTCACTAACTGAATGTCATGACTCGAGGGTAGTTCACCATTGTGGTATCGCCCGAATCACCTGTCGACGGTTTCACGTCCGCCTGGAACCGGTCCAAACGAGCACAACCGCCGCGACCTGGTATACGCCTTTCCAAACACGCTGTAGCAACACGCTCGACCAATTGTCCCGTACACGTCCGTGTAAATCCTCGAGCGAGATAGTTCGCACGTTCTATAGCGTGACAGTGGCCGGAAACGTTCGTCTGAACTTCCGATCTCGCAGTTCTCTGACCTTCCACAGCTGGGACCGGCCAGACCGATAGAAGCTTCCCGATTCTTCAACACAACACCCAACAGTTTCTCTCTACGTGTATATAATACAGAACACTCGGGCCAAACCGGACTACGAGAAACTAAAAGAAAAATATGTAAGAAACTAAAAATAATAACGCGAATTATCCAGGACAGATCTTGGACGATTTCAGGATCCACCTGGCAGTAACCTAGACGTCTCTGTCGTCACCTGAACGCGAACGGTCCTCCGTTGCTCCAACGATCAGCGTTCCTATACCTCCTCCAGCTTGGTACGTGCTCCAGCTCCGCATCCACCGTGGATACGACTCGCGACGGAGGAACTGGAGACCTTTGACTCTTCGTCGTCGATGAACGAACGTCGATCGACGACCGTAAAGAAGACAGGAAGATGGGGGAGAAGATGGTGGTGGAGGACGATGATCCGGATTTATCGAGGCACCGACCACGACAACGTCGATGGGCTCGCGGAACTGTCCCCGGCTGGTGGACGCGCGATCGATGACCCATCTAACCGCAGTCCTTCCAGGTGATCGCGCGCGCTATCACGGAAACCCGACGGCAAGTAATTAGACGACTGCGCGCTACCTGCCACCTCGTTCTCCACATCCTCGGCGTCCTCCTCGGCGTCGGTGCAGCTGGTGCCCGCGGAGGAGGACATCCCTTAGACAGGGGGACGTAGTACAAGAGGAATTCACGATCACATCTTCGTCGGCCGATTCTGGCGTCCTCGCGTTCTTTCTTTTATCGCGGTTGTTGGTTCTCGATGGCAGGTGAAGCTCGATGATTGGTTAGATTCTGTGCTGGATGTGATTTGAGAGGAGACGCGTGCAGTCTTGGTGAAGGTCGAGGGTATACTCCTTAAGTGCTGCAATGAAAGAAAATTGAAAATAGTATTTTTGTAAAGTTGATTTTCTTCCAACATCTAACTCTTTCAGAATCGAATTATTTTCTAATTAGAAGAAAATTGCTTTTTGGATTGAGATGCTTATGCAAGGGGGACATAATGCAGTAAGATTTTAACATCGAAAACAAACGCGTTCATAATTAATTGACAACCAAATTGGACAGATATAAGTTTGTAGAAACTTTAAAGGTTCATGAAATACACGTGACACGCAAAAATAGATAGAATATTCAAAGTACAATATTTAAAGAAATCATTGCGTAGGTTACATTTCTTTAGCCCTAGTAGTTTATGATACAAATTTGCATAAATATCCGCAGTCTATTAATAACTTATGAAAAGATAGTATTGCGTATACGCGTGAAAGAGTTGAAATGTTATAATTTTGTCGAAAAATACGAGTCGAGGTACATGAATAAACAAGTATAAAACGATAAATCGTGAAAAATATCTTGATGCCTGAGCGTATTAATATTAAAGCACAAGCTATTTTTCTGGTCGAACGGGGACGCGGACGTGGAGCTGCCAACAGTGAAAGATAAAATTGCGTTTTCATGTCGCTGGCAATAAATCGCTGCGAGTTATCTTTATGGATCCATGGAGTCGTATTTACTCGAAACAGCGGCCCACGAGAGGAGATCGTTGCCATGACGCGATTGGTCGCGTAACAGTGCCCGCGGATGTCCTCGGGATCCTTGAGCTTTTCGAAAGATGAGAATAATTGGGTTGGAAGCATTTGATTGACAATGAAATCCTGCGCACATGCTACGATGTTGTGTCGTGTTTTAACGCTTGTCATGCGTGGGACAAACGAAAAACGAAGATTCCCGGCTCCTGTCCTTTATTCTCCATCGATCAGACCCTGGGAATATGGGTAGATCATGCGAATAATTTGAAAATGATAGTAACACAGAGTGATGTAAAAGTAACCAAAATCTGTAGACTTGAAAGAAAATATTACTAGAATAACAAAAGAAGAAAAAGTATTTGCAGTCTTGATTTATGCTTTTTCTAGTAACTATTGCAATGTATAGAATCTGTATGTAGAGTCCTAGACTTCATAGATGTTACTAGGAGAAAAAGAGAAAACAAAGTTTTTATTAAGTTTCAATTCCTTATCTTACAATTATTTCAGTAACTATTGAAACATATATACACATACATATATAATTTGTATATAAGTGATAAAATTGTATTCAACATAATAAAAATTGTATTGCCTAAATATAATTAAAAAAATACAAATTTTATTTGTATGTTCAGTTTAAAAAACAGAAACTAAAGTCGAAATTAAACTTTATCAAACAGTATGATTCTTTCGATGAAAAAATTCTAATTCCTAACCTCACAAATTCCAATTTTACCATATCAGACGACGAATCCTACCATTCCACATCACGTGGTAACAAAATATAGGGAAAATACAGTGTTTCCAATCGGAAAAAAGCTACGATACGTACCGTACGGTTCGATACTCTGGATCTCGGGAAGATCGGCCGTCGATTGCACTCGAAAACTCAACAACGGATTCAAAACAACGCCAATCACGTTGCAAGCTTCATCGGTCTTCCGATCCGTAGGTTCCAATAACGCAACGTTTGTTTGCCATTGATTCCCAAGGCTAAAGCGTCTTTCGAATACAACCTCTTTCAAATCGATCCAACTTCCGAAATGCCACTGTTTCCAGGTTAGATAAAGTTAAATCAGTCGAATCGCTGAAAATTGCGGCGATATCTTCGAATTATATCCAATCTTAGAAGTGTTGTTCTTCTCTTCCTAAATGCCAATTGGTGAATTCAATTGAACTCGATTTACTCTTTGTAATCGATAAACGATATAAACGCCACGAGTGGTGATTTTCGGTAAATGAAAACTGTGTTGATATAAAATTGACGTTTGTTCGATTTATTATAAATTATAGATCCCTCATATTGATCACATTATGTAAAATTTTAGGTCCCTCATATTAATTGCAAGAGAAACGCATGAAATTATAAATCATTCTACAAATTATGTTTAAGAGTGCAAATATTAATTCTAATATTGATGTATGTAATGAAAGAAGTTATGAACTTTCGAAATTCAATAAATAAATAACTAGATAAATAAACTGACACTTACGATTTTAACTGTGTCTTGCAATAATTTAGAAATTAAAATGAATTATTCCATATATCACTTACAGCATTTGTATTTTACTCGTCAATAGTTCCAACATAATTAAGTCTAGTATCGAGTATGGTATTTACAATAGCTTTCTTCTTCAAGACTTACATCATTTGCCATTTAAACTCTTCAATTACGTGGAATCGAGTCGCTTGGTAGCAGCTAATTTCCTTTGTTTTCACACGGAAATGGGTTTATATGATATCTGCGGCGTCAGCTTATCCACGTATCCTGTCTGCCATAATTATATAGTCGAGCTTGATATACTGTGACGTCACAACCGTTTATCGATTACCTATCGACCATTATATCGACCATCTTAAACAACCTATTATTATGACTGATTTAAATTACAGGGTGCAGTCGAAAGAATTCTACAAACAGTAAAATACTGTTCACAAAAATAAGTCGCGAGTTAAAAGTTACTGGCATTAATAAATTTTGTTTCCATAAAAGTTGTAAGTTTGATAATGAATCAAAAACTCACAAATGAATTTTACTAATTATATAATACATAAATTTTAATTTGACATGTCTTGTTCGACATAAATTTGTGATTTTTTGTGAAATATATAGAAGCCTATAACCTATAATTGTCACTTGTCAATTCACTGATACTATTAATTAATAATTAATTGTAGGAGAAGATCCAGATAATCAAGTTAAACGAACAGTTGAAAGAATAGAAAGAAATTTTTAAGAAAGTCGATTTCGATCATTCAGTCTGCACTAAAGTTTGAGGTTAAAAAGAACATTCACCCAGAACGAGAATAAACGACCACGACCAGTTGGACTTGTGTTTTGAAAAAAACTCTATTTCTGTGCATTGTCACTGAATTTCAAACAAAAGAGGAACAACTACAAAGTTTCCTGAAACATTTCTCCCTCCGCGCTATAGATATCGTTTAATCGCATCTCACACGTCTGCAAAAGCCGGGATGCTTGTCGATACTATCGATATTACGACATTTGATGGAGGCGATTTTTCTCAAAAACGAATCTGTGCTCGAACGTTTCCTTTAAATATTTTATGAACAACTAAAAGACGTATCGAATGAAGCTTAGTATCTGGGGATAAGAATTCGAGCAGAAAAGCGTTCAGTTCACTCAAGGGGAAGATTATTTTTCTTCTCTTAGCGTTGCACCAGTGCCAGATCCTGGCTCGTTCTCTCACCGTCCTTTGTTTCTCTAGCCTAGCTGTCACTGGGGATTGCTCTTGATATCGATAGAACTCGTTGTCTAGTGTCGTCTTAAAATTACTCCTATGGTAACTTTTCGTACACTTTCATTTCTACCATGTTTTTTTTATACCATATGTCAAAAGCAATTCACGATATATTTTTTCAAAACAAGGAAAATTCTTTAATGATATCTTAGAAATAAATAATGTTTTTATATCAGTATCTTGAAGATGTTCTTTCTATAACTATTTTTGTTAAAAGGTTAGATAGATTCCACAGACCGACTAAAGAAATTTTGACTTTTTGATTTTCATGTCACTTATTTACAATTAATGACTAAAGTGGTTAGAAAGATAAAACTTTTTAAGTTCAAGAATAGGTAAAGCATGATCAACCGAAAGTATATCTAATATTGTGATAATGGGCATTTTTGAAGAGTTTACTGTGGTACAAAAACAGAGATATAATTTCACAACCAAATAGAATAAAATTTTTAAATTATTCGTCATGTTCTTTTCATATGATATACAAAAATTATATGAGATATAAATTATACGAATTATGTATATGAATGCTATGAATTTTATGAGAAACTGCTCACTTGGAAATGTGTCGTAATTCATTTGTTTTTAGTTACAGTTTAAAATGAATATAAAAGCTGGCCCTGAGCAAAGTACCAACAACGTTCGAGCGCTTTTGGATTCTTTCACACGGATAAAATTCAGATGCAATTAGAACAAACCAAACTTACACTGTCAAGGAGCATCGATGTTTGCGTGCTTGTTGAAAATACGCCGCATCAAAGGGCTAATTAACCACATGGAATTTAATTTTTCGTGAGCAGTGCCACTGGAATATTGTACAAAAAACGAACTCGTTAACAGGATGCACCAATTACTGGTTAAAATATCTATAGACACCATACAATTTTACGCATGAACGAGCTTTAATTTTGCAAAACTTCAAAAATCCTGCTTTTTTATAATTCAATTTTCGAATTTAAATTCGAGAAAAAAAATCGATGATATTTTCCTAAAAAAAAGTTACATGTAAATTTAGAAAAAAAAATGGAATTATTTGTAGTTAAGAAAATAGATTTATTTTTAGTTACAATAGAATTCAGTGACTGAGAAAAAATTCAATAAACAAGCCATTGACAAAGAAGCACTGTAATGAGATATGAATATCGAAATTATATTGGTAAAATTTGAAGATGTATATAGAAATTTCAAGATATTTATTATAGACATACACTTCATAGAAATGGCCAAAATATGTGAACAGTCAATCATTAATTATATTAGTAAACAACAATATACAGTTGAGCCGTCTTTAACATTAACCATATGTTTAAAATGTTATTTTTAATTAAATATATGTTTGAAATAAATATTTCCTAACTTTTATATACATCTTCAAATTTACTTCAAATGTTACCATTGTAATTATGACGCTTGTGCTTCATTACAGCACCAATGAAATTTCAAAATCTTTTGTATAATACGTACAATATATCCATGAAAGATTTCTATGGTAGTGTTCAAACACTTTCATATGTCATTATATTGGATTGTAACATAAATTCATTCTGTTTCTGTGTATGTAATGTATTGGATACATATATTGTAACAAATATAAAAACAAAATGAATTTATATAATTATAAAATATTATTTTTGTACATATAATACATACAAGTGTCGTAACAAATATAAAAACAGGACGAATTTATATTACAAGCCAATTTTTCTTCCTTTCAGGCATATTGTTTGCTATGAGGGCTTCCGATGGTTCAAAGATGGACCAACACAGAAAGTTTCGAGGCATGACAATTGAATTAAAGCGTATAGATAAGACGGGTCGAAAGAGAACCACAAAATCTGCAAGTGAAATGAAGGACACTGAATAAAATCAGGACGGAACAGTTCATGCGGACCGGAAGTCGCAAGGGCATCCGCACTAGCAGAAAATTGGATCGCCAACGTCCACGAAAACCACCGAGAATTTTCATGGACTCGATTCGTTTTGGGATTGAAATTGTGATTCTGGAATTACAGGCTCTTTGAATGTATCACAAGCTCGACTTCCTGTAGAATGTAAAATCGAAGAAATTTTCGAGAATTTCGCGCTATAGTTAACATGAATACGAAAGTTATTACTCATAAGAGAAGATTAACGAAACTTGGTAGCGTATCAAATTTCTTAACGCATAAACTGGGTCGTCTCGCCTTTTTAACTTTCGTTAATGCAGATATCAAGATGTATCTTTAATGCGAAAGGAACTTCCAGAATGATGTCATAAGAAGATTGTGAATTCCTGCATAAATTAAATAATCGAGTCCAAAATATCAGCAATCTAGCAAATGTAATTTTACAACAAGATAAGGTGGTAAAAAGATTGAGAATCCCCGTACAAATACAATCGAGTGTAAAATATCAGCTATCTAGTTAGTCAATTAAGAAATCAATATTACCAACGCCAATCAATAATTAATGATAAATCAGACCATGGATATTTATGAAAATTCATATATTTGTAAATATATTTCCAAAAATGGAATCTAATTAGAGGATTATTTATCTACTAACAATTATGACACGTATTATACTTTCGATATTTTATATATTCCTTCATATTATGTGTATTTTTGCCCCATCAATTTTCCTACAAATGTATATGTATGTATAATATATACAAAATCTTTACTAATAATTTCTTATAAATTAATATTCAGTATCTTACAAAAGAGTAATTTATCTTCATTTCAGCATATTCTCCAGGCGAAAAGTTACTCAAACTCAATATCTCAACGCTGGCTGAACGAGTAGAAGTTTTGTTAATCCACCATTAAGCGAGTAAATCGAGAACGCGACAAAGTGCGTCTATTATACGACGGATAGTGAGGAAGCGACAAATGAGAAGACAGGGAATCTCAAATGTGAGTCGAACGGCCTAAAACCATCTATTCCATACAATTTTCATGAATACTCCGTCATTCTCGTGGGTTTTGTTCGCGAACAACTGGCAAAGGAAGCATCGGGGTAAGGAGAATCGATGATACCCTACCCTGCAGGAGCGACTTATCCGATTTGTCTGGAAGTAACCGGAGGTGAGAGCAAGAATCGCCTAGAGAATTGACGAAACTACGATTCCCCAAGAAAACTTTTCCTTTATGACAAACGCATCGCTCAGAAACATTTTTTTACTAAACAATTACAAACATTATTTTATAAAATTCTCATTGGAATTTACGATCATTTATTAGTATAAGCAGATAGTTCTGCTTATGACAAATAAATTTAGAGTGGCTACAAAAAGTATAATATTTGTACATCATAGTAATTATTATAATACTTATGTACTAATTAATTAAGCCCAAGTATATAGAGTTTCCTATCATTTTGCAGTGACTACACATAATTAAAGAAGACACTATGAAAATGAAAAATATAAAACCTGACAAAAAAACGCTTTATTAGAAAATAAAAGGTATGTACAAATACTTCTTGGAGCCATATCATATAATTTCATATGGAACTGTATGAACATAAGATTCCTTTTTTGAGATATTGAATACCAATTACGCACATCTGATTTATGTGAAATTGATAAGTTTATAAGAAGTGAAGCTAGCCAATTTTGTTTCTGAAAGGCTCAAGTGATCCTTGGATTTTCAGATTTTTCTGTAAACGTATATTTTGTGGATTAATTACATTTCAAAACGATTTAACGATTCAAATGAGGATGTGAAAGAATCTATTGACCTGGCTGTTTCTTTATTTTCAACTTATATCCCTAGGTCTATGCTATTTTAGAGTGGCACGTGAAGAAAGCGAGTAGTAATATTGGAAGCAACGAAATCGGGCAACGAGTCCGATTCGCAAGAATTCTAATAGCGTTCGAAGGTCGACCGAAAGCGGAAAAGTAGTTCGCCTAACGATCGATGCCGAGCTTTCCCGATAAAAAGACAACGAACGGACGATCCGTCGTTTACTCACACAAGATGGTTGCTATTGTCTTTCATAGATCATCAATTGTTTATTTTTTAACGATCATCAAGAATACCAAGGTATTTTTGAATCTTTAATGCCTCGAAGATTACGACTTTCATTCAGCAAATCTTAATCGGCATATACAGAATATAATTCTAAAATCCTGTTTAGTAAATCATGCTTAATGAATAATCGAATATTTTCTAGGCTTCTAATATGTTCTAAGGGAGATCTAAATTATTCAATTCTTAACTCAAAGAATCTAATCTCCAGGAGAGTATCAGGAAAATCCTAAATTTCGAAAATAAATCTCAAACATCGTTGACCAAAGAACCTTTCAAACTAAATTATTCGTAAGTACTCGTTATTTATATGTAACACCGACATTCTCGAGCAAACAGAGCGACAGAAGTCTGTCCAACATCCTGAATATCTTAAGATAATAAACACAGTATACCGTAGGAAAAACCGAAGTATTCCCGGAAGTCTCGAAACAAACTATCAAGAGTCGAGACAACGATTTTCCATTTTCCGATCTGTATTTCCCTGAGTCGTCACCGACACGGGGACCGAACCGGAGGCGACACTTCCGGGAGATCAGCTTGTCACTGGGAGGAGTGCCAGTACGAGCTTGAAGGGATGAGAGAAAAGACGAAGAAGGAGGGCAAAGACCGTGTCGAGAAAGAGGTCACCCGGATTTCGAGCGGTCTTCTCTCTACTCACCAGAAAGCGAACCGTATCTCAAGGTAGCCCATCATTTTTCGTGGGAGGAGTTTTTGGCACGGCTGCCACCCCTTTTCCCTCCCGAGTTCCACCGAGTAATCGATCGATCCGCCAAGACTATGCTTTTACCACCTTCTCGATAGACGCCATCAAGAAAAACGCGCGATTACTCCGATCGCTTTTCGCTTCTCTAAAAACCTTCCAGCTCGCTGATCTCTGCGTAGCTTTCAACGATATTATTCCACTACCAAAACTGTATTCCAGATTGGTTGAAGCCAGAAATGATAATATGAATTTGCATTTGATAGTGGAATACAGTATGTGAATTTCTTATTCACGTACAATTTTAAAGCGACTACATATGTAGTCTACAGTGACGATCAAAAGAAAGTTTAAAGTGTGGAATAGAAGAAACACTGTGATTTTACGAAATTGAATTATGATTGGCGAGAAAATTGAACGTATAATATAATTGTTCGTTCTAAATAAGACGAGTTTTTAGTACAAAGAAATGTTCAATAGAAACTTTCTTACACTCTTACGCACAAGTACCACTGTTAAGCTTTCTCCTGTTCGCCGTATGAGATACCACAAAACGTATCTATAATACAGTGGCTACAAAAAGTACTTGTATGTATTCTTATTTTCTAACAAAGTGTCTTTTTTTAGACTCAGACTCCGTATTTCATTTTCATAGTATTAAATTTTTGTAGTCATATGAAAGCATTATTAAATAGAATTAAATATACTTGGACTTAATCAATCAATATATAAATACTATAGTAAATACAATGCGATACAAGCGCATTTGTAACCATTGTATATATGTAAGTAGTTGTGACGCGAATATTTGAGGTTAACCACTGAAATTACTTCCCAAATAGGTTTCCCAGACTTTAACTCGAGAACCTTCCTCGTTAGTAATTTGAAGAGCTAGAAAGCATTACGCCAGTCTTATCTTCGAGTTCATCGACCGCTTTTAATCTCTTTTGACAATGAGTGTAAAGAATACTCTGTCCTATAGAAAATTATACCTGCTGCCATTCTCCTATAAAATTAACTATTCTCATCAAACAATCTTCCATGAGAAACTTTGTTCTCGTACACCCCAAGAACTCTTACTAATCTTCCAATTTCTTAATCATACACGATCTCCTCATCAACCTAACTTCAAATTGCTACTCTATCGATTCTTCGTTTCAGCAGGTTACAATGATATAAAAAAAACCATCCAACCTAATTGAATTCGCACCCTATGAGTACAATGTGAAGAGCAATTAAAGGGACGACAAAGTGGACAGGGAGGCTCTCTGAAAATGTTCACCTTCCTCAAAGAAATCGCACTGAAAGCACAGAAAGGCCAAAAGACAAACGGAAGAGAGCCAGATGGCTGGCTCAACGTTGTAAAAGCTCGAGCAAAGGAATTGCTTTGACTTCGATCACGTTAGTCATGGACTAGCCATTTCCAGTACAACGTTCGAGAAGGACCGTGAAAGTTCTCGCCGAAATAGGAGATGTTCGACGCGTTCGAAGAAAGCAGGCGTTTCGTTTCAAAGGCGTCGCACGCCGATCGATCGACCTTCCTACCTTCCTTGAAACAGGAACGCGTTTTCGGGCTCACCTTGCACCTGCGAGAAGGCAAAGGGCAAGGGAGATTGATAGATCGATAGATGGGTGAGGATAGGGTGGAGAATTGGGATAGAAGCGGTGGTAATGAATGGAAATATTTCAGAATATTTCTGAACAGAAATATAAGGTGAAGACTATTGATATGAACGCGTCAGTTGCGTTTTGCTAATTATAGTAATTATTTCAACGATGTTAGCGATGCTAGTGGTGCATGTTTGCTGTTGCATGTTAAATATTCATTAGATTTCTATTAAGAAAAAAAGAGAAGAAACTGTGGTGCAGCGTACAGATATAGTAGCAGATAAAAGAAAGTTTAAAGCTGTTAAATAATTTATTTGTGTATACGCACTTATTAATAACTTTTATATTAAATATTTTCCACTATGTTGCTGGCAGTCACATAGGTTATATGTATAGGGTATATATATATATATTTATTCACTACTCTTGACAAGTGCAATACTGTGTTTTAAAATTATCATATGTTTTGTACCCGCACTTGTGCCTATTTAAACTTTCTCTTGCTCGCTATATATAGAGTAAGCTATAAATTCTCCTGCATTACGGTAGCAAGTTTGTTACTAAAACAAATGATGTATTCAGAAGTAAATTTTACGAAATGCGAGTTACAACCTGTAACTTGTCAATTCTCTAATATCATTAATTGGTAAATTTCTATGCAACAGGATCCTAGTTTCATTACTTATCGATCGAATCCAATAAATTAGAGTCGATAAGTAAAACTCAATGCAAAAACGCTTCTGATAAAAAGAAACGTATCTTTCCTCGAGAAGGATGTAATCTCGCTAGTAGCGTAAGTATTAACTGAATCGTTATTTAATCACAAACCTTTTCCAGAAATAAAATCAAGACTTAACAAAACGAATTATGTATTTTTAACAGAAATATAAACGATACACTGGAGGAACTGAGACACTCGGCTTAAACAAGTTACCGACAGAGTTCCTGAAGAGCAACCGAGTAATTGAAGGCACTTTGGTCAGCGACTTAACTTATTTCCCTCATTTAACGGATCAAAAGTACACAGACAAAAAGACGCATTTACGACCCAACTAAACAGAAGAGAAGAAACCACGTAAAGGTAAAAATACAGGAGATAAATTGTAAAGGAATAATTAAAAAGAAAATATCGCCGCAACAAAAAACAGATTCCGATATCTGAGGAAACGAATACTTCCAAACAGGAAAAAACCAGTCAAACCCAATATCAATATCTAAAACGCATCGAGGGAGGATCGTGTTTCTATTGTCAATCGGTCTTTCATCCAATCGAATGATCACCGACAGGTGTTTTACATGAAAGCGTCTATAAAAAGCGAGAGAAAAAAAGGGGAAAGGGGAAGAGGCGAAACACAGAGGAAAAAGAGAAACAGGAGGTTGGCATGATACATGTACGTCGTATACACGTACGTATATCGTATATAGGATTGAAAAGTTCGCAGCCCCTTGGTAAATTCGTAACGCGGAATGACGTCAGTGGTGAGCGCGCGCAAATGCCCCTGTTTCGCAATCCGCAAACGTCGTTTTCCGCGATTCGTGCCACGGGGGCACCGCTCGTAAAGCCATTTCGGCGATCTCGCGACATAAATTATAAAATCGACCGACGCCAGATCGTCTGTGCAATGGCCGGCATGTAGGACGACGCGGAGAAATCCGTTCGAGAATCGAGACATCGGATACTGCCTTCATTTCCCCTACCACTTGCCCTACCACCGCGTTACATTCTAGGTCCATCGGACTGGGATTTATTTCGACTCGATTGATAATGGACTCTGGAACGTTCCTCGGTCGAGAACTGGCGAAAATAATTTACTACATTTTCCTTCTTAGTGGGGACCCTCCGGTTGATCGAGATAATCGTCGATGAAAGTACGTTAAATAGAATGGAACACTGAGAATTGTAGATAATCTTTGGAGATTAAGCGGAGGATGTGGTAGATTGGAGTCTGATATTGTTGAAAGATAAAGCGGTTTTTGCTTGGTATGGAGTGCAGCACTTTCTCTGCTTCTTTTAATAGCAGAATTATTTGAGTAGTTAGAACGAATAATTCACGACTTTTCAGAGAAATTTTATAAATTCACAAGGGTGCATCTCTGGAGATTTTTCCGATTTCTGGTAGATATATGGATGAAGACTTCTTCCCTTGTATTATGCACTGTCTTACATATATTTCATATTTATATTCGTTTGGAATTCTTTGACTACAAGTTTTCCACTTGTACGTTATAGTACTTCTGCGACTTTGCTGTAGTTCTAGATGTTATAACGGTAATTTGCAATTACAGAGTTTGAAGAAACGAATAGAAAGATCATCTAAATATTGGAGACACGGTGTAATATATTCAAAAGAACTTCAGATTATACTTGGTCGTAATTGAAGTAGATTTCTCTTTATCAGAAGAAGTGATGGTCCTTTTCGATCTTTTTCTTCAATATAACTTCAAACAAAGCAAATTTCATTTACTTTTTTATTCGCTCGCAAGGGCAAATTATGATTTCCCAGATAAGTTTCATATCACTAATTCCAATTTCCCGTAATGTCAGAGCAAAAAATGGGAGAAATTATCCACGATAACAAGAATGGAATGAAATAAAGTTAAAGGATTCACCCTCTAAAAGCAAGCAGGATCAAGTAATTAATGCTGGGAATGAGAGGAGAGAGACAGTAGTGTAGCAAATAAGTTAGATACCACTAGACTGCGGATTTTTATGGATTTACGTGAAATTTGAAGCTGTAAAAATGTAAAAACTGTACGTAATAAGCAACTATATATAAAATATTCAAAGTACAATTCTCCTTGCAATATTTAATACAAAAAACCATTTTCAATCTAGGTCCCATTTTTTTAATTACATTCATAAAATTATTTAGTAGCATGAATATCAAATATCGCTAATAGATATCGCTAATTCCTATTTCTTATAATTTCAGAACAAAAAATGAAAGAAATTGTCCAGGATAACAAGAGTAGAATGAAATAAAGTTAAAGGATTCACCCTCTAAAAGCAAGCAGGATCAAGTAATTAATGCTGGGAATGAGAGGAGAGAGACAGTAGTGTAGCAAATAAGTTAGATACCACTAGACTGCGGATTTTTATGGATTTACGTGAAATTTGAAGCTGTAAAAATGTAAAAAATGTACGTAATAAGCAACTATATATAAAATATTCAAAGTACAATTCTCCTTGCAATATTTAATAGAAAAAACAATTTTCAATCTAGGTTCCATTTTTTTAATTACATTCATAAAATTATTTAGTAGCATGAATATCAAATATCGCTAATAGATATCGCTAATTCCTATTTCTTATAATTTCAGAACAAAAAATGAAAGAAATTGTCCACGATGATAAGGATGGAAAGACGCAAAGTTAAACGATCCACGCTCTAGGGGTAAGCAGGATCAAGAAACTGATGCTGGGGACAAAAAGAGAGAAATAGAAGAAGAATTGAGAGAAAGGCGGATGAACTCGTAGCGTGGAAGATCGTAGAGGCTTTGAACGGTTGAAAGGAAAGGCTAAACTCTCGGAAGAAGGATGAAGAATAGCATAAAGAGCAGGGTGAAGAAGCCAGCGCATAGATCGGTGATGTGGAACGTGCGAAATAGTATTCGGGCCATGAGGTAACAGGGAACGTATACGGTTTTCAATTTCCCACGAGAGGTCAAGCAAATTCATAACCCAATCTATCCGCAAACCGAGAGGAACAGCGGGACGCCGATGAATTCGGTGATGCAACGCGATCTCCGTCTTGTGTTTATTATTTTTAATCGATACTTTTTCACTCTGATTGCGATTACTAACGATCCACCCAAATACACCATCCAGGAAAGCATAGAAAAGAAGATATACTGAATTATATCTTATAAACAGAATCATCTACTGCGAGGCTTGTTTGAAAACAAAGAGGAAGAATATCTGCAAATTATAATTGGAATTGAGAGTTCCGATCAAATGAGAGTTTGAGAGATCTCAAAATGAGAGTTCTGATCTAAGACTGAGCATTGAACGTAGGAAGAAGAATGCAAAGAAGATATATTCAATATTTTAAGAAGAATCTGCTAATCTTAGATTTAATCTTGTATGAGAAAAAGAATACACGAATTATGTTATAGTACTGTAAAATGAAAGTACTGATCTAAATGGAAAGATGCGAAGAGAAAGATTCTCAAAATAAAAGAAGAATCCTTTAAACCAAACAATTTTAAGGAGAAGACCCTGATCCAGTACTAACCTAATATTAGAAAGGACAATCACACGATATATCACAATACTTTGCCAATATTCTGACATAATGCAATCCATATGAGAAGAAAGCTACGTAAATCATATTACATTATTTCAAAAAAGAAATTCTCCAAAAATCCTTTGACTCAGACCCAACCCTGCTTACAATGTAATTTGGAGAATCCAGAGTTTGTATTATTCTTATAACGTTATTGTATCTCAAGAAGAATCCAGTGGCTGCTAGCTGGTTCCAGTAATAATCTCGTCACTCGTCCCCTGTCGCCACTTTACATAATTGGATGAACGATCTCTGTGCCACCGTAAGAAGATAAACTCTCTGCCTCGCTTAACGTTATTCACGATGCGGTGTTACGAATAAACAAGAAACGAATTCCAAACGGGAAAATGTGTTTCTTCGTTAAAAAAGGTTCCACAGAGAATGTATCGAAGAATAGTATAGAGATGTCTAACGTCAAAGAGGCGTGCAATGTTAACAGAGCAAGTTAATTCTCAGATAATTAGGTAAAACTGTCAGATAGAATTATTTAAACAAAGGATATGCAAAGCGATGTAAAATGTAAATGAAGATGTAACCGGAAATCATCCAAAGCTGAAAGGCACTGGATCAGGAATAAATAATAATAGTACAGAGAACTACATCCGTCCGTAAGTATCTGGATACTAAAGAATTTCCGGATTTCACATAAACGTCTTACGAATTTAGTTTCTTCTATGAGTTTATTATGTTGCCCTACAGTCCTGATGTTGCTCTTGGACAATGTGAGCAATATTTATTAACAACTAATATCGATAAAGCTATGCTGTCTTGATGCAGTTCTTGGAAGATGTGGGAAATATCGATTAAGAAACATATTGATAAATTTATTACAAATATTGGTAAACGAAAACGTACGCAGCTTTGCTCTCCTGTTTATCAATCTTAAGTGGTTAATTCCCACCCAAAGATATAGAAACACCGGACTCTACAAGAAATAAACGTATTAAACAGACTGCACGGTGAAAAAGAAACAGATGGCAGGCAAGATCATCTGAAACCTCTTTTTTATCATCTAATAAACAGCATAACAAATAACATCAACATTGCAAGGCGACACAATAAATCTATAGAAGAAACTCAAGTAAAGATATTTATGCAGAAATTTGCACTAAATATTCGAAGATAGTTATGGGTGGAAATATAAGTAAAATATAAATTTCAGACGAAACGAGCGTCTTCGTTGAAAAAGCTGTGACAGACGATACATCAAAGAATAGTATAGACGACTATACTGGACTAGAAGATAAAAGGAGATACCCGTCCCGTATCGGAAACGCACGAGAACATCGGTATCGGGTTGGCGAATCTGGCGACCTGTGAACCTGGCAGAAATCCAGAACCCGCGTCACTGCACCGGTGCGGTGAAAGAAAGCCCGCGACAAGGGCGATAATCATCGTAAACGTTGTCGAAATTGTCCTCTTTTGTCGACGAAACCTCGAATGAATCGAGAAGCAAAGCTCGACGCTTCTCTGACGTCAAGGAACTACAGTGGTTTTCAACGTTCGAATACGTAACGTGTCATACGAGGAATAATTTTCGAAGAACGAGTAATTCGTTAATTAACGAGTCGTTCAGCCAATTTACACGCATGTACGAATTTTCTAATGACAGAACAACGATTCGTCTGGGTAGACACGTATTAGAGGTTGTGAGGTTGATCACGTTGATTCCGTACGCAGGCTGTGCACCCTGACGAGTACGCATTGTCCCGTAGCACGTCCTGCTCGTAGATCGATCCAGTCTTTGGTACACGAACGACGAGGCTTCGTAGAGAGCAATGTGTTTAACACGTTGACTAGCACGCGAATTTTATATATTTTGTCCTGAGGACCACGACATTTTGAAATATGCTACATCGTAACGTTCAGTTTTTGTAAAATATTATATCGTATTTGCGCACACTTTGCCGAATGTTGCTAAGTCATTAGCATTGTTGAAGATCTTTTTGTCCATGAAATTTATCATGTTGTAGACGTTGTGTGAGTAAGCACCGGTGACCATCGCGACAGTCAACGTGCTAATGGGATTTTGCTATTAAGATGAACAAATTGACGATAACACGGAGTCGAAATTTGGTGTAAGCTGATCTTTGGAGAATTTCGAATTTTATAGATTGCATGCTTGAAACTGAAAACGACGAGCCACAGTGAAACTCAACTGAAGGTATTTCGATATTAAGATACTTATAGAGCAACTGAAATTCGATCGACTCTGATCATTGGAAAATCCTAATTTTCTAGATTCTATGCTTGAAATTGTGTAATAGCAACCCTTTCTTCTCTGGGGATTTTTGAGATGAATTCGAAGATCCGGAATGAAAGAGGAATTCGTGAAACCGACGGGAATTTCCAACCTCCTTGACCCTCGCTGACCCAAATATTTTCGCTCCTGACAGAGGCTGATGCAGAATTGCGGCAGACCCGTGGAAACGTTCGGTCGTTCCCTTTTGTCCGCATCACCTTCAAAAGGATCATTCTATCTCGCGATAGAATGACAAATCGTCGCCGACGTGTCTTTAATTCGTCAAAAGTTTCTTACATCCGATAGACCACAGAGGATATTCTCTGTTCTATCTTTGATGAAATCGTTCTCAAACGAATAGTATGATTAAAGGAGCGAAGAATTCAAATTAATGGAAGAGGCCAAACGATGGAAAGGGAGAGAGGCAAACTCTATTTAATTATACCAGATTATATCATATAGAGCATAAAAGATCACTATGCAGAGGAGTCACGATTTCTGATTTCTGACAGGTAGCTGCATCCTGACCTATCCAACGAACGTTTTCCAACAGCGTCTCTAGAGGTTAGCCCACCGATTGATCCACGCGCTCCACTTCTCTACTCCTCTACTCAACGCAACTCCGTCGTATCCACGATTCGAAAGGGACCCTACGATTGCGATAGAAACCGCCACGACTCTACCACCGTCACCGCGTCTCTCCTGACCTTGCTCCGCAACCTCCCACACCGCTTGTTTCATCCCTTGGTATAACTCAATCTACGCGTCTCCGTTCATCAATCGGTCGAACGTACTGGAGCGGTCCACTCGCAGGAATCCCTCTTACCAAACAACCGACGTAAATACGACTCGAACTCTTCCATCTACCAATCAAACAATTCCAACGAAATACCTTCGAACCCTTCCACGAATATCATCGCGCGGAACCAACAGCCAATACCAAAAGAAGGTATTCGTATATTGGAAAAACGTGGAAGAGAGGAAAGGAAGAGAACTGTAAGGAGTAGACGAGCAGCGAGAAGAGGACCTAAAGGGAGGGAAAAAGAGAAAGGGAGAGTTTGGTGGCGCACCACGCGACCGCAACGATCATTCCAAGAGCAGACATTGTGGACATCGTGTATATGGCTAAAAATGGACGAATCGAATCTGGTGTGTCGATCGTACCGATGTGAATACGTATTCCAAGCAGGTTGATCTTCTCGGAAGGCGTTATCTTCGCTGGTTAAGCAGGGTGGTTCCGTCCATCGCGTTTCTGGATCGTATCGCCCTAAGGATCGATCGTAGTCGGGTGCACACGCGCTGACCGGTTGCGGTACGCGTTCGGGAAACGCGTCCCGGACACGTTTCGCCTATAGTTCGACTAGACAGAGGACGATCGCTGTTAATCGGCTATATACAACTTCCATCCACGATTCCTCCTATGTTTCTTCTTTTTCGTAACTCTTCCACCGATTTCGATTATATTCTTGTTCTGTTTCTTTTTTTTTTTTTTTTATCACACGGTTCTCGTCCTGAGAAAATGCAAATTCCGATCTCCACGCACCGCTGCTGCCCCGTCGTCCTTGTCTGATCGCGCGTACGTGTGTGGCGAGGCGCGCGCGCGCGCGCTGATCAGCGTTACTCGCACACAGGGATTCCGAGACCCAGCCGTGCGACAGGCTGACCGATTGGCGACTGAGACTCACCCTCTGTGGAGGCGCTGACTACCCCTAACTCACCCCCACTCATCGACAGCGCGCCACCAATAGCGGCCCCCCACCACTCAACCTTTCCCCCACCATCATATATCCTTCTAATCCCCGTGTCGTTCGCGCTCGCGCGTGATTTCGTCTCGCGATTCCTTCGGGTTTCCCTCTCTTTCCTGCGAAAAAGAGCTTGCTCTTTTTTTTTCCTCGCCTTTTTTTCATTCGGATACATATCGTTATAATTAATCGTTGGCTTAAAGGGAACCGGTTCGAAGGTGTTTAACTCGATAACGTGGTTAGCAAGCTTCCATCCAGTGAATGATGATTTCGAGCTTGAAATTTCAGTTGACTTTAAATTTATGCATCACTGTATGCGTTCAGTAGAACGTACGTGTTGTATTGGTTTATGAATACGTATAGCCCCGTTTATAAGTATTAGAATATCTATCAGTTTCATTGGAAATATGGAAATTAATCTAAAGTATCAAGGAGACGATTGATCGGGCAGAATTTTATATTCATGCAAAGTTGCGTTGCGATATACGTAGAAAGCAGAAATTTGTTATAAATATTTGAATGAATCATATAGTAGCATATTTGTATAATTATTTGTTCATCCATGCAGCTTTGTAATCTGTATTCTATCGAGCAAAATTTAAGGTAAATTGGATAGGACGCTTCAAGAATCCTACTCAATCTATATGGTATAGAATACATTGTGCCAAATGGCAAGAAACGCAGTAATAATACTTATGAGCGGGAATGTATGTATATAGGGCTTGTTTGGTCAATTGTGGTCGTTTTCTTGGAGAAAAAATTGTTTTTTGCGTTATTGAAGAACGTATTCGGGCAATAAATATCGTTATAAATTATTAACTGAGCACGGAAAAATGTTCAATCTGAAAATCAAATAAAAGGACAATTTTAGTAACGTGAGATTAATTGACAATATACTGAATTTTAGAACTGTTTTCTGCTTATGATCGATACACGTATATCTATGTTGATATGTGATATAAAAAATTATCATACCAAAGCGATTAGGAGGTAAAAATACGTGACAAAGAAAAAGTTCTTTAGTTAACCCGTATCACGTTCCGTGCCACGTGGATCACCAGTGACCCACATTTTCCTGAGTCGCGAGGAAACTTACTTCCGTGAAACAAACAATAGTAAAATCGGGACGAAACCCTACAAACGAATACGTACTGCAAGACCACGATTACTTTTGTTTGAATTTTAAATTTCCGCAGTTGAAACGCGTCGAAACATCTGCTATTCCATCGCAGAGTGGAAGAAAATCTTGAGCTGGAATTTTCGACGTTTCTAACTGAATGCGAACGGATTTATCGAGCTTATTGAATTAATGGAAACGCGGCGCACGTATAAGACCGTAATTAAAGCGAAAAAGAAAAAGAAGGATAGAAAAAGTTGGAAGAATGCTTTTCGTGTGCTTATTACTAAAGTTGTGGTAATGAATCATAAGACTTTAAAACGCCAACAGTACATGGTTACAGTGATGAAATTGTAAAATAGAAAAAAATACTAAGTTTTTTATCTCGATCATATACATTCCGATAGTAACTTTCGTTGTTTTAAATTCAGTTCAGAAAACATTACTTATAGGATGACTTGATATCTACAATATCTAAAATAATTCACTCGTTGTAATAATTAATAGATGGAACAAATCTCTATTTAGCTTCCATTCCTTTACCCGCGTCCATAAAAGTATGAATTCTGATATACGATTCTTTCTTACGGCTACAAATCTTTACGACCTGCTATTTCACTATGAGGGACCGTATGTGCGTGTGTGTGAAGAGCTGGGAAGATGATTAGCGGTACATGTACAGTGGACAATAGTAGTACTGTTCTCTATCAATCACGCGTCGCTATGTATGTATGTAAGATCCGTGAAAAATATGGACCACGACCAAGAGCCGTTCCCGGACCATCTAGAGTGCTCATACACTGCAGGCCACAACTACTATTAGGTCACTTATCTCTTGCATTTACTGAAAACCTGCAATAAATTTTATTTTAATGAGTATTTTGCATTATGCGGTATATATGATGCGAATAAAATAACAGACTCGTGATAAAACAATTAGTAAATGAAAGCAACGAAAACCACTCATATTTTCTTAAATATCATAGGGTATCCTAGTAGTTATTACCGGCTGCGTACGCGACACTTTCGGCCAATATACGTACACTTATCTTTATGATTGCGTTGGGTCTATCAGAAAGAATTGATCAGACCTGTCATTCTTTTGCCTAATCACCTTTTCAACTTCTCTACTATACACGCGATAAAACGCTGGAGTCCGCTCGTAGAAGCGAGACGAGCCAGCGCCAGAGGCATCTTGTTATCCGCGAATTTCCGGCCGAGTTGTTTACCGCTTTAACCAACGACCCTTTAATTACTTCAACAACCTACAGCCACGAACTTGACCGACTCTAAGAGCTACTCCTGTCGAGCGTGTCATGTTAATGAAGTTTGTCACATTCGTTTGCGGAGTCACCAAGACTTCCCTACCGATCGAGAAACGGATAATCGATAAAGAAGATACAAAAAGATGCTAAAGTTTAAGGAGAACGTAAGTGTGTACATACACTGTCGCTCACAAGTATGTGGACACTGGTGCATTTTTATTAACAATCAACAATACTCAGTATCTTCTTGTGGAATCAGGTGTTGCGCATCATATAAAATTTAAATTGTTTAAGATCCTATCAATAGTATATTAAAATTAAGTACATGACTTGTCAAAGTATCAAAAGGTTTTAAATATTGTCGTTGCAATCAAGTACAATAGTTCCTCGTGCAATTTGAGATATGCTTTTCTATTTATAGCTTGACAATCATCATGATGAGCAGAGTATAATGAACGCGTTAACCAAAAAGCTGCTACAGAATGCAACTGCTTGACGCTTATAGATGTCAATCTTTTTATTGTATACTAACTTACAAAAACAGATTTTATCGTGCGACATTCTGCGATAATTCTGATAATGGAGAAAATCGTTTTAAGGCCTTCTATTCTTAAGTTTCGTAACTAATTTATATTCCATCAAAAATAAGTGAATGTCCACATATTTTTGGACGTCTGTGTAGGTGGCTTGAAAGTTTCAAAGATACCTAATCCGACGAATGGAGACTTGGAAGTGATGTTTGGAAGATTCAATCCTGGCTGGCAATGTCGCTTGAGTTTCCAGTAGGATCTGTATGAGGAACTGTACTTCTGTCGAGAAAATTCACGAGAAAAAACACGAAGAACAAATCCTCTGTAAAATCTTGGAAATTCTTTCTTTTTCTTTGTTTTCTTTTTTAGAATTAAAAATTTAAGTGCTATTAGCGATCGAATTTAAAAAATAATTCGATGTGAGACATTAAATGGAGTAATAAACGTAATTGGTACGTTCTTGGAAGAAGAAGGAAAACATGACGATAGAAGAAAGACGAAGGAGGAAGAATAGAGAGGGAAAGAGGGAGAAGAGAATGTTGGTTCGATCGAAGTTGTCGAAGGGAGGGCGCCACTTTGCCGGCCACCCCATTTTCATTAGCTCCTACGGATCATACACTTATCAGATTATCTTTACAATAGTCTTCATAACATTTGACATAACATGCCTCCACAAAATCCAAGAAAGGTGACAAATTTTTTAAAGGAAAGAGAAATTTTATAAGAAATTTTAACAAGAGAGGTGTCATATTTTTTAAAATAATAAGTACCAAATAAGGAAACAAATATAAATACGAATACAAGGACTAAAGAAACATCCAGTAATAAACAAGAGAACGCAAGGATGATGCGAAAGAGTTACGGCAACAGAAAAGTAGTAAAAAATTATTTAAAAAAGAATTGGAACGAAAGGATTGTGAAACCACTTAAAGAAACAAGAAACCTGAGGTAAAAAATCCCTACAAGAACACCAGAAATCAGTTGTAGAAATGGCAAATACTACCATGAAAAGGAAATAAAATGTCTTTAAACAAAACACTACGGACTAAAGTACTAAAAATATACCATAAAGATAATACCGACGAGATGAACGTTATGTCGATAAAAAAAGGGGAAAAAAGATCTAGCAATAAAAAAGTCCTATAAAAACACCAGAAGCCAGAAATAGAAACAATAAGTCCCATGAACTTGCACAAACTACTGTATATTTGCATTAGATACTTATTTTGTAGCTTCTATAATATTTCCATATTTGTTTCAAATTTTATCGATATAATCATAACGTGACATGATGCTCATACCATACTTTATTACAGTGCTAATGAAATTTCAAAATGTTTCGTGTGACAGATGCAGTGGGGGAAAAAGTAAGTGAACTAATAAGTAGTAATAGTGGAAATACAAATAATAGTGGAAATTACACAAAATTATAAATCTTAATTTCTATTACTTACTAAATAATTTTGCATACCGTAAAAACATGCAATAAACAGAATTTAGGTATATAATACTAATACTAAATAGTTCGATTAAACTTCATTGATATCTACTACCTGTCCATTTATTTTTGTCCTCAACTGAATAATATGTATATTCATAAAGTGCATCTATGTCAACAAAAAGACAATGTAGAAATTCAACGAACTAAATCCCTAACGTGACCAGACAATTTCCATTCTCCATAAAGCAGATATCTTACGAAAGGACGAGAAGGAAAATCTTTTGGTGACACCGAAAAGGAAAAAGCTGCCTGTCGGCTACGGATCTCGCGTTTGCCGACGGAATATTTACACGAGTAGCTGCGACACACAGGTGCACGCTTTGATTCGCTGACACTAATTGCGAACCGCGTCTGGCTAGCTCTTCTCGGTCTCAAATTAATTAATGGCATAGCAAATGACGAGTCGCTCGGAGATTCGCTCGCTGAGCTCTCGTTGCGCTGGGAAAAGCGAAATAATACGGCGTACGATCGTGCCGCGAATATCAATGCTTCCTTCGTTGTCATCAAGAAGCGGAGACTCGTGCTCGTTAATGATGTACCATCCTATATTATAGGATCGTTCTGTAGCTCCTCTTCTTTTTTCACTTTCTATCTTCCTCCTGTTTATTCGTTTTTCTTCTTCTCTTTTTGTCTTTTTTTCACAGTCGAGATGCAGGACAAACCGTTTGAGTGTGTATGTGTGTGTGTGTGCGTTCGTTGCAATTTCACAGCCGGTGTGTATTTAACCGTCGAAATAATCGCTTTAATCCACGCTTCAAACCCGAGCCACTTTTTTGCAAACCGCGACATACTAATCCATTTCGCTTCGTTACGACGAAAATGGCAACCGACAATTGATATCCGATATTTTAGTAGTGTGAGTATAGACGATCCATTTTTGCATTCGTTATCCTTTCAGTACAGTCATCAATTTTCTGTACGAATCATGAGAGCTCTTTCATTATTGTTATGAGTTGAAATATTGCTACGCATATGTTACTTATTATTTGAATCTAATTATGTTTTTGAATCTATACACCGAAAAGAATGATATTTAAAAAGATAAAAATAAATTACCAGATCTTTCTGACAGAAAAGAAGTAGCCGTATTTTGTCAGTAGCGAATACGTTAATTGAATAATTTTAATGAGTTAGTACCATTCAGTTATAAACAAATTATAATACCAGATAAATATGGATTACCCTATTAATTTATATTAATATAAACTGAGTTACCATTGCATATTAATATATCATATTATCAGATAATCAAGTGAATTAATTTAATACATCTACCATCTAACCTCTGTACTAAACCTTCGACTCAATTCGAAGAAAGCTTCCGCCGCAATTCCTCTGCGTCGTAAAAGTGTTTAACAATAAAGATCTTGCTTAATTTCACATTCTGCAGCTCGTAAAACTTTTATGAAACAACGTCGCTCGGATTATGAGATAGTCGAAAAAAGAGTATTATTCCCCCACTTTTGAGTATTTCATTCGTGGTTCGATCATGAATTCGCAGAATCGAGTGTATCCGAGCGAAATCAAAAAGAACGCTCCAACGAAATTAATTACGCGCCATCTTCAAGCACTTCAGAGAGGAAGATACACTCAAAGAGTCAATTGGCCACTGGCCAAATGGACTTTTACATACGCTCCGCTTACGCAGTACTACTCAAAATCGGGGAAAGAGTTCACGATTGATTCATCGTTTAGCATAGATCTGTCGAAAACATTGATTTCTTTTGTTATGCATTTGTAGGGCATTTGAAAATATAGACACGATTGTTACACATTTATGGGAAAGTTGAAAATGTAACATAATATGCAAAAATAGATATTATATACAAAATGTGGCACTCTATAATATTTACTAAGTGAAACAATTTTTTAATTAGATTCTATCATTTTATTTATATCCATGGTATGAATTTACATAAATATCCGCACTCTACTTATGGATTTCCTTTTGATGATGGTCTTAGGTGTTAACTGAACTCTTTTACGATCTTTACCAATTAATATTATTGAATTGTCAAGTTATAGGTTGTGGATTTCTCTTTTATAATTTTATAATTTTACATCGAATATCTTGGAACAGATAATCAAATGATTTTTAACTTGTAAATTTATTTGTAAAGTTTTATTTGATTTGTACTAGTAACTTCTGTTACTATTAAAGCTTCGATTTCCATATGGATGATTTTGAATACACTGACGTTATACTATGGAAAAGTGATGTGAGAGGAAAAGAAAGAATAAAACTTTTCCACCTAGTAAAATCATGAAACGATCTCCTATGAATATAAATAAGTCTAAGAATATAAGGATTTTACATGAGGTATTTAAATCGTGGCAAACGCAATGCGGAAGAATATGTTGTCACGCGTGCACGCACACGCAGAACATAAACACTCGTATCGCGACATGCGACCGACCTTGATCCACTTTTTCTCCCCTGTGTACTACCATTTCTTTTGGTTCAAAGAAAGCACGCGAGAACCGGCATTATATTTTGTAATACGCTGCAAAACATCGTGACTTTTCGAGATTCCTGACATCAGATTTCCGATGATGATATATTAAAAAAACTGTCATTCTTCTACGTCATGTCATGTAAATGAAAACAATTTTATTGTAACAAAAATCAATAATCAATCAAACAATCGTTTTATTTACAAATTACAAACACGCTAAATAGTTAAACATCCTTAATCTTTGCCTTCCTTTTCTTGAGATTCTTGCTTCTCTAAAAGTGCGCTTGTAATACCTACTTTTTTTAATTCAGCCACCAGTTCGCCATTTCTGTGCATTTCTAAAAGAATGTCACATCCTCCTACAAATTCTCCATTTATGAAGACTTGGGGTATGGTTGGCCAGTTTGAGAAATCCTTGATACCTAAACATAGTTATGAAAATTATATATTATTTTATCGTTACATATATTTATTTATTTTAATTGTTCTTGGACTAATCCTCTATTACTCTTTGTATAATTTTCTTTTGGTTGTTTTTATTGTCTCAAAGAATTTCTGTAATGGTTCGGGGTTTAGTCATACTTGTCAGGTTCAGTTTATTTCTATGAAATGCGCTATTGATTTTCCAAAGAATATTAACCTTGTCTAAGCAATTCATCTTCAAGAACATCATGAGCATCGTACTTGACATCATGCATCTTCAATATTTGTACAACAGCGTTGCTAAAGCCACATTTGGGACTGTCTGGGACACCTTTCATGAACACCACAACTTTGTTTTTCTGTAAAATGTAGTTGACACTCACTTATAATTATCTAGTAATTTAAACAACGTCAACACTATGTATACTTCCAATTGGCTACAGCTTTGGTTTACAAGTTTGACATATATTAAATATTGACATAGTCGACAACGTATGATGGAAGATGCACCATAAATAATACAAATCATGGTAAATTCCATTCATTTAATAGCAAAATAGTTGACAGATGTAGACGCACCTTGACGAGGTTAGCAATCTTATCAGCGGTCGTTGAAAAACTTCTGATAGAATTATACAACCTAAATGGAATCATGTTTAGATACTATTGCTGAAAATCAGATAATCAAAACTCGAATTTTTTAATAGAAAAACAGCACAATAGATTACCCGGTCAACACATTAATCAAGAATGGATTGCGCCATGTTAATTTTCTTTTTTTACTTAAAGCAACTAGTGTCGCTCTCTGCAGGCAGGCACAAGAAACACATAGACTAATTTTAATCGACATGATTTTTTATAGTATCTGTTTTCAAGTGTATAATTATAAATTTCATAAAATTATTTATAATATAGTAACATTACTAGGAACGAGATAGATGTAACATTAAATGGAACTTTATATGTTAGGTTCTGAAGTATCGACCTGCAAGAAAGATCAGCATGCTTCTTACGCCCTCTGCGATTTGTTAAAGCAAACGCAGAAATTATATGTACATACATACATACATAATTCGTCTCATTTATAGGCATTTGTAGTGTAGTGACAGATATCTCGTTTGTGAGTGATCTGTTATCAGGTGATCCTCAAACATGAAATAAATTAGATCTCTACATAATCAGCACAGCAAGCAACCATGTTTTCTTTATTAATACCACTTACGTTAGATGTCTCCACCATTCTTTAGATTTTTTATTACATTTCTAATATTACATGCATTAAATTCTAATACAAAATTCGTATGCGTGCATTTATGTAACTATTACATTACGCTTATATTACATGATCTGACGTTGCACTAGATTATATCGAGCCACTTTCATCTAAATATTACACTAAAATTATTTCATGTTCATTGACAAAATGATATTGCCACTTTACAATATCAATTCAATGTATCTGTTTCAAATTCTACTTTATCACACCGATATCGTGTATCGAGATTAATTTTAACCTCGTAATATTTACTAACGACCAAAATAAAATCTTATGAACATTTTTAAGAGATATGACAATTTTTTGAGAAATACGGTGATGTTTCGGTGGATTCGTAAAGGATAGCGTCGTGTAACCCCGTTTTACCGTAGCCACTTCAAATTCGATCTACGTTCATGGCCTACTTCCGAGGTCTACGCTCGTAACGCAAGGAATCCTGTCTACGATACTTTTCAGATCATTAAATATTCTTCTCTCGGTAAATATTAAACGTCATCTCAATGAATCACGTACGGCTGATTTATTCGAACCCAGAACAATGAAAAAAGATTCCTCATAGCAACCTCAAGGTCCCAGGATTGTCGAATTAAAAATAAAGGTTAAATTAAATTTTAATCGTGAATAAATTTTTAGTCTGTCGTCAACAATTTTGTGACGAAACATTTGTCCCGAGAGAATTTCTTAGAATTGTTTATTTTCCAGATGATCAATCTGTATCGTCATCAATTTCGACGTAACAATACAACAGCGCAATTCGTTAGCCAGAATATCACTATCTTTCTTTCAAAAGGACTCATTGATGCGAAAAATATCGATTTTTTTCAAAAATAATCTGTAACAGAGTGCATGAGCTACCTAGCATGAACGAATTAGAAAAATATACGAATGACTTCGTCCATGATTTTAGAAAGTATAAATTACTAACATTTCGTGTAATTTAATATATTTAAATAAGGCACTATACATATTTTTTTAAGTTGATTGCGTGCTCGTTCTATGTAATTATTATTTATTGAAAAAATATGTTATATATATATTTTCTTTTCCATTCATAGTCTTTAAAATTTCGTTTGAACAGCTATGTCTAAAAATATATCACAGTAAAATTACAATATTTGCATATATGTATTTTTCCATTAAAGTTATTACCAGAACTTAACGACGTTTGTTTTCGTTGATCTTGGTCAATGTACATACTATTATTAAGTATTGTTTACAAGACACAATTAGTGTTTTCCTATTTTCTGTTTGTTACTTGTTGTCGTACAAGTTGTTTAAACGTGTCATAAGACAAATATCTTTCGTATCTTCATACGTATATCCTTTTTTCCATTGAAGTAGCGTTATACACATAACCCACGCAACTGTATTTTCCTCGTGACGTAACAGTGAAAAATCGTTACAGGGAAAACTCGTTAACCGATAACACGTCCGCAGCACGTGGTTGTCCTTTCCGAAGCAATGACGTCAGATTGAAATCATGGTCACCGTGACCGATCACCATGGAAACTGTGCTCGGAGCTAGTATACCGACGTGAGAACGCCCACGAGGATTTTAAAGTTCGAGTTAGCCTGACGGGAGAGCGTCCTGTGTATACAGCTTCACGGATGAGATCCTTGCGATAGGTCGGGGATGAAAGCACGAAAATAGCAACAGGTAAAAATGTTAAAAAATCTTTCGACTGCGAGCGGATCGCATGAAATCGTATGAAAACGTTTTCATCGTCAGCCGTCAGACTGAAATTCATTGGAATCCGAACGCGTCCGAACAAATAACGGCTAATTTTTTTTAATTCGACAAAAATGAAACAATTCAATAAAAAAAAAAAAACGATTTTTCACAATCGACATGAATATTGACATTATATTTTAATTTATTCGCAGTGTGGTTACAAATTGTTTCAAAATATCGGAATTTATTATATATACTATACATGCCTCGTAGAATTCTCACACGTGTCCATCTAACCTAACCTAACAGAAGCGCGTCCTTCTAGCGGATGTAATAGACACTTTTTTTTTTGCCATTGCGTAAGACGCGACAGGCCTACTTATTGTCCACCTTCTACGTGTCTCTGTTACAATCGTACAGCCAATGAAGTTCGAATAATTCTTCTTTCTTTCCTTTTTTAGAAACAGTTTCTTCTTCTCGCGACATTCCTAACGATGCCCGACGAAACCGGGCTAAATGTGACGTAGCAGTGGAATTCAAGGCGCAGATGAATATGTATTAAGAGTAGAGTATACGTATAAACTGTAGAAACACGGATAGAAGACCGAGCTTAATACACGAATTTACATACGCTTACAACTCTTTGGGTAAAGTAGAGTTACGCGAAGTACTTTACGGATACACGCAACAATTGCGTATATAGGATCTTGTAACGCATGCTTACATTTGGTTACTTTTCTCTGTGTAACTTACGTAAATGTTCTATAGAGAGAGTCGAGAAAGCAACGTTTCACCTAATAAGCGGAAAGAATTGTTTACGTAGGTTAGGGAGAAGAAGTAAGAAATAAGGGACAAAACGAAGAGAAACAGTGGTGGGATTATACCATACCTTATTCGGAGCCAGGCGATTGTTGCACTATTTTAACGCGGCTCGCTTTAACGTGACTACACCGTGACGAGGGGTTTCACTTTGCCGCAATGTTGGCAGCTACTGCCAGTTAATGCATTTTCACTGGTGGGACGGTGACGCTAAATGATACGGTTTCCTGTTCACGAGAAACTCGAAACTACCCACGATACAAGGTAGTATACCAAAACTCTATGTGCAGCTTTATTTGATAAGCGAAAATATAACCTTCGCGCAAAAATTACGAATCCCCTCTGTACTATTTGCAACCGAAGCTTGTAGCGTATTTTGTTACGTGTAGTAATACAATCGTATCAAATCAACCGCTCAATCGCTGTACAGAATGACTATTTTACCAATTTTCTAACTCACAAGCCCCCAAATCGTTAAAGGAACAGCTTGAGGAAGCACTTCTGCTTATAACATGAAAAAAAGATGAAAAATATCACGAGAATGTTTACAAGACGTTAGTAAAATGGAATAGAAATGAGTAATCGGCGTCAGTAATAGGAAAATGGTTTTGGTAAGCACACAAGACTTCGGTGTTCGTCAGCTTGTCTCGATCATTCTCGCGCAGCGACTCGGGTGGGGGAGGTTGTCGGCACTGGCGAGTGGCGAGCATCTGCGACGGAGAACAAAACGCCAGAGCGAAAAGGAACATGCTAGCCAGAACAACGAGGAGAAAACGATTCGTGAACGAGGAACGCGAACGTATCGTGGCACGTGCGACGAGGAGGGAGAAACCTTACGCCGATTCCTCTCGAGGTCGAACACGGGAACGAAACAGAAAAAGACAGAGACCGGTCCGCCGGTCGTTCTGGCGCATACGCAACGAACACGATGCACGTCAGCCAGAAATGAGAAAAGATTATCATGCGCACGTATATTGTGGCCCGTATATCGAATTCGTGATAAGAATGATAAAGACGTTTGCGAGCCATGACGAGCGCTTTTTATACGCGACTGGAGAACGTTACTTAAAACAACAACCGGACACAGTTGACGTTATACGCGATTTAAGACGTGCTCGAATATAAACGTGTTTATGTCGTTCCTCGATGTTAAACGATTAACATTTTACCATATTCCTTTCCTGCTTTTTATCGATTCGCGGTATCAACGGTTATTAGAGGTATACAAACGTTTAAATTGCTACCCTTTATTGTGAATCAAACGTTACTGCGATTACAACAAAATCAATTTCATGCTCGTGTAGAACGATCAAAAATCGATGATAAAGCCATTAGAAAAAAGTAAAAACGACTGGCAGATGGAATCGGAGAAAACAATCGGAGAGACAGAGCAACGATTCGACTTCGTCCGAAAGAGAAAGAAACGTAATCGAATAACGCGTGAGAGAAGGACGAACGAACTGGTTGGTGGTTAGAAAGAGATGGAGATAGGGTACGAGGAAGAGTGGAAGGGAGGAAGTGAGAGTGGAAGGGAGAGAGTGCCACGCGACGCGTTAGGCAGCGTAAGAGAGAGAGGCGGTTGGCGCGAAAGGAGTGGGGTTAGTAAATCGAGTGGCTTGGCGAGCGGCGGATGGTATCCTGCGAAAGAGGAAAGTGCGGTAAAGGGGGAGAGGACAAATGACGAGGCGCGCGAGCCATCAGGGCCGTATGCTAGAGAACACGCGACACGCGTTCCGGGAGCCATGAGTCGCGCGCGACCTTAACCCTTAAATAGTGTGGTTAATAAAAGTCAAGAAGCATATGAGAAAACACAATGTCTGATTTGGAGTAGGTACGAATAAGGATATATATTAAGGAATAGGCCTAATAAGTTTTGTATTGTAATATTGTAATGATATATGAAGAGCTGGAGTAACATTATTTTATGAAAATTTTTATGAAGGATCATGATCACAATTTAAGTTATGAATGATAATTTGTATGAAATAATTTAATATTTGATAAGTTGCCCATTGTATCTATACTGAAATCGCTTTTATATCTTACCGCGGTGAGATTGCGTAAAGCAGTTCACGAGGCACTTGTGACGAGATTTCATACCGCCTACTCGATTCATAAGTCTCTGCAAGCTGTTCGCGATGATTCGCCACGAAACATCGTAATTCAGCCGAAACATGTTTACCCGAGATACCGCGGTCTACGTTTCTTACCTCAATTTTTTATAACCATACTTTCCATCGTGATTTTTTGTGAGATATTGGACGCATTTTCGCGAATCAAAATTCGAAATATTCGCTTTGAAGATTATTTAATTGACGATAAAATCGATAACTCGACTTTGTCAACTACCTGCCGCGTCCATAATATGGGTAGACGACAGAATCGGCTACATCTGTCTCGTTTCCCGGGAACCATCGCTAAAAAGTAGCGGGTTAAAACCTGGAGACGCATAACTTTGCGTTTACCGGCCGGTTACCGGTAACCCGGACTAGCTATAACCTGGAGAGCGGTGATGGAACCTCCGTGAAAGACAGAGCTCAAGAATCGTAACGTCGAAGCGAGATGGAGAATCGGGCTTGTCGATAGAGTGGGAGAGGATATGGACAGAGAGCGAGACGGCCGTTGAAATAGAACGGCAAAGAAGTTAGGGGCCAAGGGAGGAACTGAAATAGAGAGTAGAAGAGAATTCATGAGTGCCTCGCGGACTTCTCCTCTGCATTAACGGTCTCAGACTACAAAGTACGAGAGAGAAATGAGAGACGAAGAAACGCGTACACGCTCAACGATGAGACCTATACACTATACAGTTTGTGGACTCGAGCAGAGTGCTCGATGCGTCGCACTAGCCATTGCTTGTTCAATGCAAACGTGTCGTTACAGTTTCTGGTAAAATTCCTTTGTCAATTAATATTTACAATATTCTATCTAACATTTTATATATGCTTTCAAGCCCAATAAATCGATGACGTTATAGGTTAAGTATGTAACTCCAAAAGTAGTTAAGTAACTCCTTTACCCTAACTTTAACAAGGTGCGTCTACACTCGACCCATTTTTTTAGTAATTTCTCTGAAAATCGAACAGTTGCGCGGAGAAACTCGATTACGGTTTTCCGACTCATCTTTTCTACTACAATCACTTCGTTCCAGAAGTTATATTACGATTTTTACCGCACCCTATATATTCGAAGGGAGAGGAGAAGGGAAAGAGTGAGCGTGCAAAGTGCGGCAAAGGGAGATAGAGACGGAGAAAGCAGCGATAGAGAGAAAGGGGTGCGAAAAGTTGGTAAGGGACGGCGTGGGGTGAAGTGGGAACGACAGACGTTCTACCGTTGCTTGGAACGAGCAAGCTTGGTTCGTGAACGCGGGGCGAGAGAGAGTGAGAGAGTGGGGGGATGGGGTTCAACCGATGGGTGGTGGGGGGCGGTTAGTGGGTGGCAGCTGAGGACGGAGTGATAGGGGAAATCAGTCGCGGTTCGAGTACCGCCACGTATGCACGTGAGCGGGTGTGCTCGTCTCCTCGGTGAGCTTCTCTCTCTCACTGTCCCTTTACGACGCACCGTAGTCGTCCTTCCTTCTCTTTTCTTTCCGTCCTACACAGAGGATTCCGTCAAATAAATACAATAGCCGCGTTCTTTGGAATTTTTTCTCTTCTGAAAAGGAAATTTCTCCCAACTGGTTGTTCGAAAGAATTTTACATTAGATCTTTCGAAAGAATTGAGGGACGCTTGCGCGCCGTTCTTCCCCAGTCGAAGACGGGGAATCACCGACACCAGGCCAATCAGAAACATCGATGTAAACAGAGAGTAGAGTTTTAAACGGAAAAAGAGTTTCGTGGCTCTCGAGACGCTCGCGTTCCAGAAGCGCTATCTCGTCCTTTCCACCACAGCTCTCTATTTTTCTCTCGCTCTTCGCTCATTCACTCTCTTTCTAACTTTTTCCCTCCCACTCCCGGTCTCCTCTTTCTCTAACCGTCTTCTTCGCTCTTAGTCTCGTGACGAAAGGACGTTCGAGATAATCCGAGCGGACGTTTCTTCGAGGGGAAAGTCTGACTTTGATATACATACCAGTTTTCAATTGCCGTTCGACAGAAGATTCCGCGCGGTCTCCACGTTCTCTTTAAATACGAACGATATCATTATTCTCGCTTCTGTGGCCGTCCGGTACGATTCGACTTACGTATTGGCAACGTGGTCGGTTACTGTGGGAGGTGGAGTGATACAAGATATTTAGTCGGTGCTAACGGAGAGACTACAGAAGCCGAAGGGCCATAAAAAGGCAGGCCAGACTGGAACGAAGAGCCAAGATGCTCGACTTCGAACAACAGGCGAATCAGGCACAGGCTCTGGCTTCGCTCGACGAGGACTGGCACCTGCTCGAGGGTGAGCGCACGACCTTCGCAATTTTTCTTCTCGAACCTCTGTCCTTTGCGTTTTCGACACGCGCGCGTACACACATATACATATACGCATATATATATACATATGTACAGATGTACACCTATATATGTAGGTACATGAACAGTGGCGTCGATGCTAAATCGATGTGCACCTGGTGAAAACCTGTATCGAGGTGGATGCCTGGTTGACCCTTTGGGGCATGTTGCTTCCATGCTCGTTGCTCGAGTACATTGGACAGTGTCACGAACGATAATCCTTGAATGCGTCGCTCGACCGGATATTGTTAGGGGTTAATCGAACCTGAAAAATGTCGAATAACATCGGTCCAATGAGGTATTAGATTTTTGCTGGAGAGATCGATTTCTCGATGGCGTTCGCTTTTTCTTAATTCGCTTTTGTCGCCAACAGCTGTTTCTAGGTCAGGTTTGATTTCTAAGACGTTCATCGGCATACGTGTGCGCGTTCGCATCGATGTGTCACGTAACACACGGTACACAAAGCACCGTTGACTGTTCGTATTCGTCGACGATCGTATAGAAGGTAATGGAGAAATAATTAAGCTTCAAAACGACGATATCGATAACGTTTCGATGAGAAAGAAAACGTTCTATATCCGTTCTATATATCGAGGCTACGGTGTTTCTTAAAGGGTCGCGTATCTTATCGAATCGAGCTTCGAACAAAATAAACTGCGAAGGAACATATTGTTCGAGGACGCATCGACATCGACCGAGTGTTTTACGAAGGATAAAGCCTGACCCGTAACACCCCATGAACCGCGCGTTACCGACATTCGTTTTCTTGCGCGCGGTTTCACGCGTTTTTACGATCGTTTGAAACGCGTCACCGCTTTACCATCCGAGTCGAGATTATGGAGGACCGTTTGATTTGTGGCTAGTTTCATTAGGTATACGACTTTCATTGTCGTTGTCTCTTTACATAACGTTTACACGTAATTCGTAAAACAATGTCACGGTGACGTTCGATCATTAATAACGTGCGCAAATTTTATCAGTGCGATCTTCAATAATAAATATCTTGTACTTATCAACCGTTCGACAAATGCGACATATTCCTACCGTAATTTTTATTATCTTTGGACAACGTCATCGTGACGAATAAGCAATGTTTTTCGAAGTGATAAAATTCCTTTACAACGAAGATTGTAAAAATGGAGACTGAATGTGTTAGTACGTAAATATAGTGAGATGCGAACCATGTGACATTTGGCCGTATAGGGTTTGAACATCCTTTTATTGAACAGCTGCTTTCCGGACCGGCCTCTCCACTTTCTTGTCCCTTTTACTGGCCGCACGAACGTCTGGCGCCGCATTCACGGCTTTTATTGTGATTTCTTAATACCCACCGCAAGAGAAGTAACGTGAATTTTGTGTTATATACAAAAATACACCAGATAAGCAGATCGACGCCACTGTCCAGTTTAAATTTTAACGATAAGTAATACTAACGTATTATATTCCGTTCTGCTTGTAACATTGTTTTCTGCATGTGCATGCGTATATAACTTTAGAGGCGTAGACATAGTGTAATTAATACAGTCGAAGAAAGTCAGAAAGTTGAAAGGAAAGAAAAGTGAAAGGTGGGAGCGTGAGCATATACGACGTGATCTAATGTAATTTATTCGAAAATTATATTTCGTGAAGCACTAAGATTAATAACGTGTATACATGGTTGGTACGGAAGAAACACTTTGGCGAAGAAAATCGAAAAGAAGAATGATTGGTTTAATAAGGGGAAAATCGATCGGCATCAATTGATATTACTGACTCGTTACGTTTATCGACAAGAAATTAATCGCGTTCGCATTTTGCACCAGGAAACTGTAGTTACAGTTACAAATATTCCTTGCGCGCTTTGAACGCGTCGTGTGGGATAGTCTGGTTAATTGACTTTTAAATTTGTTTCGGAAAATTGAGATTCGCAGTTACGTCGGCTCGGAAAAACACAGTAGGAACTTTATTTAATATACAGCTCGTATTTCTGTTTGCTATTTTCAACATTTTTAATCGTATCACTCCAAGAATTTCAAATTAGTGAAATTTTGGTCTTTTTATTTTACATCGTTAATCATCTGGTACTAATTCGAATGAATTTTCAAACATATTAATATCTGAAAAATTCTTAAATGTATAGAATGTGTGAAATTCTCTATTTAATTCCACATGCAATTAATGTAGTTAGATAATTTTAAATATTATTGCAGGATTCTTTATGGTCATATTTTGATAGCAATATTTTCAAAAATTTTAATCGTGTTGTTTCAAGAATCTGAAACTGATGAAATTTCGTTCTTTTTTCTTTCACATCATTGAAGCTGGAAATGAATTTTCAAACATTTGAATATTTGAAATTTTTTTCAATATACATACATACGTATAGAATATAAAATTCTCTATATCAATTTTGATTGTAATTAACATAACTAGATGATTAACGAAAGAAGTAAGTAAAATATAGCAGTAAATTCGAAAGAAACCGGTGGTTTATCGTGGGGATCTTTACGGGCATGTTTCGCTAGTAATATTTTCAAAGCACTTGTCCGTTATCCGTAGCGTACGGACACGGCACATCGACTGGCACGTATCGTGCCACGGGAAGCACGACTCGCACCTGTTTCACAGCACATAAATGTTTGCGGGAGCAATATCGTGTTTGGCAATGCCAACCTCACCTGGCCGTTTCTATCAGACGCGTATTTTTGCAACAGACGCGTAAATCGTTGTTGACAAATCGTCAACTTAAACTTTTAATATACCATTCAACTTCTATTGTGATTATCCTCGTCGTTTATTTCGTATTTATTATCGTTTAATATACGAACACGTTGAGTATGAATTACGATTATCGTTATCACAAACAAACATCGACCTGCGATGCTCATTTCCTACAAGCGTAAAATATACCGATAGAGAGTAGGGGGAACGACTGGTAAGAGAACGATTCTAGAGCGACTAGAAAATTTCACGTTTACGTCAGATTTACACCTGTTGAAGTAGTGGGCGTCAATTTGTAACATCTGTCGCTCGCTATATCTGTTTAAACAGGCAGTTTGCGTTAAAAAAGGTGTAAGTAAATTATTCCTTCATTCTTACCAACCTGAACATAATTGCTTGCCTTTTTCAACTTTTTCGAATTATATTTTTCAATCTTATCTTTTGATATTCAATCAATATAATAGAAATAGAAAATGATGAATTTATTAATGTTAAGTAATATTGCGAATAGGTTAGGTAATGGTGGTAATTCTATGGACGACCTTTTAAGATTGTATCATACATTTTTTAATTTAATTTTTCGATATCCAATTCGGAATGATCGAATGGAATAATTTGAACTTGCCGATTTTAAATAATGTGAATAGGTAATGGTGGTAATTCTGGTGAGAATGGAGGAGCCAGCAACCTGTCGTCTGAATTTTCACGGTTGTATCTCGTCGGTGCGCTAGGGAACTCCATTTTCATGAATATCTAAGGTCCCCTACAGCTAAAGCTTCTCATCAGGCGAAGGTTTTGCCGCGAAGGGATCGAGAAATTCGTCCCTTCTCCGCGCACATCTCTCTAACTATGCGAAACTTCTTCCCTATATAACCTTCGTGAACTCGCATGTCGAGTTTCGGCTTTTCTTCCTAGATTGGAACAATATCGCGCGTATTTACATTCTCAATTGCTAGTTACCTGATCACTAGATTTTTTTTACCATCTATAATTTTTCTCACTTTTATCATTTTCACGAAATTTGTACATTAGGAGACCGATTAGTTTTTCAAAATTAAATTTAGGTTAACTTAGTGTACGTTAACGAATGATCGAGTTCTATGTATATATATATTAGTTAAGATTATCGATTGATTTAAAAGTAACTAGTAAATCGAAATATATCTGCGTGTCTCCGCGGTCAGCAGTAGCGTAGAGATAGTGGCGAATAAGAACAATTTTTCGTCGGGTCATCGATTCGCAAAGGCATTGGCCTAATTGCCGAGTCAGGGACACGCCAACATTTACAGGTGTATACGCGTTTCGATCGCAGTGCTCGCCCGTCTGAAGGACCTCCACCGGGAGTTCGTTCACTCCTTTCCTACACTGTATCTTCTATGTAAGTATACATATAGCGCGTTTTATTCCGACATCGCGCCGAAAACATTCGAATCGTTAAATGCGTGGTTTCTTCAAATACGACAAAATAGTTTGAAATCGTCGGTTTATGATTCATAAGATAGCAAAATTAAAAAACTTATTTCATATTTGTGCATTTTTCTACGTAGTTTTTATTTACTAAATTTATAAAAAGTGGAGTTGATCAGAGAGGTTCGTATCAGATAGTATAGGTTATGTTGTCATATACCAACACCATACGCTTAAAAGTTAATTCCATGTGTTTCCATAATCTCTCACGTAACCTATCAATTTATTAAGAAGTTTTTCATCTCTGGAGTCACAGAACCTAACGACGGACAAAAGAAAGATTAGCTTTTCTCAATTTCGATGATAGAAACTGTTTATACCATTGACGGCGTTGAATTTTCATCGTGCGGCAAGATTTAAAATGCATCCGTTTCACCGACGGAACTATACTCGTCCGACGACCGAAACGTTTTGATGAAAAAAATGCAAACGCGTAGGGTGAGAGACACAGAAAGTGAAAGAGAGAGAGAGAGAGAGAGAGAGAGAGAGAGAGAAAGTGAGAGCAAGGGAAGCTGGGAAGTATGGAGGGAAGAGCGTAGCGGAGGAGAGTAGTGGCGTGTATAGGAGAAGCGAGAGGGAGAGAGGGAGAGACAGCTTCGACACGGCAGCATTGCGGCAGAAAACTGGTCCAGGTGCAAGCTCGATACTCCCAGAGAGCGTGATTCGCGTTGAATATTCGCCGGTGTAGAATTCCTTATCCCGCTGCAAAACCGCGTCATTCTGCTCCCCACGCAACGGTACTTTTCGCGTTTCGTCGCCTTTCCCCTCGTCTTTCACCTTCTATTCCCTTAAATTTCATGTTTCCACGTTTTAGATGCCAGTTACTATTCGATCGTTCAATCTCGTTGATAGATCTTTCGACGTTTTTTTATAAATTCGTTATTGTTTCTTTGAAGTTCTTTAGGAATCTTCTAGGGATTTTTCGAGGAATATTTTGTACTCCTTATTTCGTTTCGCCTCTTTCAGTGTCTATATTCACAGTTTCGAACTTTACTTGTTATTTCTGATAATTTGATTATAAATATAATAATGCATTGCTCTGTGATATATGTAAAAAAACAATATATCAGTGTAATATGTATGTTACAGGCAATCTCATTTTTCATATTTTCCGTAAAAGAATTTGGAATCTTAAATGAGAGCCTGCATGGTGGATTGAAGCAACGTATCTACCATAGTGCGACGTATTTAGTAATATAATGTACTTTTGTATATCATTAGAAACAATAAGTGTACGAAATTTGTTTTCCTCTTTCTTAACCTTAAATTGTTACACATCTGCATGTGGCGCTAGTAACGTATATATTTGCTATGATCCTTTCCATTATGTACATATTTCTATTATCACGTATCTTTTCCACAAAGGTACGAATTATGTTAAGGAAGTAAAAAGTGGAAAAAATATAGTAGAAAATATAGTACAAGAATGGTGAGATATAGTTGAATCGCGAAGAGCCTTCGAAAGGTGTTCATCGTGTATGCGATTCGAATGGCAAGAAATTAGACTTGTTTAGCTGAAACACGGATAATTGTCGTTCGGAGGTTTGTTCGGTGTTTCCAGCGAGGTCCCTCGAGCGCTGACCTTTCCCAAGGTTCCGAATTCGGCGCGTCCGAGTCTTTCTCCTATGAGGATACGAAACGAAATATGGGCAAGTCCATATTAAGAATGTCGATGACATTGAAATCGGACCGCGTAAGAGCGAGCTGGCGGCTCGTGTACCAACGACCTTCGATTATCTACGTTTCTCTTTCTCTAGAAAGAAGATCTTCGAAATTCCACTATAGAAAAATTCCAAATAATTCCAGAAAAATCCTGATGATTATATAAATCAAAGGATATAAAATAACGTATATACCAATTACAATTAGACGTATAATATATGAAGATGAATGTTATTATTACAATTTCAGGAAACGAAATCACCTATATCGTACACTACTGAAAATAATTAGAAGGTCATTATTACAACTTTATTGCATCATAAGTTCCTTCTTTGATAAACATCTTTTTTTGAAATTGGTATATATCAGTGGTATAATCAGATATTAGCATATCTTTCCTGGAAATGTTAAGGAATCTGAATTTTAAACCAAGTATTGTTGATTAAATTATTGCGAGATTGTTATTAACTATTACGAAAATTATAATAACTGAAATAACAGCTAGAAGGATCGTTCTCTAGTATTATATCGTTTTACGGTTGTACACGATAATTTTATTATGTCGAAATGATTAGAATCATAGTTTTGCACATTAACCGAGGGAAACAGTGAATAAAATATGGCGTCAGGATAGGAACGTGTTGCAAGTAATTCGACTTGGCTCGTAATCGAACGCGATCGGCCATGATTACCATTAATTACGAATAATAAATTACGAGGCCGTTCACGATCGACTTATCGTCGCGGCGCGATCGATACGCGTCTCCTGCGCGTCCAACGCGTCCAACGCGTAAACACTCGTCGATTTCGAACCAATGTGTTCGTATCGGCCACTACTAATAACTTACGATTCGATTCACGACTCACACTGCTTCACGAAGATATTTGAGCACTTATCTAACGTACAACGCCTTTATCTCTTTATGCCTGTGTATGCATATGTATAGGAGCTACGAGATATTTACCGTGAACAGATATAGTGGCAGACAAAAGAAAATTAAAAATTGATACATGCATATACAAGTAGAAGCAAAATATGTATTAAACATTCTTTCTGTGTTAAACACTCGTCCATTCTGAGACATACAATTATATTATACATTCGATTCTCTTGTGAATTATAATTCAGTTCTGTATTCTACTGTAATTGTACTGTATATGATACATACGTGTTCAGAATATACAAATACTATTACTTAGGTTTGTAACATGTCTTATGGTATTTTATAAAAGATGTTTGACGCGACCTTACATAAAATAAACAATAATAATGTAATTCAGTTTTGTAAAACTACAGCGTCTCTTCCCGTTTTACTCTTTAGACTTCAATTTTTTTGGGGGTTAGGTTAAACGTCGTTGTATGTATTTCATAAAAAATTAGTATACAGCACGAATTAGTTATATAAAGAATCTAGTAAGCGTTAAATATAATTCCGCCGAATATTGAGGCCATTTTGCTCTTCATATGTCAAACGGCAGAAAAATACAGATTGAAACCTATAATTATTATAACGAACAATTACGTATTCCTTGTTTTTAAATGTACTATGCAACTACTATAAAATCCATGCTATTCAAATGTACTATGAAAGATAAACGAGAATGCACAAGATATACGTAAGACAATCCTTTTTAAGTTTTCCAATACGTTGTCATTTTTATCGAAATGTCTTTACGAGAGACTAATCATCGAATTGGACGAGAAGATTGTTGACGAGAAAGAAAAAGAACGGAGGCCGAAATGTAACGAGGCTTGCGAAGGTCTCATCCTGCGGTGACGCAATGGAAAGTGGGAGCCGCAAGGCTGTTTCCACTGCGCGAATAACACGCGCAATACTCCTTGCAGCTTTATTATTATCCTATCGCCTTCGTGGCCGTTGTTCGAAATCACACTGCAAATTAGCAAACAGCCGCCATTCGAAATATTCTTTGTCGAAACACTGGAATCATTAAGTCTTTCAAAATCTCCTTTTTTCTTTATTTTGTAAAAAAAGGTTGTTTTTCAGTCATCGTGAATAATAGAAACACATCAGTTTCAACGAAAACATACATGTTTATCGCTTGCTTGAGTAGTAACTCATAGGTTAAAGAGTTTCGTGAAAGGTTTAACCTCTTGACTCGTGATTTTTTTAGTAGCTACTATACTAGGGCGATGCTAGTTATTTACTGGCGTAACACCGCGGCAAACGTAATATTGAAATATTCTATATAACGTATATTTAAATAACCTTTGAAATTGAGGTTAGAATTCGAACTACGCTTTGTCATGGATATAACCTATGTTTATTAGATCGAAGCTGTAGTCTTTGCCATGTGTTGAAGTGGTCACCACTTATAAGAAAACTCTACATCTGGTCTTTTTAGTTTTCTCAAGCACTGAAGCCATCGACAGCGCATAGACAAAAGACTGCGACGAAATCAGACCATAAACAGTAGACAGGCGATGTTGGCTTTGGGGTGTTCAGTTATTGGGTAACACAGCTAGCGTGCGGATCTGGACCAACTCAAATTGTATTCGTATTTATAATTACACTTATATTTAAATATATTTTCTGCTATACAATTTATCCACGAGTTTTCTCTGATTACACATCGAATAACCTCAACACCATGTATGTAACTCGACTTTCAATATTATGAAACAAGAGGCTAACAATCGTTTAAATGTACGAAATCTTGAATTACAAATTTTTTATCTCCAAATTAATTAATAATTAAATTGATATTTGATCGATATTTTCTTTTCCGAAAATTTCAACGTACGACAAGTTTTCTCGCGATAAACGTGGAGTTACGAGAACGTTCGATAGACCGATTAACGAGCAACGTGTAATTAAGCAATGAGGGGGAGGGGGGAGTTGCGAGAAGGTGGCGGCCTTTAAGGAAGGTTTACGCACGGGCGAAAGTGCTTCCCTGCTCGTGCCACCTATCAAGCAGGCGCTCGTGTACGCAACCGCTACTTTAACCGGACTTCCGGAATGACATGCTACCGTAGGTCGCTAGTCTCAACTCTACCACTTTTTTTTACCTCGTTTCAGCTTTATCACCCACTTCTTCTTCCCCGTGAAACGCTACCTTCTCAAACTATTTCGTTATAATATCATATAATATATTCCATCCGTACGAGGAATAAGCTTTAATCTCTAACCTTGCTGCTTTTGGTCCACTTCCGCTCATTGTATCTTTTTCACATCGAAAAATGTTTCAAGTTTGAGCGAAATATGAAAGAATTTCATATTGATTTCTTGCTTCGATTTTATGTTGAATATCTTAACATTTTGTGGATTGGAGACGGGAACAAAGTTTCTGAGCGACCGTGTGAACCGTCTTTTCAGTCACTGGAAAAATACGCGGGAATTAAAGGTTAAATTATACGCAATACACGGTCCTCGAAGTGTTAAGACATTAAGAGCCTCCTTATTTGTAGGAATAAAAACAAGATTGCAAAATAAAAATTAAAAAGTCACGATAGGATTAACTCTATTATGTAAGACTCTTGTCAAACTTCTTTTTTAATCTGCATTTGATATCTTAACTAGTATCGACTCTTGTTCAACTGGTATTCACAGGTCCCGTTTTACTAAATACACGTTTCAGTCAAGCACTATTTTTATTTTCATACACATTATTTCGATAATACTTATATTTGTTCAATTAACATTTATCTCATTTCGCAAGAATCATGAAATTGCTCTATTGGTATACATTCCTAAATCGATAGTGATCGTTTTCATATGTAACGTATTTGACTAATATCTATTAATGCTGCCCTAATAGAATTCGTTTTTTATTGTAAAAATTATACACCTATCCTTCCTAGTTTAAATATGTTAACGCTTGAGCAGAGACGTACCATATGCGACATCTTGTTTCTTCGTAATATCTTAATTAGTGGCATAAATTATCCAATAGTATTCTCCAATTGTTTAAAATCTATGCTCCTTGTAGAGCTTCCACATTCTCATTTACGCTTTTCGTACAACAACACGGTACCTCTAACGGTAAATTTAACCCTATTAACCGAATGCGTATGTCGGTCAACAAGCGTGATAACAAAATTGATATTTTTCACAAGTTTGTAACAGTCTTGGAAACAGTCTTCAAACGGGCCATCATCGACAGTTACTTGTTACTTGTAATAGCTATTCTCGATTATTTTTATCAATTATTATTTTCCTGTATCTTATTTATCGTTTTTATTTTCCATCTGCTTTGTTCGTCCTGTATTTAATATTTTTTGTATTTAATATACTAGCGGCAGTTTCACGTTAGTAAGTATTCACAGTATTACAATTAATCTATCAAAAGCTATTCTTATTCGTTTGATTCGCCACAAGTACCAACATGATACTAATGTTTCTCTGTATTTAGTTAATATATATCCATCCATTTTATTCTGCTAGATTTTGCTCTCAATTTACCAGAAACCATTATTAGTCCCCTTATTTAGCAAAATACCAATTTAGTATTATTTCTTTGTATTTGACTAGTATCTGCTAATCTCGTTCCACTGGTATCTTTCATTCTCAATTCACCAGTAAATTGTCCTTATTCCCCTAGGTTAACACGGTACAGCGCAGAACCATTCCCTAACCTTTTTTCTATTTTATTTAGTCAATGACCCGTTTAATGCTATCCTATAGGAGGTGCCAGTCTGTTAACACATTCTTTATTCCGAACGCGTGCAAATATTGGAATCTCGATTAGCACTTTGCCATTCGTTAAATATTTTATTGCCTGTTTCGGCTAAACATGTATGGTAGTATGGTACATGTATGTAAGCTTGTATGGTAGTTCCAATGTTCACTTCGTCTGGATATCTGTTCTATGTGCTATCTGATCACACAGATCTAATTTACTACATTGTAGGGTCTTTTTAATAGTACGATTACATATATGTATACAGTGGCGAATATGTAAACAGAAAAAGTATGTAAAGAAAATAGACTACGTTTACTGCCATCTAGTGTCTAATTGATAATATAATTACATATATATACTGTACTCTATACGTATATATATTGGCGAATACATAAACAGGAAAAAATATTTGATAAATAAATCACGGGTTTCTGTAGGTTTACGTGAGATCTAAAAGTACAGAAACCCACAGAACGCGCATAATATTCAAAGCTGTATGAAATATACGAAGTTTAACTCCTATTATAATACGTATTCTAATATCACAATTATTATAATATTAATAATTATAATATTTAATAGATAAAACATTCTGTTTGTCTTTATGAAAATACGAATTTGCATGAATATCTAGTATTACAATAATTATGATCTACAATTATCCATATCGCAAACCATATGTCCATATATATATATACGTATCTACCAATATCTCCAAAATTCTATTTCAACCGAACTTAGACCAGTGCATTTTTTCGTATCTAGCTTGACATAAGTAAACGAGCACGCGACTAGGCGAAATAAGCGGAGAAGCGTAGACGTATTGTAGTTCCGGGACGACGATGCATCGGTGATTCCAAGGTCAACGAGGCGATAACTGTCCGCGTATACCGTATGTATACTATGGGTTATCTTTCTTAGATCGACGGGACGCGACGCGATGCGGGGAACGCGTGGCGAATGGTTTGAGAAGGTGTCGAGAGGACGGTCAGCGTTTATTATGCCGGTGCTATGCGCGCGTATACACCGACAGAGAGGCGGAGTTGCAAATCAATAACCCGTGTTATAAGGCATTTGGGCATACCGAGAATATCGATTATGTAGCGTGGTCGTCACACGAGAGCTGTCCAAAGACGATGGCCACGCGTAAGCCAGAACTTGATTTTGCTGGTAAATTAGGATGAACGTTCGAGTTTGGTCGATCGTGAGATTATTCGTAAAGAATACAACCAGCGAACGATGTTAAGCTTTATATATTTATAATTTGATAAGTGACTAGAATTACATATTACTATGCAGGCGTTTGTCGAATGATGCTTCTAATTTGATGTATGCTTGCATTGCTTTTAATTTACTATATATATATTATTAAATATATAAAGCTGAAAGATAAATCAGGTATATACATATATACATCTGGTTTATTTTTCAGCTTTACTTTAACTCTCTATTCTGCTTCTAACTTCCACTCAATCCTATACTTTATTTAGACCACCCATCACATCTAAAGTGATACACCCACCCGTAATCTCATTGCAAACACACATATCTCAATTTGGTTTTAATATTTTGATGATTTATTTGGATGTCTTACGGGTACATCTTATACGCTATTCTTACCACAGAGGACCTTCTTTTTCTGCCTGTGGGATCTTACTAAATTGGAATCAAAACTAAAACTAAACCTAACATAAGTTCGGGGTAACAGATAACAAAGCTAACCTTAACTTCAACTTAACTTCAGCTTAAACATATTCAACGTAAACATATACATAAAGGTAAACATATCTTAGATTTATCTTTTATGGTACAGTATATGTTGATGTGTCTTCATTACACGCGTCTTTGGCACACTGTGATTCGGAACGAATCCCATAGTTCCCAACTAATTAAAATACGTGTCCAAAGTTGAATTTGGTTTCGATATATCTGTTCGTAAAAATTCAGTTTCAATATGGGGATTCTGACAATGATATACGTACTTGGAAATCTTTAATTGAAGATTTTTTGTATGCGATACTGTAAGTGCAAAAAGTTAAAAAGTGCTTTTTTTAATAATGTCCTACACGCTAATGGAAATGCAATAGTATAGAATCTAAGAGAAGTGTAAATTTGTAAATAACTACTAATAGCGTTAAAAGGTAACCGATATGTAGAAGACTGCAGTACCGGCAGTTTTTCGCGAATATCTCGGAAATTGACGATAATGTTACCCGGTCAAATGACCGGTTTCAAAATTTAATTAAAAATTGCACATTCGTCGTTATTTCTTTTGTTCATCGAACTTTATGTGAATTCTTATATTAACAAAAATTGGCAAGTAAAATAGCTAAGGTTAGTGTCAATAGTCTAACATTTTCGTAGGGAGAAAAAGTTGTTCCGAATATGATGTTTTAAACATATTAAAAAATCGTCGAAATCGACATTGTGGAGAAAATTTTTAAATGCTTATCGAATTTCCTTCGCTGAGGTTCTATTTAATTTAAGGTTCTACTTTTCCGAGTTATTTGGAATTCTTTAGATATAGAACCAGGGGCGGAGGACTTGTTGGGTGTTATTGAAATACTACGGTGTTTAACTTCAACAGTGTTTATTTCGATGTCGAGTGCGCGTCGTTTTTAGATCGTAACGTGACGCACGTCGAGCTCAAGCGATGACGATACAGTTCTGAAGCTTACTGAACTAAACTGCCTTGATACAGGCTTGATACCGACATGATACAGAATTCATACAAACTCGATACAACTAACCGTGCGACTACCAGCGATTATCATTGATTACCATCAACTACCATTTCGAGTTTTTCTCTGTTTCCTTTTTTGTAGGGTACCGAGGTACTCGGAAGAGAAAGTTTCCTTTCCAGATGGGGATGGAAAAATCCGTAGACAATAAGACAATAATTTTTTTTTTGAAGGCCCATGGGTATTTTAGTAAGTCCCAGGGTTTTCACTGAAAATTCTCAGTTGGAGAATTGATTGTCAATATTGATAAATAAAAAAAAAAAAGAGAAAGTCCCAGGGTTTGTTCTTTTACGACGTCCTGCCGTCGGACAATGCGGCCGATACATGTGGTTTAACCTTGGAACTTTCTCTACGGCCATTTCCAAATTCTGATTTTATAACGTTGAATTTCAAAAATTCAGAAATTCCCCAAATTTCCAACCGTTGGAACTTCGTCATGTTTCGAATTTTCTACATTTGGAAATTTCTCTTCGAATCTATTTGGAGCTTTGCAAATTTCGAAACTTTCGATTTTGAAATTTTTTAAACATTATATTAAGATATAGACGAGGAAAGTGGTTATCGAAAAAAAAAAAAAAAGAAAAAAAGAAGCGAAACAGTTGAGTCAAATGAAAATTGCGAGGGATGGATGATGATTTATTTATATACCGCGGCGTGCCGAATCGATGGATAAATGAGTCGTCTACAAAGGTTGACGAGCAACCGTGGCGGCAGAGAGAGGCTCTGTTGAAAGGATTAATGAAAACGAGGGTTCCGAAGTTGGGTCAATGGCGTAACCCGAGGGCGTGTAACTTGCTTCCAATTCACCTACGTATATACATCTATAGAACCGTTTCGCTTTTCGCTGTCTTTATTTACGCAAATCAATCATAATCATATTATCATCATATGGTGCACAAAAATCTAAGAAAATTTTTCATCGACCAAAGGTGCGTTTTAAGCAAGGAAACGAGAATAATTTTCTTCGTTTATGTAATTCATATATATATGTCGGGTTAAGGTTGGAATTTTGGGCGTTCGATGAATCTTCACTCAAAATTTACCATCGCGGTTATAGCTGATATTTATTGGTACAAATGTGGTCACTACAAGAGGCTACAAGTAATAGCGGCGATCGGATGGTCGAGATGTCGATGACAACGAATTCAGGTTCGATAACGAATCCACGGTCAACGGGATGACGAATGCGATGTGATACACGTATGACTCCACATACAAGTAAAACTTATCTGCGTGAACTGTCCTGCAGTCAAAGTGGAACGCCATTATATATTCTTCTCCCCACCACTCTTTGTTTTTAAGGAGAGCTATATAATGGCTACGTTCACTGACCTGCTATGTCACTTCGAGCCCAAGCCCATCGTCATAAATTCGGATTAGAACATTAAAACTATTTCTTAGTTTTATTACTTATGTGTAGCTATAGTAAAAGTCTGGCTAGGGTATCGGGGCTTTTCACAACATCCCAAAAGGGAAGCCCCGATGTCCTTATATATATATTTATTTCATTTATTACTATTATATATATGTAATAATAATATATCGAGCTGTAATCATGGCCAGCAACAGATATCCGTACTGTGATCCAATGTACATGTCTCGAACCGAGGAAAAACAATGTTGCAGGTAGCGGATGTATACTCTGAGCGTGTCCTAACAAGGTTGCAAGATATGAAAGTTTAAAGGCTCGAGAATTAGCAAAGTTAATAGTATATCGCTTAACAAATCCTAATTTCCCTCATGTATTTTGGAAATTGGTTTTTTGAAAGGAAAAATGGGGGGGGGGAAGAGTTGGGAAATTGGAATATGGAGGTGGGCGATACGTAGGAAAGCGATTCGCGCAGCAGTCTGTCGTCACGATTGATTAGCGAGCAGAAACGTGGCGCACACGGCCCCCCGCGGTACGCACGTGAACGCACGTGAACGCCCTGTCGATGCAGATGTAATTATAGATTCGCTTTGACGCCGTAAAACGCTCACCGCCGTCATAGCTACGTGTCTTATTACCTCTGTAGCCAGTTAATATACGAGTTTACACCGCACTCAAATGCTTGCCTATATCGATCATAGCACCGAGGAGAAAGCCACCAAACGAAGCAGCCATTCTAACTTCCTCCGATTCTTTCGTTTATCGTAACGAGCATCGAAAGTATATCGCAACGATAGCTTGAGAGATTGTGCGCGTTATATCTCTGGTGAACGGGTAGAAACGTATGTTAGAATCTGTGTATATTAAGAATTTTTAAGCGTCGCGCAGTCCCTTCGAGAACTGTTCGATTTCTTTTTTGTTAAAAAAACGATCTCTCGAATCAATTCTCTGGCGTTCGATTTTTCCAAGGATCGATTCATTTATTCTTTAACCTAAAAATAAATTCATCGATTCTAGGCTTGTCGAGCTTAACAGTCGAAGAAATGATTCCGTTCGATTGGTCTTTCCGATGGGAGGTTAAATTGTCACCAACTGAAAGACCAATCAAACAGCTTCATTCGGCTAGTTTTTTAATTGCAATAGACAATAGCTAAACTGTGAGTTTTTTCTGGTATTTGTATTCGATTTATAGAGTTTTCAAATTCTATGAAGTTGCACATCTATGGCTGGCATAAGAGGATTACCTATATCTATGAAAGAGAGAGAGAGAGAGAGTCCATTCTTTGATATCGATTTTTTGAAAGGATCGATTACCATGATTCGATTCAGAACCGATTCGAGAATCGAACATTCCCAAGTCTCTCAGAGTCTGCTTACCAAAAAGATGATACTGTCTCCTGACTACGTCTCTATCCTCTGTTCCTTGACAATGCAATGTCGAATTGCTTGCCAACGGTAAAACTATCTCACGCATTTTGTAAACGGTCATATATATCATCGACACCTCATAGCTCGATGCCGAGTCGAGTCGCCGGCTATCGACTTTCCAAACATTCACTCAAGCACCCTACCGATGTCTTTCTTCGGTCCTCGGCACAGTCATAAATTATGGTAAGGTCAAATAGGCTATCTGCCATCACGAAGACGCGTTGCCACTACAAGTACAAGTCAGAATCGTCTATTACCTAATAACATCAGTAAATTGAAAAATAGCAAGATACAGGTTATAGACTTATTGTAAGCTTGTCGTCTACAATTTTACTTTACGACAAAATTCGGGTACAACGATCAATTGGCTTGTAATTAGTAAAATACTGTTGCAGAACTTTACTTATTACCAAACTTGTACTTCTTATCCAAGAGAATATATTAGCTTGATAATTAATAATTTATAAAATGTTGCTATTTAATATTCATCTAATTGAGCTGGAGCTAGAATCCATAAGAATGCACTCGAAGAGAAAATTTACAAAATATGATAATTTTTAGCGAACGAATTTTCCCCTCAAATTTCTTATATGTTTGATTAATTTGATTTTAGATTTAAACTAGAATCAAATATACGATAAACACTTATTATTCAAGTTATAGTACCACGCCAGAATAATTTACTTATAATTCTCAATGAGAATTAAATAAAATAAAAAAAAAAAATAAATTTTATTTGAATTTATGATTAGAATATATTCGAGCATGAATATAGTGGAATTACTTGGATGTAAAAGAAACTAAAAAAAAAAAAAGACTCAAAATATGACTATTTTTGGTAAACTTTTTCTTCAGAATTTTATCCTAGAATTTCTGATATTTCTGATAAATTTGGCAATTTACGGGTAAGGTATGCTCTAGGAGGAATATGGTGGAATTGGTTGGACTGGCGAAGGGAACGATGTTTTCAGTTTGTCTTGGGAGTAGAGCGAGTCGACGAACTGGAAGGAAGGGAATAAGTCGAGAGAAAAATACGCGATGGCCGATAATTTGCCGGTGTCGCGGCATTAATTGGGCGTCAGGCATACGTAACGCTGCCAGCTCTGCCGCGTAATTATGTCGACGGTCGATCAACATCGTAAAACACCGAATTATTATCGGTCCTCGAAAGAGAGAGAAGCGCGTGTAATATCGATCGCTCGACGTAGTTCTACCGCGACGACGATACCATATTCCCTCGGCCAAACCGCAACTTTCATTCGATTTTATTACACCGGATAATCATCTTCTTATGCCTATTAATATTTCTCTCCCCTTTATTCGTATATCTATGATCTTTAAGTAATTATTGTAATTAACTTCACTTTTCCACATTGTACACAATTTCCAAAAGATCTACTTTCATTTACTTACAATCAATCATCATGCAGGTTATTTAATTCATAGGATATAATCTTTATTTTTGAATCTTGCATCAGGTTACATAATTTTACAATGTACTTATTATCTTCTTAGGTTCCAACTATAAGTATATTGAATTGTATATACAGATCTCGAACAGAAAGGTTATGGATATGCGTACATTAATTCATTAACTTTCAATCTTTTCCCTGAAATTATTGTGTAATACAGATATTTCATATAATTGGTTTTCTATAGATATGAGAAACATACTTTTCAAGTATCAAATTTCATGAATTATATGGAATATATTCATGAATTAGAAAGAAGTCCTATTTATGGGCCATATATATATATATATATATGCTATATAACATGTACAAATTCCTCTTTACAGAGATATATTTCTTCCCAAATGCAGTTGATTGTTCTGAAGTTTTAATTCAAAGCTTAATTCAGAACGCTTGACGATACCTTATGTACAAATAGTACGTTTAATTTACAATTATGAGCATCTTATGTAGAAGTAGTATCTCTAATTCGTATCTTTTTAAATACTTCCTATAATTGATAATATTCTAAAAATGTGTACTTTCTGTAACTGACTTAGTAAAGTAACTGGAAATAGTCATAAAAATTTCAATCCTCGAATAGCTCAAAATTGTGCATGTAGCAGGAAATCTTGTATGTAGTTAATTTATGTTTGAAGTCTTTAGGGATCGGTATAGCGTAGATCGGTTCACCCCATACTCAAGAAATAATGGAGCTAATGTAGGTCTTCTTCAAGGCATAGACGCAGGTATGCTTTTCGCATGGACAGGTGAACTAGAAAGTCCAACAAGTTAGAGAACTGGCATATAGGAATGCAAGGGATTAGCGCGTGATTACGCGTGTTTTCGATGCATAAAACACAGAGAAGGTTAATCAGAGTGTCGTAACATCGTTACGCCGCGATCTACCGATAAAGTCGATTGCGTAAAACATCTTGTCATCCCTGTCCGCCAGAGGGTTCTCTCAGCAAACGTTTGTCATAGAACGTCATCGCCTATTCATTCGATAATTCGATCACCGAATTGCATCTTTCATTGTTTCCGCTCTCTTTGGCTGAAATATCTTACCCAGTGCTGCTTTTTGATGACGTATTATGATATTTCAAGTTCCCCATGATTTTAACCTAGATATGTAGTTGAAAATCAAATTACAAGAGAATTAAGAAATATTATTAGATAACAACAGGTTATACTAGATTGTAGTAATGTGGTCTTAAGTATTATATACCAAAAATTGTAAAGAATTCAGAAATTCGCAGAAAAGTACTAAAAAAAGTTAAAATACACATGAGACACACATATATATATTTAAATTTGAGTTATAAAAAAAGTGAATATCTTTCACGAAATATTTTTAATTGACGGAGGAAGAGAAAGTCGGCGCGATATCCCAAAATAGGACTTTTTAATATTAACCAAGAAAGACAGGGTTATCTTCTATTTCAAAATATGTAAATTTATAATACATTTTATGATTGATCTTAGAAAAATGATTGTTTGTAAAGTAAAGATTTTATTAACCTTTCGAGTGCTATTTTCATCGTTAGATCTCGAAACGAATCCAAAGAAATATGGTATTATTGGGAGTTACGGTTAAAAGCTGCAGCGGCATGGCAACGCAACGAAGCAGAATTGAACGAAATCGAGCACCAGCGCTTTCTACACGCGTCTACGAGCGTAAATACACGCTCGCATATTATATTACCGTTCTAACCTGCTTTTACTCTTTCCTCCGCTTGGTCCCGCGGTCCGTTTTCTTGCTGTATACTCGCTCATCCTTCTCCATCCGTGTCTCTGGAAAGTTTCACTTGAAACGGGCCCGTTTTTAATGCCTCGTTATTACACGTTTCATAGTTGAAAGAAAGAGGCACGCATCTCGATCGGAACTGTTTCTTCGCCATCTTCTTGAGTTTCCCGCGACATCTTTCTTCCATGCAAGACGGCTCAATGTACTAAGTATCCTTCTATCTAAATGATTTAAGACAAATTTTGACAAACTTTAAAGTTGGAAAAGTAAAATTTCAGAAACTTAATATTTCAACTATCGGAGTAGTCAAAGGGATCAACCCATTTTTTTATAGGGACCTTATGGATACACAACGATACATAATTTTTGAATGATTTGAGTAATTTTTAGTAAGGTACCTATATAGAAGTGCCCATTTCACGTGCCATTCATTTTGATTTCTTTCTTGAAATTATTATGTAATGTAAATGTTTAATTGATCTTTTTTGGATAGTAACGAAAAAAAATAAGTTTTTAAAGTATCAAACTAGAATGTACAAGTTTTATATCTTTATTCATTAGTGATTCTAGTATTTCAATTTGGTCCATGGCTCTAGCTATGATATAATACTAAGTATATGTATAATTAGGTTATAATTGTAACAAGAAATGTTGGCTTTTCACGTATTCGTTGAGCATAATGTTTACTTTTGGAGTCGTTCGAGGGTAAAAAGACGACAAGCCAGGGAGGTCGTTTATCGCGAGCCGTGATCAGTCGAATCCATCAGGGAACAGTGTCGAGGAGATTTCAGCGTTGTCGGAGGCCAAACAGGGCCGGCTGATCGATCGGATTCACCGGCAGGAGGCGCCTCGAAATTCCGTCCTTTCGACAGTGGTTGCCGATGGCCTCTGCGAATGCCTCGAATTGCTTCCAATGGTGTCATGCAACATCTCGAATCGTTTCGACCATTATTCTACAACTCTCGACAATACCAAACCTACTAACCTAACCAAACCCTAAATAAAACTTATTATACAAATACAAATATAAATAAAAGTAAATCGATTATTCAGTTTGCTTCGCCGATAGTCAATATTAGTTTGGCGCACGTGAAATGTCAATTTTTCAAACAGGATGTTAGATTATATATTCAAATGAATTTTCATATGGTTCAATGAAGTTTCCAAAAATGGTATGGTAGATAAATTAATTTGAATTCAACAATTTTCGGAATGAGACTGTTAGAGTTTCTTTATTTACAGTCTCTCTTAAAGTAATCCATGCTTTAAAAATTTTTCTATACCAAAGATAAGTTTCCAGTAATTGCTGTGTCAATTTTTTCAAACTTCTTCATCCGAGAAAATTGTTCGAATATTCTCACTATTTATAATGACCAATAATATTTTCATATTTTTACTGTTTGTAAATAAAAAATCTTTGTAATAACTTTCAATACCTATTTTACACGAAATATCTTCTTCTTTAATGTGATTGATTGTTATGAATAGAACGAAACTGCGTGTATACTGCTTCGTTAGAATCCAACTTTCGAACAGCCATATTTCATATGGATCAATTGAGTGCTTCGTATCGGTGGATCATTTTGGTTTTGTATTTTTTTTTTTTTTTTTTTTTGTAGAATATTTCCTCGAGCGTAGAACAAAAAAAGAAAGATGAAATGGTGGCAAAGTTACTTTGCGCGGTTCAGCCTCAAGTTTCGCGGATTAAAAATGTTAAAAGCAGCGCGAGCTTGCGGCCAGATAATTGCCAGACGTAACGAACGACGCGCACAATGCGAGCTGGAAAACAAACCAACACCGTTGCTGTGCATGTGCGAGCGGGCAGGCGCGCGCGCGAGCGCGCCGCCAGTAAAATTCTTTGACTCTCCCCTATGACGCCTTCGTTCTCCTTTTTGTACTCACCTTCTCTCCCCTTTTGATCATCGTGGCAGTACCAGGGTCTTTTTAACCAAAAGAAAACTACCTTGTTGGGAAATTAAAGAAAAGAGTGTAACCACAGCTCTGCAACGTAGCCCGCAAATTGTTTTTCATTATTTTACCTGCGATAGTAATAATTCGATTAACAAGCATTTACAGAAAATGGGAAACTCTAGGAATATTAAAATTAAACAGAGGTTTACGATAATTGAATTCAAATCTCCCGGGTTTCCTCTGCCGGGTCATTCGTTCAATTAAAGGATAAAACACCTATTGCGAATTTATTGGCTTCGTTCTTTACGTTTGAAATTCAATGCTTTCAGAATAAAATGTAAGGATTATAGCATATTCGTCCACAATGTTGAATTTCAAAATAAAAATAAAAAGAATAGAGGATATTCGGTAAAATAAAAGAATAACTAATCCAAACTCTTATTAACGCTTTGAAAAAGTATTCCTTCTTCCTTGATGCTTGAACCATTAGTATATCTATTAAAGATATTCCTATTTCTTCTATTCTCCTCGTTATCTGTGAAGTATTAAAAGTGGCGCGCTCTTTTCAAACAGCTTCGAATAGAAAGTATAGAAATCTGAAAAAAAAGGTTCTAAAATTAGATGCAATATTCATGAAGAAACTCGTTTTCCTGTTACGGGCAACATCTTTTTGCGCACGTAACACAGGCGGATCTTTAATTTTCGAGCCGGAGTACGACAGATACCGTAACTGCACGGGGAGACAGCCCCCCTCTCCCTTCCGCGGTATCGATTGCGCCCTCGTGTGTCGTCGTAAAACTTCGGAGATGATCGCAGCCTCCGTCGCTCACGGGCCACTAGCAGGTGCGTAGGATGGGGTCAGGGGCCCGGTCTAACTGCGATTCACGGACAAGGTCCGTGAAATGGTGTCACGGTTACCTTCCAAACTATATCGTCTTCGTTAATTACACCTATCTTATCTATACTACATGTTACGCCTTGTGTAATTACATCCGAAGGTATCTTCAGACATTGAGAGATAAAGAGAAGGTTATTATTATCCTCTCTTCATTACGCAAAGTACATAGGCATAACACGTAAAGAACTAAGTTCAAAGATTCGAAATTTCTATAACATGTCGTTCGACATTACAATAGTCTTTTATCTAAATTATTTTTGCGAAATAAAAATTATTCCTGCTTTTTCTCTTCATCGTATAAAATATATAAGAATAATGTATGTATGAAGAGCTAAGTTAAGATTCGAAATTCTTATAGAGAATTGTTTCACGTCGTAACAACCTGTTTTATTAAGTTTACTTTTGTAAAGAGTTATTAGTGTTTATACCAATAAAGATTATTATTAATTTTTGAAACAATGAAGACGCCATAGAATAACGCGTCGCAAAAACGTTGACTGGTGGTGCAACGCGAGAAGTCCTTCTGATCAGGACTTATTTAGCGACACAACATTACACACCGTAAACTTTTAGTCGTAACTGCGCGCCTTTCACCAAGCTATAGTCCCGTCATAATTAGATGGACCGACGTTTCGTCATGTCCGTGCGTCATTGACAATTAACTTAAGATAGCCGGCCGTAGAATCGCGTTGGCTACAAACTAACTGCCATCTAGGCGAGAAGAAACCTCTTGCAATACTATCGTAATATATAAATATTTCAACAAATTGAAAAAAAAGTTATTGATATGAACCCTAAATTTAAAAAAGAAATTTAAACATTCAAAAAATCCCGCCACTTTTATCTATGAGCACGCGAGTAGGGAATCCGGTGAAAATCGATTAATCGAAAATGTCGGCGCGATTTCGAGACAATGGCGGCATAGATGTATCGGTTATCGGTGTTAAAAAGATCCGCTCGCTATTACACAGAGGAAGAATCGGGCATAAAGAGGATTTTCCGGAGCGAAGATTATTTAAATCCGAGCTGAAAGACATTTCAATGGAGACACCGATACGCCGTGTCACCGTCACCCTCCACGTATCCTCCGCAACCCCGCCGACACCATCGCCGCTCACGCTCCTCTTAAGAACAACAACCGAAAGGAGTCAAGGTCGTCGCCACTACTGTGTTTTCCTCTTCTAACCTTTCAGACCCCGCCTCCGTCCTAATCGATCCAAGTGTTAGGAAACATATTTCTCTAACATTTCACGCTACCGTTATGGACCGTTTGTTTATTAGACTCTAGATGTTTATACAATTCGTTGCTTTCCAAATTTTTATAAATAGCAAGTAACATCTTAAAACATAAATCGCATATCCTACGCACTAAAAATTAGTATTTGATTTAAATTAGAAATATGTTTTTATATAATTCTTATTTATAGGTTGGAAAGTTTAAATAGACAAACATTGAAGCGTGGATATATAGAATGACGTAAGACGTAAACTAAAGTTTAGTTTATTTAGAGGTTAAACTTTTTTAATATTTAAATGCTAAAATTTAATACTTCATTCGTGTTAGAATTACGTTACATTTATTTATGGGTTAGAAAGTTTTAAATGATACATATCGAAAGCGATAAATGGAGGATTAAAGCGTAGATTAGTCGAGCGGTGGCGCGCGCGAATGTAAGCTCGGAAATGATCTCGCTTACAATTAGTAGATCGGGGCCGCGTATTTCCGCTCAACTTGCGCGCGTCTACTATTTAACCTCGTTTCTTCTATATCTTCTGCCGCGTTGTTACTGCTGTCATGCTCTTTCGGCTTCTCTTTCTTCGTTCGATCGTCTATATCCCGAACGTGCGCTGGGATATCGGATAACAAGTCACGGGGAACGCGTAAAAAGTAAACTTTCAATCTTGTTGGCGCGTCGCGTCGCGTCGTTAGAAACACTGCGTGAGAAAGCCGCGCCAGCATTATGTGCATAGTGCATAATTATCTCCTTACCGGTTGTTTGCTAATTTTCTCTTCTCTTGTCATTCTCTTCGACCAAAACTTCCCCTAGAAATTCCCCTAGAATTTCTATAACATATACTTCAATCTTGTTCTCATTTTGACAAACAAAGAGAGTTTGTAATATTTGAAGAATTAAAGAACAAAAATCATATATACCAGTAAGAACGTTTTCATATTGTGTTTAAGCTTGAAATATTTTTTAAGTTTAGGAAAATGATGTTACGTCCAGTTTTATCAAAAATACACACGTTTATCGTTTAACTAATTAATTACTTACTGAAATTCAAGCAATATAAAATGTATAAGGGTTAAATGTCGGATAAAGGACAAAAAAATGGACGAGGTAGAAAAATGGCGATGAGAATGGAGGCTGCTCGTACAGAGGAACGGGGGGATCGGTCACGAAGAAGTTTATTTTCCAGTTGGCCGTTGGTAACACGGCAGCTATCTATTTGGCCGTTGGTATCTAACCGAAGCCATGGTACGCTCGGCGATGTCGCTTTTAATTCGGTAAGAAACTGGGTTTCTGGGTCAGAGAGCCGTGATACACGGAGCAGCCGACGAGCACCACTGGCAAACGGCTTCACATGACTCTCGGGGAAACGACTTTCTTCGGACCAGTGCCGTATCTTTCGCGACAACCTTGCATCTATACATTCGCGCCCACTCTCCATATTTTACGCTTACATCTTACTTTTTCACACTACGCATATCAATTATTTATATATTTGGTATTGAGATTGTAAACATTCGTCATATTCGAATGACTCACCCTTACACGAGGAGAATCGTTAATCTGAGACGTTACTGTGACCGTATAAAACAGATATATATTATGCACTTATCCTTGAATTTTTTAATTAGAAATGTTAGCTAGCTATTCACGTAGTAGAACAGATGTGTTAAGTAATTAAATTATAATCTAAGATCATAATTGTTAATATCATCCAGATCTTTGAAATTAATTCCAAATAGAATGTTTTTATGCTTAATTATATTTGGGTACGATTCAAACTATTTCTCTTTATATCGAACGATAACCATTAGTCTAGGGATTTTAGGTATTTATGAGAAATTTAAAGGTACAACAAAGCGTAGAACACAAAGCGTATAGAAATATCTAAAGCGTACTTCATTCGTTATAACATTCAATAGTTTAGTGATATTCATAGAAATATGAATGTTCATAAATATTCTCAGCCTAATAACTATGTAACAATGTAGGAAACTGGTCGCTTGTACACGTGATAAACGAATGACGTTCGCGAACTATGTAACATCATCGACAAAAAAATGACGGCTCGAATTTCCAAATCTAATTCACACATAAAAATTCAAAAGGATATGTGATGAGTTGTTTACGTATTTCGACTGCATAACGAAAGCGAGAACTGTAGAAGAACGAAGATGACAGGAGATCGGCGGGACCGTATTACGTTACGTTCCAGCCGTTTCGGAGAAACACACGGAGCGGCAGGGACATTTTTGTCGAGAGTGAAAGTCCGTAGGTCTCGATGGGGCAACGTTAACTTTTACGTTCTCTGTCGTGGAATGTACACGTCGATCGGCCGTTCTAAGGCACTCTCGGCGCCCGGTTTAGCCTTACGTAAATTCGACGCAATGTTATTATGTAGGACTCCTGTCTCGCGTCTGGGTTAAAGTACATTAACTGCAACACGCGCCAAATACAGCAACCGATGAATGATCCGATAGGGGATGCGCATGTCGCGATCCTTTCTCTCGCAAGTGTCACCGACAGCTTTCGATACTTCGATTCTAGATTTTCAGTATATCGATTTTTTATCCATACGTGAGTTATTGACTGTTGGATCTTGATTTTCCCCTCGATTTTGAATTTCTCACATATTTTCGATCTTCAATGTCCGATATATCAATCTTTGGTTATCGATTGTTTATTTTTCGATAATATAGCGATTCGTTTATATAGCGATTTTTATCGTTGACTTCGATCTTCTGACACAATAATTTTCGATATATCGGTCATGAACTCTCGATTGTTCATTTTTCGATATATCTATTCTTCATTTGTTTGTAATCTCAATTTTTCACATATATACACACGATCTTCGCCATGTTAATTTTAAATTGCGATTATGCATTTTGGATATTTTTGATCGTCAATTTTCCATATATCGATTATCAATTTCCAATGAGTTGGTTTTTAGTAATAACACGAACGTTCGACGTGATATGTTTTAGATCGAGCACGCGCGCCGTTTCGTTGAACGCCTCTTGCTTATAAAACGCTGTGTCACGAGAAACGCCGTGTCACGAGACCTTGCGCGTTCAAACTTGCTACTCCCAACCGATTAGCGTTCGAATATCCGTAAATTACGTCACACACGACTAAATTAATTCTGGCGACTGTGTTGATCAGGATCGTTTTAAACATTTAAACGACCACCGGAATAAACCGAGCAGGCCAATTCCATCGACTGACTCTCGGTTCGTAGAACGTGTCGGAACGTGTCGAATATACGCTAATATTGATAATTCGACTGCGTATTTTTATACAAATTCCCCCTTTTCTTTCAATATAATTAGAGAGATGAAACGTCGATAGAAAACCGTTTTGCCTATTAAATCTTACAGGGATTACTGTACTCTGGATATTTTGTACGTTTTGCGTTTCCAAATTTCTTATATCTTACTAAAAATCCACGATCTACCGATAAATAAAAATAATATATGAATAATAATATGAATAATAATATGAATAAAATCTTATTAAAAATCCAACGATCTACCGATAAATAAAAATAATATATGAATAATAATATGAATAATAATATAAATAAAATCTGTCAATTGAAAGTATAAGGCATTGAAAATATAAAACGTAAGATGTGAAACGTGGTAAATATAATTGGTTGAAAAATATGAAGCAATCGGAAACGAACAGGCACGGTTAAAGAAGCAACAGCAAGGTCTAACTGTACACAAGCCGCGGTCGTAGAGCGAGAACAAAGAGGGGATAGCCAGGTAGGATAAGAATGTCGGGCAACACACCGGTTGGGAAATGAATTGTGACGTGGCCTGGCATTGAAAGAGACACGCGTGTATGCACGGACAACCGAGCTCGTCCACGATCGCCTTGTCTAATTTCTCGTGCGACCTGATTTCTCAAACTTAACCAAGCTCGTTGGAAACGCGATGACACTCCTCGAACGCTTCCGTTCCGTATTCGGTTTGCGGACGAAGCTTCGAACTGGATTAGAGAATTTTGGAAACTCCAGTATTTGACTGGCTTCGATTATTAAAAAACCGATGTACATCATCAAGTAATTATATTAATAGGTAGTTCTATTAAATGAATTTTTTTAACATAGAGAATTAATAAATTCAATCAACAAATAATTTATGTTGAAGATTGCACATCTGTGGTAATGGTAAAAGTAGGTTAAGTTAAATAGGGTTAAATAAATAAACAAATGATGCATACACTTGGTACGAAACCTGGTTTATCGATGATTAGTTGTCTAAAATATTTTTAATAAAACGTTCATTGAAGATAGTTTACGTAACACGATCGAGAATAGGGAATTTTCAACAGATATGCGAAGGTTGTTGCACCTGTGTCAAAAGGTTAGTGAAAAAGTAAATGGAAAGAGTGGAAGCGAAGGATCTAAGAAATGATGGAAAGCGGTTTATCGATATTCCGCGGAAACGCGAATGGTAATAGAGTTTTAATTACCGATTAACCTTCCAGGGAGCAAGCTGCCACGTTAGTGCCGTGTTTTATTGTCTATCAACAACGTAAGTGGGTCGCGCGGCCGCCCTCGCCTCCCTCGGGGATTTACCTGCTCTTATTTCCGCCGGTCACGGCACCCGGAGTATCTCTGTCACGTAATTTCGACCCGCTTTTACGTCACCTGTTTTTGTAATTTCTAAATGTATTCTTCATATCCCGGAATCTTCAAATTTTTGCGTCGCTGAAATTTCGAATTTCCAAAGCGTCAAACTTTCAAAGTTCCGAACGACCGAATTTTTAAAATGTCCAACTTTTACGTTCCAAATTCTCGAAGCTTCGAACTTTCCATGTTCCGAATTTTCCAAACTTTCAACTCGAATTTCCAAGGCTTTTCAAGCTTTCCAAATCCCAAACTCCTGAATTTCCAAATGTTCGATATTTCAAGCTTTTGGATAATAAGCTCCTGGCTTTCAAATTTTCAAATGTTCAGAAAGTCTCTCTTTCAAATCAATTCAAATATCCAAAATTCCGAACCTTTCAACGTTGAAATCCCCAAATTTCGAAATCCTCGATTCTTAAAACCTCAAAGACTACGGTGAACGTGGCAAGGAATTTGCAAAAGGGGCGATGTCCTGAAATCATAGAGCAAGCACGGAAAGCTTGAAAATGCGGGGAACGTGAAAGTTTAGAGCGCGAACGTCCCAGATGTGCGGTTTTTCTTTCGCGATAATGATATTCTCTTTGCTGTTTAGCTCCGTTAAAGGCTCTATATATTAATTGATATACGAAGAACGAGCCAGAAACTGCCTAGTAATCGTGGATTGTATCATAGTTGACAAAGTAGCCATGTTAGATGCGATCCACCGGCGACCGTTGTTCATTTGAACGAGGTTCGAGGGGCTTTTTCGTCTGGAAAGAGACGCAGATTAAACAGGACCATAAATCAACCGAAGGAAACGTCACTGTTCACCCTCGCAACACCTGGCTCTTCTCGCTTTGAGCACGTTCAGGAATATTTTGACCTGGTAGTTGTATTCTATTCATCCAGTATCTGTGTCTATAGTCTGTAGAAAGTATTTTGTCTTCAGACCCTTCACCGTTATAACAATGAAATGGTTAGGAAGCCTTACTAGAGTTGAGAATTGGGAAATTGCTTGTTGTATAGTTGTAGTAATATTAGTGGAATTTTATAAGTCACAAGTTACAAGTCACAAATCACAAGTCACAAGTTGCGTAACAGTAATTTCAGGCACGATCGAGGCAAATTCCCAGTGGGCCGGTAAGGATTTGGGGCCACCCTACGTAGGATTTCATTAACGAACTGAAAATGAGGGGTCGGCCATGTTGGTAATCCGTCGGTAAAAATGTACAATAGTAAACAAGTAATTTTTTAGAAATTGCTATTTCATCTGGTAAAAAGGTATTATGTTGTAAAAGAGAAGTTGGGAGAAGTAGTTTGTCAATTTGCTGATTAATTGATAAATTATTATTAATTATGCAAGAGAGTGCAGGTATAGGGGAAATGTCTATATCGTTAGTCCTAGTCTAGTTACTTAATTTTAGAACACATTAGTTTATATTCTGCGCGATAGAGGCAATATTAACATCGTAACAAAGTAAAATGAGCTCGATACAGTACAAAAATCCTGTTGAGGTTATTCGATGTATAATCAGAGAAAACTAGTGGATAAATTGTAAGGCAGAAAATATATTTAAATATAAGTGTAATTATAAGTAAGAATACAATTTGAGCTGGTCCAGATCCACACGCTAGCTGTGTTACCCAATAACTGAAAAAACCCCGAAGCCAACATCGCTTGTCTTCTGTTTATGGTCTGACTTCGTTGCAGTCTTTTGTCTACGCGCTGTCGATGGCTTCAGTGCTTGAGAAACTAAAAAGACCAGATGTAGAGTTTTCTTATAAGTGGTGACCACTTCAACAAATCCAACAGTACGTTGTGACGAATTACCATCTAACTAACTGTGAAAGTTCACAAAAATTTCTAACATTCATCTTTCCGTCGTTGTCATTCAGAATTTCGAGATTACACAGAAAGAAACATCCGCCCAGCTGGAAGCAGCTAACCTTCCCAAAAAGGTTGGGATCCCAACGTACAGGTATATCTATATAGTTTGGGTATGCTATAGACGTTTTGATTTGTGGTCTAAATTGGGCTCATTGATAAACTGGTCCCTCAGTAACGGAGGTCTCTTTGGTTTCCAGTTACTTGCGCCAGTCCTTGGTCGCGGTAATCCTTCCAGAAATAAGTGGCCGACTATTTTCGGTGTTTGGGAAAGCGACGGGAAATTTGTAGAGACCAGGAAATATCTTGTTCGATCGTACACATACGCGTAACGTTGCACACATTTAAAATCGCTTCTAGATACGATATTACTCGGGATTACGTCTATCTGGTTCCGTTTTTAACGAATCTGCGTGGTTGTTTGGACAATTTTGAACGCGGAACGAGGCGAACTCTAGCGTCCGTATTAAATCGAGCATGATCGCTTTGTTATAGCGAGGCTGGTGAATTTTGAGGGTCGACTAAAAGGGGTTGCGTCACTTGTACACCCCAAAAGGCGAACCGAATTAACCTAACTTGCTCTATTATTTATTTGTTTCGGCGAAAGGTTACCTCTTTCTTCTTTGCTTTATCGACAAATTTTTATCACGTATTTATTTTTATCTAGCTATTTTTATACCTTTTATCTTTCTTATCCTTGCGTTACTGATAGACCCGAGGATGAATAACGTCCTGCAAACTTATTGTTTATTTATTTCAAATGACTCCTTCTCTGCCTCTTGCCGAAAAATTTCCCTGAACTTTGTCTTGTTTGCGATTGTGTATACATAGACCTTGGAAGTAGTTCCGGGTTAATCTAATCGGTATTTACCCAACCTAACCTAACGACCGATCGCTCGTACATTTTTCATTTCGAAAAGTCCCAATCCTGCTCGTTGGATTTCTTGTTTTTTGAAAAATTTCTCTAAACTTTGCCTTGCTTGTTCATTTATTTTTTCCCTAGCTTTTCTAGGTTATGTGCATAGGGATTGTGTTATTCTCTAGTATAGGATCACAGTCGTCAGAATGGTCGTAGCACGTGAATAAACTCGGTTATACCGGTCGTGGACAGATTGATGTACAGTTCTCCCCTCCGACATCTGTGGCTACAAAAGGGCCAGTAAATTTGTGAAGGATCCCGGCAATGGTTCTACGGTTTGTTTGTGCTAGGACGCTCGATCTTTCCGGGAAATCACTTTTCGCCCCTCCCTTTCACATTCGATCGTTACGTCCATGCGTTAATTAATTGTTCAAGGATTGATCCTTCGCGATTCGTTTCGTTGGGTTAATTTGAATCGAAAAGCGATAGAAAAAAAAATGAGGAAAGAAAATTTTACGTAATAAACGAGATAGATGGAAAATAGGGAAAATAAGAAGTTTCACGAAATAAAACAATATCGATCGCGTATGACGGTGGTAGACGGCCATAGAAAGAACCATTATCGAACGTAAGTAATTCTGCACCCTTCTATTATAGGACGGCATTGAGATTGGCACACCCCGACCAGAGAAAAATCCGGCTTGCTCCGCTTAAAAGGGGTTGTCTTTGTGTCTCGATTGCGTAAGATCAAAAAGGGCCGGGAGGCTTTATACGCGCGATTTCGAGTCGCCGGCGTCGGTCTACACTGGCAGAAACTCTCGGCAAACAGATTTCCGTTCGAGTTTCAATTTCAATTACGCTTATCAGTCGTGCAGTAGTTAAAAACTGCTCGGACGACTTTGCTTAATTCTGGAATAATCATGTCTATCGATATCCTGCCATTTAACGGCCATTTCATTTGCCTAATTAATTTTCCTTATAAATGGCGTAACTTGTAAAAATAGAAAAAGATAAAGGAATAAAAAAATGGAAAGTTTAGATAGACTTTTCGAAACGAACAAAGAAATGTGTGGATCGATTTTTCACTTAGAGATTCCTATCTACTTACGTATAAATTGTCTATGGTTTATGGTTACTTATAATTTTCTTATAAGAATTGTTGTTCGTGGTCACGATTATTCCGAGGAACATTCATAGGTTTAGAGCCGCTTAACAGTTTCATTCAATTAACCTGGCAGCTTGACAGATGTAGATTACAAGAGTGTATCGTGTCCCGGCTGTGTTTTGCGACACACGGGTGAGGCCCACCTGACTGCGTCACAACCGTGCTTTACGTATGTCTCTGTGGCACGCGAACCAGCAAACTAACCTCCCCACTCCTGCTCGAACTTCGCTTTAGTTGACTTTAGCCGTTGTAACAGTGTTTAGTCGCATCATCAATCTCGACCGCGACTCCCTTTCTTACGTCTGTATCTAATAAGGACATCGTGCATAGAATAATCTGTATTCTAATTATGGTGACCTACCATCTACCGATTATCTTATTTTTTATTTATAAATATCGGCCTCTTAGGGGTTTCAAGAAAGAGCCAAGAAATAGTCAGGAAGTTTTAAACGTTCTTAAAGTTGTTCTTTTCAAGAAAATACTTTTGAGGAAGGCCAGTGTTCTGGTCTTGTATCAGGAAATAATTGTATTTAATTGTTGACGTCAATAGGTTGACGATGGATTGACGTCGAATCTTCTAACAGCTTGTCGTCCTAGGGTCGATTTTGGACTATCGAATCTACCAAAATGATGTATTTCAATTGGATGATTACTAAAAATATATGTATAAGAATGAATATGATTATATACCGCTATAGTTACAATTGTTTATATATAGTGTATTCAAACACACACTAGGTTAGGTTTAGCGTTAAGGATACGATATTTCTATTTACGATGTTCGATCGATTTTTAATACAAGATAAATAGCTTCCGAATATCCTTCTTAATTTTTCCGTTCGGTACTTGACCGATGGAGCTTTTTTATTCGAACGAATTATTCCATAAGTCAGCGTGCACGCGCGTGTGGCGCGACGGAGTTGGCCGAAGCGATTCTCCAGACGTTATTTAGTTAAAACAAATATGTAGTGGGGAATTGAAGCGATCGCGATTACACTTCGGCCTCAAAGTGGGATTCGTACGAACACAGATGTGAATCGAGCGTGTATCGTGATCCGTTCCGAGGACCGGAGATCCATTCTGTTTCGTCGCTTCGAGTATACGAAGGACGTGCTTCTTATCGCGATCCACCGTGTGTTGCAACCCAAACACGCAGTTAAACGGTATTGTTTAACTATTTCCCGGGAATTGTTTGGCCAATACCGCTTACCAAGCGAATGACAAGCTGTAATCAACGTTCTAACTATCTTCAATATTCTTTGTACTTTTCAGTTAACCTATTAACTGCAGAAGTCGAGCTTACAGCAATTTCATTATTTAGAAGTCCTTTAATTCTTTACATGTCATTTTATCTGTATTAAAAGTAAAGTATGTATATTATGTTCAAATTTTCAAGAAATAAAAGCGAACTAACCAATTTGTCTGTATGGATTCTTAATTTTACGATTATAGAAGTTTCTAGGCAGAATAATCCGATTAACAGATTACATAGGGAGATTAATATGGTAGGTTATTCGAGGAATGTTTACGGGAAAGACCGAGGTAAATCAAGACGTTTTTTCTGGAAAATACTTTTTATCGAGTACCGATAAATTTATCATAATGTAAATAAGATTCTTCGAAAGGTTATAATTACGATTCTTAAGAAACTTCTTATCGTTGGCAATGATCGAATAGAGACACGTACTTCTACATTAATTTTAAGAAAAAGTCGTAATATCGTTTCGAAGAAAAAAATAACAAGATTGAGAGTCACTGTATCGCGCATTGAAAATCACTTAGGGAGCAGCGATGCTTTTATCAAAGCAGACTCGTCATGTATGTCGCGTTTACGCTACATAGAGACGGTGTTCAGCAGCGCCACGCGCCTATCGGGAGAATTAACTGTAGTTTTAACGTGGCTCCGACTCAGAAACGAGGCGGTCCACGTCCCTCGATGACGACGTCGACGACGACGACGCGATGCAAAAGGATACAAGCGTGTATGCGTGTACACGTGACGTTTACACGCATACACGCGGCTCTCTTCTACTCGGATGCACAAGAGGCGTTCGGGAAGTAGGGAGCTCCAAAGATAGCGTTGCAATTGCTTTCGAACCCTTTCGAATACCCTTTCCACGTTTATTTCTGACAGGCCGCTCGTAAAATTCGTTCCTTCTTCGTACGCGTACGAAATTAGGTTACCAGTCAATGAGAATATTTTATGAATATAGCGACTGAGTTACAGTTACATCTTCTTTTCTTTCTCTTTGAAAATATACAAAGTTCTAAATTGAAGTATTAATTGCATGACAATTACTAAGTATTAGTGAAACTACTAAACGATTAAATAGGATTCTTAAACTTAACATGCACGTGGAGGTTAAGCTATTTATAGTACATGTAGCTTAAGAAATTCATTTCCTCAAAATATTCAATTACAACCTGCCGTAGCGAAAATTCTTTGTGTTCGAGGAATCCCTTACGAACGTGACACAAGGAAAATCTGTTAAAACAGAAAGAAACTCGATGAACCCTTGCACGAAATTTTTCCATCAACGAACCAGAAACATTGGAACGTCGTTCTCTTGGTTCGACGACAGGAAGATTCGAAGGGCGGGATACATTTTCGAGACACCCTGTGTGCAGTCGCACTATTCGTTCGAGGGGAGAAACCTCGGGCATGCACACAGAAAACAGAGACGGACGAACGAATGGAAAAGGAGGCGCTGCGGGTCGAAAGGTACGGGAAGGAGGAACGAGTGCCGCACGAGCGGAACGAAAATGAAGCTACGATTCTTTGCCCTCTCCTCTATTGCCTCTGTCTCTCTCTACTACCGTCAGCACGACTTCTCTTTGTTTATCTAACGCGAGAACCCTGCAGGAGAAGAGGAACATCGACCAGGACAGTGACATAAAAGTTGAACGAAGATGCACGACTCGAATAACATGTGCCACATTTTCGAGTTAAACGAGCTGCTCCCTAGTTTTTATACTCTGACTTCTGACCAATTGTTTTCTATTTAGAAATAATTTATAGGTTTCTCTTGTACAATGCAATATTATTAACGAAGTTTTACGTGTTGTAAATAACAAATTATATATATCAGTAGATTCTTTTCCATGATTAGAAGTACTTTAATAATGAAACAAATGAACTTTTACAAGTAAATTTTACAAATTAGAAGTTGTTCGCTTATTTGCTTAATGTAAAATTTTACTATTTTGTGATATTTTGTGTCTGTGGCCTACAGCACACTAATATTACTTATTTATCAAGAAGTAAATAAGTGTTAAGAAATTAAGAAATTAATAAAACGTGAAGTTAGTCAGCTTAGCTTCTGAAAGACTGATATATATATGTATTTTATCATATCGAAGAAGTGATTTTCGAAGAACACGAAGAGATGTTAGAATTAAAAGAATTGTTACGGAGTTAAAAATTGTTTTTTTAACGCGATACGTGTGGATAACGAATTTGCTTATCGTTTCTACGAAGCGCACTCTAGCAACTGAGTTATTCCACCGATCCAAACATGGCGAAATATTAATAAGATTTTTTACAGCCGTATCAATTGTGACGATAGTAACTTCATACGATAAGAATAGTAGCTATACATATATTGTAGTTTAAATCGTTTACGAGACAGATGTTCGAACTTGGACGTGAATCAATGATCGCCGATAGAAAACGATATTAAATACGCCGTTTCTTGGAAATCTTTACTGTTCTTTCCGCATCGCAACGCTTCAAAGAAGCACAACTTCGGCGAGTTCTTGACACGGCTTAAAATTCGTCCCGTTTCGACCTACCCGATAACCACGTAAATTTACGAGCTTCTTCCGTCGAGACTATCGATTGGTTTTTTGGTAGTCTCAAGGCCGGTCGAGATAGAACATTTTGAAGGCTCTCATAAAAGCCCAAACCTATGTTTTCGACAAAGAATGCTCTTAACCATAGAGGGTAACGAATAGATTATTTTCGTTGTGTGTTGTCGTTGATATGTATGTGTGATTTTTCATTTCACTTTTCTAATAAGTCTATAAAATTTTATTAACAACCAAGTGAAGGATTATATTTGGAATGTCCAATAGGGTTGGGCTGTAAAAATAATAGTATTTACTCTCATAACATATAGAAGGAAATTTTTGGTATTTTATTGGTTTTGATATATCATCAAAATTGATTATCATTATTGAAATTGATTAACTGTGATCTTCATATGTTAAGGAAAGAATAGTATTAAATTACACAAGTCTGGAGACTTCATCAGGGTTAAATAATTCCTTTCTGTCGATTCTAACCTCGAATCTAACGATTCTAAATCTCATTCGTAATTACCGTTAGAACTATTTATTTTTAAACGATCATATAAAAAGGATAATACAACATCGTTTAAGTTTCGGAAAAGAGAAATGAAATAGCAAAATATGTGATGGAATGGATCGGCACTTTCCCCAGCGTGTTTGCGAAATCCATGGATCGCAGAGGATTACTCGGAGTTATAACGCACGTAAGAAGGACAAAATAGAAGAGCAAGGCGGCGACGCGGAATCTATCGAGAGAGCACACCACTTTCGTGTTCTGAAATCCTGCTCGACACGTTCCCGAACGCACACTCTCTCGATGTCGTTCGCAGCAGCGTGGCGGCAACGTTACGATGGAAACGCGCGCGCATCGCCACCGGGACACGGATATTTCTGTGTGCATTAAGTGGCGGGACAAGCCAGACACACAATAGACGCGTATCAGGCTCGAGACATCGACCTTCGAGTAGCCAGGTAGACATCGCCACTGCTTTCGAAAAATACGTTTCAGAAAGATTCGTGATCTTGTAAGGGCTAAACGATTACTAAATTCGACAAAGGACTTGATCTTCTAAATATTATGACTGTACGAGATAACGATAATTGAGTTACACAGAAATTGCATCAATAAATTACAAAATTGGAAAGTAAGGAAATGTGATAACATTATAAGCATTATTTTTTGTTATTTACTTTGAAATTTATTAGTATTTCTGTATATTATTTTTTTGTTATAAATAAACTTATGGAGGAATGAAATTTTCATTTCGTTCGATTTCGAAAGAAATATGCTTTGTTACCTAGTTAGAGGTTAAAGCGACCACTTTCTTTAGAAAGTATGCTCGGTGCATAAATATCAGCTGAGATATCGCAGTAAATTTTTATGTAACGAAAGAACTCCGCATAGAAAAGAAAACGGTTTCTAAGTACAATAATAATAATAATAATAATAATAATAATAATAATAATAATAATAGAAGTTCTGTTTTCATTTAAACGTTTAATAAATCTATGTTATACTCGAATCACGATAGCGGTACAAAGAATAGCACTCTTTTACACATGAGTACTTAAAAACTGTTCACGTGCTCCTCTATGTATCACAGACGTCGAGGTTAAAAGGGCTTGTAGTAGATCTAGTCACGGTGAGAAGAGTCGCGACTCAAAACAGTATAGAGACGCCTCTGCCATATGTCAGAATGGGACAGACTACGTAGACGGAAGGATGAACCAGACGAGCAAGTGAGAAATCTAAGTGAGAGGTCCTTGAAACTAAAGAGCGAGTGAGCGAGCAGACGAATGAGCAAGTGAAAGATCCTGGAGATGAAACGGGTGTGTGTAAGAAAGTGAGCGAAAGAGAGCTACGGTGCTTGAGCGAGAGCAAGATGGCGGCCGAGATGGAAGAGGACGCTCGATCGAAATGGCGTGGCAAGAGAGAGGAGGAAAAAGTAAACAACGCGCAAGCAAGAAACGGTATAAACGGAAGAAGGAACAAAGATCAGGGAGGAGGAGAACGTGTACACGAGGAGAAAGAGAGACAGAGGAAGGTTGCCGAGAAGCGAATCGGCGAGAAGCAGGTAAGAAGGGAGCGACCAGCTGTTTCCTTGTGTGACGTCACGCAGGTGCCTCACGGCCGGTTGGGGGAATGAAGGTGGACAGGTGGACAATGCTCCTAACCCTCTACTGGTATCTGTATCCTGTTTTCCACCGTCGTTTCGTATTTAGCCATTTTTTTAATCGTATTCTCTTTTGGTCTTTTGATCTTCCGATTATTGCGACATTAGAAAGAAACGTTAATCATAGATATACGAAGTATAAACTGCGGATGCCACATTAAGAAAATGATTAATTAAAAAGATTAATTAAAAAAGAGATAGAGATAAATAACGGGGTCCCCCTATCAACGAAGGCCACACTCTTCACAAAGCATCCACGATCTATGTCTCTTATGTCTATGTCGTTAACTTAACTTCAACTTTTACGCGTTTAGTCCAACATTATGGAAGCGTTGATAAGGGTTCGTTCGAACGAATCAAACTAAAATTCGTTTGGTATTTGACGTTTCAACCTCGTGTGCTTTGGAAATGTCACATTGTCTGTGTTTCAACAAAATATATACTAACGACTTTATGGAACTGTTGCTTTCGTTTCGCTTAACAATATATTACAATGCACACTCTGTCATGGAAATGAGCGTAGCATCGTTTCATGGTTAAATACTGCTTACGAAGAAGCAGGACGATGTAGCGTGGCAAAAGGAACTCGAGACGAACTATTAATCCTGGGAAAAGGTCGTTTCTTTGATTAGTCGAGGAAACGCGTAAAACCGTGACTCCAAGTCCTGAAGGGAGAAGCCGTTGGGAGATCCGATGCAGCCATCGTCCAATGGCATCCATCCCACTGTGTCTGCACGCATGCGTGTTCTTTGTGGCTATGCACACACGCATTCACGCACGTGCCGTCGTGCACACTGACACGCGCCCCTAGAGGGGAAATACAACCTACATATTTCGTCGAAGAATCGACCGAACTACCAGCGAACTAATACCGCGGCTGATGTCTCACGAGATCTTCCGATAAACCGACATAAATAAGATCATCCACGTTCAAGTAAGCGTTGTAGAGTTTAGTTGGAAGGATAAACTTCTTTAAAAGATACATACATAATTCTTTAAGATTGCTGGTTAGGAATTCTTTCTTCCGAATTTACTTGGTGACGATCCATTTTTCTTTCTTCTGCAAGTCTATATCCATTCTTAAAAGTTCGTAGCATTCGAATTTTACAGATGATCTCTTTTATATTAAATGTTACAGAATTTAAAAACAACTTCCCAAAAATAATTGTTTAAGATATATTTTTAACTTTCATCTCGTAATTGTTGGAAGGTTTGTCCAAGAGTAGCCTTTGTGTACAGATTTATCGACCGTGTATGACCCTTGTTTCGGTTCATAAATATGGTTGTTTGTGACTGTTGACGTCCGACAGTAATATTTCCAAAAACGTCTCCGTTCGAAGACGTTAGGCCACGCTCGTATTTTAATAGTCAAGAGACGACTATATCGCGTAGTTCGCAGATTGACATGTTCGTCTCCGCGAACGACTCCGCAGATTGGGCCTGAAGCGATTAATCACGAACATTATCTTATCGCGAGTTGAATGCTCCTATCAACGATGCGTCGCAAGCAATCCTCCGCTATTGCAAGATTGTGCAACATCGTACGGAACATCAGGCTCGATCCACCAATAATGCAGAAAAGCGTTGTTCCACTTTGCATTAGGCCCGTTTATTTCATCAAGTAATTTAAACATTCGCGTTTTAGGCTTATAATTAAGTTTCTTATATTTAAAATTGTTCAAATTGAAAAAGTATTTTTAATATTCTCCATACCCATTTCCTTGTTCTTGTCAGTTGTATTTTATTCGATGGATCTATTCGTTTCTCAGTTGGCGAATTAACAAGACTTAATAAGAGACTTATTATCTCATAGAACTATTTGTCTTTTCTATACTAAATTCAAATACATATTGATTACTACTAAACTCAATTCAATTATTCATTTATAAAATGTTCGTCGTTTGCCAACAACAAAATGTAGAGTTATCACAACACGATAACATTACGATTCAGTGATAACGTAACCATAACAGGCCGCTACAAATTCGTTCCAAACTAAAATTTGATGTGCTTTTTTCCAATAGTAAATCTTAAAAATTACCATTAACGCAATGGACATTTATAAAACATACTTAATATCTAAATTGCGGTTAGCAAACAGTTGTCGCAACAAAGGATTCAGGAGCGATGAAAGCGCCGCGTAACTACAAAACCATCAATTTGGATAACGCAAGGTCTTGCCATACTTGGCTTCGAATTCCCTAAGTAGGCAGGTATGCGTATGACTAACTAACAGTGTCTCAGCGAGCAGGCGTGCGGCTCTCTCTGTCCTTGTTTAATGCCTGTCGTCGCCTATAACTCTATCTCTCTCACACTCACGCTCTCCCTTACAATTAGCTGTCGGAAGTATAGGAAGGATTACTCACCCAAGCACATTGTTTTCATTGTCCCGTGATCTCGGAATCTATAGGATCGAAAACAAAAACGAGGAAAGGACGTTTAAGTTTATGGGCATCTATAACTTCTCTTTGAAAATGTGATTAGTTACATCTTGTACTAAAAGATTCTTTGTTTAATTTGATGCGATCGATATCTTTATTAGGTATATTTCAACGAATTGAAGCTATTAAAATTTCAATAATTCGGAGTGACTTTGAGATGATCTATAGGATATCCTTAAATATCACCGATACTTTTGATTTTTAACGGCACGTTGAATTTGTGAATTTGCTGTACATATTGACGAAATTGGTGTGCATAATCTTTTAACCCTTCGCAGTCCAAGCACCATTTGACGTTTTATCTCAATCAGTTCATACTCGATTATCTATTTTGAAAATCTATTCATAATTTAAATGAATTTTTATATTTTCATATATTCATTCATTCGGTATCGTCTCTATTAGATTCATTTGGAACATAAAGAATACATTTGTTGTATTAAAGTTGAGAAGAATCGAACGGAATAGAATAAAATGGAATAAAACAGAATGACGTAGAATGTAATGGAATGTATTTAGACATATGTAGAACCACGAAGGGTTGAGGCGTGTTTTCATCAAACACCAAGTCTTTTGCAAAAGTGTTGTCGGCCATCGAATGCGTAGCTATTTAAACAGCTGCCCCGCGGAATCTCGCATTTGACCTATAATTAAATGCGCTATTTTTCGCCGCACGCCGATTTCACTCTTCGTGTGTTCTCGAGAGTTTCTTCGAAAATTGCGCACTCGGAAGGTCACAGATGGAACCGAGGAGTGATCGAATTTTTCCTCGAAATTTTTCTCTTCTCGTGAAATACGCGTTTACTAGACTCGGTCCAGTTTCATCAAAAAACTCTACTTCCGGGAATAAACGAACGTTCCTCGTAAATTGGAAATGGCGGAGGGACTTGACGAAATTGGGCCTGATGTTTGCTGGCCGGGCAGTACTCTTAGAATTTACAACACTGTGAAAATACCGCGCTTCGGTGTCTGTGTATATTCAGTGATTCATTTTATTAATTTGTCTTATATATGTTCTATAAAACATTCACAAATGTCATTAACATTGTTCATTAACACATATTATTAACATAATATTAATCTGAACATAACTAACATTAGCAATATTTTTTAAATATTTTTTAAATCTTCGATATCAAAAACACATTTTTCATTCGAAAATCAAATAAAAAGATAGTTTTAATGTAAGATTGGTTAACAATGTATCAAACTTAAAAATCGCTTCTCTATGCAAGATGGAAAATGTAACTTATCATGTTCTTCGTCTATAAAAATTATATAATGCAATGAATATTTTGTTTAAAAAATATAAAATATATCGAACAGAAATTTAAGAGGTTAGATTATTCTTTAGCTCTCCTGGAGACAGACAAACATGTACAGAGACCGCTTCTGTTGCGAGCCCTTGGATTTGTAGTAACTTTCTTATCGTTTCCAAGGATTCATCTCTAGATAGAGGAATTCGATGGAGATGGAGGAAAACGGATCGTATTGTACGCGCGTGCGAGACCGCAGAACCCTCGCGCTCTTTCTAATCAAATATTTCGCATCGTTAAGATACGCTTAACGAGCGAGGGGGACGATTTATTTTCGTCCGGCTTGGCAGTGTCTATCATAACATGATTAACTATTCGCCAGCGTCAATTCGCTCTAACCGCTAGCTGACTAACTCTTTGATTCTTAATGAACCGAACAAAACAGTAATAACCCTGTCAACTTTAATACTGCAATTCCGTGCAGGCTGTAGTATTGTTTATTTTATCCCCAATGACTTACTGAGAAAGTATTACGTTATTATCACATAGCTGAAAGTATTTGAACGCTTACAGACATTTTTTATATATATGATATATATTATTATATTTGATATATATACTATATGTGTTATACAATAGACTTAGAAATTATATTAGTACTGTAGCAAAATATGACTATTATGATTATACGTATTGGTAAAGTTTGAAAGTCTAAAATATATAGAAGTTACACAGGGCCGCAATTACCATAAGGCGCATTAGCCTCAAGTAGGGAACCTCACCCTTCATCGCGTTACATTTTGAAACTTAACTTTAAACCTTAATTAGGCCGCATAATAATGTTGTGCTCAGTACTTCCAAAAGTACGAATACAACCTCGAAGTTAGAAAATATTTAGTGTCAGTATATAGAAATCAGCAAATGAATTACACAGTCAATTATTGATTATATTAATAAGCTACAATATTTGCTGGATCCATCTTTAATGCTTATTATACGTTGAAGATGGCTGTTCGTTCTATATACATACGAATTTTTAATTGAACCTGTTCCAGTACCTAAGTATCTTGTTATTGCTGTATATATTTTCAGACTGATTTCAGATTTTACCAATATAACAATGTTAATCGAGTCTCATTACAGTACTAATGAAATTTCAAAATATTTTATTAAAAACACAATACGTACAAAAAAGTTTTTTTTATTGTAAATGTTGAATGAGTTGTTGCAGTACTATCTAAAATGCTAGTCAAATATGCCCAATATACTAGCTAAACGTGCACGTTTGTAAATGTTATGAACTGAATTTTCACAATTCCATAGTAGTTATCGATCAGTTGAAAGCATTGATGTACGAATTAGAAATATTTCATTGCAACTGTGCGATCCAATATGTAAACTTATAAATATACTGCAGATGTTTATACAAATTCATATTTTTGAGGATATAATTAAAAAAGTACAGATTCGATAGAAAGTCGTTTTATCCATCAAGTATTATGGAAACTACTATATTTTCAATATTTTATATATTTTTTCATATTATGTACGTTCTATGCCATTCTGCACTTTCCAGTTTCATGTGAACGCAAAAAATTCCGCAGTCAATTTCTAAGGTAGAAGTTTCCCATTAGTAGTTTGGGTTAGGTTCGATGGCGGTTCGAAAAGTAACGTTCCAAGATGGTTGAACGCATCAAAGCAAAGCAATCGGTGTCATAGAGTGGTATACTGCAGTCTTTATTTTCAGTGACACCGGTGTCTATTTTTAACTGGCTTTGGCCACCTTCGAAAGCGCCTCCTCATCGAACATTGAATTCGATGTATCGATACTCTAACCTCTTACTATAGACCGTGCAATGTTATTAACTTGTATTTTTCACTCAAATAAAAGAATGTTTACGACTTCCATTCCATAACAAAACGCAAACGAACATATACTGGCTTACGAAAATATTTGAACACTGATAGAAATCTTGTGTTAATAGATTATGTGCGTTACACAAAACCTTATGAAATTTCATTTGCATGATAATTAAGCAGGATTATCATGATATAGAAGTTAGAAGATATTATTACGAGCATACATTTCACGAAGATCACCTATAGTATTTGAACAATCTATTACTCATTACACATTAATCAGCCGTAGTATCTTTAGCGAGACCAATTTTAGAACTAATTCTATGTTTGTGACTATTATTCATGTTGTATATTAATTCCTTATTAAATAAATACATATATGTTTGCAATAAATATATTGTAGCTTCTATATACGTTTTCGAATTGATTTGAAATTTGATCAATATAAATAACCATGACAAGCCCTGTCTTGTTAAAGTGCTAATGAAATTTCAAAAAGTTTCGTATAACTAATATAATATACTCATCAAAATTTTCTATAGTAAGTATATACAAATGTTTTCGTGAACCACCATAAGCATCTATTTTTGTATTGACCCATCGGATAGCCTTAGGTAACCCTATATTTAATAAATACACATGATAAATACATGTAATAATTACACATGATTTATACTCATCAAAGTATGTCCTCTGTGATTGCATCTATGCGTCACCTACGTGTATATTCAATTTAGAGGAAATCAGTGGAACAGACTTAGTAAATCTTGCGTGTACGTCAAAGAAATGAATTCATTCTTTCATTAGCGTGCGGTTGCGCTGGCAAACGTAACTATAAGGTGGTATAGACATAGCACAGAGTCTCGCGCGGCTCTCTCGTATCCTTTTCCCGTGATTACAATGCAGGGACGTACGATCGGCGGTACTGATAACAGTGTTTACAGAATCTGGCCTGGCGTTATCTTCGCCAGCTTCCGCAACGTCCGTGCTTCTTTCATAAACTCACGCGGAATTTGTTAACCTTCCATTTACGTTGCTTGACACAGATTAGCGAGATTTTCCTTGGCTAACCTCTATTTTAACCTTTACGACGAGTAACGACATCCGCACCATTACCACGTACGCGTAGATTTTTTGAAGTTACTCGATGGTTATTTGTCGTGTTTCTGTGAATATCCTATATACGGTGGTGGTCAAAAGAAAGTTACAAACTGGAAAGTTTAACTCTGTGAATGTTAATAGCTTTTGCATTAAATAATTTCTACTGTTTTCGCGATAATAATATATTTGGGGTATAGTTGCGTTTATTCATCGCTGTTGTCAAATATAATGCCATTTTGCAAAATTATGGTGCCTTTTCGTACCATTTATCTCTTAAACATGTACAAAACAACTTGTAGCTTTTATGTTCATTTCTAAATCTGTTTTAAACTTTATCGATACAATCGATAGTCGATGGTGGATAGTCGAGTCTAGTTACAGTAGTAGTTTCAAAACGCACGATATACATATTCGTAAAAGGTTTTTACAAATCCTCAAATTCTTTCGTGACCCATTGTGCGTAAGTCAAAACTATTATCCTTGCACAAAGATGATGTTATAATAAAGAATTTCAGAATTGCTTGAATAATTCGTTGATCGAATAAATGCCTAAAGTTTTTACGCATGGCATAAAATTTGATCGCGATATGATTTATGAAGTTTAATTACCCTTTAGCGTTTTACTTTTAAGGTTATATACCGGCAGTTGAAGGGAGGTTTGAAATTTGAACAGTCCAGATATGATCAAAGGTAATCTCGTGAAGGAAAAATTCGATTCGACGCATGCACTGGTCGTTGCTACAAAATTGAAACGCGAATAAGCGCTCGCAAAACAACCAATATACGCTCTGATAACTCCACGTTTTCCGATAGGTTAGGTCAGGGACCAGAGTAGAGACTAGAGACAACCTTTCGAATCTCGATATGTATCTATCTATACGATCTTTTTTCTGTTTTCATTTAGTGTTCATTGCCACGGGATGAGGATACTTTTGTTTTCTTCGACAGATATTTTGTTTATAAAATATCAAAATACTGTACACGCTTCCTGAAACGTGCTTTTATAGACAACAAATTTTATCGATTATTTTATGATTTATTACATTCACATTTAATTATTCGATAACATTTTAAACATTAAACATAAAATATTCTTGCACCGGGGTTATCTTACACTTTCAGCAATACTTTACATTTTGTATATCACAAGCTACAACCAGTATTACTAAATATCTTTGGGTAACATGAACGAATTTAGTAAGAAGAAGCAGATGATGTTTTAAAAGCAATCTTTACTATCTGACGTAAAGTCTGAAAAATGATAAAAGATCAGTTTATAACCTAAAATTTGTAACTTGTCAATTCTCAGTAATATTGCTAGTTGGTAAATTACTGTGCAATGATCATATCGCTAATTGGATTCATTATCTCTTATCATGATGGTTACATAACCTCTACATTGACGATTAATACTGTTGCTCTGTAGCGCGATTAATATTCGTTTTTATTCGATTGAAAACTCAATATCGCAACTTGTCTGAATTCACTATTATTGTTGTTAAATTATTGCGCAGGGGGGGGCTGTGATATTTTAAAAAAGGAGCGTAAAATAGCAAAGTATTTTGTAAGATATTCGTCGATCGTTATAACACGATATAAACATGACGCTGAGTCTCTAATGAAAACGGTCGAACGCAAGTGGAAAGCCGTCCTCCGTGTCGCCTCTCCGGCTTTTCTTCTCTTTTTTCCCCTCGCTCGTTTCCCCACCCACCCTCACTCGACATTCTCCCTCATTCTCCTTCTGGCTCCATCGACTTTTCTAGGGATCTCACGGATAATGTATAGCTTTCATTCCTAAACCATACAACCCATGTTCCCGCCGACTCGTAAGTTCTAATAAACAATAACTTTGGTTTGCAGTAGTTGCGTGGAACATTTGCATTTTTCTTCCTCCCCGTCATTTCTTTCTTTCCTTCTGAATTTGTAAATGAAACCGAGGAGATATTATGCGAGTTTAAAATTACGACAAAACATGCAAAAGTTGTTTGAAAATACAATGACGTGCGAAAGTATTGGAACACTTATAGTGGAACATTTCCATGAACATATGGTGTATGTTGTATGAAATATTTTGAAATCTTAGTAGTACTGTAATAAATAGACTGCGAATATCTATAGAGAAATATACAGAAGTTTATTTTTTATAATGTTACATAAAGAGAGTAGCAACTAAAGAGAAATTTGTTTTTATATATTTTTGCATATTATACTCGTTCTGTGCTTTTTTTGCATTTTTAAATTTTCCCTATATACATAAAAATCTGCAGTCTAGTAATTAGACTCGATTATTGTGATTAAAATTTTGCATCAATTCGGCAAATATACTTACATATATAGAAGTTAAAAAGATAATTATTGCAAACATACGCTTATACTAAAAAATTAGTATACAGCGTGAACAGTGATCTTAAACATACAACTACCGCTAAAGATAGTGACACAATGTAGTGGTTTATTAATGTAATGAATAATTCACTGTTTAAATATTTTGATTATTTCTGTGAAGTGTATGCTTGCAATAAATATCTTATAACTTCTATATACATTTTTAGATTCGTTTCGAATTTTACCAAGACAATCATGATCGAATCTCCTTACAATAATAAACTTCTAAGACGTTTTATATAACATACGTAATATATTGATAAAAAATATACAATTTTTTAAATACTTTACCGAGCTGCTGTACAAAAAATGGTTTTATGAGAAGAAGATGCTACGAAAAGAGAAACGGTTGTAAGAATATCAACAAAATTTCACTCGATAACCGTCGATAAATCAGGGAATCGATTAAGAGTACAAATTAAAATGGTCGATTTTACAAAGCGGAGAGGTTAGGATCCAGTTTCGTCCAGCGCAGACGGAAAGAAGTGAAAGTTAATTTTTAACCGGCCGTTACAAAAGCATAATTGCACAGTTAGCCAATCGGGCGATCATTGTTTTGAACGGAATGATAGATGCCATCAAACTATCATTAAAGTTGCGGTTACGTAATTGACTCGCGTCGAGCGTCGGAGTGGTTTGCATCTTTCTTGCGGATAAGCCCGTATGTGTATTAATGCGTAACGCTACCACTGCTCCCTCGTTATTAATACATGTCGAAGAACGTGTGCCAGCGATCATGATTTATTGTCAGTCAACCACTACCATTTATGTGTACTCTGTCAAGATTAACTTCTTCGTTGGAAACGCATTCATCACTTACACAGATCGTAATTAATATCAGGCTTTAGTTGATCATCCAAAAGAATTGTATTTCCATCCAGTATATGTATTTTCTTTTTCAATATGCAGTAGCTCCCGAAAGTATTATACGAACTATTTTGAAATTACGTTGTTATCATTATCATATTTATCATCATTATATTATTGAAGTTTAAAATAAATCTAGAGATACCCAAATGTATCTAAACATTTTAAGGTCAATTATCCGTATTACCTATATAGCGAAAGCTCTCGATATTTAGTGGAACCATTTTTAAGACTCATTATGTATTTAAGATAGGTGTACATAATACACATATACTAATTTTTTACGAAGTGTCTTCTAATTTCCATATACATTTTCAACTCGGTTTCAAACTTTATCAATATAATAATAATAATAATCAAGTCGCACTACAACGTTAATGAAATTTTAAAATGTTTTAAATAACGCATACGATACATTCGTAAAATTTTCCTATGTTAGATGTTTCAACACCTTCATGAGTCACTCTATATCGATAAAAGTGAAAGGTGTTACAAATTCTACGTTTGATCCGAATCTCTAAAAATATTTAATAAATTCATTCTCAACGTATCTCAAGTACTTTTAAGTTTCGTCAGTCATGAAGGCACGCGAATGTTTCAGTCGAACGCGACTTTAAAAAAATGAAGAAAAAGAAAAAAGAAAAAGAAAAGAATCAGGCGTTTTTGATAGCGTGATTCAGGTAATACGAGCGCAATAGCATATCGAGCATGAGACCATCCATGCTGATCGATCTTCCGGCATGGCGCGACTAACTGTGAAAAGCTGGTGGCGCCGACAGCGCCGCCGTCGTCGTCCTCGTTCTGTCTTCATCGGTTTTCGGTGTAGTTGGTGTCGTTTCGTTCGTGTAAACACAGTGTGCGGTGTGTAGTCGTATCGTATCCCTCCTTCTCGCGACCTCCTCCGATAACGAACGTGTTTTACGCACCACACCAAAATAATCCGATTACCGGGCCAAGCTGGCCTTTAAAAGGCGCCTTCAAAACGGGAAAAGGGCGGGAAAAAGGGAGGTCTTTAACCTCTTTGACTCGCTTTGCCTGTTTTACCTCCGATTCCCCGTCAAGTTTTAATGAACTCGTCCTAGCCAGCTTCGCCTAATCAGATTCCTCAATTTGAAAAATCGCCAAATTGAACTAAATTCCCATGACGTTCTAGTGTATTAATTTATTATTACTTATTTTTTTAAATTCATCTCCTCTCCCGATTCGTCAATCTGTGAAATCAGAAGCGCGAACTGGATTCCCTTAATCCAATAACCGATTACTTATTTCTTAAATCACAAATTTCTACAATTATAGAAATTATCAAATAAAAATATAATTTAATTTTCGTGGAGATTTTGATAGACATTGCATTAGAAGCTAGATCTCTAAATAAAGAGATTGTATCCGAGAAAAAGATATTTTATTTTGCGTAAATAATGATATTTCAATGTAATAGTGTATTATTTTTACTTTTTTATTTTTCTTTCAAAATTCATCTTTTGTCCGGTATTGAAAGAATTTCAACAGATTCCGATGCATTCCGGGAATTCTCCACCACCGTAGAATTTCTTGGTCTACCTGAACACCGTTTCCGGTTTGTTCACACGATAAGAGTCAGGAATTTGTGTTTTAATCGATGGCCCCCGCGGAATTCACAACGACGCGGTCGAGTTAATAAAACGTTTCAATTATTTATCGACCCTGCTCGCTGAAATTAACGAGTCGCTATTCGATATCGGATATTCGAAATAATTGCCATTGTGTCCTCTAAAAAGCCTCTGGATTTATAGTGTCTTCCGCTGCACGAATTTTCAGTTAATTTACATAACGCTAGGTAAATGTCGAACTGGTAAGGTAAGGATCACTTTTAACGCGATCTGTAGCGAGATCGAAGCTTCTCCTCTGGAATGTGACGTTCCTTCTTTTTTTTCTCTTTTTAATACATTCATTGTTCAGTGAGCTTAGCGATGAACGAGATCTTCAATTTCCAATTTCTTTACGTTACCATATTTCTCCAGAAAGTTCACGATTTTAAATGTACTTTTATGTCTACTAATACTTTCTAATATTGCAAATAGAAAACTACAGAGGGAAAGACACGATAAATCACGTTTCCCGTCGTCTGCAGCAAAACAATTTAGAAACTCAGTACTTACGTATCCTTTTATTTCATTTTTAGGCTAACCATATATATATTTCTCCACTCTGTCATGACTTTAAAAATACTGCTCTTGCCAGAATATTAATATGGCTGGAAGACATTGCGTGTCTCAATATTTTGATATCTTTGTCTTCTTCAAAACTTCGTCGATGATAGCTTTTAATTTAACATCCTTTTAATTTCCTCTTTTATCTATTTTATGTCGAAACAACTGTAAGGTGATATTGAAATAAAAAAGATCAACAGAATTATACTTGTTTTTGTTTTTAATTAAATTATAAATACAAATATTGTAATTATGTTTTATTAAAAAAAAAACGCTTATTAATACTTAAGTTATTGATGTCTAAGTTAATTAAGAAATTTAGAGATGATGAAATATTGTTTTATCTTCTTTAAGATTCTTATAGAGAATTATAAGCAACGGTTAATGAAATGGACGGTGATTTGACGTTGGTCGGACATCATTTTTAAATGAAGCGCGCGCCTGAACGATCAGGAGAATAGAGGAAGTGGCAAGTGGCAGGTGCGCGCGAAAAAACGACCACGACCGATATCTTCGGAACGCCTGTTTATCGATTTGCCAGACGACCGTGTACAATACCTCTTACTACACAACCTGTGTTTCGCACTGTGATCAGATTTCGAAAGATCGTGACTTGTTTACTCGGACGCTACTTAAAAATAAGCATTGACTAACTGTCATTTTCTGTCTCCTTTTAATTACATCTTTCACGCATCTGTTTAATGTTATTAAATTAAAGTGTTGAATTTTCAATCGAATATAAACAAATTTTAACCACGCCAAAGACGAATATTATTTAGTGGTCGCTGTAGAGATTATGTGACACTTGTGACAGGAGATTATAAAAACTGTAAGATTCATATTAGGGATATCTGAGCTCTTCTACAAGATTTAGGTTATAGATTTCTTCCTTACGATTTTGCGATTTTTTATCAAATAGGAATCAGATGATTTATTATTTTTAAAATCTTATTTTTTTTTATTATCAAATTTGTTAATGCTATGCAAGGACTGCCCGGAAAATTGACGATGAAATTTAGGAAAAGTTTAAAAGTATTATATTTTCGTAGGAAGGTTCTCCTTTCTTCTCGAACACTTTCTATTAGCCAATGCCAGATTTTATTCCTTAATCGCTACACTTCTACGTTCGACTGCAAGCAGTATTTGTTAGCACATTGAACATACGGCACATAAAATCGAAGAGGGGTTCCTGGTGGCAGAAATCGATTTTTCTATAACATGTATTCATTTATCCACGCGTCATACGTAAGAAAATAGGAAATCCCGATGACGCGTAAGTTCATGTCTACCGCATTGAAGGTGTTAAGCAGTTTTTTTTGTAAAAGTACATAACAAAATATGATATAATGAAACGATTTCTCGGAAAAGCTACAAGTCCTTGTAACTTGTGACTTGTAAAATTTCCCCAATCATATTAACTCGATTGTCCAAGGCGGCCAAGGATTGTCCAAGTTGATAAATGATGTAATATTAATACTTGAAAAATATATTAAGGGAAAAAAAACAAAGAAGAAGATGGCGAGAGAGGATTTAGTGATCAATTAGCAATAAAACAGATTGCAGGCCTTGGAGAGTTTACAGTTCTCGAAAGTCCCAGGCCCTCTATCAGTAAAAGAGGTTAGTAGCCGTGGTAGAAAATAGGGGTTGGCACATAGAGAGCAATGGAGCCGAGGTTCCATTGAGAACCGTCAAAGCAGCCCCTACAATCACTGGTGGAGGCAGGTCGAGGGTGCACCTCGGTTAACCCCGTATATACGCTATTCGAAATAATAATTTCCCACGTGTTATTAATCCATTGTACGCTTCGCTCGCCAGCAAACAAAATCTTCGATACCTCGTGTTGATTTAATTTCAACTGTTTACGTCCATTGCCGTTCAACGCGATAAAATTGCGGTCTTCTTTCCTTCTTTACCACTGAAGTGCGGTTACTTATTATATCGTTTATCTTATGTAAGGCATTTACATAAAAATATATGTTTTTTTGCGAATGCATTATGTGTGTCGTAGAAAACATTTTGAAATTCCATTACTAAGTCGCTGTGTAACGAACTATATAGAAAATTGTCACTCATAAAAATCAATGATTCGTCGTCGGTCTCTGAAAGTTTAATAACGCAAGGGAAATGCAAAAAGGACGGGAGAAATAGAGAAATGGTAGCAGGAAGGAACTAAACACGCTTTCCAATATTTACGAATAACCGCACCCGATTAACTGGAAAGCCGAAAGCGAACGAGTGTTTGAACCACTGCCTGGAGGGGGCGAATTGACCCCCGAACCGCTATACACGCTTAATGTAACGGAGGCCAGTGAATTACAAAGTGGCCCAGCAATCATAGTCAAGAATAAAATGTAATTGCTAACCTTTCGTTTAACGTATTATATTAAATAAACCGCGTCTAAATTAACCATGTACCTTTTTATTTCTACACATTTATGTCAAAGAAATATATATATATATATATATGTCGGAGATGAAAGGACATCGAGGCTTCCCTTTTGGAATGTTATGAAAAACCCCAATACCCTAGCCAGACCTTTACTATAACTACACTTAAGTAATAAAACTAAGAAATAGTTTTAATGTTCTAATCTGATTTTATGACGATGGGCTTTGGGCTCGAAGTGACATAGCGGGTCACTGAACGTAGCCACGGACACGGGAGGGACGTGTACCTGACAGAGGTATGGAATAATTATATAGCTCTCCTTAAAAACAAAGAGAGGTGGAGAGAGACATATATAATGGTAGTTCCACTTGGACTGCAAGTCAGTTCATTCGGATAAGTTTCACTTGCACGTGGAGTCATACGTGTATCACATCGCATTCGTCATCCCGTTGACCGTGGATTCGTTATCGAACCTGAATTCGTTGTCATCGACATCTCGACCATCCGATCGCCGCTATTACTTGTAGCCTCTTGTAGTGACCATATTTGTACCAATAAATATCAGCTATAACCGCGATAGAAAATTTGAGTGAAGGTTCATCGAACGCCCAAAATTCCAACCTTAACTCGACATATATATGTATATATATCTTATCATCCTAAGCGTCTAAAATAGATTAATAATATGAGTTATGCAGTCTAGAATTAATCAAGTAAAATTCAACTGATATTATCTAAACTTATATTTAGTCACCAAGTGACATAATATTCAGAAAATTAACAATAGTGGACCTATCATATTTTCCCCCATGTTTTTAAACACATTTCACAAAGTCAGTAAACAGAGACAGAAAAATCATGAAGATTTGGTGCACGGTAATCTGATTAGATAGAAGTGGTGGCTGAAAGGAAGGATCGATAAGCTGGCGAGATAATCGGCGAAAGAATCACAGCGACTTAACCTATAACGTTTAGTGGCTCGGTAAAAGATGCGAACTCCTCGTTGGGAGCTCGAGAAGCCTTCTACTAAATCTTAGTTCAATAAACACTCTATAGAGCGTGTTACTGGAATTACCCGGCGTTAGTCGGCTCGCAGATTAGTCGAGAGCTTAACGATCCCCCTGAGGTCCGATGGAAATCGACCGTACGACTTGTTATTCAGGGAATAAGATGATCGCGCGTCATTAATTAATTTCCAGAAGCCAAAGCATTTAACTCTTACTATTTTTTGCGTTAATCTTCTCTCTGTTATCGTCTGAAAACTTCGATTAATATAGAAGCAAGGACTACATCGTAAAACAAAAAAAGTAAAGTTCATAGCGTTTTTATTGTGGATGTTTATCAAATCACGAAACGTTCGAATAAATACCGCGTATAATGTGGTCTCGCCATCGTACATACATCGTGATCTAGTCTAAACAAAACTTATTTGAAAACTTATTCGTTATAGATGACGCAAAGTCTAATTCTAGTTCAGTCTTTCTTAACCGTTTCTACGAATTTTTCGAATGACCTAATGCAACATGTTAATCGAATAAAGTCGAGTGCCAAATCGATAGAGGTTAACCAAAGACACAGGGCCAAATAAAGGGTAAATTCGGGCGTGTCAATCGGATAAAAATGATGGGTGCCGGTGTAAGTGGTTAGTTTCTGTGCAGAATGCGCATAGAGAATTTTGAAACATCATAAAAATCGATCGGGCCACCTCCTCCTCGGTTAAACCGGCTGTTCACAGATTGCCGGTCCACACTGACACGCCGAGAACGCAGCAACTGCGTTGCCCGTGTGCTCGTACTCTGGCGGCAGTGAAGAAAAAAACAGACGAATAAAGGCCGAACAAAGAAGGAGGAAGAGAATCTATAAGCGAAGAGAGGATATGAGCCCGAGTGGGAGCGAGAAAGGTGACGAGAGAGATGGCAGAGTCAGTGTGGCGGAGGGACAAACTGAATCGATGAATAAGCTAGAACGAACGAGACAGAGAAACAGAAGGAGAGGAATGTCTGACGATGGAGCGAGCGAGAGAACGGAGTAAATATAATATAACCGGGGGAAGGAAAGAGAAGGAAACAAAGTGAACGAGAGGAGTGTGTAAGCTCATCACTCAGCGGAAGAAAAAGGAGTGAGTTGCCGATCGAGCGAGCGAAATGAAAAGGGTGGAAAAGGGATGCATTACCCGAAGAGAAAGCGAGACGGCGAATCAAGTGAAAGAAAAAGAGTGGACGCGTGCGATGAAAAGGAGCAGAGGAGAGTAACAGAAAATGAGACTTAATGAGAGGAACAAAAGTGTGCGCGTTAAAGAGGAACAAAATCATATGAGTTAACGAGTGAGACAAAAGGACACTTCTAGAAAAAGTAACGCGAGCAAGAGAGAAAAAGAGGGGAAAAAGGAACCACGTGACAATCGTACAAGGAAGAACGGTAAACGAACCAGAACAAAAAACTTTCTTTCTCTGTTTTTCCCTTTAGAAGAGAGGGCCAGAGAAAAGAGGAGTGAGAAAAGCGATGGTGAAGTTCGAGGAACGAAGTAGAGTAACATTCAACCACACGTATTCGTCTTTCCCTTCTCCGTTCCTCGCACGCTCTCCCCTCTCCGTTCTCGCGACGAACCTCCACCTCTACGAAGCGAGAGAATCTACTGTATTCGCGCTCTACGTCCGCCCGTGTATTCGAGCTTCGCGTATTCGTTGCAAACGGCACACCGTTAACGGTACATCGCGTTCGTTACAATTATTACAAACATTCGACTCGACTACGGTTCGCCTCCAGCGTAATGGCTAACCCTGATGGCACGATACCGTGACGAGTTTCAAATTCCTATCTTACGTGTCATCTATGTACTTTGATTCTTTGTTAGATTTCGATTTTCATACTTTAAAATAGCAGAGGTTAACTATAACATTGACGGTATGATCGTTAACGATCTTCGCTGGTGGATAACGTAGCTTCAGCCGCGTCTTCCTTTTCATTTTTAAAGGAAGAAAGATCTAATTGTTTATTCATTGGGCTAACAATACCGAGGAAAAAACGATTGTCGCGGTTCCTCGACATTCCTCTGATTTTTGCAAATTATTTGCCTCGAAGTGTCATCGATATTCCGTATTTCCGACGCATCTTTCGAGCGGGAACGATATTCACTGGAGAAGGTGGCTTGCAGGAGAGCTGGTCGATCGGCAGGAATTAAAATATCGAGCGTCTCGAATAGAGGAGCGCGTTCGGGCATCGAGCGAGACGAGAGCAGAGAGACAGAGACGGATAAACCAACAACAAGGATAGAAGAGTCGAGTAGTCCTGGCTTACTCTGTCCTTCTCACTCTTTAGACTACGTCGAATCCTCTCTTCGTCCCTCGCTTTCCTTCTCTACTCACCGGCCACCGAAAGAAAGATAGAACTCCTTTTTGTCCTGGAACTGAATAATCCTTGTCCAAACGATTTTAGTCGATGTCTTCAGGTAATATTATCGAATGCCAATCGACAGATGATCCTTTCCTATAACCTTCGTCGCTTCTGATTTGACAGATGTTACTCCAGATTAGTAGTTACTATTATAAAATTTGGGCTCATTTCATATGTCTAAAATTACTGGAATTAGTTACCTAAAGATATTAAAAATTACTCTAACACTGAAATATGCATTAAAAATTTGATTTAAATATTATCTTGTACCACGGATTACGAGCAAAAGAATAACGCGAAAGCAACCTGCAATCCTTCGTTGGGAAGCCCGGATCTCTTCGGAACAATTTTGCACGTCCGGTACCAGTTGGAGGTCGTACTAGAGATATTCTCGTCCTCCATGTTGAACCAAGACTCTTTATTCATGAATTTTATCAGCTGACCTAATTCATCTGATATATTAAATTTTCAAAATCCTATGAAATACATAAGGGAGCGAAATCACGAAACAAAAAATAGGATAAAGGCGAGAAGAAACGAAACAAAAAAAAGGCAGAGGTAAATACAGTTTCATATAATACGTACAACATAAACATTTTCAGATTAGTTTCAAATTTTATCAGTATATTCATAACAGTCGTGTTTCTTTATACACAGTTATAATGAAATTTTAAAACGTTCATATAGTACACACGATATACATATAAAAGTTTTCTATTGTAAATGGTCAAAATACTTTGGCGAGCTACTATATATGTGTGGAAAAACGCGAGTTAGGATTCGTTCGTAGTGAAACGTTGCCGCGCTGGTGGGAGCGTTGTACTCTGGCTGTCTTGTAATTGAACAGACACGAGCCACCGAACTTCCTGAGTCCGTTTCAGCCTGAGGGAGAGAAGGATCCCTATTTCTGGTCTCAGTTTCAGGCCCGATTCTACAAGCTCGCCACACCGGCCCAGGATTAGATGCTTGTTTGTCCTCGCTGTGCATCCTCGGGTTTTGGCTAACCATTTCCTTAGGTATCCCTATTTTTATTCAATGTCACGCCTGTCATTTTCGACTACTGAGCCCCTACACAACGGATCTACGCTTCGTGTCTACGTAGAAATTTCCGTTGAATTTTGAAACTTTGAAATTTGCTCGCTTCAAGAAATTTCTTCAAGATCTGATTTTTATTTCTAAGACGTTATTCTACTTATAGGAATACTTTTAAGAAAATATTGATGTTTGGAGACAGAGTGGACTAAATATAGAATCGAGGAATTTTTCTGACGAAAGTCAAATGTAATAAACGTTCATATGTGTGACATCGGTTGCTTTCAAGGTTAGGGACTGCTCGTACTAATTTATTCAGAGATATTCATGTGATGATGCTTAGCTTTCGTGACCAGTTGAACGGGCTAATTGCAATATTTCTTCTCGCTGTACAAAATGTTTTATCGCTATAATATATAAGTATTTAAATGCTTTGTTAAATTTTATAAATCTTGAAAAGAAATATAATAACAGTCGCTCATATCAGGGGATTCATAAATTGTTATTGATAAGAAATCGAAAAGTTGGGAAATCGTCTATTCAAAATGTCGAAAAGTCTCTCCTATTGGATCGATTCTAAAGCGTGAGAAGGAGAGAGATAGAGATAGTGGACTGAAAGTAAGTACAAGCTTTGACTGTGTCTCCGTGGGATCGTGGCGGGATTACCGAAGGGTTAAAGGGGTTAAGCAGCCAAGACCTTTCGAATTCGAGGGGCCCGATAGTACCCAGCCATGGATAGATCTCTCCCTTTCTTTGCAACTGAACTCCGAAGACTTGGTGGGAAACGCTGAGATTTAATATCTGGAGGAGGACGTGGCCAGTAGCAGAGAAAGGAAGTTTATCGTAGAAAACGTCTCGAAAGTAGCTGAACACGCCATTCGTCTTGTAACTGAGCGCATCCTGTCGTGTATATATCAAACTATTTCAGATTCCTTGTCTTTCGCACTCAATAATCTTCATTCTCAAATCCAAATCTATATTTTATTGAATATTTAAAGAAACTGAAGATTATATAATTAATTATAATAATGGGATATTTTTAAGTTTTTTAAATTGATAATTTTAGACATTTTAAATTGATACTGTAGGTTAACCCATAACTGATATTGCTGGTTCTATGAAATCCTAGGTATTTTTACTTTTGCGGTATTTCGCGATTGCTAGCGAACATTTTTGTCTACGTGATAAAATGGCCACCATTCAGTTAAAAGTGGCCCACGTTTGAAATTTCAAATGGCTGTGTTCGTTTGAGGAATTTCCAAAGTAAGATAAAACACGTGATAATCTTGTAACAACAAAATACGGTTTTTGCCTCTGTTTCGGGATTCGAAAGAGATACACAGCTGGAATCAGGAATTTCCTTGAAGTTTGATTTTCATGTTTGGCCTCACCGACCTGGCTGCTAACCGACAAAAATTGCAGCGTACTCACGAAGGACGGTCGAGGAAGTGGAGAAGGTATATAGTAATGGCAGAGCAACGCTAACGGTGAAAAGAGAGAACGAACGAACGAGCATACACGATAGAAGAGGATGGCATGCGTTCACGGATAGGAAGAGGGGGACAGGGGCCAAGGAGGAAGGGAGGAAACCGCGCGAAGGGGAAAACGACTCAACTCGGAACTCGTGTCGTAGCGGTACTCGTTTTCTCCTCGGCACCGCGTATCTCGTTGCCACGAAATTGAATAACCGCGATATACCGTGGCCAGCGCACAAAGTTACACTTGTTCAAGCTCGAATTTCTCGACCTCGAATTCAACGTGATTGCAAAGGAACGTCTTGTTTTTGAAAAACCGAGAGCAGATCTAAAGAGTCCCTTCAGCTTCATCTATGCCTAAAGTAGCGATTTCACTTTGTGAGAATTTAATGAATGTTTTTGTCTTATTAATATTTTATATACGTACGTCTTAAAATTGTTTTCTTTCTTTTTATATTATAGTTCGTGTTCGTTAATAAAATTTCGACAATTTTGGAAAGCGTATTGATTAATGTTGTCAATTAGATCCTAGATATTGTTTTTCTTCTTTTTCCAAATGAAGAATCTTTGGGAAGCGACAAATAAACAATTTAAGAATACACAAATATTTAACGCAGTTCATTTTCAGTCCCGATTCGCATCACGTTACGATCATACACCTTCTCCCACACCCTCGCCTGTCATTACTTGTACAGTACACGAAACTCAAGGGAAAAGGCTTTCCCCACTCGACCGGCTGGCTGGTTAGGTGCTTGGTCACGTGTTGCGCGATGCGAGTGCGCACCAGTCAGAACGTCGTTGACCGTTCAATGTAGCGGGTTGAATCTATCATACCGATATATATTGCTTCTGCTTTGATATTGTCATTATTTACAACGTGATCTACTATATTCTACAATGTAATAAGACATCATAGAATTATACAGAAGAATTGCACAATAGATTATAACTGCGCAGTACTATAAACGCATTATCAAGGTTAGATTCGATCCATTGTATCGATCGTTCGTCAGTGTTCTGATTTATAGACGCTTACGTCAGTATGACATATAATCTGGTGCTCGAACACAACGAGTAACGATAATGCATAATCTTATATCATCCATGTATGACTTCTATGATATTATTGATATTAGAATGCGTGTGATCTATCTAAATACATATTTAATATTTCTATCTATAAGAATATAAATATATTCATGAGGGGCTAGATTTAGCAGGTGAAGGCACGGTTAACGACTGTAGTCGCGCTTCGTGCATTCTGGTTCTACGGTCTTAGCATCGCCGGAGCCGAGACTCCATGTTCTATAGGCGCCAACAAATTACAAGGGACGACTTGGTCGAGTGTGTACCAGGCGCGCAGGTTTACGAAGAGCTGTAGAGCTGTTATAAGTATCTTTTCACGAAAACCAAATATGTGCATACAAACCATCCAGTTAGACTTACGATATCTATTTCGATCAATGTAACGTAACAAATACAATAACAAATAACCTTATTATATAGTTTATTTAAAAAACAATTATTCCACAAACAAAACACAATTGATGTATAAAAAGAAAGTTTCAGTCTAGGATTTTCAAGACTAGGAATAAAGTGAAAATGGATGAACGAAAGAAAAGCGGGCAAAGTCGATATCGCAAAGTATGTCGGACCGAAGCAAACGAATACCGCTAGGTACAAACAAGTACGGACTCGGTGCGTCTAGTTTGCGCCGTACTGCGCATCGTTCCACCTCCTTGCTCCCCCTCCCTTAACCTCCACCTCCTATCCCCTTCGACAGCTACCTCTCTACCCCGATCGACCCTTGCTCGTCCTACACAGGATAACTTTCATTCGAACAGGCTAAAACGTTACGGCATAACTTGAGACAAAGGGCGTACTGAAACTTGGTCCCGTAACCGTTTCATTCGAAATAGAGTTCCTTAATAATGCATCCTCGAGGAGGTGGTGGTTACACCGGTTCGGTACAGGTATCCTTTGCGAGTTTAGAATAATTCACATCGCTAAAGGAACCCTTACTTGTACCATTGTTAGTATCCTTGACCTGACTAATACTTAACGGCAATTATTATTAGGGGAAATTCCTAATCTCTTTGTTTTTTAAAAAATATCATATTTGGAATTTTCGGTAATCTGACAAGTTAGATGATTCGTGATAAAGCTTAGAATGATTTACAGTCGCCGTGTGTGTTTTGCATCACGGAACTATAAAATTCGGTCTCAGATTTTAAGCCAAATATCGATTAGCGGCTGCGGAGTTTCGTGATTCGATGTGTCCCGTTCGCTGTCCCGTAATTGTTTCCATACAGCGGCGTGTATCGCATATTGTGCATAATCGCGTGCAATTTACATAGGAGTGGGCGGGCGCGCGCGACCAGAAGCAGAAAACCGTAACCCCGAACCGGTGAATTACGAGGTCGCCTATGAAGCGTCTTTCCTTCGTCGTCAGTTCGTTACGTAATTAACGATCGATAAGCTCCTTAGTTGCATATCGGCTATTTCTGCACGCGCCTACTTTTCACCTAACCTCTCCTCTACGCAACATCTTCGAATCAAACGTGATTTTACAAAATGGCGGTTCCGCAGTACGTATTACATATCTTTCGTTAATTTGTCTCCATCTACTAATTTCTCAATAAATGTTTCACGAGAGAGCACTCGGGGCAAATGGAGGACCGAAAGTAACTTGAAACTATCAATTTTTCAGTGGAAGTAAGAGGCGGCTTATTTTCTCGATGAAAAAAAAAGTGAAAAGAGAAGAAAAAACGGTCCTACAGGAGTCAACCTTTTCCTCGCTGCTTTCACGCAACGGCCCCTTTAAGACCTAGCAAGAAAACACACGGGGCATCTCCGCTCGCCGCAAAAGTGCTCTTAACCCTCTCGTGCTTTGCCCTCCCCCCTCTCCCCTTCGCCATCGTTCCTCCCTCCTCCGCTGTTCTGTAGGCTCCGGTGCCGGTTGGTGGCGGTCGCCAAGTTCCTGCTGGATACTCTCATTAGATTACATCAAAACGGAGGAAAGCGGAAAGATCTGTGTTCCATTATATTCGAACGCGTGCGCACGTATATAACTAAAAAGCAGAACGCGGATCTCCGTTCGGTTAAGATTGTTTTTTTCTTATACGGTGAAAAGAAGAGATGAAAAGACACCAGGGTTGGACTAATATCTATCTTAATCGTAGGATTAAGTGCTGCCGGATCGCTTTCGTTTTCGTCTAACCGGCCGTCACAGATGTTGCTGACGCCTTCGTTCCGGATCAATTGCAAATCGATCGAGATTTAAAACGTTATTCTACCAATCCTATTGTGTTAAGTAAAATGTTGTTTGAACGAA